>NC_052154.1:76797071-77436597 GCF_902713615.1 Scyliorhinus canicula | reverse complement strand
CCCCCCGTCCTCTTCCCCCCCCCCCCCGTCCTCTTCCCCCCCCCGTCCTCTTCTCCCCCGCCCCGTCCTCTTCTCCCCCGCCCCGTCCTCTTCTCCCCCCCGTCCTCTTCTCCCCCCCCGTCCTCTTCTCCCCCCCCCCCCCCTCACACACACACCCAGCTCCTTCTGCAGATCTAATGTTTCTTTTGCTCCACATGCTCCATTTTAGAGACTGGTTCCTCCCACTGGCTGACCTTTGTTCTTTTCATAGGGATGGCTGAAGAAGTAATTGACGTGGATATGGAGCCAGAGGAGCAAGCTGTGGCGCCACAGTTGAGTCTGCAAGAACCAGCGTCGAGGCCAACAGGATCTGGATTGAGTACTGCATCCATTGGCGAGGAGGCAGGTGCACCGTCTGGAACCGAAGCCCCTTCAACTGCTCACAGTGGTGGTCTGGAAGCAGCATTGCTAACTGAGGAACTTCAAAGACTGCAAGGAGCGCTGAGAACTGTGGCACAGCACTTTTCTCTTGGGCAGAGACCTGGGCACCAGCGCAGGCAAATGAGGCGGACTGGCCGCCGTCAGCTGGGAGCAAGCGCTTCCCAGAGATCTGCATCATCCAGGTAACCTCTAAAACTGTTCAGCAACAATTTGACAATGCAAGCCTTCTGTTGGGCCCCATTAGCTTCATGTCACTTGTACTTGTGCCTATGCTGTTGGGAAACTTTGTTGCACTGATCTGTCACAGCCTAATCCCACCAATACCTACCACCAACATTTGAGGCAAGGTGTCCTCAAGGGGGAATTGGTCATTCTGAATAACATATTTCTAATGCTCACGTTCACTGTGGTTTTCCTGCCCCGGGATTTTGATTGGAAACTATCAATCTATGTTCAGCCAGCAGGCTGGAGCGGGAAGTAAGTTGTGCATCTCTGAACTGCTGCTTGTCGCACCCTCTGTATCAGTTGTGGCATGAGAATCCTGCAAACTTAAATCCTATTTCCATTTTCATGGAAGTTTCGAATGTATAGGGTCATTGCAGCAATATAGAGTCTGTCAGCAGTATTGGGACGAAGGTGGGAAATGTCATGGGTTAGGAATGTAAGGCTGGGGAAAGTCATCAAAAAATCTAAATGCCATTACAAAAGATTTCAAATTGTCATAACCGGATAGTGCAATGATTTTCACATTTTCTCCAGACATCAAGATGCACTCTGAGGTGCTTCAATTCAGTAATAAGAACATTTCAAACATTTCAATATTTTCGTTACAGAGAGTACAATTCTTTTTTTTATAAATGTTTTTATTCCCCATTTTCACGTTTTCCTTCAAAATTTACACCCCACCCACAAACAGTAAACGGTAACAAATACAAAATCAATCCCCTTAACAATAACAACGATCCCACCCACCACCCCAAACAACCCCCCCCCCACACACACACACACACACACACACACACACACAGTCTCAACGCCATCCAATCTCTGAAAGAGTACCGTCCATGATACCCAAGAGTTATAAATCTCCCCAACTCCTCCCGTCCACTGCCTGTTGTAAAACTCCTTCCCCCAACCTTGGTTTCTTCCCCCCAACTTTCCACCCTGGCTGGACCACACGGACCCTGTTCTGCCAGGTTCCGATGGCCGCAGCCCCTCCCCCCACCTCACTCCCGTTCACTGGCCGGTTTAAACTGGCCAGCGTGGAGGCCCCCACCCGGGTCCCTTTCCCCCTTGCCCGGCCCTAGGAAAGCCCAGAAATCCCCTTTTAGCACACAAACCCCGCATATCCACCTGCACCCCAAAGAGCCCTCACTTCGAGTGAAAGTCCCATCACTTCCCTTGTCCAAATATATACAACATCGGCTCCTTTAGCCCATACACCCGCACGCAGTGAAACAAAAAAAAAGAAGAAAATACAGTCATGAGGTTACATCGTCACATGGCCATTTCTCAATTTCTCAGTTCTGCCACAGTCCTTCTGCCTTCGCAAACTCCTCTGCTGCTTCCGCCGTTCCAAAATAAAAGTCCTTGAGCTTGTAAGTCACCCTCAGCTTCGCTGGATATACAATGCCGCACTGCACCTTGCTAATACACCCAGTTGAAAGCAGCCCACCTCCTTGCCAGCTCCACCGTAAAGTCTTGGTATACACGTATACCAGCTCCAGTCCACTGCACCACCCGCTTCTGCTTGGCCCAGCACAGGACCTTCTCCTTCACACTATACCTATGGAAGCACAGTCACTACCCTTGGCGGCTCACTCGCCTTTGGTACAGGCCTCCACGACCAATGAGCCCGATCCAGTTCATATCGGGAGGGATCCTCCCCCTTCCCCAATAGTTTCGCCAGCATCGTGGCAAAATACTCAGTCGGCCTCGGCCCTTCAACTCCTTCGGGCAGCCCCACAATCCTCAAATTCTGTCGTCTGGATCTGTTTTCCAGGTCTTCTGTTTTTGCTCGCAGATCCTTGTTAATCTCCATCACCTTCCGCATCTCCTTCCCCATCGAAGTACGTTGATCACCATGCTGCAATAATGTCTCCTCCACTTCCTTCAGCGCCTCCCCTTGCTTCTGCACCTCCGCCACTGCGCCCACCACCACCGTCGTCACCGGGGAAATCGCCTCCTCCACCAGCACACTCAAAACCCCCCTCATCTCCTGCCTCATTGTCTCCATGTATTTTGTAAACTGCCTTTCGAATTCTGCAGCCATCACCATAGTTATTTCTTCAGCCGTAAGCAATGCGGCTCCTCTGGTGCTCCAGCCTCCATTTTCCTTGGTAACCCCGCGGTGACCTTTCTACTCCCCAACGAACTTTCAGCTGTTTTCACAGCCGTTTTTTTATTGGTCCTCGACATATCCCTTCCCTGTGCTTTCTCTTGGCCTTCGCCGCCTTCGCTGCCCCTAGGACCGGGCGGCAATCCCCGACAATGCCGTTCCGGAATGGGAGCCCTCCAACGCGTGGCTACCTCCTGCCAGCCGTCACCGGAAGTCCCAACAGAGAGTTCAATTCTGATCAAACTATATATATATCAGTCATGTTACAGAGAGTAGGGTTTGGTTCGGTCAAGGTTGTGAAGGGATTAGAAAATGCAAATGTTCTGCACATTGCGGGAACAAGATGTCAGTGTAGCAGAATGCAGAGGTGATAAGAGAGATACTGAGTTCCTGCTGGTACCTGAGATTTGAGCTAGTTGGAGTCTACCGAATGAAAGGTTGCCAAGGAGGACTTTGAGGGCAGCACGGTGGCACAGTCCACCTGGTTCACCAATGTCCTTCGGGGAGGAAATCTGCTTTTCTGATCTGGTCTGGTGTACATGTGATTCGAGATGCACTGCAATGTGGTTAACTTGACTGCCCTCTGAAATGGCCCAGCAAGTCACCCAGGTGTACCACACTGCTACTGAAAAGTAAAAGAATAATAAAACAGGGCCAACAAATGGGGCAGGGGCATAAAATCGGGAAGGAAAGCTCCTGAAAGTCTGCAACATTGACTCCGGACCCCATGAGGTCTCATGGCCTACTGATTACCACCGACTGCTTTTTCTTGGAGCGGAGGGGACTGAGGGGGGACATAATTGAGATGTATAAAATTATGAGGGGCATAGATAGAGTTGACAGGAAGAAACTTTTCCCCTCGGTGGAGAGATCAATGACCAGGGGGCATAGAATTAAGGTAAGGATTGTTTTTGATTGACGCAGACTTGATGGTCAAAGTTGAACATCACTTGGAAGAAGCACTGAGGGTAGCAAAGGCACCAAATATACTCGGGTGGGGGACATCAATATCCATCACTGAGGGTGGCTTGGCTGGAACGCAACTGGCTGAGCTGGCTGAATCTTAGAGGACAATCTGCCAGACATGGCCTGCTGCAGGTGAGAGCCAACAAAAGGGAAATATCTATTTGACCTCCTCCTCAGCAATCCTCTCGTCACAACTACAACACTGGCATCTACCTAACAATGAATTGCCCAGGTAAGTCCTGTCTACAAAAAGCAGGTCCAATCCAATCCAGCCAATTACCACCCTTTTCTGTTGCCTCAGCTCCAGGGACCTGGGTTTGATTCTGGCCTTGGTTGACTGGGTTTGGATTTATTGGCACCAGGGTACAGTGAAAAGTATTGTTCTGCGTTCAGTCCAGACAGACTGTGTGGAGTTTCCCCTTCTCCCCGTGCCTGCGTGGGTTTCTTCCAGGTGATCCGGTTTCCTCACAGTCCAAAGATGTGCAGGTTAGGTGGGGTTATAGGGATAGGGTGGGGGAGTGGGCCTTGGTTGGGTGCTCTTTCGGAGGGCTGATGCAGATTCAATGGACTGAATGGCCTCACCCTGCACTGTAGAGATTCTATGTATTTGAGTTTACTCTCATTACTCATGATGGAAGATGTTGTTGATGTGCTGTCATTGAAATCAGTGGTATTTGAGATTGGGGGAAACTCTTCAGTACCAGGAATTGTACCTGGAACAAAGAGCTGTAGTTGTGGTTTCTGGAGGCCAAATTTCTTAACCCCAGGACATTGCTGCTGGAGTTACTTATGGTAATGTCCTAGAACCAATCATCTTCAGCTGCTTCATCTATGACGTACCATTCACAACTCTGATACTGAGGCAGTCTGTGCCCGCATGCAGCAACACCTGGACAAATTGAGGCTTGGGCTGTTAAGTGCTAAATAACATTTGTGTCACACAAATGCCAGGCAATAACCATCTCCAACAGGAGGGAATCTCCCCATGACATTCAAAGACGTTATCATTGCTGAATCCACCACTATCAAATTCCTGGGGGTTACTATTAACCAGAAACTGAACTGGACCAGCCATATAAATACTGTGGCTACTAGAGCAGGTCAAGGGTTAGGAATTATGTAACAAGCAACTCACCATCTAACTGCAAAGCCTTCCACCATCTACAAGGCGCAAGTCAAGAGTGTGGTTCTCTCCATTTGGACTGGAATGAATGTAGCTCCAACAAGCTTGAGTTATTGAAGTCCATATGACATCCACCACCTTAAATATTCACTCCCTCCACTCTGACACTCAGTGGCAGTTCACACCATTTGCAAGATGCAATACAGAAGTTTGAAAGGACTTCTTCAACATTACTTTCCAAGCCTGCAATCTAGCAGCTAGAAGAACCAGGGCAGCAAGTGCAAGGGGACACGATCACCTGTACGTTCCCCTGATTTGGGACTGTAATGATGTTCCTTCACTGTCTCTGGATCAAATATCTAGCACTTCCTCCCTACAGCGCAGTCAATGGACCTACACCACATGGACTGTAATGGTTCAAGGAGCTGGTTCACTGCTATCTTGAAGACAAATAGGGATGGGCACGAAATACTGGCTGGTCTTGTAATGCAGAACAATGCCAGAAGCGCGGGTTCAATTCCCCTACTGGCCTCCCTGAACAGGCGCTGGAATGTGGCGACTAGGGGCTTTTCACAGTAACTTAATTGAAGCTTACTTGTGACAATAAGTGATTATTATTATTAATGCTCAAATCCCAAGAATTGGAAAAGAATGCAAGTGTCGTTGGAATGGTCAATGTTTGTTGTGACACTCGCATATTTTTAAAAATCATTCTTGGGACATGAATGTTACTGGCTTGGACAGTATTTATTGCCCATCGCTAATTGCCCTTGGGTGGATGGTGATGAACTGCTGCAGGCCATATAGTGCAGGTGCACTCGAGTGTTTTTCTTTTGTGACAATTTGATCCATCTGGGTGGCTTGCTGGGCCATTTCAGAGGGCACTTCATAGTCAGCCACATTGCTGTAGATCTGGAAACATCATTCGGCCAGACTGGGTAAGGACGGCAGCTTCCTCCCTGAAGAACATAGTGGAAGATGGGTTTTTAATGACAACTTCCCATTCTGCTACTTTCCCAGGAATTATTTTTTTTAAAGCAACAGCCTTGGACTCCTCTTTGGGCAGGCCAGAACCAACTAGTGCATGGTGGAAGAGCATTGATGCTGTGAGAAAGAGTGCTGCATGTCAGTGTATTATGATCCTGCATACAGAGCAAGTGGCCTTGTATTTTGTTTAGAAAATTTAGAGTATGCAATGTTTTTTTTTTCAATTAAGGCTCAATTTAGCATGGTCAATTCACCTACCCTGCATATCTTTGGGTTGTGGGGTGAGACCCATGCAGACACTGAGAATATGTAGAATCTACACAGACTGTGACCCAGGGCAAGGAGGCCTTGTATCTTTTTAAGTTCTCAACTGGCAGATAAGCCTTTCTATTGATGGGAAGGATTATAAAATGGAACTGCACCGGTTGAACAAGAGTTGGATTATAGACCTGGCATGCATAGATTGTGCCACTGACTATAAGCAAGAGTGCAATCCATTGATGCAGGGTTCTCTCTTCCAGCCAAATTATTTTGTTTAATCAGCTTCTGACTTGGAATCAACAACATTGTACATTCTAGCTGAAGGAGGAGAGCTTTTGGTTGCAGAAGTTTCAGGTTAGACAGATGTACTTCGATTGAAAAAGCTGGTGACACTTTTTTTTATACCCCAAGCATCTGATGAGCATAGAATATAATTTATGTGCAACACTTTTAATTCCAGGTCTGGAGCTTTGGACAACTACTTCCGGGTTAACAGACAGCAACGCACACAATCAGCCAGGTTAGTAGCCGAATATGGAGAAGATGAGATGAGCAGTGAAGATTCCAGTACCGATCTGAGCACCGATATCAGTGAGTCTGAGGAGAGTGGCAGCACCACAGAGATAGAGGATGAGTACGAGGGCGATGAATCTGCATCAGCTCCGTCAGGTGAGTTCAGAGAGCCTCGCTGAAGTGTCGTGAAGACTCACCAAGTTCACCTACTTACTGTGGCAGGATCGACCCAAATGGATGCATTCTACTTTCATCTTTCTGGGGGTTTCAAATCACTCTAGCTTTCTTCCGTGTTTCCATTCTCTGATATACTTGAGTCCAGGATCAGGAACTGGGAGAGTTTGCTGGATAGAACTTTGCTGCATCCACCAACCCAGCAGCTCGAGGATTTCCAGGTCAGGGGTGAGAACCAAATGCTGCAGCTGGACTGAATGTATCTGTAACATGCCACTTTAACTACAAGTTAGCAGTCTCACCAAGGCCCTGTACAGTTGCAGTAAGACATCCTTGCTCCTGTTCTCAAATCCATTTGCAGTGAAGGCCAAGGTTGAATAGACTGGGACTGTACTCGTTGGAATTTAGAAGGATATGGGGGGATCTTATAGAAACATATAAAATTATGAAGGTGTTGCACGTTTTGCTATGGGCGCAAAACGCGTTTATTGGGGTGTATTAACTTGCCTGTGTTAAAGGCCGTGTGCTTAACACCACTAGGCTCTGTCTTATGTATTTTTCAGCTCAGGAGTCGCCAGTTGCCATATAGACAACTCACATATATTCCAAGGTCAAGTTCAAAGTAATAAAACGATACACCGATTAGTAAGTTCCAAACGATCAATATTTATTATACAATTATAATAAATACGCATGCACACACTAAGGGACTAAGCTATGACTAAACTAAGCAAACAGAATACTTAACTACACAGGAACAGGCAAGGTCAGGGAGCGAGGCCTTCGTCCCGGTCTTGGGCTGCAACCTTCAGAAAGCGTGCTGGTCACTGGGGGTCTAGCGGGCTTGGTTCGCGTAGCGAGCGTCGTATTGGC
Organism: Scyliorhinus canicula; assembly: GCF_902713615.1. Taxonomy (NCBI): domain Eukaryota; kingdom Metazoa; phylum Chordata; class Chondrichthyes; order Carcharhiniformes; family Scyliorhinidae; genus Scyliorhinus; species Scyliorhinus canicula. The sequence continues at coordinate 77,428,942 of NC_052154.1, read as the reverse complement.
ACTTACGGTTCGGCGGCTGGTGCTCAACGGCTGGAGTCAGGATACGAGTTGGAGGTCTTGGTCAAAGCCGGAGCACAAAACAACAGACAGGACCATGTGTGGGGGTCTATATTTATAGGGGTCCCCAATGTCCTTCCCTCTTCTTGGGCGGGCTTTACCTCTAGGTATCGATTGGATAGCTTCCAATCGATATCTTTTGAATTCCTCCAATGTAAGGGTCTTTCTCGATGGTGGGGGCGGTTTCTATAGTGGATACTTCTGGTGCCGCTCTGTCTGGACATCCACTTAAAGTATCTTATTCAAACCCAAATGTTGCCATTGTGTGTGCCTAGATCTGGACTGCCTCATTAGTATGTAGAACGTTCTGCCATTATCACCTTTGGTTGGAGATCTTCCACCTGGCCAGAAACTGGTTTTGCTGCTTGCAAAATGCTAATGAGTGTTTGCAGGCTGTTTGCCTTGGCTAAACTGTTTTTCCCTACAGTCTTAGCGATTCTCCATTTTGTTTGGTTCAGTGTCCATTTTAGGTGGCTACAGTGGCTACATTCCCTCCTTGTGATCCTCACAATCAAAATATTGTGAAGGATCACCTATGTACGTTGCCTTGAGTGCATCTGGGTTGCCTTCTTTGTGTTCCCTGACCTCGGCAAGCTCCTGAGCGTCTACTCTGTCCTTAAACTATGGGAAGAAATTTTTTTTACCTGACATCTCTACTTGGCGCTATGTCAAAGGGGACATGCATTACCACAAACTGGGAACCTCTACCTATCACAATTATCCTTAACTTAACTTAAACATTTCCTTACAGACTAAACCTCATCCATTCATACCACATCACATAACATTTCCTGACTCGGCAGTCGAGTTCAGGACAATATAATACATGGGTATATATTTCATTTTATTACACAGTACTTTATTCATCATGGGGCAAAGGGGATTGATGAAATCGAAAAATAGGAGATCGAACTCCATAGACGGTTGAGGGGCAGGAACGGGAGGCTCTCCTCTTCCACTTCCTCAACCTGAGGGTCTGTACGAGTATGACGAGGATCGCAATCACTAGCAGTGATTCAATCACGTATGACATGGAGTACCATGTCATAAATTTTGTGCACCAGGTCTGAACCTCACTGATCAGAGCTGAGCACGGGGGAGTTGCTGTAAGTGAAACATTTACGATGGGGGTTGTGGGGGAAACGTGTCTTGCTTCCACACATACAAATATAACATTTAAAAGCAATAGGTGAGCTTCCATCATCTTCAACTTGTTCTTCCTTCTTTCTTCCTCCTGTATGGACAATCCTTGCTTCGATCCCTGTTTCGTCCTTCGAAAGCTATGGGATCAAGCACAGTATCTGTCAATACAGCCTAATATCCGTACTTGTTAGTGTATCTGTCTTTCAATTCCAATTGACCCATTAAAAATGACTGGCCAAGTCACACCCTGTGACTCCCCTCATTTTTTTTTTCAAAAGCGAATTTAATGAACACAATACACCTAACAACTCTCCTCCTGCGAGCCGTCTCGCAGGCTTTGCTCATTTACCATCCGAATGTTCCTGGATGTAAATAGCATGTGGGATGGCGGCCTAAGGGCTGCCTAACGAAAAATGAAAACAAATTTGAAATGAAAGGTCGAATGGGTTGCGTATGGGCCGCTACGGGTACGATTTGAATGGGATCCCCGGGTAGGGCGTGCTGTGCCATACCCGTGCTTGGCTGACCAAAGTGGGTTCTCAGACAGGGCGGGTCCTCAGTGCCGTTTGTCCACTGCCTGAGTAACCTGGAGTAAACGGGTAAGAATGTGTTTATCATGGATTTGCAGCCTCTATTCGCCGAATAGAGGGGCACCTAAAAACAATGGAGGAGCCAAGATGCTCCTTTTGGGAAATGAGCTGGGCTTCAGACATTTCAGACGATCAGGTGAGCTGCTCACCATAGAAGTTCTCAGACGTATCTGCAGATAAACTATTGTGTGTGTAAGGCGGTCACAAGCCTTACAACTTGAAAAGATCTCCAATCAAACGGGTTTGGGAACTGAAGTTCTCAAAGGTATCGGCGGACAAGCTAACGTGTGTGTGAGGTGGTCACAATCTTTTCAGCTGAAAAGAAGATGTCCATCCTCCAACTGAACCATTTACATTCCTGAAAGACAAACAAACATAAAACGATAGACAAACATACGTACAGGTTCCATCAGAAAGGACATCGCTTCCCTCAAGCGGTTCCTATTTTACATCATCTGGACACCTCACTTTTCCTCTGTCTCTGTGAACAGGGTCACAAAGGGGTTGCCGTATCGGGATTCAGACACCGTGTCGTCCTGCTCTCCCGGATCCCACACCCTTGTGTGGATCAGGCATGATATTTTTGAATTGTGTGACCGGGGGTCACTTTCATCGTTGCGGACAAGTCTGTACGAATTGTCCCTGTGCCAGAGTGTTGGGTCCAAAAGTGAATGGGTATTGTCGGGGTCGTCGGGGTCGGGTGGTGGGTCTGGGTTTTTAATGTAAGTGACTTCCATGGGGTCACTGTAGTCGGGGTCATAGTCGCTGCTATGTGGGCTGTAGTGTGGTGTGCTGTGGCTGTCCTCAGAGTCATTGTCTGCATCGCTGTCTCTGCCGCGGCAGCTTGTGGGCGTTTCGGGGCGTGGTCTGTCATGGTCAGTGAGCGGAGTCGTGGGCGAGTCCGATGAAGAACTGGTCTGTGAGGGGGATGGTGGAAACGTGTCTCTAGTGGGTGGGGTGAGGTGTTCTGCTGCATCTAGCAGGACATGGTGTGCATGGTTGGCCTGTGTTCCATATGCCTTTAACTGGTTGATATGGAACCACGCGGTCTTACCATTAGGATATTTTATCCTATAAACTGAGGGGCTAATTTTATCCGAAATTGAGTATGGTCCGGAATATTTTGGTGCCAAAAAACTGCTGGGGTTGTATACAGATAGCATTACCTGTTGCCCAACCTGGAATTCTGTGGGGTGTACGGTCTTATTAAAGAATGCTGTGCGTTGTTTACAGCGTTTCCCTAGCTGAACTGCGGCTGCAATCTGTGCAGACCTCACAGTCTCAACCAAGTCTTTAACCGTCTTTTCGTGTGTGAGGGCCGTCACCTCGGGGCTGGTCATGTCCAGTCCTAAAAGGAATTCTGTACCTTTCATAGGGCGTCCGGTCATGAGTGTGTGTGGTGTGTATCCTGTGGAAGTTGAAACTGTATTCCTGATGAACATTAAAGCAAATGGGAGCACTGAATCCCATGTGGAGTTGTTCTCTTGAACCATTTTCCTAAGCGTGGATTTTAGGGTCCGATTCATGCGCTCTACAATCCCGCTGGACTGTGGGTGATACGCAATATGAAAATTTTGTTTTATTCCAAATATTGTCAGGACGTTCTTCATGACCCGTCCTGTAAAGTGAGATCCCTGGTCCGAATCAATGCTACGGGGTAAACCCCATCTCGTGAAGATGTGGTGGGTCAGGATCTTTGCAGCTGTCTTAGCTGTATTCGTTCTAGAGGGGAATGCCTCTACCCATTTGGTAAAGGTATCGATGACTACCAGAACGTATTTATAGCCATTCCTACAAGGGGGCAATGGTCCTATAAAGTCGATCTGGAGGTTTGTCCAGGGGCCATTAACTGGTCGAGTATGCCGAAGTTGTGCCTTTTTAGAATACCTCTCCGGGTTATTCTGGGCGCAAATAAGGCAATTCTCGATGTAGTGACCTACATCTGTCCTTAGGTTAGGCCACCAACAGAGCTGCCTGAGGTGCCTCGTGGTTGCGTCGGTCCCTTGGTGCCCGTGTCCATCATGGAACAAAGCAATCATTTCATTCCTGTCCTGCTGCGGGACCACATAAAGCTGATCCTTTATGATCACACCCTCATGTGTGGTCAGTGCGTGTCTGAATTTATCATACTGTGGCACAAAGTTGCCTTTGAAAATCTCCCTGAGATCCTCATCCTGCTTTTGTGCGTCTACTAAATCTTTAATACTGGTCTGTGAGATTTGGACTGCGCTCACAGGGGCGCTAGCTGGTGCGCTAGCTGGGGGTGTCCATAAGTGTCCTCGCCTGGAACCTGCCTTAGCCAGTGCGTCGGCTTTTACATTCCCAGGGGGGGATGACCTATGATGGCTTCTAACTTTTATGATGCCGAAGGTCCTGTCCTTCGCTTTCTCTAAAATGTGCTTGAGTAAAGGGGCTGATGGAAGGGGTTTCCCATCTGCGGAGACGAAACCTCGTGTCCTCCACAGGGGTAGAAAATCGGTTAAACTATTGCAGACATATAAACTGTCCGAATATATGTCCGCTGGGCTGGGGAAAGAATCGGGGTGGTCCACTATATAAGCTATGGCCGCGAGCTCTGCTGCCTGCGCGCCTAAGTGTCCGGGTAGTTTTAAAGCTATCTCTTCGAGAGCGCGCCCCTGCGCGTCCTCTACATAGATGCCGCATCCTGTGATACGCTCACCTTCTAAAACTGTGGATGAACCGTCTACGTAAATCCTCAGTGGTCCACACGTGTCTGTGGGTTGGGGACTTTGTTTTGGGTTCCCTATCTTCCTGGGGGGTGTCTTTGCTATAAAGGGTCCTGTGTTATGTAAGGGGGCTACAATTTCACATTCATGGGGCTGTCCTGGGTATTGGAGGTTGTCGGCTAAAAATGTGTGTGTGCGGGTCCGTTTTACTGTAATGTCCCGTCCTTGTAAAAGTAGTGTCCACCTAGCTGCCCTAATCTGGCTAACTGAACCGTCCTTCAGTCGACCGTCTAGGAGTAACTGTGTGGGGGTGTGCTCGGTCAAAATGGTGGTGGGGTTGAGTCCGGTAATGTACGAAAAATATTGCACTGCCCAGAAGACAGCAAGGAGGTGCCTCTCGCAGGCTGAAAATCCTTGTTCAACTGGGTCTAACAGTCGGGAGGCATAAGCCACTGGTCTTAGCTGCTCGTGCCGTTCCTGAAGTAACACGGCCGAGAGGGTCAGATCTGTGCTCGCTACCTCTATTGCATATGGGGAGAGTGGGTCTGGGACTTGTAGCGCGGGTGCTGCGCTAAGGGCTTTCTTTAACTCGTCCACAGCCTTTGTATGCTGCGGAAGCCATTCCCAGGGGGCTCCTTTCTTAAGGAGGTCTGAGAGTGGGGCGGCTTTTGTCGCGAATCCGTCGATGTGGTTCCGACAATAACCAACCAGTCCTAAAAACGACCGGAGGGCTGAAACATTCTGGGGAAGGGGCAATTTGACAATCGAATCAATTCTTTTGAATTCGATCTCGCGTTTGCCGTGTGTGATGACTGTACCCAAATACATCACTTTACTTTCCAAAATCTGGGCCTTTCTTGGGTTAACTTTACATCCAATCTCGGTTAAAAGTTCCAGGAGTTCGGCCAGAAGCGTAATGTGCTCTGCCTTTGTGTCTGTCTGCAGTAGTAGGTCGTCTACATACTGTACCAGACATTCGGGGCGGGAAAATTTTTCTAAGCCATTCGCCAACTGTCGGTGGAAAATGGAGGGGGAATTGTGGAATCCTTGTGGAAGGCATGTCCACGTATACTGTTGTGTTTTAAAAGTGAAGGCAAATTTGTACTGGCACGCCTTTGCCAATGGGATTGACCAGAAGCCATTGCTAATGTCCAAAACCGTGAAATATTTGGAGTTGAGTCCCTGTTTGAGCATGGTCTCGGGACTTGTTGCTACCGTGGGGGCTACTGCTGGGGTTACTTTATTGAGTTCCCGATAATCAATGGTCAGACGCCATGATCCGTCGGGCTTTCTCACTGGCCAAATAGGAGCATTATTGGTCGAGGCTACTGTTCTAAGCACACCTTGCTCCAATAAGCTACCTATCACTTTCTCTATTTCTACCTCTGCTTCTAGGGGAAATCTATATTGTTTTTGTGGTCTGGGGTCAGGTCCGGTAACGTGAATTTGTCCAGCCATTCTGCCGCAGTCATGCCGGTGACTGACAAATGCTGTCCTGTGTTTATTCAGTACTGCCTTAACTTGTCTGTCCGTGTTTAGTGTAGTCAGGTCAAATGAGTAGTCTCCTACTGCACTAATCCTGTTAGCGTACTCTCCTACTGTGAGAGTAGCGGGTGCTCTGTCCGATCTTGCCATTCGCCAGACACATTGGTTCACTGGGTCGAACGACAGGCTATGGGCATTCATAAAATCTATCCCTAGGATGTGTTCTGCTGTCCGGGGAAGATTTACTAAAACAACGGGGTGTTTGGTGGAAATGTTCCCTAGCTGGATTGCTACGGGAGCTGTGATATGTCCCTGCTGCGAGTGTCCGGTGAACCCGCTAAGTGTGATGGTGGAGGTGGTCGGCCACGTGTCTGTGTGTGCCGTGGTGGTGGAGTTAATTGTGGTTCGGGAGCCTCCTGTATCCCAAAGTAACTCTATGGGCTTCCCTCTTAACTTTGCCGTGACTACCGGTCTTCCTGATGGATCCCATAGTGTGTCACAGACCCAAGTGGGGGAGCCCGAACACCGTCAGTCCGTTCCGTCCACATTGGTCTGTCCTGACTGGATCCCTATACTATGGATCGGTTTTGTTTTATTCCTGTTCAGAGTGCCTGTCTGCTGGCCTCTCTGTGATCTCTGGGGTCCATTACATTCTTTTGCCCAATGTCCTAACTGTCCACAGTTGTAGCATTCCTGCGACTTCTGTGGAGGGCTGCTCTTTCCCTCATTCACCCATGCGGGTTTTTGGTGCTCTCTCACTGCCTGTATGTCTGCTGCAGCCTGAGCTTCTTCTGGGGATTGAACTCTACTCTTGCCCTGAACTGATTGCTCCCAAGCGCGGGACAATCTTTTCAGGACCCACTTCTCATTATGGGCTTCCTCTGAGGGGTCATAGCTGTTGCAAGCGCTCTGTCCTGCTTCTGTTGCATGTGAAATTATGGTGCGCGTCCATTTAACCATGTTTTCACGGTTCAAATGGGCTCTATTTAAATCGCCAAATACTGCATTAAAATGGATCCACAGCCTTCCGGCGAATGCTGTGGGGTGCTCGGATTTCTTCTGCCGGCACTTATTAAGTCCTTCTACGGGGTCACCTCGATTATACCCTATGGCATCTAAAATGGAGGTGTGCATTTCCTCTAGTGTTCCTCCGCCAACATTCTGTGGGTCGGGGAGGGCTGCTACAACCGATTGGTCCAAACTCAGAACTGTGAGTTTGACCTGCTCTCTCTCGTCCAGGCCGTACATGGTAGCCTGCTGTTTTACCTTAGCGAAAAACTGGTGGGGGTCTGCGGTGGGGAGAAACGGAGTGATCTTCTCACACGCGTCCCTTAGTTGGGTTACAGTTAAGGGGGTGGTGTAAGTTATATCGGGTGCGCCTTCTAGGGTCGCTTTTCTCTGGGTGGTGACTGGGTTCATTGGAATGGTAAGGAGCTGATCTGTAGGGGGTTGGGGTGCTTGCCTCTTCTGCTGCGCTGCTGGCGCACATGTTCCCTGAACATAACGCTGCGCTGTCTCACTTAACTCTTTCCAGTCTGGGGCATTCTCCTCATCTAACTGGGTTCCAAAGGTGCTTTGAAACCCATTTTGCACCGAAAGCAGCGATTGCAGCTCTGCAATCTGCTTCCTGCATTTCGCGTGATCCACAGTACTTTGCCTTTGCTCTGTGGTTGCAGCATGGAGTGCTCTCAAAGCTGCTTTAAGGTCAGAGCATTGCCTCTGCAAAGCCTCTACCTGCTTGTCAGATTCTTCTCTTATCAGGACGGCACGTTGCACGTCCTGATAAGCCTTTTCGTACTGGGTCTGGGAACTGCTGAGATGGGCTAGACAAGACTGATGTGCCCTCTTGGCATCATCCACCTCTCTACCTTTCTCTGCCAACTTCCCTCTTAGATCCATATTTTCCTTCTCGATGTCCCTGACATCCACTTTACTCATTCTATTCCGTTCCTCTAATTCTGCCCGGAGCGTCTGAACGACCTCCTCTGTGCCTCGCAATTGTGCCAAACAGGACACAATCGCCATCGGCTTACGTGCTTTACTCATGTTCTTTTTGTGAATTTGAGAGAGGTTCTCCCACCAAGTATGTCCTATACTTCCGGGACCTGTCTCCTCATTCAAACAAAACTCTTTCCAAAGGGGCCATCCCTTTCCTTGCAGATATTTGCGGAGTTCCAGCTCCCACATGGGACACTGACCTACCCTGCTACTGCTGCTGGTCGCTGCGACCACAAACCGTTCTGGGTTCATGAGGCGTTCCATTGCCTGCATGGCCATTTTCTCTGACTCACTTTTAAATTTAGGAACAGGGGGTGTTGAGGTTATGTCTCACGAAACGGGTACGGCTTATGCTATGTTCCGTTCACAAAACTACCGAAAGTTTGTCGCAACAAAAATGCTTTCAGGTTTTCCTTACAACCCTGTTAGTACGCATGCACTAAACACACTTCCGAATTACGCTTATTGCTTTGAACACCTTGAATATTTGTGATTTCTTTCCGTTTTCTTTACCAGATTTCCAATTCAAATTTCAGGGTCCTCGACGGAGTGGGGGTACCACTTGTAACCGTGTCCCGTCAGGAAGTCGCCACTAAATGTTGCACGTTTTGCTATGGGCGCAAAACGCGTTTATTGGGGTGTATTAACTTGCCTGTGTTAAAGGCCGTGTGCTTAACACCACTAGGCTCTGTCTTATGTATTTTTCAGCTCAGGAGTCGCCAGTTGCCATATAGACAACTCACATATATTCCAAGGTCAAGTTCAAAGTAATAAAACGATACACCGATTAGTAAGTTCCAAACGATCAATATTTATTATACAATTATAATAAATACGCATGCACACACTAAGGGACTAAGCTATGACTAAACTAAGCAAACAGAATACTTAACTACACAGGAACAGGCAAGGTCAGGGAGCGAGGCCTTCGTCCCGGTCTTGGGCTGCAACCTTCAGAAAGCGTGCTGGTCACTGGGGGTCTAGCGGGCTTGGTTCGCGTAGCGAGCGTCGTATTGGCACTTACGGTTCGGCGGCTGGTGCTCAACGGCTGGAGTCAGGATACGAGTTGGAGGTCTTGGTCAAAGCCGGAGCACAAAACAACAGACAGGACCATGTGTGGGGGTCTATATTTATAGGGGTCCCCAATGTTCTTCCCTCTTCTTGGGCGGGCTTTACCTCTAGGTATCGATTGGATAGCTTCCAATCGATATCTTTTGAATTCCTCCAATGTAAGGGTCTTTCTCGATGGTGGGGGCGGTTTCTATAGTGGATACTTCTGGTGCCGCTCTGTCTGGACATCCACTTAAAGTATCTTATTCAAACCCAAATGTTGCCATTGTGTGTGCCTAGATCTGGACTGCCTCATTAGTATGTAGAACGTTCTGCCATTATCACCTTTGGTTGGAGATCTTCCACCTGGCCAGAAACTGGTTTTGCTGCTTGCAAAATGCTAATGAGTGTTTGCAGGCTGTTTGCCTTGGCTAAACTGTTTTTCCCTACAGTCTTAGCGATTCTCCATTTTGTTTGGTTCAGTGTCCATTTTAGGTGGCTACAGTGGCTACAAAGGGAATAGATAGGATAGATGCAGGCAGGTTGTTTCCACTGGCGGGTGAAAGCAGAACTAGGGGACATAGCCTCATAATAAGGGGAAGTAGATTTAGGACTGAGTTTAGGAAGATCTTCTTCACCCAAAGGGTTGTGAATCTATGGAATTCCTTGCCCAGTTGAGGTTCCTTCATTACATGTTTTTAAGGTAAAGATAGATAGTTTTTTGAAGAATAAAGGGATTAAGGGCTATGGTATTCGGGCCGGCAAGTGGAGCTGAGTCCACAAAAGATCAGCCATGATCTCATTGAATGGCGGAGCAGGCTCGAGGGGCCAGATGGCCTACTCCTGCTCCTAGTTCTTATGTTCTTACTGTTTGCCTCCCTAACTGCTTGCTGTACCTACATGCTTGCTTTCAGTGATTGGTGTACAAGCACACCCAGGTCCCTTTGTACATTGATATTTTCCAATCTGTCACCATTAAATAAGATGAAACTCTGCATCCTGTTTTTCCAACCGAAGTGGATAACTTCACACATCCATGTTATAATGCATCTGCCTTGTATTTGCCCACTCAAAAACTTGTCTAAATCACCTTGAAGCCTCTTAACATCCTGCTCACCACTTAGTTTACATGTCGTCAGCAAACTTGGAAATATTACGTTTGGTTCCCTAATCCAAATCATTGATGTATGTTGTGAATAGCTGGGGTCCAAATACTGATCCCTGCGGTACTCCACTTGTCACCGCCTGTCACTCTGAAAAAGACCCATTTATTCCCGCTCTGTTTCCTGTCTGCTAACCAATTCTCAATCCATGCCAATATATTACCTCAATCAATTTTATATGTTTAATCTCTTATGTGGGACTTTATCAGAAGCTTTCTGAAAATCCAAATACACCACATCCACGGTTCTCCCTCGTCTATTCCATTATTTACATCCTCAAAATAACTCCAGTAGGTTTGTCAAAACATGTTTCCTTGGGAGCCCCTGTAGACCTGTGTTCCACATTCTGGGTTTGATTTTAGCCTTGACATTGAAAGGGAAGAATCTACAAAGAGCCGGGAAAACAGTTATTACAACTTACTTTGCTAATTCTGTTTGTCCGTGTTCCGTCTATTCTTTTTAATTTACCCACTTTAAATGAAAATGTATTTGGGTGGGTGGGGGGAGCGAAAAGAATAAGCTGTCTGTAAATTGCTTTAAGAAAGCCTTGGTATGTTAAAGGTACTGTTATACATGCAATGTATTTTACAAGCTGATGCTTTACTCTCTTGCTATTTAGCCATTTGTAACTAAGTTGAATTCTTTAGTTCACTGCATCCTGTAAAATCTGGAGAGTAGAAGAGTTGGTAAATGTAACAAACTTTATGCATCTTGGCCATTGCTGTAGCTAAGAAACAATGTCTCCTGTAGGGCTTCACTTAGCCCCACCCAAGTGTGACTGACACGCCCAGTGCCTTGTTCTATATATGTTCCCTTCACTTTAGAACTGTTTCTTCAGCTCCAAATGTGTTTATCTTGTGAGTGCTGATACCATTTTGCATTGTATTGCTTGCAATTGATCCATTTTCACATGTAGTTGATACCTTTTTAAAGATGGGCAAGACTCTGAAACATCAGTGTTTGAAAATGTAACGGCGTGTTATTTTTACACTTTGTTTAACTGAGTCTATTCAGAAGATCGCTTTTGAATTTGAACTTGCACCATGAGTGCATTTAGTAACAATGCAGCCGTTGGGTTGTGCTAAAGAATCACATGGTTCGTGAATGTTCTTTGGGGAAGGTAAATCTAGTGCCTTTATCCAATCTAGCCGACGTGTGACTCGTATTTTCCCTTTGAAGTGGCCGAACAAATCACTTAATTATATCGGGGCAAATAGATACCAGCCTTGCAAGTGATGTCACATCCGGAGAGTGAATTTTAAAAACAATTCTCTGTTAAAACCTCAGCAGATTTTGTTTTGTTGTATTGAAGTGAATTCTGTAGTTCAATTTTCCTCAAGACGAGTGGGGTTTACTTGGGCATTTAATAATGGAGGTGTAAAGGTGAGCGTTTAATGGGTGGTGGCAAATGTTTATTTTTGTGCCCATTCATGGCCTTAAATGTTGACATTCCCACTTCATGTATACAGAGTTTTGTCATCAGTATCTTGTCTGACCTGTGCTTTTGCAGCTCCCACTAGTGCCCCCATGCTGGTCAACCCCACACCAGTTCAGAGTGCCGAGGCTGGAGATTCACAGTCTACACGGCAAGAGCAGGTAAGGCATTTCAGAAATTATAAATGTTTTGTCCCATGAACAACTGCAAAGCACTCTAATTCATTTAGATCTGGAAAGATTGCCTTATCCTAGAATGTGAGGGTCCCGTGGAAATTAACTGGGAATAACTGTTAGGGAATGAGTATTCTTGAGGTCTCGCAAGGGAGAGATTGACCTACTTTTGTTCAGTAACGGTATGAAGGAATATGGAACAAGGTGAACAAGTAATTTGGATCAGCCGTGATAGATACTTGTGTTGTATAAGATTTGTTCTGATATGTGCTCTCGCTTGTTGACATGTTGGCGATGAGCTGTTATCTCCAAGTATGTGTGGAATATATGGTGGCTTGATGACTTGGCACAGTATTTTGTGCAACAAACTCCATTCCTCCTGAGCTGAGCAGTTGTACAGCAACCCAAAAGTTGCTGCACACTTAAAGAAATTGCCTGAGCGTGCAATAGAAATTAGAGGGAACATTGGTCCCAAAATGCTGAGACATGGATTTGTGGAATTAACCCCAATATTTAGCAGATTGAGAAAAATAGATGGTAAGTTGAATGGGCAGCTTTTTATGAAATGGATTGCGAGGCCTGTGTGTTCTTTGAACTGAAAGGAGTGGGGAGACAAATTTAATTTTGGGGTGAGGGTGTACTGCGGTGAAAAAGAACTGATGAAGCTTGTAACTTGTGTGCCTTAAGGTATCAGCTGTGGCTCACTCTTGCATCTGATGCAGAAGGTTGTGGCTTCAGGTCCCATTCAGACCTGAGCACAAACCTAGCTTTATGTGTAAGTGGACACATGGTCGTTTGCTGGGCATTTGTGCTTCACTGCTATCCAGTTTAGTTTTGTTGCATTTGGCAACACGCTTCAATCTTGAACTAAAATTATTTTTATTTAATATTGGGCACATTAGGGTGGGATGATGGCGCCATGATGGCGCAGTGGTTAGCACTGCTGCCTCACGGCGCTGAGGGCCCGGGTTCGACCCCGGCCCGAGGTCACTTTTCGTGTGATGTGGAGATGCCGGCATTGGATTGGGGTGAGCACAGTGAGAAGTCTTACAACACCAGGTTAAAGTCCAACATGTTTGTTACAAACACTAGCTTTCGGAGCACTGCTCCTTCCTCAGGTGAAATGTCACCAGTGCTCCGAAAGCTAGTGTTTGTAACAAACATGTTGGACTTTAACCTGGTGTTGTAAGACTTCTTACTTTTCGTTTGGAGTTTGCACATTCTCCCTGTGTCTGCGTGGGTTTCAGCCCACAGCCCAAAGATGTGCAGGGTAGGTGGATTGCCCCTTAATTGGGGTAAAAACAATAATTGGGTACTCTAAATTTATTTATTTTTTAAAAGAGAAGAAGATGAACCCACAGCAAACTGAATTAGAAGTAATCGACATGTCTGAGAAGTGTCCCATGTGGGAGGATGCACTGAGGAAATACTTAAAGGGGAAAGGTACTCTATAAATTTTTTTTTTTTAAATAATAATATTGGGCACATTAATAAAACATTAATTGGGGCAGCACGGTAGCATGGTGGTTAGCATAAATGCTTCACAGCTCCAGGGTCCCAGGTTCGATTCCCGGCTGGGTCACTGTCTGTGCGGAGTCTGCACGTCCTCCCCGTGTGTGCGTGGGTTTCCTCCGGGTGCTCCGGTTTCCTCCCACAGTCCAAAGATATGCGGGTTAGGTGGATTGGCCATGCTAAATTGCCCGTAGTGTCCTAAAAAGTAAGGTTAAGGGGGGGTTGTTGGTATACGGGTATAGGGTGGATACGTGGGTTTGTGTAGGGTGATCATGGCTCGGCACAACATCGAGGGCCGAAGGGCCTGTTCTGTGCTGTACTGTTCTATGTCTATGTCTAAAAGAAACAGTGGTGGAAAATGCATGGATTACTTTAAACATTTGGTCAATCAACTGTTAGCATAGGTTTACTGTTGTAATGATCGCTACTGATAATTAAAAAAACATCATGCTGCAATTGCTGCTGTACTGCATTGGTTACCTTTGCTTCCTGTAGCGCATATCAAAAGTTAAGAGACTGATTCAATATGGTTAATTGTGGAAGTAAATTATAGAGCAGAAGTAAGCCGATGGGTGTCTGATTAAAACTGCTCTCTTTAGGTCGTGGCTTGTCACAACTTGTAGTGAGGAGTGTCTGCTGGAACAAGCACTTGAAGCAGCTACTGCTGGTAGTCCTCATGCATCCCAGCAGAAGCATCACATTGTTGTAATTTCAGAACTTTCATTGAAAGGTCCAGGGAAGTTGAGAAAGTGACAATTTTGACGATTTAAAAAGCTTGTGGAAGGTTTGAGTATTTTCTCATTTAATGAGCCATCGGTAATCATCCCATCCACCAGCATTCTGAGGTCACACTTCATCTAAGAGAAAATAAAATATGTATGTAATGGAGGTTTAACAGGGTCTTCATGAATGCTTTACCTTTAGGAAAGCTTGACTTCGCACTCTGAAGACACTCTAAATGTGAAAGAAGATGCAGCGACCACCAAAGCCACTGACACTGCAGCCTCTGATGAAGAAGCGTATTCGTGCCCCATCTGCTTTGAGCCGTGCACTAATGGAGGGCACCATCTTGCTACTCTGCAGTGCGGCCATCTCTTTGGCTCTACCTGCATCTCCCAATGGCTGAAGGGGGGAGGAGGAAAATGTCCACAGGTAACTTGGTGGCGCGCTTTTGGCAGTGGAATCGACAATTCATATTTTTATTGGAGTTTCGCTGTAACGGGAACTGCTCAAATGAATGGAACCGTCAAAGGTGAAGTTGGGATGGGTTAGAACCATTTTTGTTCTGCTACGTTTGCTGAATTTCAGCAAGTAGGATGAATTATGGAGCAATTAATGATCTTGCAATTGAGGTCTCAAGTTACTCATAGTCTACCTTGTGCTTACCTAAAGCCCTAGCTAGATCTGCTTAACTTCCTTTAGAGCCCACTGAAACTTTGGGATGTTTAAAGTGGAGCGAAAAAGTTTTGGAATTTCAGTTTCCTTTTTCAAAAGAGAAGACAAAGTTTTGATTTTGGATTAGGGTGCGAGTGGCCTCTTTTCTCTGACAGAGGAAGCAAAGTTCATCTGAGAATCGATTAACAGCAGTGAAAATGTCAGTGGCATTATGTCAATATTTGTCATTGCATGGAATTATCTGGCGTATACAGCACAGACACCAGCCGTTTCAGCTTGATCAGTCCATGCCAGTGTTAATGTTGCACTTGACCCTCTTCCTGCTTTTACTCATCTAAGCCTACCAGCGTAATCCTTTTTCTCCTTCACACACTTGTCTAACCTCCCCATTGAATGTATCTACATTATGCACTTCAATGATTATGCTAGTGAGTTTTCCATTTCCCCCACTCTATTGGTAAAAAAGTTTCTTCTGAATTCGTAGTTTGATTTATTGGTGACTACTTTCCATTGCCTTTAGTTTTGCTCTTCCCCACAAGTGGAACGACTGTGTCTACTCTGTCAAAACCGTTCATAATTTTAAAGATCGCCAATCAGTTCGTATTGTATTTTTCATGAAAAAGATGGCCCAGTCTAGACACTCTCTCCTAATAGGTATGCTCCCGCATTCCAGGCAATATCCTGATAAATGTTTTTTCTAATCCCCTCCAGTGCCTCTGTATCTCTTTTATAAAATATAAGTGTTGGGGACTGAGTCAGAAATGGGGTCGGGACTTTGGGGACAAGAGTTTATGAATGTGTCCCAGTAAAATTATATGATTTTTTTCCCTCCTATGGAAAATTGTGACTGCTTTATAACCGAATCATGTTTGTGTTTTACAGTGTAACAAGAAAGCTAAGCGGTCAGATGTGGTGTTGGTGTATGCCCCAACAGTGAAAGTTGTGGATACCAGTGAGCAGGAGCGATTGAAGAGGTAAACACTAAGGAAGTGAAAATACTTGTGACTGACATTTTTTGCAGTTTCGCACTTTTATAATAGCAAAAAGAGTGTCTTACTCTGTGGAGGGACTGTGAAAAAGGACTTTTTGTCTTACTTGGATTCCTTTGTACTAGGCAGGTAACAAAACTGAAGAGGGAATTTTCAAATGTTGGAGAGAGCACATGGAAGCTGAATGTGAATGATGCCAAGAAAGTGGCTGATCAGTGGGGAAAGGTTATTAAAGGTTCACAATCTACAGCCCAGACCTGGACCAAGTAATCTAATGGTTATGTAACTGGTCTAGTTTCAGTTTGAAAAATCAGTAGCTGAAAAAATCTGGTGTTGATTAAGTGACCGTAACGTTTTGGGTTGTCGTGAAAAAAAAACTGTCAGGGAAGGAAATCTGCCACCCTGCTGGCGTATGACCCACCCCCACACTAATTGGATTGGCGCTTGAGGTTAACTACTCTCTGAAGTAGTTTCGCAAACCTCTCTGATATCATCACCTTTTCAGGATCTGTGTCTGCCACTTGCTGCACGTCAGATTTTGTGTATATTATGAGTGTGTTACTGTAGTGGAATGGGGGCAAATAATGCTGATATTGCCAGAGGTGCTCATATCCTAAAAATGAATTAAAATATAGCCAAGGGAGATGGTTAAGGAAGTGCCTCATAATAGGGAAAATATGAAATGGTATAGACAACTCCACCCCATCCTCATCCCATTCCTATCCTCCCTGGCTTCTTGAGGCCAGGTTCCCTCGATTACTTAAAGTAGAAGTCAGCTGCAACCTCATTGAGAAGCAGACATCTCCAAATTGTGGTAGCACCATGGTTAGCTCTGTTGCTTAACAGCGCCAGGGACCCGGGCTCAATTCTTGGCTTGCGTCACTGTCTGTGCGGAGTCTGCACGTTCTTCCCGTGTCTGCCTGGGTTTCCTCCAAGTGCTCCGGTTTCCTCGCACATGTCCTGAAAGACTTGCTTGTTAGGTGAATTGGGCATTCTGAATTCTCCCTCGCTGTACCTGAATAGGTGCCGGTGTGTGGCAACTAGGGGCTTTTCACAGTAATTTCATTGCAGTGTTACTGTGAGCCTACTTGTGACACTAATAAAGATTATTATAAATTGTGTAAGTGCATCCGAGCTGCCACCACAGTGCCAGAACTGTCTACTTGGCAGAAGAAGTATCATAAAAGGTAGCTACAGTAAATTTACTTATGCTCATATCTCGGGTATATTGTCAAGAAGCCGCAGCAGAAACCGGATGTGTTTTAATAGGTGTGCTCTAAGAGAGTCACATCTAGCTACTCCTCCACAAGTATACAAAGGAATGTAAACAAAAGGCAACTTTCAGAAAGCACTTCTCAATTTCTGCTTTTGTTTTGTGACCTTCTTGCAAATGTTTCAAAAACGACTTTATTTTGTGTCCTCCCAAGACCTTGGAAAGAAAGGGAGGGAAAATACTCAAAACGGGGAATGTCAATGAAAGCTTGTTAATTCTAATTTAACTCTTATAGGAACGCTGCTGTTCAATATTGCGGCAGTCTTCTCTGCCCAACAAAGAACTGGTCTGAGAATGTGGCTGGATAACCTGATTGCAGTCCTTTGACAGTGTTGCCACAACTTTAATTCCTGTGGGTATTATAGAGGTAAACCCAGAGGAGTCTTCCCTCCATTTTACGCGTAGTGCGTGACTGCATCAGCTGCCAAATGTCATCTGAATTTGGAGGTTTCAGACTCAAGTCCCACTCCAGGAAGTGCAGCAGGTAATCCAGGCTGACACTCCAGTGAAGTACTTTGTTTTCTTTTTTTTAAAAATAAAATTAGAGTACCCAATTCATTTTTTCCAATTAAGGGGCAATTTATCGTGTTCAATCCACCTATCCAGTGAAGTACTGAGGGAGTGCTCTCTTTTGACAAGTTGTTAACCAAAGCCTCATTAGCGTGTTCAATCCACCTATCCAGTGCTGAGGGAGTGCACTCTTTTGATAAGCTGTTAACCAAAGCCTCATCTGCCTTCTTGACTCTGTATCAAAGAGAAGTTGGCGTATTGTTTCTCTCTCTCTCTCTCTCTCTCTCTCTCTCTCTCTCTCTCTCTCGCCCGCCCGCCCCACAGATAACTTTGTGACCACTATATATTCCTTGGATACCTTTCTTACCCGCCCGCCCCACAGATAACGTTGTGACCACTATTTATTCCTTGGATACCATTCTTACCGAGAATGAAATATATTGTAAAGTTTACCTTTTTTCATTTTCCTTTGGGGAACCTTTCACGTTTTGTCCCTTTTGCCTTCACTTTCACCTCTTTCTATTGGGCAGAGATCTGGAGAAGGAGCAGGTGATGCGTCGGAAAGCGGAGCTCGAATCTGCACAGTGTCGTCTCCAACTGCAGTTCTTGACAGATGAGTGCAGCAAGTTACGTAAACAGCTGCAGGTAAGGATTGGTCTGCTGTAAATCTTCATACGTAAGTGCAGAAAATGGGCTCCTTTACAATTTGCTTTACCAGGTCTCCACCAGATTTCTGGGATTAGGGGCGGCACGTGGCGCAGTGGCAAGCACTGGGACTGCGGCGCTGAGGACCCGGGTTCGAATCCCGGCGCTGGGTCACTGTCCGTGTGGTGTTTGAAATAATTGGGTACTCTAAATTTTTTAAAAATTAAAAAAAAAGGATTTCTGAGATTAATCACGATGTTGCTGTTCGAGGTAACATGTTGGTCTGGAATTCTGTCAGTCGCTGTGCAATTTGGGTGGATGTTGATTTTGTCATTTCATGTCTTTTCATTTCTGAAGTTGGAGCTGTCTTATGTCAGATGAGTAACATATTTTCTATTTCTTAAGTAGTGTGATTCTTCATTGTGTCTGTGTTTCTAATCTGCTGTATTCAGTTTAATACTTTTAATCTTGCTCTAATTGAGTAAGAAACCTTCACACTTAGTTCACAGCTTGTGCTTGACAGTGAGCTATGTTTAGAGACAATTTACTTCTAATCTGCCAGCGAACATATAAAGCTGAGATTGGCATCGTCTGGCGCTGAAGGCTATTCTGTTTGCCAGGTGTTCTCTGATCTTTAATAAACTCCTGTGTACACGTTTACAGCACAGTGGCACAGTGGTTAGCGCTGCTGCCTCACAGCGCCAGGGACCCCGGTTTGATTCCAACCTTGGGTAACTGTCTGTGTGAAGTTTGCATTTTCTCCCCATGTCTGCGTGGGTTTCCTCTGGATACTCGGGTTTCCTCCCACAGTCCAAGGATGTGCATGCTAAATTGCCCTTTAGTGTCCAAAAGGTTGGGCAGTGTTACTGGGTTAAGGGGATAGGGTGGAGGTGTGTGCTTAAGTAAGGTACTCTGTCCAAGGGCCGGTGCAGACTCGATGGGCCCAATGGCCTCCTTCTGCACTGTAAATTCTATGATTCATGTGAGGCTCTATTGAGTGGTGATCTCCTGATAATCCTGCTGTGGAACATGGGGGCTGAGTCCAAATGTGAGATTGCCTCTCCTATGTTTGCTTTAGAAACTCTTGTCTTAACCCAGCAACAGATTCACAAGCAACCAAAAGTTTGTGTTGTGATGGTTCATTGCAAGTCCAACTCTGCATACTTAATGAGCTCTGGTGCACTCACTCCTGTGATATAAAAGAACCTTTTGGATTTACTGCCATAATCTCCACATCTCCCATTGTCAGCCTGAACCTCGATTGTTGCCGCTCTCCACCAAGACAAGAGGCTTAGTTGAGATGTTTTTTGCCTGATTAGGTTTTCACTAGAAAATGCATTGAATGTAAATAACTAGATGGTGTTGCATTAATTCTTGCACCTCATCAATAGTTGTATGTCCGTACTCTTTATTTGTGGACGCAAACATATCAATCAGTCAGGAATAATAATCAAATGATGAATTGCCCAACATTCTTCATAAAATAATTCCATCATGCTTTGGATTCTTAGCTATGTGTATAGCGTGCATGTAACTAACTTTATTAGCCCCGTATTGGGCTCGTCCTATGAGGTTGGTGCTCTGTGGGTGCAGACTCTGGTATTGGATGGATTTGTGTGCAAATGTGCAAAAGAGAGTGGAAAAAGCCCTTCATGGGCACCCAGTTCGGATTCAGTGCTGACATTTGCAATTTTACTATTCCTCTGCAATTTTCTGTGGGAGATGAGAAGAGAACCAGTGGTCAATTCATAAAATACTCTGGGAAAATTATTCTGTACCGCGAAGGGAATGGAGCAGCCTGTCGAGAATGTAGCCCGTTACTCAATGGATCAAGGTTTGTGGGCAGTAGCAAAAAGCTTCAACAGATTGGACAGCGTAGAGTTCCTCATTTCCAATATAATTTTAATGGGATTTCTGAAATCCAGTAACAGAATATTCAGTAGTAGGCTAATCAGCCAATCAAGGGATCATTGTTGTTCATTGGTTTTATATTGAATTAATAGAAACAAGCTTATGTTCTATATAAGCTGTGGGGGTGAAACCCACGCAAACACTGGGAGAATGTACAAACTCCACACAAACAGTGACCCAGAGCCCGGATCGAACTTGGGACCTCGGCGCTGTGAGGCAGCAGTGCTAACCACTGTGCCACCGTGCTGCCCCTTACATCCAGATTTCTGTATTTAACTGTGCAAAGGCCAGAAGCTGCTGTCTGTTTCTGGTAGCAGCTTCATTATTGCAACCACCAGATATTCTTGGTCCAATGGCAGCTAATGTTATCCTCTTCGAAGGCTTTTGTTCAGAGCACTTTTGCTCCATCTGTTTTGCTGGAATCTTCAACAGTGCGATGTCTATTGGTGGACTTTTCAACACGTTAACCTAGCTCTGCCTGACTATTCTCATGTTCTCTAGTTTTGCATTCCTATCCACCTCACCAATTCAATCAGGCTCTGTCCAAACCAATCCAACCCCTTCATCTGAAACAAATCTCGATCATTTCTTCAATCTGTGATCCAAGTAAATTCTCGAACACCAGGAGCTTCTCCAAATCACTCAAACATCTTGGTTGGGTATCATTCAGGTTGCTCTGCTCAGTACAGTCTCTAGATCCTTCTTATCCTTTGCCATGTTTGGGGGCCAAAATTGGGCATTTCTCAAATCCTTGTATAGCCTCAGTAAATATTCTTTGTATGCTTGTTTCTATTAATTCAATATAAAACCATTGAACAGCAATGATCCCTGGTCTCTTGTTTGATTTGTTGCTTCAACTGGTGTTTCTGCATGTTGTAAATATGTCTGTATTCCCCTAATCCCCATTGAAGGACAGTTTTGTATTTGGGTCCGCTTGTCTGCTGATCTGAAATCTATTGATTTGGCCCAAATTGTTAACCCTAATATTTTCTGTAATTTGCAAGTTGACAAATGATCCAGCCAAGCTGGAACTCATTAGAGGCGTGCTTCCAAACTCTGAGCTTTCTGGAGCTCTACTCTGTATGGAGCTTTGTGAATTAAGGCCTAGCATGCAAAGCTGTATTTTCTATTTGGTGTCTTTGAAGGACAGCAGCAGCTAATCTTGGTAGAGACAAAATTTGCAAGTAATACTGAGGCACGATTGAGAATCAGTTCAACAATAAGCTGGCTACAGGGCAGAGACACAACAGAATATCAGACGAAACTATACATAGAATAGAAGATAGCATCTGGGTGTGTAATGAGTTTCCTCCACATATAGTTGTGTGAACTTTTTATATATGAAATTCCCTATTTATGAAGCCAAATATTGAATTCCATGTGTAGGTACATTTGTAACTGTATATTAAATCCTTTCTGTACTGTGTTCCCTGCGTGTGTGTGTGTATCTTGTTATGGGAGCGGCGTTTTCAAAACCCCAAAATGTATCATGGAGTTCAACCAACCTCCCCCTTTAATGTATTGTTGCTTTTGAAGTACACGGCTTGGTCTCCAGGTGTGGTATTACAATTATGGACACGTGGATTTTTAAACACAAAAGTGTTTATTCCATGAATTCAACTTAACCTTTTTAAATAAACACTGGCTCCCTTAACACCCCCAAAATAATACAACACTAAATAATCCCTCAAAATGTTCCTTCAAACCTTCAAAAGACTTAACACCTTTAAACAGAAACACATCAGGTTAAAGACATTACTATTATGAGTTTAAATCACCCAAATGATTCAGAGATAGTCTTTTCTGGCAGAGATCACAGCAGATCCAGCTTACTGCAGACACACCCAAGCTCTTTTTCTCAAAACTGAAACTAAAACTCCCAAAAAGCAGAAGTGAGCTCAGCTCTGCTCTGCTCCCCCCCCAAACACCCTCTGACATCACTTCAGTAATATGAGCTGCTCCATTTCTTAAAGGTACTCTCACATGACAATCTATACGGAATATATTTTGAACTTCGCTCTCAGCTGGGTTCCTTCTGACTGTGTGACTATGTTGGGCTGAGTATGTCTAACTATATTTGATTCTTTTGTGAAAATGATATTGAATTTTCTGTGTCTCTACTATAGGAACTGAGATGTCTGATTGCCAAGCACAATCCAAGTGCTTCTCAGGGTCCCTCTAGATCCTATAATCCCCTAACTGGTCACACCAGTTCTAGTCAAAGCCAGTGCAAGTACCAGTTTGAGAAAGGAATCATGGTTTCGCAGAGTGGGAACTGTCGGGTCATGGCATATTCTTCTTTGATGAGCTGTCTCGTTGTGTCCCAACCTTCTCCTCAAACAACTCTCCTACCTGGTAAGCTGCACATGGGGTTTCTACAACTACTACTAGTTTCTGCTAAAGTGCTGACTTGCAGTTAAAGTGTCTCAAAACCGGTCACCTCGGGGCCGTGTCTGCTGGAATTCGGGTCTTGTTGCTTTTCAGAGAAATAAATCGGGATGGATTCTCTGCCGGCAAAATGGTCCGTTTTGCCGGCAGCCCAGGGGATTCCTGATGCTGTGGGGCTGCTCCACAATGGGAAACCCTATTGACTAGCCGGAGTAACGGAGCCGGTGGGGTGAAACAGAAATGTGGCGGGGCCCGAACCTTAATTCAATTAATGGCCACATGAAATTAAGTGAATATATTTCCTTTTATTAATGTTTGAAAATAGAATACATAATAGTGAAGAAACAACATTTGGTGGAAAAATTAAATAATACATGTAAGGCTGACTCTTAGACTCGGGTCTGGTGGGATCAAGAGGCCCTCGGACTACTCCGCATGGAAAAGCGTAGCTGATAATTTGTGCAGTGTGCCTCCGTGCCATTGTAGCACATAGCTGAATTGTCCCGCTATGTTATTTTACTCATTTAATAATGAATCAAATTGCATTGCAACTTATAAAAAGGTTTGGTTTTCAGGCAACCCCAGTATTTGGATAACCGATTTGAGATAGTGTCCTGGTATCTAAGTTACAGTTCCCAATTGCTTTTTGCGCTGGCAATTGAGCCTCTTGCCATGGCTCTCAGGGAGTCGAGGAGGTGGAGGGGTTTGATGTGAGGTGGGGAGGAGCACCGAGTGTCGCTGTATGCGGACGACTTGCTGTTGTATGTAGCAGACCCGGTGGGGGGAATGCCGGAGATGATGGAGATTCTTGCGGAGTTCGGGAGTTTCTCGGGATATAAATTGAACCTGGGCAAGAGTGAGCTGTTTGTCGTGCACTCGGGAGGAGGGGATTGGTAGGCTCCCGCTAAAGAGGGCAGTGAGGAGTTTTAGGTACCTGGGGGTTCAGGTGGCTAGGAGTTGGGGGACTCTGCACAAGCTCAATTTTACTAGGTTGGTGGAGCAGATGGAAGAGGAATTTAAAAGGTGGGACATGCTGCCATTGTCGTTGGCGGGTAGTGTACAGTCCGTTAAAATGACAGTGCTCCCGAGGTTTTTGTTTTTGTTTCAGTGCCTCCCCATTTTCGTTCCGAGGGCCTTTTTTAGGAGGGTGAACAGCAGCATTCTGGGATTTGTTTGGGCGCACGGGACTCCGAGGGTAAGGAGGGTCTTTTTGGAGCGGGGCAGGGATAGAGGGGGGCTGGCGCTGCCCAACCTCTCTGGGTACTATTGGGCGGCTAACGTCTCGATGGGACGTAAGTGGGTAATGGATGGGGAGGGGGCAGCATGGAAACGGATGGAGATGGCGTCCTGTGGAGGCACGAGCCTGAAGGCACTGGTAACGGTGCCGCTGCCGCTCCCTCCAACAAGGTACACGACGAGCCCGGTGGTGGCGGCGGCTACCCTCAAAATTTGGGGGCAGTGGAGGCGACACGGGGGAAGTGGGGGGCTCGGTGGAGGCCCCGCTGCGGGGGAACCACCGGTTTGTCCCAGGGAACATGGATGGCGTGTTCCTGGGGTGGCACAGGGTGGGCATTAGGACATTGGGAGACCTGTTTATTGACGGGAGGTTCGCGAGCCTTGGTGAACTGGAGGAGAAGTTTGAGCTTCCCCCGGGAAATATGTTCAGTTACCTTCAGGTCAAGGCGTTTGCTAGGCGACAGGTGGAGGGGTTCCCTTTGCTGCCCCGGGGGTAAGGGATAGGGTGCTTTCGGGGGTGTGGGTCGGGGATGGGAAGGTGTCTGACATCTACCAGGTAATGCAGGAGGTGGGGGAGGCGTCGGTAGAGGAGCTGAAGGCTAAGTGGGAGGTGGAGCTGGGGGAGCAGATTGAGGAGGGGACATGGGCGGACGCCCTGGAGAGGGTGAACTCCTCCTCTTCATGTGCGAGGCTTAGTCTCATCCAGTTCACCGGGCTGCACCGGGCCCACATGGCCGGATCTAGGATGAGTAGGTTCTTTGGGGGCGAAGACAGGTGCGTCAGGTGTTCAGGGAGTCCAGCGAACCATGCCCATATGTCCTGGGCATGCCCGGCACTGGAGGAGTTCTGGAAGGGGGTGGCGAGGACGGTGTTGAGGGTGGTGGGATCCAGGGTCAAGCCAGGCTGGGGACTCGCGATATTTGGGGTTGGGGTGGAGCCGGGAGTGCAGGAGGCGAAAGAGGCCGATGTCTTGGCCTTTGCGTCCCTAGTAGCCCGGCGGAGGATCTTGCTGCAGTGGAAAGATGCGAGACCTCCGAGCGTGGAGACCTGGATTAATGACATGGCGGGATTCATTCAGCTGGAGAGGATCAAATTCGCCCTGAGGGAGTCGGTACAAGGGTTCTTTAGGAGGTGGCAGCCTTTCCTCGACTTTCTGACTCAACGATAAGGTACTAGATCAGCAGCAGGCCGGGGTGGGGGGGGGGGGGGGGGGGGGTGTTTAGGGGGATAGTGTTTAAGTTAATTTGCTAATTGTTAATTTATTTTGTTGTTTATTGGGGTTGGGGGGGCTGGGGGGGTTCGTTATATGTGTTGTTACGGGTGCCGGGGGGTGTTTATTACTATTATTGTTATTATTGTTTTGTTGATGTATATTTTTCAAAAAATTCCAATAAAAATTATTTTTTTTTAAAGTTACAGTTCCCAAAATTCTGTCTGCTCTTCAGCTTCCCATTCATTTACCCTAAATTGAGGCTCAAGTTTCCTGCAGCAGTCCTTTTGTCCTCTCTAATCTCTTCCTTGCTGCTTGCTCTGTGGTCTTTGTCCTACCTTCTGTGTTGAGATTTTGGGCTGCTTTATAGATCTTGCTGCAAGGTGTGATGCATTGGGGCAGCATGGTGGCACAGTGGTTAGTATTGCTGCCTACGGCGCTGAGGACCCGGGTTCGAATCCCGGCCCTGGGTCACTGTCCGTGTGGAGTTTGCACATTCTCCCCGTGTCTGCGTGGGTTTCACCCCCACAACCCAAAGATGTGCAGGGTAGGTAGATTGGCCACTCTAAATTGCCCCTTAATTGGAAAAAATAATTGGGTGCTCTAAATTATAAAAAAAAAGATGGGATGCATTGATGTAAACGATGATGTATCTGTACACTGGTAAAACTTATTACTAAAACAAAAACATAAAATTCTGGATGATCTCAGCAGGTCTGACAGCATCTGTGGAGAGAGAACAGAGCTAACATTTCTGGTATCAAACTATTTTACCAATCAGTTTTGGATTTTTTTTTTAATACTGCAGTTATATTTGCCTGTACCTTTGCAGTTGCATTGCAATTAAGGTAACTTCATTAGTTCATTTTTTTGCTGCCCAACTTAACCTCATTTGTCTGCTGCATAGGGTGTGGCGTGAAGAAGATAAGTGGGATGAACTTCCGCAGCACCCAGTATGTTCCAATCCATTCCAAACAAATCAGAGGTCTGGCATTCAGTGACCATCCCGACAGCGTACTCCTTTCTGCATCCCTGGACAACACTATCAAATTAACCAGGTAAATGGGCATCGAACTACAATGGGCATTGTAGAAGGAGAAGGGATCAAAGCATTGACAAAATGTCAAGTTTTCACTGGTGCCTTCCAAGACTCTCTTGGTCAATACTTGTTAATTCCCTGTTGTTAGAGGTTGAGAAACCTGTGCACGGTTCTCATATTCAGGTATGCTGGCCTTTGGTTCTTGTTTTTTTTGCATGTCTCCTAACTGTCTTTGAGGGTGGCAGAAACGTGGAATCCTCTGCATACTTGCAATCTGGGTGAATTAGTTGTTTCGGACTTGAGGCTTTCACGTTAAAAAAAGTTGCCACACTTATCTTGCAGGAGAACTCTGCCTACACTTTCCACCACTGCTATTCGGGAACAAGGAACTGCAGGTGATCTGCTCCCTGGAAATTTTTTATTCCTGTTTCCTCTCTTGAAGGGGTTGGCTTTTTCCTGGAATCGGATTCCATGGGCAAAGATCATTCTCCAATGATATGCCTATGCAAATCTAAACCTCAATTGTTAGCAAGCTATTTGACTGCCCGAGCATTACAGCTAACCCTGGTCCTCACTCACTCATACACTTAGATAAGGAGTTGCTGGTAATAGAGGAGCAGGTTCTTGGTCAATCCTTTAACCACTAGCTCAGTATACAGGTAAGTGGTTGTGGTGCTAGCCTTGCGGTCGGAGGTTATGAACCCAGGTGATGGGGGCAGCACGGTGGCCTAGTGGTTAGCACAACCGCCTCACGGCGCTGAGGTCCCAGGTTCGATCCCGGCTCTGGGTCACTGTCCGTGTGGAGTTTGCACATTCTCCCCGTGTCTGCGTGGGTTTCGCCCCCACACCCCAAAAATGTGCAGAGTAGGTGGATTGGCCACGCTAAATTGCCCCTTAATTAGAAAAAATAATTGGCTAATCTAAATTTATAAAAAAAAAAAAAAAAAAAAAAAAAAAAAAATTAAAAAAATGAACCCAGGTGATGTTATGGTAAGATATCAAATTGTATTTAATATATCTTCTAATGTGGGACCATCACAAAAATGACTTCAAAATTATTGATACCATTCACTGAAGTAGCCCCGCAAGAAATTCTAAAAACATTGGAAGAAGGCCCACCCCCACCACAAACTGGGTACAGTGTCTCGCATCCTAAGAAGAAATAGCAGCTGAGGGCAGCTCAGGCTGACCCGTAGTCCCTTAGTGCTGCTATAGGATGAAACTGGCCTTGACATAAAGCCAAGTCCTCTGCGGTCTGCATAATCCTGCAACTCACTGATAAGAACAGTCTAGAGTTGCAGCCACATTTTATCTGAATTGTTTTCTTTCCTGTGGTGAACTATCCAAGATGTTGACAATGCCATTCCACCACCCTATGTTTGGCCTAACTGCCTACAACGATCCTGTTAATTACTGTCTTTGTAGCCTGATTGCCAACACTGTGGTTCAGACATACAACACTGGTCGCCCTGTCTGGAGCTGCTGCTGGTGCTCCGATGACACAAACTACATCTATGCTGGGCTGATAAATGGTTCCATCTTGATTTACGACATGAGGGACACCACCACACACGTCCAGGAGCTGCCATCACAGGGTTCCAGGTGGGTTTTTTCAACACATTGTGGAGTTTTACTTTTTGCTGGTGTACTAGGTTACTGTATTTGTCCCTTCCGATGCTTGCTATAGTCCTTGCATAACAGCAGATACACAGCAGGCTGGATCTCCCAGGACCTGATAATGTGGCGTTTGTTGCAGTGAACCAGTGGGAAACTTCACCTGCAGTGCGTTCAGATAATCAAGCATGTAACATTGCTTTACAAAGTGCATTAGCAGACTTGACTAAAATACATATATGGTGCATTCTAGAACTACAGTGATTGATGGGACCGGGGATTGGGAGGTGCAGAGTGACCAGGGTACCTTTTCCTTTGAGTAACCTTTCAGGCACAAGTCACATGACTGACCCACATTGTATCCTAGAAAAAATGTCCATCATTTCTGTTCTATTTTTACTAGGATCTGCCTCCATTATTCCAAGGCTGTTTTCTGATCTATGTATAACTGCTAGTGACTGCATTAACAATTGTGATTCTCTCATTTGCTTCCTGCCCCTCCTAATGCAGTTATATATGAAAAAAATATTTTAATTTTCTCCCTCTTGTCGCTTGTGATTGCATATTATAACTTTTTTCCCT
Source organism: Scyliorhinus canicula (assembly GCF_902713615.1). NCBI lineage: Eukaryota > Metazoa > Chordata > Chondrichthyes > Carcharhiniformes > Scyliorhinidae > Scyliorhinus > Scyliorhinus canicula. Next base: position 77,400,857 of record NC_052154.1, on the reverse strand, counting down.
GTTGCACATTTCAATATGTAGGTGTCCTGTGACTTCATTGTCTTATCTCCCACGTATGGCTTCTGCAGCATTTCCATGTGGTGGTCTGGTGGCCGGTACCCTGGAGGGAGGGTGCTTCTGGGAGCAGAAATCCACAAACACATACAAGGCGCATTTGCTGCCCCTCGAAGTTGGAAGCTGCACAGATATACAGATTGAACCCACGATGCGACACTGTCTTGTTACTTACAGGCCAAGTACGTCGAACAATATTTGGGAGGTGGTGGGGGAAGTTACGGCATGCCCAATTAAGCAGTTATGGACACTGAATCTTTTAGGCCGTCTGGCTTGAACGGAAGGCAGAGTGATACTGGCTTCAGTGCCCTTGAGTGAGGGAAGATTGAACCAGCCAGGATTGTATACCGCTGGTCCAGTAAGCCTCATGGGTGAAGACAGCATCAGGCTCCAGGGTGGCACAGTGGTTAGCATGCTGCCTCACAGCTCCAGGGACCTGGGTTCAATTCCGGCCTCGGATGGCTGCCTGGAGTTTGTAAGTTCCCCCGGTGCCTGCGTGAGTTTCCTCCTGGTCCTCCGGTTTCCTCCCATAGTCCAAAAATGTATAGGTTAGATAGATTGGTCATGATAAATTGCCCCTCAGTGTCCAAAAGGTTGAGTGGGGTTACTGGCTTATGGGGATTGGGTGGAGGCATGGGCTTAAGTAGGGTGCTCTTTCCAAGAGCTGATGCAGACTCCATGGGTCGAATGGCCTCCTGCACTATTCTATGATTTCAACATACGAACTCGGTGCAGGCGTAGGCCACTTGGTCTCTCAAGGCTGCTCTGCCATTCAATAAGATCATGGCTGATCTGATTGTAACGTTAGCTCTGCATTCCCGCCTATCCCAACAACCTTTCACCCCTTTGTTTACCAAGAATCTATCTACATTTGACTTTTAAAATATTCAAAGACTGCTTCACTGCTTTTTGAAGAAAAGTTCCAAAGATTCATGAGTCTCGGTGAGAGAAAAATGTACTCCTCATCCCTGTCTTAAATGAACGGCCCCTTATTTTTAAACAGTGACCCGTAGAAAAGTTACGGCGCAGAAGGAAGCCATTCAGCCCAACTTGTCCATGTCAGCCCGAGGGCACCTTTTCTAATCCCACCTTCCTGCACCCAGTCCATAGCCCTGCAGCTTACAACACTTGAGGTGCCGATCCTGGTTTTTTTTCTTTAAAGAGTTTAGGGTCTCTGCCTCCGCCACCAACTAAGGCAGCAGATTCCAGACTCCCACGATACTCTACCTAAAAAAGTTTATTCCTCATGTCCTCTTTACACCTTCTGCCATTTGTCTTGAATCTATGTCTCCTGGTTCTAGAATTCTCCGTCAAGGAAAATTATTTTATCTTGTCCACTCTTATCACTTCTTATAATTTTGTCCACCTTCATTAAGTCACCCCTCAGCCTTCTTTGTTCCAAAGAAAATAACCCCAACCTATCCAATCGCTCCTCGTAGCTGCACTTTTCTAGCCCTGGCAACATTCTTGTAAACCTCTGCTGCACTCTCCAGAGCAATTATGTCCTTCCTGTAATGTGGCAACCAGAGCTGCACACTACAGTTGTGGCCTCACCAGTTTTTCTACCATTCCAGCATTATAGCTTTACCGTTATATTCTATACCTTTGCCTATACAGCAGAGCATTTTGTGTGCTTTTTTTTACAATCTTGTCTACTTGGAACTGCTGCCTTAAGGGACCTGTGAACTTGTACTCCAAGATCTCTCACTTTGTGGTGCAGTGGTTGGCACTGCTGCTTCACGGCATCAAGGATCTGGGTACGATCATGGTCCTGGGGCACTCTCCATGTGGAGCTTGCACATTCTCCCTGTGTCTGCGTGGGTCTCACCCCCACAACCCAAAGATGTGCAAGGTCGGTGAATTGGCCACTAAATGCACATCTTTGGACTATGGGAGGAAACCGGAGGACCCGGAGGAAACTCGTGCAGGCACCGGGGGAACACACAAACTCCAGGCAGTCATTGTCCCTTTAATTGGAACATTTTATTTTTTTAAAAACGATCTCTCACTTCATCTACCCTTTAGTATGTTCCCATTTATGTGTACTCCCTATAATTGTTTGACCTTCATAAATACATAACCTCACATTTCTGTGTTAAATTCCATCTGCCACTTTATTGTCCACTCCACCAACGAGTTATATTTATTTGGAGATTATCGCTATCCTCTACACTGTCCACCACTCAGCCAATCTTTGTGATGTCTGCAAATTTCCCAATCGTGACGCCCACATTCACGTCCAAATCGTTAATATGTAACACACAGTAAGGGTCCCAACACCGAGCCTATGGAACACCACTTGAAACAACTTTCCATTTGCAAGGCCAGCCATTAACCTATAATCCTTTTGTTTCCTGTTACTAAATCAATGCTTTATCCAGTTTGCCACATTGCCCTGTATCCCATGGGCGATTACTTTTTGACCAATCTGCTATGTGGGACCTTGTCGGACGCCTTGCTAAAATCCAAATACACAACATCCACTGCACTATCTTCATAAACCCTTGTCATTTCTTCAAAGAATTTAATCAAATTTGTGATGCAAGACCTTCCTTTATCAAATCCTTACTGACTATCCCTGACTAGTCCATGCCTTTAATCCTATATCTCAGGATTGATTCTACTAATTTGTCCACTACCAATGTAAGACTAACAGGCCTATAATTGTTTTGCATTTCCTTCAATCCCTTTTTAAACAATGGAACCTCTCGTTTGCATTTCTCCGGTACCTCCCCTGTATCTAGTGAGGATTGAAAAATCATCCTCCCGAGCATCTGCTATCTCCTCCCTGACCTCCTTCAGTAGCCTCTGAAACAATCCAATTGGCCCTGACAACTTATCAACTTTCAAAGATTCCAACCCTTCAAGTACTTCCTCTCTCTTTATGATTATACCAAGTAATATCTCCATTTTCCTCCTGGACTGCTATATCTGCATCATCCATTTCCTTTGTAAACACAGACAAAATATTAATTTAAAACCCTTCCTACAGCCTCTGCATCTACACACAAGTTCTCTTTTTCATCTCTAATAGATCCCACTTTTCCTCAACCAACCATTTACCATTAATGTTTTAAAAATAAATTTAGAGTGCACAATGTTTTTTTTCCAATTAAGAGGCAATTTAGTGTGGTCAATCCACCTAACCACATCTTTTGGGTTGTGGGGGCGAAACCCACGCAGAAATCTTTTATCATTAATATATTGATAAAATATCTTCCCCCAGTTCTGAAAGACCCACTTTCCTTGTGTTGCTGGCAGCTGTGGAGCTAAATCTCAGCAAACACCCTCACCTGTTGAAAGGGAGAATTTTATACTTTAAAAATTGAAAACCGCTGCCAGTCTTAAATGCATGATGAATGTTTTCTTTTTAAAGCAGGTAAAACTCATAGTTCTTTACGGTGTGTGATGATGGAACTGTCCAGCAGTCCTTCCCCAGATTCGTTGGAGAACCTAGTCTGCACATGTTACCCAGTGCAAACGTTTCAAGCGGGCCCGACGTGTAAACTACTCACCAAAAATGCCATTTTTGCAAGTCCAGAGAATGACGGCAATGTTTTGGTGTGTGCTGGGGATGAGGCAACCAACAGTGCTATGGTAGGTGATGGCAATCCTTCTCCTTTGTCACCAGCTACATCTTCGATTATCGACTTTCAGATTAGCTTCCTTGACATTCTGCGCTCGGAGTTACAGCATGGCAGCCGGTTAGATGAATGGGGACAACGGTGGTAGATTGTTCTGTTGTATTCTTCATAAAATCAGTGTCAAATAATGATTGAAAATATGGTTACGAAGAACAAAGCTGTGAAGGGAGCATACACCACGGTGCAGTGTTAACAGATCATTGACCAGGAATGTTAACTCTTTTCTCTTTCCACAGATACTGTCACATTTTGTTTTTATTTCAGGTTTGCAGCATCCACAGTATTTTGTGTAATATCCCTGAGGGAAAGGGAGGGTGATCTGTTGGATTAATGTTTCCCAAACTACTTTCCAATGTGACCCCATTTTAGCACCTGAAAATTGATTGTAACCTCAGACATCAAAAACAAAACGGCATGGTAACATTTAGTACATAATATTAATTTGCAGGTTATAGGTCGACATACAAATATGAAAAGCATTTTAGTGAAAATATTATTTTGTGAACCCATAGCTCAACATATTCCCTGGTGACAAGACTGTGAAGGCCCTCTTTTTTTTTTTTTCCCCTCAAAAATTATACATAATCAGCCCCGTTTCTGAACCCCACTCAGCAACCACTCTTCCTAAACCCCCTTCTCCCAAAATATGTGCTTGTTAGGTGAATTGGATATTCTGAATTCTCCCTCAGTGCACCCGAACAGGTGCCGAAGTGTGGCGACTGGGAGATTTTCACAGTAACTTCATTGCAGTGTTAATGTAAGCCTACTTGTGACACTAATAAAGATTATTATAAACTTAGCAGCCCCTCTTACTTGCTGCCCTTTCTGTGTCACTTCCAGTATCTGAGAAGCAGATGCTGACTTGGGGTAAGGACCAGATCACACACTAAAGCTGCCACTCACCTTTCCGGCTCAGCCACAGCACTATTTGGTTTTTTTTTCTGCACTCAGTTGGTGACGGAGTTATACTTGCCAGCCTCAAGCTGCACCAAGCAGCCGTGCAAACATCCTGGGCCTGCTCTGCACTCACCACTAATAAAACGATTAGTCTAGGAGCACTTTGGGTTACTGTTTGCCTCATACTGTTTGGTAGAAATAATTCCGTTGTTTCAAGGGCTGTCCCACTCGAGCCTCTGGACTGGGTTGGCTCCTACGCACAATTGGCGTGGCTGCTCAGAGTTGGGGCATCTCGTGACTCCAAATGTTACCTCTGTGACCCCATTGGGGGTTGCCGCCTACACAGTGGGAATCCCTGTGGTTGATTCCGTCACCAGGCTGTGATTTGTACAAGAGTGGACTTCCAATTAATTGGCAATCACTGCCATACAACTTTCAGGACAATGAACCCGTGTGCTTATGTGATATGTTACAGGCTGCCTCTCTGCGTGGTGCCCGATTGTCAGTAGTTGTAATTTCACTGGCACAGTTCAGCTGCAGTAAGTCTCCGTGAAGTGTCTTCATGTTTATTACAGATAATGACCAATGGTGCCTTTGAACACATGTTCAAGGTTCACAGATTCTGCAGTATAGTTGTAAGAGCTGTGTACACACTCTTAATTCTGGGTGGCTGGTATATTTTAGTGATTTCTGTTGTGATCCTGAGTTAAGCCACATGGTGGCAGCAGGTATGCTCAGACTTGTCATTGAGGTTTTTATTTTGTCCAATTAAAATAAAATGAATATGTTGGTCATGGGCAGCACTGATGAGAGCATCCAGATTGTGTGGTACTCTCATCCTGCAGTTCTGTGTGAGATTTTAGATTCCCAGAGTTGAATTCGATTTAAAACATAAATTTATAAAAGCTGATTATTTTACTTAACTTGAACTCGTTGAAGACTTAGTGTCATGGAAAAGTGATCCGAGGTAGTGCAGTGGTTAGCACTGCTGCCTCACAGCGCCGAGGACCCAGGGATCACTATCTGTGTAAAGTTTACACATTCTCCCCATGCTGGCGTGGGTCTCACCCCCACAACCCAAAGATGTACAGGATAGGTGGATTGGCCACGCTAAATTGCTCCTTAATTGGAAAAAAAAAATTTTTTTTAATTTAGATTACCCAATTATTTTTTCCAATTAAGGGGCAATTTAGCGTGGCCAATCCACCTACTCTGCACATTTTGGGTTGTGGGTGCGAAACCCACACAGACACGGGAGAGAATGTGCAAACTCCACACGGACAGTGACCCAGAGCCGGGATCGAACCTGGGACCTCAGCGCCGTGAGGCGGTTGTGCTAACCACTAGGCCACCGTGCTGCCCTCTTAATTGGAAAATTTAAAGAAAAAGAAAAGTGATTCCGTTTTCTTTCCATTCTATTCGCCGCATTGTAATTTTGCACCTAGTTTGATCATTTTTGCTGATGCCATGTAAAGATGAAAAGCAATCTATAACCTAGCGTGCTGAGCATATGTGAAGGGGGTGGGGTCATGCTGTTTAATAGAGGACCAATGTGTGTTTGCAAGATGAAAAAAGGGTGGGTATGAGAGAAATGATGGCTAGACAGAAGGCTGCTTGGCAAACATGTGGCTGGGAGGAGGATTGAGGGATTGTGTAAATGTTGCTAGACTGGACACAGTCCAGTGATGTTGTGTTTAAAAGTTGGCAAGCTTTCTGATTTAAAATGCTGACGATGCACAGCGCGTTTTTTGACATCTGTGAAAGGAAAATTTGCATTCATCTATAAACTGCACCTCCTTGTTGGATCACCTGACTGTGAACCGGCTGCTTTGTTTCCAGCATTTATTTTTACTTTAGTTCCTGGTATTTGTGTGTTTCATGTCATTTTTCTCTCCCTGTAACCTACCATAAATGTGGAAATGTCAGGGTTAGACTGTTGAGAGGGGATTGTTAGTGGAGATAGAAACGGACACCCTGATTGTTTGACCTGTAGAATTCTGCAGGCTGTCTCGGTTCAGTTTTGTTCTGACGGTGTCTGACCATGTTAACCCTTTTTACTTTCTTGATGTGGCAGGTGTGGAATGCAGGGAGTGGCTCCCTCATCCAGAAGCTCCAAGCAGACCAGCCTGTCCTGGATATCTGCCCCTTTGAGGTGAATCACACTAATTTTTTGGGAACTCTGACAGAAAAAATGGTCAAGATCTACAAGTGGGCCTGATGGGACTTTGTGCTTAAGTGCTCGCCTTCATAGACTCACTCGGACTGGAAATCTGTGGCCCGAGGTCGGTGTTGATGTCACACATGAGTTGCTCCACTGCACCTGACCAGGAAACGAAGCAACTTTTTAAAAACTAGCCCAGCTGTCCTCACAGGTTGAGATTGATTTCTGTGACTGCCCAACCCGAGCTGTTTCCTGGTAATCCACAAACTTCCCTCTTTGTTTTAAACCGTGGCCTTTACTTAAATATAATGATCAGTAGTCTCACATTTCCAAAGGTTTGCTACTTTCTGAAGAATGTTTATTTGTTTTCATATTTGTGACATTTCCAGGGAGACGGGCTTTTATTGCCCTATTCATGTCATTTTTATTTTTTTTTGTTGCTATTTTTCTTCATGGAGATTCATTCCCACTTTTGCCTCTAATCTGTGTACCAATTCCAGGAAATCATTAAGTGATTTGCAGTGAATCATCTACCCAAATGTGCATTTTTCCCCTTCCACTGGGGATAGGGACTTTCTAACCTCCTCTTCACTGACTCTTGCAATAAACCGACAAAGAGTTGAAAGTACCAGTGATGATTCAGTGGGGTATTGTCTTATTACTGCTGTGGACTGGTCCGCTACACTGCCACTTGAAGCCACCTTTTGTTTTAAATCCCCCTAGATCTAGGCTTGTTTGGTAACAGAGTAGAGAGGGTTCCGGCCAGGGAAATCTGCAGAGGAATATTGAGGTCACGGTATACTGTGTAATGCCTTGACCTCTTTCTATTAATTTTGGGTGACTTGATTTTTGTTTCTGTTGATTTGATTGGGAAATAGAGATTCACATAGACAAATGCTGATTTTGTCTTTTAATAAGAAAACAGATGTGATATTGAATAATCCCAAGGTTGAGGGAAGGGAGTCCATGACTGAGCATATACATCCATGAAGGTTATGTGACCGGAAGGCAGAAATCTAGTCTGATTCCGTGCAAATACATTGTCCAATGGGTTGCTGGTGAGTGCTTTGAAAGACATTGCCTGGAACTGTAATGATTGTGTGCCTGAATGGAAAATGTGTATCTGTTAATTGTGTACAATTTGAACTTTGCTAATGTACAGTATTGTCATTTTATTATTACTTTGAAATAAAAAAAAATTGTGAGCTCTTGATTTGTTTTCTTCTAGACAACAGCAATAGCAGAACATTAGCAGTATTTCTGTATCAGACCTGTACTGTGAGCAACTTCCATGATGTGCCAGAGTTGTCAACTGGGCTTTTGTCACTTTACACTTTGTGCTAACTGAACCTTGGTGTACTGGATTGACGTTTTACAGTCTGTGGCAACCAAATACCTGTTGTATTTCCAATATTGGAAACTTGCTTGACTATTTTCTGTGTGAATTTTTGTGTTCATTTAACGGAAGAGTTCATCTGAGTGATATTTCATGATTGATTACCCTGTGAATCTTACTGAGGCTCAGGTGAATAATAGCCACTTGGACAAGATACAGAAGGTTGGAAATATTTGTCAATAAATGAAAGGAATATTTGGGGTTATGGGTGATGTTATATGGATGATAATGGGGGTAGCACCAGGAATAGTCTCAGTCTAGCTAAGTGACCTCTTCGGATTACACTGGTAGTGGGATTATTTAGTTTAAAATGTTGGGACAGGCCATGTGGCCCAACAACCTGGGTTCGTCTTTATGCTAATTGAGTCCTCCAGTTCTATTTACTTCATCTTGCCCTATCAATCTACCCTATTGCTTTCTCCCTCATATCTCCCTTGCCTCAATCAGGCCCTAAATTAGCAAGTTCTACATTTTAAAAATAACTTTGTTTCTCCAATTAAGGGGCAATTTAGCGTGGCCAATCCATCTACCCTGCACATCTTTGGGTTGTGGGGGCGAAACCCACGCAGACACGGAAAATGTGCAAACTCCACATGGATAGTGACTGAGGGCTGAGATCAAACCTGGCTCCTTGGTGCCAGGAGACAGCACTGGGCCAAAGTTCTACATTCTAGATCCACTCTGGGTAATGAAGTTTCTCTAGTATTCCTGATTTGAATTTATGAGTGGAACTCTTGTATTTATGGGCTATGCTTCTGTGCTCCCCAACAAGTGGAAACACCCTCTTGGTCTATCCTATCAAACCACTTCACTTTAAAGATCTCTATCATGTCGCCAATCCCCTCCCTCCCACCAACCACCATTTTTCCCGGAGATAAGAGACTCTGTCTGTTCAGTCTTCCTGATAATTATAACCTCTCAGTTGTGGTATCATTTTTTTTCCCACCACCATCAACTCTACATCTTTTTTACATAAAGGGGAGACCAGAGTGTACACAGTCTTAGCATCACCGATTAAGTAAACAAGGAATATCAGTAAACATGTTGGGCAACAGAAATAAATTGTTTGAAGGGAGGAGAACTTTGGACTGGTTTGAATTTGTAGATGAAAATTTTGGAATTGATCTGATGTGCACGCGCTAGCAGAGTTGGGCACAAGAGAGTGTGAATGGCACTTTTAACAGAGATGGGGTATGCTGTGGGCTGCAGAGTTCTGAATGAAGGGAAGGTTGGGAGTGGTGAATGCGAGATGAGGAAAGTATGGATTAAAAGTTCTAGGAGAAGTGGGGAGGAAGAGAATGAGTGCGAATTGGACAATATGCTGGCAGTGGACCAGATGTAGAGTCGCCAGCCTATTTTGGTGGGAGATATAAAGGAATGATTTCAGCTCTAATTTTTGATCCAAAACAAGTGCCAACTCGCGCAAAACTTTGTCAGACAGTTGGAAGATGCAGCAGCAACTTTTAGCACCCCTGCACTGGAACAGCAGATTGTTTTATTAAAAATATATTTTTATTGCACATTTTTTAATGAATACACAACAAAACATGCCCTCACAAACCAGCAACCCTCCCAACAGCTGACGGTGACTAACTATATAAAACAATGAAAGGATGCCCTCTTATAAAATCCCTCATTTGCGCTCCTCAACATATGCATAACTTTCTCAAGATGCAAAAACCCCCTAAGATCTCCCCAGTCATACAGAGACATTGGGTGGAGAAGCTGACCTCCACTCCCAACAGTCTAACCAATGGCAGCTCCTCACAGACACCGTGGTTTGGTTGGAGCAGCAGTTGGATGCACTTAGGAGCATGCAGGTGGCAGCAAGCATCATAGATGGGAGTTATAGAGACTTGGTCACACCCAAGGTGCAGGCAGAGAGATGGGTGACCGCTAGCAAGGGTAGGCAGTCAGTGCAGGAATTCCCTGTGGCTGTTCCCCTCCCTAACAGGTGTATACCATTTTGGATACTCGAGGGGGGTAGCCTATCAGTGGAAAACAGCAGCCAGAATAGTGGCACCACAACTGGCTCTTGCTCAGCAGGGGAGGGCAAAGTGTAGGAGAGCGATAGTTATAGGGGACTATAGTAAGGGGCAAAGATAGGCGCTTCTATGGATGTGAAAGAGACTCCAGGATGGTATGTTGCCTTCCTGGTGCCAGTGTCAAGGTTGTCTCTGAACGAACACAGGACATCCTGAAGGGGGAGGGTGAACAGCCAGAGGTCGTAGTGTGCATTGCTACTAATAGCAGGAAGAGTGATGAGGTCCTGCAGAAGGAGTTCAGGGAGTTGGGCAGTAAGCTAAGAAGCAAGACCTCTAAGGTTGTAATCTCAGGATTACTCCCTGTGCCACATGCCAGTGAGGCTAGAAATAGGAGGATAGTGCAGCTAAACTAGTGGTGTGGGAGGGAGGGTTTCAGATTTTTGTAGCATTGGGAACTCTTCCAGGGCAGGTGGAACCTGTACAGGAAGGACGGGTTGCATCTAAACTGGAGGGGCACCAATATCCTGGGTGGGAGGTATGCTGGATTCACTCGGGAGGTTTAAACTAGTATGGCAGGGTTGGAAACCAGAGCATTAGCTTAGAAGGTGTAATAATTGAAGGGGAAATAGAGAAGCAAAAATGTTGCGCGCATTGAAATTGCCCGGTACGATGTGGGCATCACAGAGACGTGGCTGCAAGGGGATCAGAGCTGGGATCTAAATATCCAAGGATATGTGTGTTATCGAAAGGACAGGCGGATGGGCAAAGGGGGTGGGTTTGCATTGTCAGTAAGGAATGAAGTTAAATCGATAGCAAGGAACGATATAGGATCAGAAGGCATAAAATCTCTGTGGGTAGAGTTGAGGAATCGCAACGGTAAAAAGACCCTGACAGGAGTTAGGTACAGGCCCCCTAGCAGTAGTCAGGATGTGGGGCAGAAAATAAAACAGGAGCTAGAAAATGCATATAAAGGCAATATTACATACTCGTGGGGGACTTCAATATGCAGGTGGACTGGGAAAATCAGGTTGGTAGTGGATCCTAAGAAAAGGAATTTGTGGAATGTCTTAGATGTTTTTTTGGAGGAGCTTGTGACAGAGCCTACTAGGGAACAGGTAATTCTGGATTTGGTGATGTGTAAGGAAGCAGACTTGATTAGAGAACTTAAGGTGAAGGAACCCTTAGGGAGCAGTGACTACAATATGATAGAATTTACCCTGCAGTTTGAGAGGGAGAAGCTGCAATCAGATGTAACGATATTACAATTAAATAAGGGTAATTACAAAGACATGAGTGAGGAGCTGGCCAGAGTTGATAGGAAAAGGAGCCAAACAGGGAAGACAGTGGAACAGCAATGGCAGGAGTTTTTGGGGGTTATTAGGGAGGCACAACAGAAATTCATTGCAAGGAGGAGAAAACATGCTAAGGGGAGGACATGGCTGATGAGGGCAGTCAAGGACAGCATAAAAGCTAAAGGAAAAGCATACAAAGTGGCGAGCATTACTGGGAAGATAGAGGATTGGGAAGCCTTTAAAAGCGAGCAGAGGACAACTAAAAAAGCAATAAGAGGGAGAAGATGAAGTATGAGTGCAAGCTAGCTGGTAATATAAAGGAAGATAGGAAGAGTTTTTTTCAATATGTAAAAGAAAAGAGAATAGACTTTGGACTACTGGAAAACGTGGCTGGAGAAGTAATAATAGGAAACAAATGGCAAAGGAAATGAATAGTTACTTTGCATCAGTCTTCAGGGTGGAAGATGTCAGTGGGATGCCAGAGCTCCAGGGGGCAGAGGTGAGTGCAGTGACGATTACTAAGGAGAAGGTTCTGGGGAAACAAAGGTCTGAAGGTGGATAAATAACCAGGACCAGATGGACTACACCCGAGGGTTCTAAAAGAGATAGCTCAGAAGATTGCGGAGGCATTGGTGGTGATTTTTCAGGAATCACTGAAGGCAGGAAGGGTCCCAGAGGACTGGAATGTGGCTAATGTAACACCGGTTTAAGAAGGGAGGGATGCAAAAGACGGGAAATTGTGGCCTTCGGTCATTAGTAAGATTTTAGAGTCCATTATTAAAGATGAGATCGCGGAGTACTTGGAAGTGCATGATAAAATAGGACTTTGTCAAGGAGAGGTCCTGTCTGATAAATCTGTTATTCTTTGAGGAAGTAGCAAGGAAGTTAGACAAAGGAGAACCAGTAGACATGGTTTATTTAGATTTCCAGAAGGCCTTTGACAAGGTGCCGCATAGGAGACTATTAAATATGTTAAGAGCCCATGGTGTTAAGGGTAAGATCCTGGCACGGATAGAGGATTGGTTGACTGGCAGAAGGCAGAGAGTGGGGATAAAGGGGTATTTTTCAGATGGCAGCCGGTGACTAGTGGTGTACCTCAGGGGTCGGTGCTGGGACCACAACTTTTCACAATATAAATTGATGATCTGGAAAAAGGAACTGAAGACACTGTTGCTAAGTTTGCAGATGATACAAAGATCTGTAGAGGGACAGGTACTCTTGAGGAAGCAGGCGGGCTGCAGATGGACTTGGACAAGCTAGAAGAGTGTGCAATGAAGTGGCAGATGGAATACAATGTGGAAAAGTGTGAGGTCATGCACTTTGGAAGGAGAAATGGAGGCATAGACTATTTTCTAAATCGGGATATGCTTAGGAAATCAAAAGCACAAAGGGACTTGGGAGTCCTTGTTCATGATTCTCTTAAGGTTAATGTGCAGGTTCAGTCGGCAGTTAGGGAGGCAAATGCAATGTTAGCATTCATGTTGAGTGGGCTAGAATACAAGACCAGGGATGTACGTCTGAGGCTATATAAGGATCTGGTCAGATCCCATTTGGATTTTTGTGAGCAGTTTTGGGCCCTGTATCTGGCCTTGGAAAGGGTCCAGAGGAGGTTTGCAAGAATGATCCCTGGAATGAAGAGCTTGTGGTATGAGGAACGGTTGAGGACTCTGGGTCTGTACTCGTTGGAGTTTAGAAGGATGAGGGAGGATCTTATTGATACTTACAGGATACTGCGAGGCCTGGATAGAGTGGACGTGGAGAGGATGTTTCCACTTTGTAGGAAAAACTAGAACCAGAGGACACAATCTCAGACTAAAGGGATGATCCTTTAAAACAGAGATGAGAAGGAATTTCTTCAGCCAGAGGGTGGTGAATCTGTGGAACTCTTATTTTTTATGAATTAGAGTACCCAATTATTTTCTTTCCAATTAAGGGGCAATTTAGTGTAGCCAATCCACCTAACCTGCATATCTTTGGGTTGTGGGGGTGAAACCTACGCAGACATGGGGAGAATGCAAACACCACACAGACAGTGACCCAGGGCCGGGATTTGAACCTGGGTTCTCAGTGCCGCAGTCCCAGTGCTAAGCACTGCACCACATGCTGCTCTAAATCTGTGGAACTCTTTGCCACAGAAGGCTGTGAAGGCCAAATCACTGAGTGACTTCAAGACAGAGATAGATAGGTTTTTGATCAATAAGATGATCAGGGGTTATGGGGAAAAGGCAGGAGAATGGGGATGAGAAAAATATCAGCCGTGATCAAATGGCGGAGCAGATGCGATGGATATCTTATGGTCTTATAACAGCACCTGTCTACAAGCAATCAGCGAGGCAAAGGCTAAGACATAGGAAAATAGAAATTAGGAGCAGAAGTAGGCAACTTTGCCCTTCAAGCCTGCTCTGCCATTCAGTCAACTTGTGGCTGATCTCATCCTGGTCTCAAATCCCATTCCCCCCCCCCCCCCCCCCCCCCCTCCCCCCCCCCCCCCCCTCCCCCCCCCCCCTCCCCCCCCCCCCCCTCCCCTTGTTGCGCACAGTGTATCTTTAACCCATATGCAGTGGACAAATGTCTGTGAGTCATTATTCACACACACACACACACAATGTTAACGTCAGTCAATCACATAAACAGTTTAAGTTATACTACAGAATACTAAAGTGCAATACTAGACCTTGACTTACATTTGATTGACTGACAAGTACCCAAACTGATATTGGCCTTTATCTGTGAGTTGGTTTCTGCCGTCCTCGATGTTTGGTCCTCGATCTGGTCTGATACTCTGGCTCTGGTCTTCCTTCTACAGGTGGCTTAATGGTCCTCCTCGTTGTGGCTGGTGAAGATCACTGTTGTTGTGTTCCTTTTGCTGGCTGCTGCAGAGAGAGTTTATAAAGTGGTGCGGCACCTTTTAACCTTCCTGGATTTTGCGCGGTCCCTGGGCAATTACCAATCAATTGATCAGGATTCAATCGCCCTGATCGATCAAGTCCAATCAGAGGCTGCCACATTGATTTCGGGGTGTGCACTCAATAGCCATGCCTGCAGGTGTCAGGGGCAGGTAGGATTTCCAAATAAGGGATATGGGTGCCGTTGTGTCGGGCAGACATTCGTGATTGACAGTGTATTTCTATTGTCCCTGGGATGGCCTGGAGATGGTCTTTTTCCTGTGTATTGCGATGTCCAGCATGCAGCCTGCTCCTCAAGATTCATTCAGACTGCAGCCTGCTTGTTCTGTACTTGGCTAAATTTCCCAGCGTCCTTTGCAGGAGGCCATCTTAGGTGGCCGTTCGGTGACATAGCCCTCCTCTTGATCCTGAATGAGAAGCATGGTGGATCACAGACTCAGGACCAATATCTGTCAGGCATTCCCAGTCACTCAGCAGTAAAGCAAGGCGTAAGCATTGACATAGCATTTACATACAGTGATATTGAGTTCTTATAACATATTTACAAAAGGGCCAACATTCTAATGCTAAACTTTAACATTACAAACAATTAAACAATAAACATTTGCGAGTCTGAGGTATATTCCGGTATTGATTGTCCGTTCGTGCAAATAGCCATCTCGGTGGGTTTACTGTCTTTATTGGATTAGAGGGGGCTGCAATTCGAGCGTGGGTCCTATTTTTTGCCACTCTGTAATCTTTGCTTTCCATCTCACTGTCTGTGTGGAGTTTGCACATTCTCCCAGTGTCTGCGTGGGTTTCGCCCCCACAACCCAAAAATGTGCAGAGTAGGTGGATTGGCCATGCTAAATTGCCCCTTAATTGAAAAAAATAATTGGGTGATCTAAATTTTTTTTTAAAAATCTTTGCTTTCCATCAGCGGAATGTGACTGTGAGGATGAGAAGGTATATCAGGGTAAACAGGATCAGTAATACGGCCAGGTGTGATATCAGGCGAACAAATGGATGTATTTGAATGTTTGGGTCCCACTTCCAAAATTCATCTCACCAGGTGGTGGTCTTAATTTCTTTAATTTGTAAAATTCCCACCCATCCCCTGCTACGGTAACACTTAGATAGCATTCAGCTGAGCTACCATTTGGCTTTTTGTATATAAGCTGCTGATTGTTACACCCAAACATTATGGTTTTATTGGGGTGTATCCATAACACACCGCCCTCAGGGGCGGGTTGGTTTAGCTCACAAGGCTAAATCGCTGGCTTTTAAAGCAGACCAAGCAGGCCAGCAGCACGGTTCGATTCCCGTACCAGCCTCCCCGGATAGGCGCCGGAATGTGGCGACTAGGGGCTTTTCACAGTAACTTCATTGAAGCCTACTCGTGACAATAAGCGATTTTCATTTTTCATTTTCATTTCATTCTCCCACGTCAGGTGGAGCAAACCATAGGTATCCAGGATATAAAAAGTTCATGTTGCTTGGAATGTCCTGTGCGGTGATCCCGATGATGAATGCGATGAGGTAGATTCCACTTTGCATTTTCGTTGCCCTGAGGAGATCCTGAGTTGATATCCTTATCTAATATTTGATTTAGCTAAATTTAAATGTATTTAAACTATGTGTGACTCCCCCTTTTTTTTTAAAGTCCACGAGACGTGGAGTGGTCAGAAACGACCTTATTGTAACTGGTCGGCAAATCAGGGCGGCCTGTTTTTTTTTTGTCTGAGTAGAAATTACATTTAAACAAGCCTGCAAAATCGAGGCGGTCTGTTTCATTTTAGCAGCAATCACATTTGGCCTGGGATATAAATAGCATGTGGAGTCGGTCTAGTATGACCAGCAGAGATTGGTATTGGAGCGTGCTGTGGGATGTGGCGAGGGACTGGCAGGTATGAAGGCATCCGTAAGAAAGTAGCTTTGACAAAGTGTTCCTGTACTGTTTGCACCTGTTGAAGAGTGGCTTTGGATGATTTTAAATTTTGCAACATGGCCTCGAAGAGTAGTACATAAGAACTAGGAGCAGGAGTAGGCCATCTGGCCCCTCGAGCCTGCTCCGCCATTCATTGAGATCATGGCTGATCTTTTGTGGACTCAGCTCCACTTTCCGGCCCGAACACCATAACCCTTAATCCCTTTTTTCTTTAAAAAACTATCTATCTTTATCTTAAAAACATTTAATGAAGGAGCCTCAACTGCTTCACTGGGCAAGGAATTCCATAGATTCACAACCCTTTGGGTGAAGAAGTTCCTCCTAAACTCAGTCCTAAATCTACTTCCCCTTATTTTGAGGCTATGCCCCCTAGTTCAGCTTTCACCCGCCAGTGGAAACAACCTGCCCGCATCTATCCTATCTATTCCCTTCATAATTTTAAATGTTTCTATAAGATCCCCCCCTCATCCTGCTAAATTCCAACGAGTTCAGTCCCAGTCTACTCAACCTCTCCTCGTAATCCAACCCCTTCAGCTCTGGGATTAACCTCGTGAATCTCCTCTGCAGACCCTCCAGTGCCAGTACGTCCTTTCTCAAGTAAGGAGACCAAAACTGAACACAATACTCCAGGTGTGGCCTCACTAACACCTTATACAATTGCAGCATAACCTCCCTAATCTTAAACTCCATCCCTCTAGCAATGAAGGACAAAATTCCATTTGCCGCCTTAATCACCTGTTGCACCTGTAAACCAACTTTCTGTGACTCGTGCACTAGCACACCCAGGTCTCTCTGCACAGCAGCATGCTTTAATATTTTATTGTTTAAATAATAATCCCGTTTGCTGTTATTCCTACCAAAATGGATAACCTCACATTTGTCAACATTGTATTCCATTTGCCAGACCCTAGCCCATTCACTTAACCTATCCAAATCCCTCTGCAGACTTCCAGTATCCTCTGCACTTTTCGCTTTACCACTCATCTTAGTGTCATCTGCAAACTTGAACACATTGCCCTTGGTCCCCAACTCTAAATCATCTATGTAGTGTTGTATGTGGTCGGTTCGATCAGAAATTCTTGTACCAAGTGGGTGGTTTGGGGGGGGGGTTTCTGTGTGGAAGCGAGTAGAGGTGACGTCATGTAAGGGCACGAGTTTGGGGGCATTGGTAACGGCGCCTCTGCCGTTCCAGCCGGAACGGACGGTACTCCACCAGCCCCGTGGTGGTGGCGGCCCTGAGAGTCTGGGGGCAATGGAGGAAACATTTGGAAGCAGAGGGAGCATCGGTCTGGTCTCCAATCTGCAATAATCATCGGTTTGCCCCGGGGAGGCTGGGTGGAGGGTTTCGGAGATGGCAGAGAGCAGGGATCGAGAGGATGGGAGATCTGTTCATAGAGGGGAGATTTCCCAGCCTGAGGTAGTTGGAGGAGAAATTTGAATTGATGGGAGGGAACGAGTTTAGGGACCTGCAGGTGCAGGACTTCCTACGCAGACAGGTCTGAACCTTCCCGCTCCTACCACCAAGGGGGATAAGCATAGGACCCACTAGCCGCAAACTTCACAGCTCGGATTTGACTAAACGACACTGATCACTCTGATGGTCACATCCAACAACACATCCCCTTCCTGGGTAAGGGATTGGACCCGCAGACTGATTTGGAAAGGGGATCAGGACAGAGAGCTCACGGATACCATCACATACCCCACTGTGTAGCACAGTGAGTAGGCGCGTGTCTGGAAATACGGTGACAAGATAAGGATGCAGCCCCATGAGAAAAATGATTCAGAGGATGAATTTACTAAACATAATATGGAGTGCTGAGATTTAAGGTGATGAGATTCAGCCTATTTACAAGCAAATGCAAGGTACAGGAATTTCTTTTTTTTTATTAAACAGTTTATTGAGGTATTTGTGATTTTGTAACAATAACAGAAGAAACAGTGTACATATAAATATAAACATAGTGCATATCCGTCTCCGGGCTACCAGGGAAGCAAAGGCCAGAGCGTCTGCCTCTTGCTCCTCCTGGATTCTCAGATCTTCCGAGACTCCGAAAATCGGCACCTCGGGACTCGGTGCCACCCTTGTTTTTAACACCTTGGGCATGACATCTGCAAACCCCTGCCAGAATCCCCTGAGCGTCGGGCATGTCCAGAACATATGAACATGGTTTGCTGGTCCTCCCGCACACCTTGCACACCTGTCTTCTATCCCAAAGAACCTGCTCATTCGGGCCACTGTCATGTGAGCCCAGTGAATGACCTTAAACTGTACCAGGCTGAGCCTGGCACATGCTGTGGACGCGTTCACTCTACTCAACGCATCCACCCAGAGACCATCCTCTATCTCGCCTCCTAACTCAATAATGTTGTGAAGCCTGGTGGGTCGCTCCAGTCTTCCAGGGTGCACAAGTCTCTTGGCATATGCTGGCTGATTCGTGCATCTTGGGGCACTTCAGGTGTGGCAGGGACTTTTGGCTGTGGCGGGGAAGTGATATTGGAGTTATCCTCCCCTATCCCTAATCTAAGATGGCGCAAGTGATTATGCTGAGCTCCGTATGTTTTCAGCTGGTTTATATGAAACCGACCAGTCTTCCCATTCGCGAACAAGATCTTACATACTGAGGGGCTTACTTTGTTGCCGATAGTGTAGGGGCCTGCATATTTTGGGGTCAGGAACGAATTGGGATTATAGTGTGAAACCATAACTTGCTGTCCGGCTGTATGTTCTATGGGGTGTACATTCTTATCAATATATGCCTTGCTCTGTTTCTTTTTTGCTCCTAAATGGGCAGCCGCTGCTAACTTGGCCACTTTAATGTTTTCGGTGATCTGCTAGACAGCCGTCTCGTGCGTGAGCGCTGTGATAGTGGGTTCGGCTAAATCGAGACCTAATAAATATTCTACTCCCTTCATGGGTCAGCTGGTCAGTTAATGTGTAGGGGGTGAATCCAATAGAGCTGGAGACGATATTGCGCACTATCATGAGGGCAAAGGGAAGCACTGCATCCCAGGTTGTATTATTTTGCTGCAATGTTTTTCTGATGATCCTTTTTCGCGTTTGGTTCATGCGCTCTATGATTCCACTGGATTGTGGATGGTAGGCAATGTGGAAATGTTGTTTAATGCCAAACATGGCCATGACGCTCTGCATCACCCGCCTGGTGAAATGTATCCCTCGGTTGGACTCTACTCTCGGGGAAGACATCATCGTGTAAATATCTTCGGAGCCTTCAACATGTCATCGATGAAGACAAACGTCTTGCCAAGGCCATCCCCACACCCCCACAACTTGCCTTCAAACAACTGCGCAACCTCAAACAGACCGTTGTTTGCAGCAAACTACCCAGCCATCAGGGGAACAACGGCCACAACACCACACAACCCTGCCAAGGTAGCTTCTGCAAGACATGCCAGATCATCAAAATGGATACCACCATTACACGTGAGAACACCACCCATCATGTATGCGGTTCATACTTCCTTGTTTCGCCATAGAATGTTTTTCTCCCTTTTACAAATCCGCTTCCTCTCAGGAATGTACTTTGATTGAGTGGTATTTAATATCTCCCTGAACATCCACCATTGTTTCTTCACTGTACCATACTCAATTATCTGCCCCTACTCTACTTGGGCCAACTCTTTCCTCAGGTCTGTATATTTACGTCTGCTCAATGCTAAAACTCTGTCTTCTCTCACTCAATCTGAATTTGAAATTCTAGCATGCTGTGATCACTCCTTCCAAGAGGATCCTTAACGACAAGACTATATCAAACCTGCTTTGTTACATAATACTAAATCTAAAATAGCCTGCTCCCTGGTTCGCTCCATAACATTTTGCTCCAAGAAACATAGTCATACACTGTATGAAATCTTCCTCGAGGTTACCCTTGCCAATTTGATTAATCCAGTCAATATAAATATTAAAATCACCCATGATTACCGTTGTGCCCTTCTCACAAGCCCTCATTATTTCTTGTTTATACTGTGCCCCACTTTGGAAGTACTGCTCGGGGGCCTATAAATGACCCCTACAAAGGAGCTTTTTCCCTTGCTTTTTATTTCCATCCAGATCGATTCAACATTTTGGTCCTTAGAGCCAATATCATTTCTTAATGCAGCCTTGATCCCATCTTTAACCAATAAAGCAACACCACCTCCTGTTCCATCCTGTCTATCCTTTCGGAATACTGAGTACCCTTGGACATTCAACTCCCAGTCATGGTCCTCTATTCCCCCTCGAGTCCCCCTCACGTAATAACCAACAAAAACTAAACATAAGGCCCCCCCACACCCCGAAAACCCCTTCCCTTATTTCCCACTGTACTTACCCCCTCTTGATTTCCACATACCCATACCTGTTTAGCAGTTTAGCTGTTTAGCACAACGCTAAATTGCTGGCTTTAAAAGCAGACCAAGCAGGCCAGCAGCACGGTTCGATTCCCGTAACAGCCTCCCCGAACAGGCGCCGGAATGTGGCGACTAGGGGCTTTTCACAGTAACTTCATTTGAAGCCTACTCGTGACAATAAGCGATTTTCATTTTCATTTCATTTCATTTTTCAACCCCGAAAACCACAAAAGTCAAAGGAGAGAAGCAACTCCATTCTACAAACACTCCCAAAACACTTTTCAATTCACAATTCACAAAACCGTAATACAAAAAGAACATCGAAACCCAAATATAACAAAGGAAAGACAAAACACATAGCCCTCCAGCACCCCCATTTTAAAACAAAGTCCCACTTCCATCATTCTCAGTTCAGTCCAAGTCCCTCTCCTTTCACGAACACCTCCTCCTCCGCCATCTTGACAAAGTGATCCCTAGAGTTGTGCATGACCCTCAACCTTTCCGGGTTGACAACTCCTAAACACATTCCACTTTTGTAGAGAGCTGCTTTTGCCTTATTGAAGGTGCCCGCCTTCTCACCAGCTCCACCGTGACATCCTGGTATATCCGAATACCACTGTCTTCCCAACCTCTCCTCACGGTTCTGCTTAGCCCATTGCAGCACCTTCTCCTTCATCTGATAACTGTGAAAGCAAACTACCACAGCCCTAGGTGGCTTGTTGGCCCTAGGCATCGGCCGGAGTGACCAATGTTCCCTATCCAGCTCGACAGGGGAGGCTTCACCCCCCTCCCCAACAGCTTCCCAAAGTACTCCGTCGGCCTCGGGTCCTCCACACTCTCAAGAAGCCCCAAATCTGCAAACTCGGCCACCGGGACCTGTTTTTCAGGCACATAGATACATAGAAGATAGGAGCAGGAGGAGGCCTTTTGGCCCTTCAAGCCTGCTCCGCCATTCATCACAATCATGGCTGATCATCCAACTCAATATCCTAATCCTGCTTTCTCCTCATAGCCTTTGATCCCATTCTCCTCAAGTACAATACAGAACATACAGTGCAGAACGAGGCCATTTGGCCCATCGAGTCTGCACCGACCCACTTAAGACTGTGGACGAAACCAGAGCACCCGGAGGAAACCCATGCAGACACGAGGAGAACGTGCAGACTCCACACAGACAGTGACCCAGCAGCGAATCGAACCTGGGACCCTGGTGCTCTGAAGCCATAGTGATAACCACTGTGCTACCGTGCTGCCCTATATCTAGCTGCCTCTTGAATATATTCAAAGGTTTACCATCAATTACTTCCTGTGGTAATGAATTCCACAGGCTCACCACCCTTTGTGTGAAGAAATGTCTCCTTACCTCTGTCCGAAATGGTTTACCCTGAATCCTCAGGCTGTGACCCCTGGTTCTGGACACACCCATCACTGGTAACATCTTCTCTGCATCTACCCTGTCTAGTCCTGTTAGAATTTTATAAGTCTCTGTGAGATCCCCCCTCATTATTCTGAACTCCAGCGAGAACAATCCCAACCTAGTCAATCTCTCCTCATATGACAGCCCCGCCATCCCTGGAATCAGTCTGGTAAACCTTCGCTGCACTCCCTTGAGAGCAAGAACATCCTCCCTCAGATAAGGAGACCAAATCTGCACACAATACTCCAAGTGTGACCTCACCAAGGCTCTTACAATTGCAGCAACACATCCCTGCTTCTATACTCGAAACCTCTCGCAAAGAAGGCCAACATCCCATTAGCCTTCTTTACCGCCTGCTGCACCTACATACTTACCTTCAGCAAATGGTGCACAAGGACACCCAAGTCCCGCTGCACACTCCCCTCTCCCAATTTGCAACCATTCAGGTAGTAATCTGCCTTCCTGTTTTGCTTCCAAAATGAATAACCTCACACTTATCCAAATTATACTGCATCTGCCATTGATTTGCCCACTCGCCCAACCTGTCCAGATCTCGCTATAGGATCCCTGCATCCTCGTCACAATTCACCCTCCCACCTAATTTGGTATCATCTGCAAACTTTGAGATGTTACATTTTGTTCCCTCATCCAAATCATTAATATATATTGTGAATTGCTGGGTTCCCAGCACCGATCCCTGTGGCACCCCAATAGTTACTGCCTGCCAATTTGAAAAGGACCCATTAATCCCTACTGTTTGTTTCTTCTCTGCCAACCAGTTTTCTATCCATCTCAGTACATTTCTCCCAATCCCATGCGCATAATTTTGCACAATAATCTCTTATGCGGAACTTTGTCAAACACCTTCTGAAAGTCCAAATATACCACATCGACTGGCTCCCCCTTGTCAACTGTACTGCTCACCTCTTCAAAGAATTCCAACAGATTTGTCAACCGTGATTTTCCCTTCATAAATCCATGCTGACTCTGACTGATCCTGCCACTGCTTTCTAAATGTTCCACTATAAAGACTTTGATAATAGATTCAAGTACTTTCCCCACTACCGATGTTAGGCTTACTGGTCTATAATTCCCTGCTTTCTCTCTACCTCACTTTTTGAATAACAGAGTGACGTGAGCTGCCCTCCAATCTGCAGGGACAGTTCCAAAGTCTATAGAATCCTGGAAGATGACCACCAATGCACCCACTATTTCCAGAGCCACCTCCTTAAGCACTCTGGGATGCAGATTCTTAGGCCCTGGGGATTTATCCGCCTTGAATCCCATCAATTTTCCCAGCGCCATTTCTCTACTAATGTTGATCTCACTCAGTTCTTCCCTCTCACTAAACCTTTCATTCTCCAACATTTCTGGGATCGACCTTTGCTCTTTGGCCCTTATTACTGTCCTCCACCTTCAACAGCTTGGCCTCCAGATACACAAGCTGGTCACTGTGCTCGAGAGTGCAGCCTCCACCCCCTTAAACACCTCACCAAGCTCCCACACCGTCTTCGACAACCTTCCAACCGCCTCCTTTGTTGGGGCCAACGAGTCTTCACCCACTGCTGCAAACTCTCCAGCATTTCCCTCCCATGTTCAAATTGTTTACTGAACTGCTTCTCAAACTCAGCCACCATCACCTCTGCCAGGACATCCATCGTTACTGAAGCAGCCCCACCCAAATTGCCCCCCTTCATCATCTTTCCACCCACACTTTGCACTGAACTCAACTCTGCCAGCAGACTACTGCTTGCACCTTCCTTCAAAGTATTCTTTATCTGGTTCTTATACATACTCTTGTAACCAACTTTCAATTGGGGTTCGATGTGGATTCACCCCAAAAAACGGGTGCAAAAGGCCAAAAACCAAGGACTCTGGCGGGAGCTACCCAACGTTTGGTCTCCTCCTATGTATCGTCACCGGCAGTCCTCAGAGCAGTGGATTGTTGGAAGAGATCCTAAACTGAGCACTGACTTTGAACACCTCCCAAATCAAAGGTCAGTCTGTTCCATGTGTTTGGAATTTCTTGCAAGCTGTACTTGGAGTAATGTAACACAGACCAGCCACATATTAAGAGACACCAGGAGGAGGGAGGGAACTGCAGATGCCTGACTCTTTTGAAAGATTGGGTCGAAAGATTGAACCAGAACACAATTACAAAGTATTCAATGTTTTCAGATGAGCCGAGTAAGATCAAAGAAACAATTTTTACTTGCTGCATAAACTTATTTGTGCCACGGAAATTGACTGTGTGCTGATTTACACCCATAATTTCATTCCATGTAATATTGCCGGGATTCGCCTCTGGTTGGGGTTGAGCCACCATGCATTCCGAATAAAAGTGGCACAGATTAACCAATTGCGCAACAGCACTGCGTTATCACTCCAGTCCAATGAACTGGAAGCTAATTACCAGTTATAAGTAACAACCAGTCATGCGTCAAAAGGGAGTGTCAATAACGAGCAAGTGTTCTTTTTAAATCAACTAGTTGCATGTAATCAGATATCAAGTTAAGCAGAGCATGTCACATTGACCAGTCAGATGCCAGGAGCAAAATGGATGGGAGAGATGCAAATGAGAAGAGGCTGATTGGTTCAACTTGTTCTCACTGGGGAGAAGCCAATGGAGAGTGAATATGAATCATGT
Source organism: Scyliorhinus canicula (assembly GCF_902713615.1). Lineage (NCBI taxonomy): Eukaryota > Metazoa > Chordata > Chondrichthyes > Carcharhiniformes > Scyliorhinidae > Scyliorhinus > Scyliorhinus canicula. The sequence goes on along the minus strand of NC_052154.1, from coordinate 77,376,181 downwards.
CCTTAATGCTAAAATGGTTCACCATTCATCTAGGCAATCACATAATTTGAACTATCGGCTCAACTAGTAGATGTTACTCCAAAATTGAGAAAGGGTTATATATTTTCCTCAGCACTGAAGTTCCATTTGATCTTTCAAACAGTTTGAATCCCTTTTTGTAACTAATCACCATCATTCATACGTCCCTATAATTTCAATCACATTTCTTCCATGAATTTGGTTGGAAGGTCATCAACCTTCCAAAGAATTTTAATTTCTTTCTCTGTCTGAGCTGATGAGTATTTCCATCTTTTGAGTGTCAGTAGCTCAGTTGGTAGCATGTTTGCCTCTACATCACGCAATTTGGATTCATGACTCCCTCCAGGGAGAGAGAGCACTGCACTTTTGGAGATGTGAAACTGAGGCCTGGTCTCGCAGATGCCAAAATACTGGCCAAGATTCTAGCCAAAAGACTAGAAGACTGCGTACCAGAGGTGGTTGCAGAGGACCAGACGGGCTTTGTCAAAGGTAGACAGCTTACCTCGAACATCAGGCGCCTGCTGAACGTGGTAATGACCCCCTCCGGGGAGAGAACACCAGAGGCGATTATCTCCCTAGACGCAGAGAAGGCCTTCGACAGAATCGAATGGAAATACCTCATAGAGGTACTGGAGCGGTTCGGGCTTGGAACAGGATTCACCTCCTGGGTAAAACTCCTATACAACGCTCCCATGGCAAGCGTATAGACAAACAACACCAACTCCCATACTTCCAGCTGCACAGGGGCACCAGACAAGGATGCCCACTGTCTCCACTGCTGTTCGCCTAGCGATTGAGCCACTAGCAATTACGCTCAGAGCGGTAAAAAGCTGAAGGGGGATCCGAAGGGGCGGCAGAGAGCACAGAGTCTCACTCTATGCAGATGATCTGCTCCTCTACATCTCGGACCCACAAAGCAGCATGGACGGAATCATCGCGCTCCTGAAAGAGTTTGGCGCCTTCTCGGGCTACAAACTCAACATGAGCAAAAGCGAGATCTTCCCAGTACACCCGCAAGGAGGGGGCAGCACTAAAGGGGCTGCCGTTCAAACAAGCCCGACATAAATTCCGCTACCTGGGGATCCAAATAGCCCATGACTGGAAAGGGATCCACAAATGGAACCTCACCAGCCTGGCGGAGGAAGTAAAAAAGGACCTGCAAAGGTGGAACACACTGCCACTCTCCCTCGCGGGGGGAGTACAGACGATCAAAATGAACGTGCTGCCCAGGTGCCTCTTCCTAGGATCACAAAGAAGGTCTTACAAAAAACAAAATCAAGGGGAGGGCTAGCCCTCCCAAACCTACAATTCTACCACTGGGCGGTGACGGCCGAGCGAATAAGGGGATGGATCAAGGAGCCAGAAGCCGAGTGGGTGCGCGCGGAAGAGGCCTCCTGCGCGGGGACCTCCCTCCGGGCCCTCATCACGACGGCACTCCTATCCCCACCCAAAAAACACTCCAGCAGCCCAGTGGTGACAGCCACCCTCCAGTCCTGGAACCAGCTACGGCAGCAATTTGGCCTGACCAAAATGTCAGACAAGGCTCCCATCTGCAACAACCATAGGTTCACACCAGCACTGACTGACGCCACCTTCAAAAGGTGGAGACAGGACGAGGGGACACTGACAGTCAGGGACCTATACACCAACAGCAGGGTTGCGACACTGGACGAACTGACGGAGAAATTCCAGCTAGCCAGGGGGAACGAGCTGAGGTATCTACAACTCAAAAACTTCCTACAAAGGAGACAAGGACTTAGCCACAACCACCACGACAGACATTACTGGAAGAGTTACTGGACGCAAGCATATCAGAGAGAGGAAACTGTAGCGACATGTACGACCGACTGGTAGAAGGGGCTGACACCGTACTGGACGCAACAAGAAGGAAATGGAAGGAGGACCTGGGGATCGAGATAGGGTGGGGACTCTGGAGCGAAGCACTGCATAGTGCTCCACCTCCATCTGCGCAAGGCTCAGCCTGACGCTACTAAAAGTGGTACATGTAGCCCACTTAACAAGAACCGAGTAGGTTCTTCCCGGAGGTGGAGGACAGATGTGAACAGTGCCAAGGAGGCCCGTCCAACCACGCCCACATGTTCTGGTCTTGCCACAGACTTGTGGAGTACTGGACAGCCTTCTTTGAGGCAATGTCCAAAGTGCTGGGGGTGAGGGTGGAGCCATGCCCGATAGTGGCGGTCTTCGGGGTTTCAGACCAGCCAGACCTATTCCTGGGGAGGAGGGCGGACGCCCTTGCCTTTGCCTCCCTGATCGCCCGCCGTAGAATTCTGTTTGGCTGGAGGTCAGCAACACCACCCAAAGCTGCAGACTGGCTGTCCGACCTCTCGGAATCTCTCCAAATGGAGAAAATCAAATTCGCCACCCGAGGGTCAGACGACGGCTTCCACAGAACGTGGGAGCCATTCACCCAATTGTTCCGGGACCTGTTTATGGCCAACAAACAAGCAGAAGAATAGCCGGGGTAGTCAGGAACCAGGGGAAAGCAGCCAAAGCATGAGAGGGGGAGATAGAATTGGGGGGGGGGGGGGGGGGGGGGGGGGCAGGCAGGGAGACGATAACCAGCCTGACATCCACAGGAACAGAGAAAAAGGAGAACACAGGCGGAGGATGGGAGGGCCGGATGAAGCGGCAGCACGCATGAGAAGACAACGGCGGCGAATTCCGACTGGGAGAAGCGAGTGGCAATACCGGCACCAGACCCACTCGAGGATTGCCCTCCAGAAGTGCCTCGCCGGCACGAACGGATGCCTACTTATGTATATATAGATATATCCTGTGTAAATAACGGCAAAATATACTCTGTGCAAAAATCCAATAAAAAACATTTTTAGAAAAACTGAGGCCTGATCTGCCTTGCCCGGTCGAGGTAAAAGATCTCATGGTGGTTATTCAAAGAAGAGCAGGGATATTATCCCTGCTTTAGTTGTTGGGCGGGATTCTCTGGAAAAAATTATCTGCGTGCTGACAGCGGGAATTGCCACAAGCTTCCCGGCGCTTGGCCCAGCGAGGCCAGCAACGCTACTCAATGTTAATTGGTCCACTTAATGAGGCCTCGCGGCTTTTCACCCTGAATGCCGGCTTGCCAGTTGATTCACGGGGACCGGCCTCACCAGCCCCCCCGCTAACAAGCTGCACTTGCTCAGCCAACCCCAGCCAGCTCGCCACAATGGCGCCGAGGACACCGGCCCCAAGATTCAGGGATGCTGACCTGGGGAGGCGCCTTGACGTGATGGAGGCCAGGAGGGACGTCCTGTTCCCCCGAGGGCCCCGGAGAGTGAGCCCCAATTTAGCCAGTGCTGCCTGGGACGAGGTGGCGGCGGCAGTCAGCTCGGGCAGTGTGACCAGCAGGACTGGCCTCCAGTGTCGGAAGAAGGTCAACGACCTACACCGGGCAGCCAGAGTGAGTAGACACCAACGTCTCCAGGCAAGACAGCAGTTGGAGGTTTGCTGGATCCCAGGAGCCAGCTGGGTCCCAGCCTGATGTTGAGTCTCTGTTACAGGGTTACCCGGAGCGAATGAAGATGTTAGGGAGCGGCTAGGACATTCAGAGGGAGATGTCAGTGACACTCCAGCAGATCCATAGCAGCTTGGAGCAGTCCCATAGGCTACTGGCACAGGAAATGCACCGGCAATGAGTGGCACCGAGACCAACAACACTGCTAGGGTGGCGACCACAGTGGAGAGTCCGGTGCACGACATCGTCACCATTAGTGAAGATTTCTAAGACCTTCTTAGTGGGGGGGCTTGTGAGGGCGATCCCAGCAAATGAACTGGCAAGCCGGCATTCAAGATGAAAAGCCGTGAGGCCTCATTAAGTGAACCAATTAACATTGGATAGCGTTGCTGGCCAGTACCAGGCCGACCTTGATGTGGTTCTGTGGGAATGTCCCGCTTTCAGGTGGGAATGGTCGATGCACTATAGAGCATGGCCCAGTCACTGGGGTGATGTGTCCCAATCATTGAGGAGCATCGCTGACGGCGTTCACGTAATGGTGCAGGCATCTGGGATCCACCAGATGTTGTAGGAGCAGCCGGGACTCAAACCAGCTGCCCCCCCATTGCAAGGCGCGCGCCCTCCCCCCGGGCCCTATAGTCACCGACGGGGAGGAGGGGCCGCTGAGTGCCAACCCGGACCCTTCCCATGGAGCGGCAATGGTGGCCAACAGCTCTCCCGAGATGCACCCCTATGATGAGGACGCATCTTGGGGTCAGCACATGGGGCAGGGCGGCACGGCTGTGCATGTGCCGCTGACAAGTGTGCTGGGGCCCTCCGGTCTCAGAGCCCCAAGAGGACACCCACCAGGGGCAATGAAGACCATGGGGCGAGGTAAGCAACTGGCTGCCTCCACCACAGATTTGCATCCTGGGAAGACACCTAGAAGTAGTGGTAGAGCTAGGAGGATCAAGCACATCGAGGATCACTGAGGGCACCGGGGGAGGGGGAACAACGTAGGCGGGTGGGCGTTCGGGAGGTGGGGGCGGTCGGGGTAGAGGGGTGCTGCGCCATCGGGAGAGTGGGTACCTGTATTGAACAATAAACACCCTTGTGCACAACCAGTCACTTTCTTCCGCAATGCATCACCGCGTGCAGGTGATGGGTCTGAGCGAGCACTCAGCAGACAGGCAGGGGTCAGGCTATGGCATAGATTAAGGAGCACCAGCGCTCAGCTCTCTGCGGGTTCTCATCACTCCCCTGTCCTTGACAGTGACCCGCGGACGGTGCTGACACAATCCCAGCACCTTGGAGTGATGGAACACAGACCCTGGGAGGGTGGGAAATGGGGGCGGTGGATGGTTATGGATGCGACGATGGGGCAGGCCACTTCCTAGGTGAATCGGGCCAGTATTGGGGCTTCCCCGGCCCACTGGGCTTGCCGGGCCCTCACAGCTGCCGCCTGTCCTGCAGAGTCCAGCTGGACCTCGGGTTCCTTCCCGGCCTTGTCCTCCAGCTCCTGCTGGTGCAGCGCCTCATCATCATCCTCGTCCCTGTCCCCTCTTCCTCCTCTTTCCCCATCTCCCCTGACATGTGCCTTGTGACCAACCTCTAAATTTGCTAAAATTGCCCCTTAATTGGAAACACTTTTTTTTAAATGAAGTAACATGTATAAAAAGTGAAATCTTGTTCATTGGTTTTCTTGTGGGTGTCATTCGGTAAATTTGGTTCTTAAAAAAAGAAACGAGGCCAAAACTGTACACCGTGCTTCAGATACAGGGAGGGATTTACCAACCCTGGAGTTGACCCTGTGCAACACCTCGATCCAGAGTCTTCCCCCTATCTCCGTGCCCAGTTACCCCCCCCCCCCACTTCTGTCTGGTGTCATCCAGTGGGGTCCTGACCCTTTCTGTAAGTCACCTATATACGTTGCTGCATTTGTCATCTCCTGACCAGTCCAGCCCTATCATTTTGTCCAGAAATGTGTGCCAGGACTCTTGGGGAAACCTTGTTGTCTCCTTGTGGAGAAAGTCACACAGCTGCAGGTATCTAAGTATGTTCCCTTTCGGGAGTTGTAACCTCTCTCTCAGTTCCCCCAGGGTTGCCAGTCTGTTGTCTAAACACATGTCCTCTACTGTGAGCATCCGTCTGTCCTCCCTCCATGTTCCAAATGTGGCGTCTATCCTCGCTGGTGCAAATCTATGGTTGTTGCAGATGGGGGCCCCCATTGACATCTCGCTCAATTCAAAATGCTGCCTAAACTGGTTCCACGTCCTTAGGGTGGCTTCTAACACTGGGCTCCTGGAGTGTGTGAGGCGCCGGGAGTGGCGCAGTATCCAGTGCTCAGTGACTTCCCCATGCAGGAGGCATCCTCCATTCGGATCCAATCTGCTTCCGGTTCCCTTGGCCATCCCTCACTCGTATCGCATTGGTCGCCCAGTGGTAGAACAGAAGATTTGGTTGAAGAAGGATTTGGGGATGAAGATCGGAAGTGATCTGAACACGAAGAGGAAACTGGGCAGCACGTTTATTTTGACCGTCTGTACCATTCAGGCCAGGGAAAGCGGGAGCAAGTCCCATCTTTGCAGGTCCCTCCTCACCTCACCCACCAGGCTGGAGTTTTATTTGTGGAGCCTCTTCCAGGTTTTGGCCACCTGGATCCCCAGGTACCTGAACTTGGTTTGTGTTACCTTGAGCGGCAGTTCCTCCAGCTCCGCTCCTCCCTCTCGGGGGCTTACCAGGAAGATTTTGCTTTTCCCCAGGTGGATTTTGTAACTTGAAAAGGCGCCAAACTCCCTAAGGAGTCTGTACTGGCTAAGTATTCGACACGTAGAGGAGCAGGTCATCCGCATAGAGCGAGACTCTATGTTCTCTGCCCCTTCTCCGGATGCCTGTCCACCAATCCGCCAATAGCCAGCAGTTCAATTGCCAGCGCAAACAGGAGCGAGGATAGCAGGCACCCCTGCCTCATTCCCCAGTGCAGCAGGAAGTATTTGGTCTGGTTGCATTCGTCTGTATGCTCGCCATAGAAGTGCTGTGCAGGAGCTCCACCCACGTGGTGAACCTAGCCCCAAACCCAAAACGTTAAAACACCTCTAAGAAGTACCTCCATTCTACTCGATTGAAGGCTTTCTCAGCATCTAGGGAGACAATCATCTCTGGTGTCTTCTCCACGGATGAGGTCATTATTATGTTCAGCAGGCGCTTGATGTTCAATGTTAGTTGGCTGGCCTTAACAAACCTGATCTGATCTTCTGCAATCACATCTGGCGGGCAACTCTCCAGTCGCCTCGCTAGTGCTTTTGCTAAGATTTTGGCGTCAGTATTTAAGAGAGAGATGTGTCTGTATGATCCACACTCTGTCGGGTACTTGTCCTTCTTGGGGATTAGTGACATTGAGGCTTGGACCAGCGTGGGCATCATGGCACCCTTCAACAGTGAGTCATTGAACATCTACCGCAAGTGCAGGGCTAGAGCTGCTGAGAATTGTTTGTAAAAGTCTACTAGAAACCCTTCCGGTCCCGGCGCTTTCCCTGACTGTATGGAGTTGATGCACGCCGCAGTTTCGCCCAGCCCGAGCAGTGCTTCCAGCCTTGTTTAATGTCCTCCCCCACCACTGATGTGTCCAGTCTGTCGAGGAACTGTCCCATCCCCGAGATCCCCTCGGAGGTGTATAGCCCTGGGTAAAAGTTTGTAAAGGCCTTGTGGAGCTTGTTTGGGTCCGCTACCCCCCATCCTCCCATTACTGTCCCTAACTTGAGCTATCTCTTTTGCGACCACCTGTTTTCAGGACTGGTGTGGCAGCATGTGGCTGGCCTTGTCTCCATGTTTGTAAATGGCCCCCCATGCCTGGCAGAGTTGGTGGACTGCCTTCCGTGTGGAGAGCAGGTCAAATTCCATCTGCAACTTTTTCCTTTCCGCCAGCCGTTCCACAGTTGGGGTCGTGGAGTACGGACGATCCACCTCCAGTATGGAGTCGATCAGCCTCTGCTTGGCTTTCCTTTCCTTCCTGTCCCTAAGCGCAGTATAAGCTGTGATTTCCCGCCCAATCACCCCCTTCAGTGCCTTCGAGAATGTGGAGAGTGAGACCTCCCTGTTCTGATTGCAGGGTATATACGCGTTGATGCCTTGGGATATTTTCAGACTGAATTCTTTATTGGTGAGAGTTGCATGCAGCCTCCATGAGGGTGTTGGGCCCTTGCCTTCTCCAACCACACATCAATGTAATGCAGCATGTGGTCAGTGATTACAATGGGAGAATAATCCGCCTTTGTAACTCCTGGAAGCACCCTCTTCCTTACGACAAAAAAGTCTATCCGTGAATAGATCTTATGCACGTGGGAGAAGGAGTAGAATTATTTTTCTCACGGGTGGTGGAACCTTCACGGGTATACCCCCTCCCTCTGCTCCATAAAGGCATTCAATTCTTGTGCCATGCCTGACACACGTTACCTGTCCAGGGGTTGGCTCTTTCTCATTTCTTTTTTCTCTTCCTTGTTGATGCAGTTTGCGGGAGTTAGGTAGGGGTGAGGGGGGGGGGGGGGGGGTTGTTGGTCGTGGATATTTTTGGTGCCAGTTTGATGGGGTTAAAAGGTCATATTCAGGCAGCACGGTGGCGCAGTGGCTAGCATTGCTGCCTCACGGTGCCGAGGTCCCAGGTTTGATCCCAGCTCTGGGTCACCGTCTGCGTGGAGTTTGCACATTCTCCCAGTGTTTGTGTGGGTTTCGCCCCCACAACCCAAATATGTGCAGGATAGGTGGACTGGCCACGCTAAATTGCCCCTTAATTGGAAAAAATTAATTGGGTACTCTAAATGTATTTTTTTTGAAAAAAGGTTGTATAAAGAATTTCATACAAGAGCCACCCGCTCAGCTCATGGCCGCCGCCGGAAGCCCCGGAATCTAGTTTTCCTCAGAGGTTAACCCGCAGCTGACTAAACAAATTCATCCAGAATATAATAGAAATTTGGAACTCTCCCCATCAAAAGACTGTGAATACTGGGAGAATTTAGATTTGTGTTGAGTACTAAGGGATAATGGAGTTGAGCTGTAAATCAGATTTAATTGGAACAGGTCAGTGGGATTGAACAGCTTGCTCCTGTGCCAATGACCCCTGACTTCCGAAAAGCTGTTTTGTGGGATTCCAGCCAGTATATGCGGAGAATTTTAAAAAATAAATTCAAAAGATGCTGGAACTTTGAAGTTAAAATAAGGGCAACAGGGTAGCATGGTGGTTAGCATAAATGCTTCACAGCTCCAGGGTCCCAGGTTCGATTCCCGGCTGGGTCACTGTCTGTGTGGAGTCTGCACGTCCTCCCCGTGTGTGCGTGGGTTTCCTCCGGGTGCTCCGGTTTCCTCCCACAGTCCAAAGATGTGCGGGTTAGGTGGATTGGCCATGCTAAATTGCCCGTAGTGTCCTAATAAAAGTAAGGTTAAGGGGGGGGGGGGGTTGTTGGGTTACGGGTATAGGGTGGATACGTGGGTTGAGTAGGGTGATCATGGCTCGGCACAACATTGAGGGCCGAAGGGCCTGTTCTGTGCTGTACTGTTCTATGTTCTAACGTTCCGTCTATGTACAATGGTGGAGTGAGTATCTGAAAACAACGGCAAGTTAATGTCAGATGATGGGTGTAACTCCAAAAATACAACTTGTCTTTTATCTCTGCAGATGCTGACTGGAAAGACAGAATTTTCTTTTCTGATCCAGTAATCGTGTCAACCAGAAAGTTCAGAAGGCTCCATGCTGGGTTCACTGATCTTAGCTGGGATGGTCGTAGGAGTGCCTAAGTGGCCTCAGTGTCCACAGACTACAAAGATTTGAAAATCAACTACATAACATCCCACATATCACACTAACCACTAAACAACAAGGAAACGTCATCATCCAATATTGGTACCAATACAAAGCTATATCAGCTCATTTTCACACACAAAAAAAAATCAAACACACAGTGACATTGAGATGGTTGGAAAATCTGCTTGATTGCTATCCCGTGACCTTAATTGAAACTCCAATGAAGGCAGGGTTCGACCCAGATATGACTGGTAATCCAGGGACCCAGGGTAATGTTTTGGGGACTAGGGTTCGAATCCCACCAAGGCTGATGGTGGAATTTGAATTCTATTAAAAAAACTGGACTTTTGAGTCTAAGGATGACCATGACACCAGAGCCGTATGTCAGAAACACCCATCTGGTTCACTAATGCCCTTTAGGGAAGGAAATCTGCCAACCTTACCCGGTCTGGCCGACATGTGACTCCAAACCCACAGCAATGTGGTTGATTCTTATATGCCCTCAGGGATAGGCAATGAATGCTGGCCCAGCAAATGAATGAGGAAAATGAGGCTTTTCCCTATCGGGCAGCACGGTGGCACAGTGGTTAGCACTGTTGCCTCATGGCGCCGAGGTCCCAGGTTCGATCCCAGCCCTAGGTCACTTTCCGTGTGGAGTTTGAACATTCTCCTCATGTCTGCCTGGGTTTTTCCCCCACAACCCAAAGATGTGCAGGGTGGGTGGATTGGCCATGCTAAACTGCCTCTTAATTGGAAAATATGAATTGGATGCTCGAAATGTATTTTTTAAAAATAGGGTGCTCTTTCCAAGGGCCGGTGCAGATTCGATGGGCCGAATGGCCTCCTTCTGCACTGTAAACTCTTTGATTCCCCATCCAATTAGCCTCACTGTCAAATTTCACTTATGTGAGATACTAAAGAATGAACTGTGCTTGTGAAATGGTCACTTGGCAACTCACTTGGGGGAGGAAGGGGGAGGAAATTGGCAAGGAAAAGCATGTATTTGTGAAAAAAAAATCAGATCAGTACTTAAAAAATGCTGCCAACTGTGAGCGAATTAAACTTTAACCCAGGCCCTGAGATTAAATCAAAGAAAGCTCAGAAACAATGTCAAAAGAATGACGTTTTAATGAAATGACACTGGAAGCAAACAGCAGGTTGGAAAGAGGGGTTGATGTTCCAGACGAGAGCCTTTGTGAGAACTGTGAGTCCCTCACAGAATGTGCCAGTGTATCAATGTACTGCTGCAGCATTCATTACTGTGAAGAACTATGAATGCTGACAGTCTGAAATAAAACCTGAAAGTGCAGGTCAGCTTGTGTCAGAAAGGGAAAACAATCTGCTTTGGAGCCCAGTTTTGAGATATGCCAATGCCAGTGTCAGCAGTGGTCGCACTCCCACCTCAAATCTGAACGCTTGTGCGTTCAAGGCACATTTCAGAGATCTGATCGTGTCATCTAAGGTGGAACTCCAATGAGGGAGAGCTGCCTGTTGGAGTTGCCGTCTTTCGGATAAACCAAAGTTTCATCATCCCCCTTGAGATGGACGTGAAAGATCACTTGCCGCTATTTCAAAGAGTTATCCCCGTGCCCTGGCCAAAAATGTATCCCTCATTGTACACCGATTGTGTCTTGTGTTCAATTTGGAAAGGGGATGTTTGGAATTTGAAAATGCAATCTTACTAAATGTACTACCCAGCTTGCCATAGTTATGGGACTGCCAGAAGGCAAGCCCTGTAGACAACCATTTCTATTCAGTTCAATAAAGACTTTACATAGATGGACACTGAAGAAGAAATTGTCATTATCACAGCGCTGTTTTTTGGGAACTTGCTGAGTGCAATTGGTTCTTTTTGTTTCCTTCGTGACAGAAGGGGTTAAACTGCAAAAATAATTAATTGACTGTAAAGAACTTTGGGATGTCCTGTGGTCATGAAAGGTGCAAGATAAATGCAAGCCTTTTCTTAATGTTGGAGGAAGTAAACTTCACCGTTGAGAACTTCTGATAAATAGCAGAAGTAAAAGATAATAAATCATTGAGTGAAGCAAGGAGAGAGCAAATTAAGCAGTAATTAATGGAAATCAAAAGTGAGACCGACACAATAAAGGAGTCATGTTAACCCCTAAAAAGGGAGGGTTTGAGTTGAGGGAGATGATAAAATATTAAACATCTGAACCCTGACCCCAACCCACCTACTTCTAGTTTAGGTTGGACAATGGACAGCCAATCAACGCTCTTGCAGGAGGGGGATTAAATATAGTAATGAGACCGCAAGACTCATATTCATCCACCATTTTAAATTCAAAACCTTAGCTGGCTGAATTTTCCTTGCACCTTGGGAAACGGTGGCTGAACGGAGGTGAGAAATGCTGCATCCAGGTTGGAAACGTCTTTCCACCTCCCTGCTGCATCCAGTATACCAGCTTTCCCAATATCCCATCATGTGACTCCCCTCCCTCCAGCTGACACAGCTGATCCCCTCAAGGCCTCTGAACTCCCTATATCCATCACCCCTCCCCCCATCCTGCCCACGAGAACTCCAGTTGGCCTCTGACCCCCCGACTGCATCTCACCTTTCCAGTCTGCCTCGATCCTGACCTACCTAAAGTTGCCTGATCAACCCCTGCTCCAGTTTCCGTGACCTCCAGTTCCAGACTCTGCTCTTCTTTCCTATCACTGACATTTCTAACCACCCCAATCTCCCCAGCTGCTCTCTTTTTAAAAATAAATTTAGAGCACCCAATTCATTTCTTCAAATTAAGGGGCAATTTAGTGTGGCCAATCCATCTTTCACATCTTTGGGTTGTGGGGGTGAAATCCATGCAGAATCAATTGGAACCCTTACAAAACCTAAGGAATTTTGGAAGATTAAACAATACACCTACTACCTCTTTCGTCATTGCTTCTAAGACCTGAAGATGCAAGACATATGGTTCTGGGGACTTGTCAAGCCTTTAAGTCCAATAGTCTTCCCAGTACAATTTCCCTAATGATGATGAGTGTTGTTTAAGTTTCTCTCTCTGGTTCACTTTTTGATTTTCAAGCATCTTTGGAAAGTTTACGAAGTTTTCTACAGAGAAGATATACACAAAATACCTGTTCAACGTCTCTGCGATTTATTTGTTTTCTACGGTCTATGACCCAAACTCACTCTCTGGAGGACCAACACTAGCTTTAGTTGCTTTTTTTCTATTTAAATACTCTGACTATCTGTTTTTATATGACTAGCTAGCTTTCTCTTATACTTTTTCTTTCCTGCTCTTTATTGTTTTTCAGTCATTTTTTTGCTGGTTCTCAAAAACTGACCAAACTTATGGGGCTGGATTCTTCGTTTCAGGGACTATGTCCCCCACGCCGTCATGAAAACTGGTATTTTATGCCAGGAAAACAAGGGTCAAAAGGCCATGGATTCACCATCTTTCAGAGGGCTAGCAGGCAGCTTGTCGTGGAGCTCGCAGCTCCAGCTGCCGATACGGCCCCCCGCACTTCCGGGTCAGAGGCCGCGCATGTGCATGGCCTGCTCCATGGGGCGGTCTCAGCCCGTGGACCTGGACCGCTGAAATAGTACTCCGCATTGGCCGCTGACCTGCCCTGGACCGCCCCGCACACATAGCCCCCAGTCCTGAATGAGGCCCCCCGTGCCCTCCAATTGGTCCTCCCTGATTGTGGTGGCCCCGGACTGAGTTCACAGCCGCCACGTGAAATTCCCGAACGGCAGGACCAGATTAGAATTACGGCCTCGGGAATTAGGCCGGTCGAGGATAGAGAATAGCGGGGTGGGCCTCAGGCAATGGCCTGAGACGGTGCATACTCAGCAAGGCATACTCCCCGAGTACGCCGCTTTTCGGGGGGTGGAGAATAGTGGAACCGTTGCTGGCCCCAATTTTGTGCAGGAAAACGGATTCTCCGCCCCATCGCCGAATGTCTCGGCGTTGGGATGGGGAGAATCCAGCCAAGGCCTCCCACTAATCTTTGCAGATTTTAAGTGTTTCTTTCAATTTGATTTTATCCTTAATTTCATTATTCAGCCATGACTGATGCATCCTTCTCAAAGAGTTTGGGCGGGATCCTCCGTCACCTGACGCCGGAATCAGGAAACACGATTGGGTGGAGAATTGGTTCCAACGCCAAAATCGCAGCGGGTGCCAATTTCACTCCAAATCGCAATTCTCCATTGCCTCGACATCGGAGATGCTTGAGCGGAGCCGGCGGGGGAGGGCGGGCTGGCGCTGCCAAACTTTAGATATTATTAGATGGCAAGTATAGCCATGATCAAGAAGTGGGTGGTGGGGGTGGGTCGGTATGGGAGCGTGTGGAGGCGGCATCATGCAAGGGCACCAGTTTGGGGGCGTTGGTAATGGCGCCTATTCTTGCCGGCACGGTACTCCACCAGCCCCTTGGTGGCGGCGGCCCTGAGGGTCTGGGGCAATGGAGGAGGCATGTGGGAGCGGAAGGAGCTTTGGTGTGGTCTCCAATCTGTAATAATCACCGGTTTGCCCCGGGAAGGCTGGATGGAGGGTTCCGGAGATGGCAGGGAGCAGGGATTGAGAGGATGGGGGATGTTTGAAGAGGGAAGCTTTTCTAGCCTGAGGGAGCTGGAGGAGAAATTTGGATTGGCGAGGGGAAATGAGTTTAGGTACCTGCAGATGCGGGACTTCCTAGGCAGGCAGGTCTCAACCTTCCCGCTCCTACCAGCAAGGGGGATACAGCACAGGGTAGTTTCCAGAGTGCGGGTGGAAGAAGGGAAGGTTTCGGACATTCACAAGGAACTCATGGGATCAGAGGAGACACAGACCGAGGAATTAAAACACAAGTCAGAAGAGGAGTTAGGAGGAGGGATAGAGGATGGTCTCTGGGCGGACGTGTTGAGTAGAGTCAACGCATCCATAACATGTGCCAGGCTCAGCCTGATACAATTTAAAGTTGTTCACTGGGCCTACAGACAGTGGCACCGATGACCAGGTTCTTTGGGGTAGAAGATAGGTGTGCAAGGTGTGCGGGAGGACCAGCGAACAATGTCCATATGCTCTGGGCATGCCCGAAGCTTCGGGGATCCTGGCAGGGGTTTGCGGATGTCATGTCCAAGGTGTTAAAAATAAGGGTGACACCGAGTTCAGAGGTGCCGATTTTTGGGGTGTTGAAAGACCCGGGAATCCAGAAAGAGGCAGACGTTCTGGCCTTTGCTTCCCTGGTAGCCCGGAGACGGAGACTATTAGCTTGAAGGGACTCAAACACCCACACATACCTGTCTAACCGAGACCCAATACAATGTCCTGCCCAGTTTCGGCATTAGTATTCGTTCAACTTTTAAACACATGCCAAAGTATTTAAAAATACATTATCATATGCAAGAAATATACAGTTTGTACATCAAACTATTGCAATAATGATTCTGCCAGAAAACACTTGTGTTCCGGGTTTTAAATGTCTCTGTACGCACATGTAGTCAGCAGCTCTGAGGCAGCCAATCTCTCAGACTCTCCTTGGCGTTCCGTGGACCACAACAATGTTGAAGGTTCCTGCATCATCTCCAGCATGCACTGATTCTCAGTTTCTCACTGAGCCAAGTCGAGACAGAGGTGAGTTTGGTGGTTCAAAAGGTTTGAGGTCCCCACCATGGGTAATGAACGGAGTGCCCCCTGGTGCTTTCCTACAACTTTGCCTACATTCCTTTGGCATCTGGTCCATACCTGTCTCTTGTTGTCACTCAGATAACACTAACAGTCCTTCCTGATTGCCTGATGAACAATGACCCAAATTTTGAGGGTTTCCTACAACTAGACTGTGAGTAGGATTGTCAATGCTGAATGAAGTAGTGGGTTCACTGTTGACCAATAGACTCTTCTCAACCTCACCAGTATTACATTCTCTCTTGGCCTTCACATGGCCACCTTCAGCAGCAATTGCCACTGAGGGGTCGGTGTTCTCAGAATTGATTGACTCAACAAGCACTATTCCTGGGATGTTTAATTATCCACCACCATTCACGGCTAGATGTGACATGACTGCAGAGCTTAGATCTGATCCATTGTGAGACCACTTAGCTCTGTCTATCACTTCCTGCTTACGTTTGTTGGCAGGCAAGTAGTCTTGTGTTGTAGCTTCACCAGGTTGACACCTAATTTCTTGGTGTGCTTGGTGCTGCTCCTGGAATGCCCTTATGCAATCTTCACTGAACCAGGGTTGATCCTCTGGCTTGGTGGTAATGGTAGAGTGGGGGATATGTCAGGCCATGAGGTTGCAGAGTGTGGCTGAGTACAATTCTGCTGCTGCTGATGGCTCACAGCGCCTCATGGATGCCCAGTCTTGAGTTGCTAGATCTGCGCTGAATCTATCTCATTTAGCACGATGGTTGTGCCACAATATGATGGATGGTATCCGCAATGTGAAGGCAGGATTTCATCTTCACAAGGACTATGCAGTGGTCACGCCTACTATACTGTCATGGACAGATGCACCTGTGGCATACAGGTTGGTTCCTGAGGAAGTATAGACGCTGTTGTGCTTTCTTGCTGGTAGCATCAACTTGGGTGGACCAGGACAGATTTTTGGAGATGTGTCCCCCTAGGAATTTGAAACTGCTAACCATCTCCACCTCGGCCCCGTTGATGCTGACAGGGTTGTGTACAGTACTTTGCTTCCTGAAGTTAATGACCAGCTCTTTAGTTTTGCTGGCATTGAGGGATAGATTGTTGTCGCTGCACCACTCCACTAGGTTCGCTATCTCCCTCCTGCATTCTGACTCGTCGTTATTCGAGATCCGGCCCACTATGGTCGTATCGTCATATCGTGATAAGTAGGTTCTCAAATTTTGCTCTTGCTGAGCATGCTCTACTCCCTTGAAATCTTCTCTTGTGTCCTGACTCTCCATCTCTCTGTCTCTCCTTTATCTTGTTTCAGCTGTTAATTTCCCTCAATGGCGAAAGCAGCCTATGGTCATCTGGGACTATGGCAACTTTACCGTTATCCAGTTCTACTCCAGATCTTGAATGAATATTGAAGGTTTTAATGTTAGATGAACAGGCCACATCTGTATGTGTGTACATACATGTATATAAAATGTACCAACATACAAATGAGGAGCCAGGAGCGGGCCATCCCCGAGCCTGCTTTGCCATTTGATAAGATCATGGCTGATTTGATTGTGGCCTCAACTCTACTCTCCTGTCCACCCCCTATACATTTGACTCCCATGTCAATCTGGAATCTATCTCTCTATCGACCTTCTGAGAGAAAGAAAATTCTCCTCAGCTCTGTCTTACATGGGTGACCTCTTATTTTTAATCTGTGCTCCCTAGTTCTAGTCTCACCCACAGAGACCAGGGCCAGAGGCAGATTGGATAGTTCATTGCTGTGTAGGGAGGGGGTTATTGGGTGTAGGAGGTTCAGAGGCCTTGTAAGGGAGATCAGAAGGGTGAGATGAGAGAAAGGGCATCATTACGTACCACTATTCAGAGATGAGCAAGGAGTTTCTAGACAACCATTCCACCCTCCAACAATCATCACTAAAAAGTAAACAGTTATCTCTGTTTGTGGGATCTTGCAGTGCACAAATAGCTGGTGTCTTCATAATAGCAAATGTATTTCAAAATGATTAATTTGGTACAATAAACTCTCAAGACACTCTCTGAAGGGAAACTAGGTTAAAAGGGAGTGTTATGGGAGAGGGTTTTTCAGAACCCTAAAATGTATCATGGAGATCAACCAACCTCTCCCTTTAATGTATTGTTGCTTTTGAAGCACACGGCTTGTTCTCCAGGTGTGGTATTACAATTATGGACACGTGGGTTTTTAAACACAAAACAATGTTTATTCCATGAATTCAACTTAACCTTTTAAATAAACATTGGATCACTCAACACCCCTTACTTCAAATATAACCCCAAAAATAATACAACACTAAATAATCCCTCAAAATTTTCCTTCAAACCTCCAAAAGACTTCACATTTAACAACAGAAACACATCAGGTTAAAGACATGACTATTATGAGTTGAAATCACCCAAATGATTCAGAGATAGTCTTTCGTGGCAGAGATCACAGCAGATCCAGCTCACTACAAAACACAGACACCCCCAAGCTTTTTTTCTTCATGCAGTTCTCAGCAAACCAGCCAGGCACTTTTCAGCTGCTCTCTCAAACTGAACCAAAAGCAGAAGTGAGCTCATCTCAGCTCCCCCCACCTTCTGACATCACTTCAGTAATATGAGCTGCCTCATTTCTTAAAGGTACATTGCTTAAACATCCATTTCTTAAAGGTACTCTCACATGACAGGAGGAAAGTAGAGATCCTGTGGCAGACTTTAAGGAGATATTTAATAAATCGCAGCAAAGATTTATTTCAGAATGAAAGGAAAGCTCTTTGAGAAGGATGCATCATCAATAGCTGAATAAAGAAATTAAGGATTATATCAAATTGAAAGAAACACTTCAAATCTGCAAAGATTAGTGGGAGGCCAGAGGATTGGTCAGGTTTTAAGAACCAGCAAAACAAATGACTAAAAAACAATAAAGAGCAAGAAAGAAAGAGTATGAGAGAAAACTAGCTAGTCATTTAAAAACAGATAGTCAGAGTATTTAAACAGAAAAGGGGCAACTAAAGCTAGTGTTGGTCCTCCAGAGAGTGAGTTTGGGTCATAGACAATAGAAAACAAAGAAATTGCAGAGACGTTGAACAGGTATTTTGTGTAAATCTTCACTGTAGAAAACTTTGTAAACTTTCCAAAGATCCTTGAAAATCAAAAAGTGAACCAGAGAGAGAAACTTAAACAACACTCATCATCATCAGGGAAAATGTACTGTGAAGATTATTGGACCTAAAGGCTTGACAAGTCCCCAGGACTATATGGCCTGCATCTTAGATCATAGAATAGAATTTACAGTGGAGAAGGAGGCCATTGGACCCATCGAGTCTGCACCGGCCCACTGAAAGATCACCCTATCTAAGCCCACATCTACACCCTATCCTCGTAACCCAGTAACCCCATCTAACCATTTTTTGGACAATAAGAGCAATTTAGCATGGCCAATCTACCTAACCTGCACATCTTTGGACTGTGGGAGGCAACAGGAGCAGCCGGAGGATACCCACGCAGACATGGGGAGAATGTGCAAACTCGGCACAGACAGTGACCCAAGCCGGGCATCGAACCTGGGACCCTGGAGCTGAATCTTCAGGTCTTAGAAGCAGTGACGACA
This sequence comes from Scyliorhinus canicula, assembly GCF_902713615.1. Classification (NCBI taxonomy): domain Eukaryota; kingdom Metazoa; phylum Chordata; class Chondrichthyes; order Carcharhiniformes; family Scyliorhinidae; genus Scyliorhinus; species Scyliorhinus canicula. The sequence goes on along the minus strand of NC_052154.1, from coordinate 77,357,717 downwards.
GAGATAGTAGGTGCATTGTTTAATCTTCCAAAATTCCTTAGATTTTGGAAGGGTCCCAGTAGATTGGAAAATAGGAAATGTACAACCTTTACTCAAAAAAGGAGAGACATAGAAAGCAAGAAACTTCAGGCCAGTTAGCCTAACATCTGTCATCAGGAAATTGCTAGAAGCCATTATTAAGGAGGTTATAGCAAGATACTTAGAAAATCATAATGTGATCAGGCAGAGTCAACATGGCTTTGTGAAAGGGAAATCATGCTTAACTAATTTATTTGATATTTTTGAGGAAGTAACAAGCAAGGAGGATATAGGAGATAAGAGACTTTTAAAAATATTATTCTTTCATGGGACTTAGGCATGATGGTTGGCCAACATTTATTGTCCATCCCTAATTGTCTTTGAAAAGGTGATCTTCTTGAACCATTGCAATTGTGTGGTGTGGGTACATCTGCAGTGCTGTTAGGAACGGAGTTCTACAATTTTGACCCAGTGACATTGAAGGAACAGTGATATATTTTTTAAAATAAATTTGGAGCGCCCAATTCATTTTTTCCAATTAAGGGGCAATTTAGCATGACCAATCCACCTACCCTGTACATCTTTGGGTTGTGGGGGCAAAACCCACGCAAACATGGGGAGAATGTGCAAACTCCACACGGACAGTGACCCAGAGCCCGGATCGAAAGTGGGACCTTGGTGCCATGAGGCAGCTGTGCTACTCACTGCGCCACCATCCTGCCCCCGAACAGTGATATATTAGCAAGTCAGGCTAGTGACTTGGAGGGGAATGTGAAGGTGGTGGTGTTTCCACGTGTCTGCTTCTCTTGTCTTTCTAAGTAGTGGTGGTCGTGTGTTGGGAAGGTGCTGGAACCTTGGTGAGTTGTAGCTGGTCCACACTGCTGACACAATGCGCAGTGATAGAGGGAGTGAATGTTTATGGTGGTAGATTGAGTGCCAATCAAGTAGTCTGCTTTCTCTTGAGTGGTGTCGTGCTTCTTGAATATTATTGGAGCTGCACTCGTCCAGGAAAATAGAGAGTATTAAATCACATTCCTAACTTGTAGATTATGGACAAGCTTTGGGGAGTCATGAGGTGAGTCACTTGCCACAGGATTTGTGGCCTCTGGCCTCTGAGTTTAATAATACCCTATTTCTTCACATCCTATAATGCAATCCTGCTAATATAAGCAACACAGTAAAAATTGCCTGGATACTATTCACTCTTGTGTCTAGTGTCTAGTTATTATTTTCTAAGCACGCCGATTGAATTCTAGACTTTCAGACCATCCAGTTCTCACACCAGAGAAGATGTTTCAATATGTTGTGCTGAATCATAGAATGTTATAACACAGAACGAGCCATAGCTCTTCAGACAAGCTATCCAATTAGTCCCGTTCCCGTGTTCTTTCCCCACAGTCCTGCACACTTTCCTTTTCAGGTGAATATCCAATTCCTTTTTGAAAATTGGGATTAAACCTGCTTCCACCACTCTTTCAAGGCAATGTACTCAAACTCATAACTCGCTGTAAAACATTCTTCTCATAACCTACAGTTCCTTTTCTAAATATCTTAGATCAGTGTCCTCGGTTTACGTCAGCCACTGGAAACAGTTTCTCCTCTTTATCAAAACCATTCATGATTTTGAACATCTCCATCATATCCTAACCTTCTTCTGCTCTAACAATAACCCCAGCTTCTCAATCTCTCCACGTGACTGAAGTTGTTCAATCCCTGGTATCATTCTGGTAAATCTCATCTGCACCCTGTTCAGCGTCTTTTCTACAGTGTGGTGTCCAAAATTGGCCACGGTTCTCCACCTCACCCCTCGCCAGCGATTTACAAGTGTCCAGTCCAACTCCGTTGTTTTTGTTACCTTTTGTTGATCTGAATATTCGACTGAACCCAGTTTATCTCACTGATGCAATTGGCTGAATCTCCCCAATTCCTAAATTGCTGCCTTGCCCTGAAACTAGCCACTCAACCATCACCTCACCTCCCCAAAACTCCCAACCCTACCCTCACTTCCGATGGGTTGCAACCCACTTCAACCCCTGGTCTTTCTCAATTGCTTCCCTTGCGGCCAACAAGTGCCATGAACTCATGCACTTATCTGACCCTAAGATTGAGACCATCTGTTAACCTGCCTTTTCTGCTTCTCTGCCTTCCCACTAAGCCAAACCTAACGTTCCCACTAGCCATAGCCCTCAACTTGCACCTTTCCCCAGTTTCTCTCCGGTCTACCTGCATGACCTCTCTGAACTCATCTTTTGTTGAAAGTGTATTTTGTTTCAAACATATCCAAAGGTACAAATTCATATATCAAAGAACATTCTCCACACCTCACAGTTCACAGTTTGTGCAGGTTTTTCCCCTTCTAAACCCCCCCCCCCCCCCCACCCCCCCCCCCCCCCACCCCCCCCCCCCCCCCCCCCCCCACCCCCCCCAAACGACGGACAATTCCTCAAACATGGTTATGAACAGTCCCCATCGTGGCTCAAAGACCTATGTCTCATGCTGATCCCCTCAAGAGTAATGCTCTGGGACCCAGGTTCAAATCCCACCACTGTAGATGGTGAAAATTGAATTCAATAAAAATCTGGAATTAAAAGTCTAACGATGACCATGAAACTATTGTTGATTATCGTAAAAACCCATCTGGTTCACTAATGTCCTTCAGGGAAGGAAATCTGCCGTCCTTACCTGGTCTGACCTACATGTGACTCCAGACCCACAGCAATGTGGTTGACTCTTAACTGCCCCTTCAAGGGCAATTAGGGATGGGAAATAAATGTTGGCACATAGCCACGACCCATGAATTAATTAAATAAAACTGTAACATCCCTCAAACTAGAATACTCTCAGATGTCTGTGCTTCTTTAATAATAATAATCTTTATTATTAGTGTCACAAGTAGGCTTACATTAACACTGCAATGAAGACCCTGTGAAAATGCCTGAGTCACCACATTCTGGAACCTGTTCAGGTACACTGAGGGAGAATTCAGAATGTCCAAATTACCTAACATCATGTCTTTCGGGACTTGTGAGAGGAAACCCACGCAGGCACGGGGAGAACATGCAGACTCCACACAGACAGTGACCGAAGCTGAGAATCGAACCTGGGACCCTGGCGCTGTGAGCAATAGTGATAACCACTGTGCTACCATGCCACCAATAATTTTGGCTTCTTTTAAAAAAAATTTAGAGAACCCAATTCATTTTTCCAATTAAGGGGCAATTTAACATGGCCAATCCACCTAGCCTGCACATCTTTGGGTTGTGGGGGCGAAACCCACGCAAACATGGGGAGATTGTGCAAACTCCACACGAACAGTGACCCAGAGCCGGGTTCGAACCTGGGACCTCGGCGCCGTGAGGCTGCAGTGCTACCCACCTCACCACCGTGTTGCCTGGTATAATTTTGGCTTCTTATACACCACTAGTTTTAATTGCTTTATCATTAGTAACAATGTCAGGCCAACACGATGGTGCAGTGGGTAACACGGCTGCCTCACGGCGCTGAGGTCCCAGGTTTGATCCTGGCTCTGGGTCACTGTCCATGTGGAGTTTACACATTCTCCCCATGTTCGCCTGGGTTTCGCCCCCACAACCCAAAGATGTGCAGGGTAGGTGGATTGGCCACACTAAATTTCCCCTTAATTGGAAAAAGATTGGGTACTCTAAATCCTAAAAAAACACAAACATTATTAATAACAATGTCATCAGACATTCCCTCACAAAACATTTTCACCTCTACCTCTCCAACCTGCTTAAGAATCTATCTCTGACTAAACCTTTGATCACCTGTCTATTTCAATGTCAAAATTTGACTGATAACTGTGATATGTTTTGTCTCACCTTGGTACATTTTATTCTGTTCAAAGTGCTTTTTTAACAATCCAAGTTGTTATCAACTTGTCCTACCACCTTCAAAGAAAAGAAAGAAAGACATGAATTTATACCATGTCTTTCATGACCTCAGGAATGCCCAAAGCATTTGACAGTCAATGAAGTGCTTTTGAAGTGTAGTCATTGTTGGAATGTTGGAAACAGGGCAACCAATTTACACACAAGGTCCCACAGACAACAATGAGATAAGTGGGCCAAATGCCCTCCTTCTACACTGTAGGGATTCTATGATCATATGACAGCATTTTTGACTATGTTGCTCTACCTCAGTACAAAGATTTGTGTATATGAACCCCCAGATATCTCTTCCTGACCACCCTTTAAAAATTATACAACTCAAAAACCACTCTGTTGTTTGAATCCCTGTTTGTTGAAACATTGCGATTAACTCCCAGCCTAACTTACCAGCCAGCATTCACATCAGTGAAGAGATTTGAGCATAATGAGCCAAATGTGTCTTATATCTTTTCTCCCTTCAAAGTGCTGACCCTTGCTGCAAGTGTGTGGCTCCATTATGTCCATGTGTAAACTTAGACAGATGAGTAGATCATCCTCCATTGGATCATCACATCCATATCTAATTCTACTAATCTCTTTTTGAAATGTTGATGAGGGATGAATATTGGCCAAGACACTAGGAAAATCCCCTTACTGATCTTCAGAATGTTGATGGAGCCTTGGTTTACTATTTCATCTAAGAGACAGTAGTTAGCACTGCTTCCTCAGAGCGCAAGGGAACCGGGTTTAATTCCAACCTTAGGTAACTGCCTGCATGGAGTTTACACAATCTCCCTGTGTCTATGTGGGTTTCCTCCATGCACTCCGGTTTCATCCCACAGTCCAAAGATGTGCAGGTTAGGTGGATTGGCCATGCTAAATTACCCCTTAGGGTGGGGTTGTAGGAATAGAATGGGGGATTGGGTAGGTAGTGTGGTCGTTTAAAGGGTCAGTACAGACTTGATGGGCCAAATGGCCTCCTTCTACACTGTAGGGATTCTATGATTATATGACAGCATTTTTGACTATGTTGCTCTACCTAAGTACAAAGATTTGTGTATATGAACCCCCAGATATCTCTTCCTGGCCACCCTTTAAAAATTATACAACTCAAAAACCACTCTGTTGTTTGAATCCCTGTTTGTTGAAACATTGCGATTAACTTTTAGCCTAACTTACCAGCCAGCATTCACATTAGTGAAGAGATTTGAGCATAATGAGCCAAATGTGTCTTATATCTTTTCTCCCTTCAAAGTGCTGACCCTTGCTGCAAGTGTGTGGCTCCATTATGTACATGTGTAAACTTAGACAGATGAGTAGATCATCCTCCATTGGATCATCACATCCGTATCTAATTCTACTATTCTACTCTCATTTGATGTTTACACAGGTATTATTTTCCACCAAAGTCAGCAGATAGTGATCAGGAGAGGCAATGGGGATACTGAGGTCCACTGTACTACTCTCAATATACCATTGCTTCGGATGAGGCCAGCTGAGTAGAGATTGCTGTTCCAACCTGAGGCCGACTGTTCTGCGTGCCCTCCTGGCACTAAGTAATCTGTCAGAGCATCCAGACCAGCCTGTACTTATTCCTCCTGCCTCTCCAGCAGAGCTTTGGCTTAATGGTGAAATCCTGGCTGCTTCTTCTGGCCACAGCGCTGTTTGATTAAAGTCTATTGGGTCCTCAGAAGAAACACATTCACACAGCCTACAGCCAACAGAAGATAAGATTTTGTCCATCACCATTTAAGCGAAATACGGGCACATCCCAGGGCTCATCTTCTAACATAAAACTCAAGAATATTCAACCACCAGAATGAGAAACACATGGACAGCTAATTTGCACACAGTTACTGTAAGTGAAACAATCTCTTGTTCTGGCATAAAAATACAGTTGTCCATATTTATTTGTTTGACCTTTTAAAAAATATTCATTGGCTGTTTTGTACTGTACTATTCAATAATCTTGAGTTTTGTTCTTGGTTGGCCTTCATAATCTGACACATATGTTTCTGGCTTTTGTCTGAATGAATGAGGGAATTTTTGAATTAGACCTAGGGAACAATGAATGTGTTTGTGAACGATATAGCATCAGATTGGAGTGACTGGTGTATCACTTGGAATCTTGTTTCTAATCAACATTTAATGACATTAGTATCAAAACCGAGTATCAATTTGTTGATGGCGCTAGAACAGGAAAAGCAGCAGAGTCAGAGGGCGTGGATAAAGATTACCAGAAGGATTTAAATGGGCAATATCATTTCGCAAACAAACATCAAACTGAAATCTGACAATATAATCTGATAAAATGCACCTGAGTTTCAATGAAAGGACTAGAAATTTAGAAGACTTGGACATGAAATAAGATGCATCATTTTCAATGTGTGAACAAAGTGGTGAAGCAATTTAATAAGGTACATTGAATGCTGTGATAGGTAAGGAGCAACCTCAACAACTTCCATTTTCAGCATCTTTAACAAAATCAAAGATCATAGAATGCTTCACAGAAGTGTTACTGGACAAAATTTGCCAGAAATCCAAAAGAATGAGACATGACCAAAAGCTTGGTTTGAAGGAGAATAGAGAGAGGGTGAAGTGAAGAATTTGGGGGAGGAAATTCTTTAGTGCATCAATTCCCGAGGGGAAAGCCACCAATGATGGATTGAGGGCATACGTGGAAAAGTGCAGTACAAATCTTCAGAGGTTATGCTCTCTTTTGCAATGGAGCTGTTTCACTCTGGTTCATGCAAATAATTTGGGTGAACTCTTGATACTTTTTCTCTGCCTATTGTAAAGATCAGCTTCCATAGAAAAGCCCGTATTTGTTATAAATGGAAATGTGATATTACGCACAAAGTTGTCCGAAATAGAGTATCCCGTATAACCCTGGCTACAAGTCAAACGTCAGGTTTATTAAAAAATAAAACAAGCCGGGGTAAATGTTAAATGTCGTCAGATAGATCATCATCATAGCTCAGTGGCCTATACAATTCATCAGGGGAGAAAGAGTGAGAAAATGGCAAAATTATGTGCGAGAGGCTAGTGTCCAATATTCGCAACTAGCTGCATGTAGCTAATTGGAAATCCAGATATGTTAATTGCATTTCTGATTAGTAAATAGAAATTGGTAATCAACACCCTCTCTGGATGTGATCTCAATACTCATATTCACAAAATGCATCCATGTCTGTTTTAGCCTTTCTGGTAGAAGAGTAAAGTGAAAAGCAGAGTGTGAAAATGTTCCACTGTCATTGTGAGTACATTACTTCCTTGGGTTTTGAATGGTGAAAATACAATATGTGCATTATATTTATCTGTATTGTGTGAATGTAATGTCAGTACATTTGATTAAAATGAGTGCATTTGATTAAAATGGTGTCAACATATACACCTGCAATGGGCCACTGTTTATAATTACCACAGTGAGTGGTGTGGGACAGATAAATAAGGAGCAGGAGTAGACCATTCAATCCTCTCGAGCCTGCTGTTATTCGTTGAGACTGCTCTGATTGTGGCCTCAACTCTATTTCCCTGTCTACCGCCCTATATCCTTTGACTCCTTTGTCAATCAAGAATCTATCTAACTCAGCCTTAAAAAGATTCAATGACCTAGCTTCTACTGATCTCTCAGGAAGATAATTTCTCCACATCTCCATTATACATGGGAAACACTTTATATTTAATCTGTGTTACCTGGTTCTAGACTCTCTCATGAGGTGAAACACCTTCTCACCATTCACCCTGTCAAGTCCCCTCGGGATGTTATATGTTTCACTAAGATCACCGCTAAAAAGGCTCATTTCAATCTGCAATCACGTGATCGGTCACTTGATTTTAAAAATTAATTTGACATTTGTCTGTCAGAATATATTACCCAGCTGGTTCAAAAATATTCAACCCTTAAATAAGCTCAGTACAGCCATTGTGTTTTGATTGTGATGCTCGATCAATGACTCCAGAAGCGAGATTGGATGACAATTGAAGGCTTTATGTTTCCCCCAGCAGCGCAGGTACAGAATGCAGCTGCTAGGGAGACACAGGCTCTTATACTCCGCCTTACTGGGCGGAACCAGCAGGCAGGCTTCACCAATGATATTGCTGTCTCAGGTATCTCCCACACCAGTGGTCTTACAGCATCAACCTGGGTACCGTAATACCCCTAATACCGACTACCACATTCACCCCCTGTTAAAAAAAGAGTCCGGCGGGGGTGGTGGCCTCGCGTTATACAGTGGTAGAGGTTGAGGTTATGGTGGTACCCGGTATACATTAGTACAGTATTTTGCCTCATTACATGTCGCAACTATTTACAGTATTTATTTACATTCAAAATGAAGCAATTAGTCAATCGGGGGCCCTGGTTGTCCTCTGCGATCGTTGCAGTTTCGGCGGTGATGCAGGTGCCAGCTCGGGCATCCGTGGATCCGGGAGCGTGACTTTGGTTTCTTCGGTAGCTTCATCACCCCTAGATGGGACCGGCGGGAGAACCGATCCACTTGGGCCTCCTTTTCAATTAAGGAATGGCATATTTCTGAAACGTGGAGGGTGCGTGAGAAGAAAGCCATGGGTCTGCCCACTTGGTTGAGGGTGGCCGCCAGAGCTACATCGGACGCGTCGTTCTCGACTTGGAAGGGAAGGGATTCATCGATTGTGTGCATCGTGGCCTTTGCAATGTCCGCTTTGATGCAGCTGAAGGCCTGGCGGACCTCTGCCAACAGGGGAAAAACCATGGGCTGAATTAGTGGGCGGGCCTTGTCCACATAGTTGGGGACCCACTAGGCATAATAAAAAAGAAGTCCAGGCAGCGTTTCAGGGCCTTGGAGCAGTGTGGGAGGGGAAACTCCATGAGGGGGAGCATGCGTTCGGGATCTGGGCCTATAACTCCATTATGCACTACGTAGCTGAGGATGGCTAGACGGTCGGTGCTGAACACGCATTTGTCCTTGTAAGTTAGGTTAAGGATTTTTGCGGTATGGAGGAATTTACGGAGGTTGGTGCCGTGGTCCTGCTGGTCGTGGCCGCAGATGGTGACGTTATCGAGGTACGGGAACGTGGCCTGCAAACCGTACCGGTCAACCATTCGGTCCATCTCCTGTAGGAAGACCGAGACTCCATTTGTGACACCGAAGGGAACCTTTAGGAAGTGGTAGAGCCGCCCATCTGCTTCAAATGCAGTGTATTTGCGGTCGCTAGGGCGGATGGGGAGCTGATGGTAGGTGGATTTTAGATCCACTCTGGAAAAGACCTTGTATTGTGCAATCTGATTGACCAGATCAGATATGCGGGGGAGGGGGTACGCGTCGAGCTGCGTATACCTGTTGATGGTCTCACAATAATCGATGACCATCCTATGGTTCTCCCCAGTCTTTACAACCACTTCTTGAGCTCTCCAGGGACTGTTGCTAGCCTCGATAATACCTTCCTTCAGTAACCGCTGGACTTCCGACCTAATGAAGGTCCGGTCCTGGGCACTGTGCCGTCTGCTCCTAGTGGCGATGGGTTTGCAATCCGGTAGATGTTCGCAAAAAGGGAAGGCGGCTCGACCTTGAGGGTCGCGAGGCTGCAGACAGTGAGGGAGGGTATAGGGCCGCCGAATTTAAAAGTTAAACTTTGGAGGTTACATTGGAAATCTAACCCTAGGAGCGTGGCAGCACAGAGGTGAGGGAGGACGTAGAGGCGGAAATTTTTAAATTCCCTTCCCTGGACTGTGAGATTCGCTACGCAGAACCCTTTGATCCCTACAGAGTGAGACCCGGAGGCCAAGGAGATTCGTTGATTAACTGGGTGGTCTGGGAGAGAACAGCGCCTTACCGTGTTGGGGTGTATGAATCTCTCTGTGCTCCCGGAGTCGATCAGGCAGGATGATTTATGCCCATTGATGAGCACGGTCGTCGTCGCGGTCGAGAGCGTTCGGGGTCGAGACTGGTCCAGGGTCACCGAGGCAAGTCGTGGCAAAAGGTTTTCTTCGGGAGATGTGTGGTCATCCGAATCGGGGTCCTGAACTCCAGGCAAGATGACGCCGCCCACTGGTCGCACATGGCTGGGGTTGTGCAAGATGGCGACGCCCATCCGTCGCACTTGGTCCCTGGGGGAACAAGATGGCGGCATCCGGGCCCGCATGTGGCTCTGGAAAAGGAAGATGCCGGCACCCACTGGCTGCATGTGGCTCTGAAGAGGGTTAGGGTGGCAGTCCCGGTATGCCCCCAGAGACCGCCAGGGCCTGGCATACCGCCTTGAAATGGCCCTTTTTGTCGCACCCTTTTCAGGTGGAGGAGCGGGCCGGGCAGCGCTGCTAGGGGTGCTTGGCTTGCCCGCAAAAATAGCAGCAGGGCCCCCGGGATTGCCTGGTAGTCACGCAGCACAAGCTTGTGGGGGGATGCATCGGAGTCGGCCGCGGGGGGGAGGGGGGGGGGGACGCTGCCCAAGGGGCTGCCGCATGGTGGGGACGTACGCGCGGGCATTTCAGGAGGCCACATCCAGGGAGCCAGCAAGAGCCTGTGCCTCCTTGAGGCCTAGTGTCTCTTTTTCCAGCAGCTGCTGGCGGATTTGGGAGGACAGCATACCTGCAACGAATGCGTCCCAAATCAAAAGTTCTGTGTGGTCGCTGGCTGAAACTTGTGGGCAGTCACAGTTCCTACATAACTCCAGGAGGCACGGTAGAATTCCTCCAGCGATTCCCCGGGGATTTGTCGCCTCGTCGCTAGCAGATGTTGGGCGTAGACCTGGTTTACTGGGCGAATGTAGTGTCCTTTCAACAGGGCCATCGCGGCCCCGAAATCGTCTGCATCCTCGATGAGGGTGTAGATCTCTGGGCTCACCCTCGAGTGAAGAACCTGCATCTTCTGGTCCTCCGTGGGTGTAGTTGTGGCCGTCCTCAGGTACCCGTTGAAGCAAGCCAGCCAATGTTTGAAGGTCGCTGCTGCGTTTGCCGCGTGGGGGCTGAGTTGCAGACACTCCGGCTTGATTCGGAGCTCCATTCTTTAAAAACGAGTCCAATAAATTGATGCTCGATCAATGACTCTAGAAGCGAGATTGTATGACAATTGAAGGCTTTATCGCTGGTACAGAATGCAGCTGCTAGGGAGACACAGGCTCTTATACTCCACCTTACTGGGCGGAACCAGCAGGCAGGCTTCACCAATGACATTGCTGTCTCAGGTACTTCCCACACCAATGGCCTTACAGCATCAACCTGGGTACCGTAATACCCCTAATACCGACTACCACAGATTTCCAATTAAAGTGGACGTTAGAAAGCCCATGACATTATTAATAATTAGTCGCTGGTAGTACAAACTGGAGTATTGCTGAAAAAAGAGACATGCTTTTGAGGTTAACCAAATATAAGAAAGGAAACAAATTTAGGGATAAAGCAAAAAAAGGACCACTCCTGATAAGGGCATTGCCTGAACATAACGTTCAACGAAAACTTAAAACATTAAATGAGAGTGCAATTAAAGGGGTCAATAAAGCACCTCAATCCCTGCGGTGCCCACAGGGGATTGAAGACCTTGATAGTGCCCTTGGACACCACATGCACTGCTCGGTTGCGCTGTGTCTCCCGCCTCTTTAGCGTAGGCGTGGGAATACTTAATAAGCAGCGCCATGTCCGATCACCGGTCGAGGGTTAGCTGCATTCGATTTTGGCGACCACGGTTTACATGTAGAAATTCCCGGAATTCCCCATGGGGGATGAGGGGTTACTCAGTGTTGGGCACAAGGGAGTCCATTGACTCACTACAGAAAGACTCAAAAGCATCCCATGGGTTCCCCCTACGAGCAGACGTCTTCCTCTGGACAGTTGCCATCTGGGACCGAGCCCCTACCACACTGCGTGTGGCAGGCAGCATGGAGCCGCCAACTAGCCCTGGGTCTATGTAGATCCCACCAGGATGGTCGACAGATGGGTTTCTTGCAAACCCCTCTCGGGGTATTGGGCCAGAGAAAGTTGGTGGCTCAGACCCCCGCTCCTCCTGTGACCCTGGGCCACCGGACACATCCAGGAAAAGCTCTGGAATGGGGATTCAATAGCCTGGTGTTGGAGATTGGGGCAGAGAGGGGGAGTCCTCCACGCCACCACCACGCACGGACCCTGAGGTCAGGAAGCTGCCACAGTCCTTCGCTGTCGTTAAATCAAACGTTTCTGGGGTGTAAAACTGCACCAGGTGGAACCAACCCTCTGGGGTCTCGCTCACACGTGGCCCGAGGCATACCCCTCGGGGGGGCTAATACAGCTAAGGGCTTGATATATGTTTCTCTTTTTCCCTTTTCTTATGGGGGCGGAGTGTGATATCAAGCGGTAGAGGTCAGGACGTCACCCTCTCTGCACTGGGGGAGTCATGATGGCTTACGGGGGTGGGGGGGTGGCCTGCACCGAGGAAACCTCCATGCTTATATCACCCCCCCGGCTTCCCTTGACAGTTCATCCCCAGGGTTGCGACCTGGTCACTTTCCACACTGGCTCAGGGTCGCTCACATTACTGCTGTCCCCCTTGCTGACCTACGCTGAAGCGATTCCAGGTCCAGTAAGCATCGCTGAGCTGTCAATGGGCCCAGAATGAGGTGGAGCATCCGTGTAGCAAGATGTTTCAGTAGCTCCCGAACTGGTGTTCTGGGGCGCGAGGATCTCAAGGCCAACAGGGTTGGGGATGTCTGGGACTGGCTCCGCCTCGCCTTTTTCTGGATTTTGCGGTCTGATGGACGCATTCTCTCTTCCATGCTGGCAGCTGAGCTGTCATTAGGTGCTGGCATGGTCGCCCCAGGCACGGGAGAGAAGTGGTAACGTTAGGGAGTGAGAGGGGGCGGCGGTGCCAGCCTCGGCCACCTTTGTGGCCATGGTGGCTTTGGAGGCAGGGCAATTCTTCCGCATATACCGCACCTTCTTACAGGTGTGACACCGCACACTATTTGCAGACCAAAAAAGATGATAAGTCTCCCTTATAAGTACAGACTTATAACACACCGTTCGCACTCGCACCCTGGGATGACCACACAGAGTATAATGTACTCTCCTCCCAGAAAGGTGAGCAGGGGAGCGAGGAAAGAAAGGGGAAAGAGCAAGGAACACAGTGGGGGGAGGAGGATGACAGCTCAGGTGTGTGGGGCACCATGGATGGACTGGTGCCTGTGATGAGAGACTCCTGGGCAGCAGGTGGGTGAGAGGATAGGGGAGCAAAAGTAGGTCTTCAGCCTGGAAATGGCCCAGCAAATATGCAGTCGGTACTCCTACCCTGGGACAACCATACCGATGGACAGCAGGTGCTGGTGTGCGAGGTCTTCAGCTCGGATGAGGCCCAGCAAATACCCAGATCGTACTCCCACCCTCGGATGACCATACTGATCAAAAGAAGCAGCTGGTGTGTGATGTCTTCAGCTCAAGAGGGGCTCAGCAAACACACCGTTCACACTCTCACCCTGCGGTGACCACACAAATGTAAAGTAGGCTCACTTGGCTAAATCGCTGGCTTTTAAAACAGACCAAGCAGGCCAGCAGCACGGTTCGATTCCTGTACCAGCCTCCCCGGACAGGCGCCGGAATGTGGCGACTAGGGGCTTTTCACAGTAACTTCATCGAAGCCTACTTGTGGCAATAAGCTATTTTCATTTCATTTCATTTTTAATTTGTTAACAATTATTAATTAATAGTTTAGGACAAAGATGATTAGATTTATTGTCACGTGTACTGAGATACAGTGAAAAGTGTTGTTCTGCGTACAGTTCAGGCAAATCGTTCCTTACATGAAAAACATAGGACATACAATAAATGCACAATGTAAATACATAGATGTCTGGTGAAGCATATGGAATATAGCGCAACACAGCAGAGAAGATGCGTTGAGAGATTAGATCAGTCCATAAGAGGGTCATTCTGGAGTCTGGTAACAGCAGGGAAGAAGCCGTTTATGAATCTGTTAGTGCATGTTCTCAGGCTTTTGTATCTCCTGCCCGATGGAAGAAGTTGGAAGAGTGAGTAAGCCGGTGGGAGGGGTCTTTGCTTATGCTGCCTGCTTTCCCCAAGGAGGTGTAGATGGAGTCAATGGATGGGAGGTGGGTTCAGGACTCTGTAGTTTCTTACGGTCTTGGGTCCAACAGTTGCCGTACCAGGCTGTGATGCAGCCAGATAGGATGCTAAATGCAATACAGGAAAGACAATTTTGCTCAGAATGCTGAGAATATGGAACTTGCTGCCACAGGTGAATCTTGCTGCTGGCTGCATCCTGACCACTTGGAGAGCGTGGGGAGGATCATTTGGCGTGCTGGACCGACGTGAGAAACGTTCGGGGCGTGATTACGTCACAGCGCCGCAGGTTATAAAAGGGCGGACCGGCTGCGGCTGCCATTACAAGATGGCGGCTTGTGGACGTGGGAGTTTGGTGTTGGCGGCAGCGGGGGACTGGCGATGGCTGCGGGCCTCGCATTGTCTGCTGGCGGCGGTGGCGGCCCTCGCTTTACTCTCGGGTGACTGCGCTGCGCAACAGCCATTGAACCGCGGTCGGGACCCGAACCTGCTGCCTCACCAAAACCAACAGCTGGATGCGGGACACCAGAACCAGGGCAATGGCCAGGTTGCGCCCCAGGCCCCGGGACAGCCCCAGTTCCAGCCCCGTCCTCCAGGTCAGGCCCAGTTCCAGGCCCCGCGGAAGAACATCTGGCGGATTTCGGAGGAGCCGCTGTGTCATGAAGACGTGGCTCGGCTCTGCCCCAAACACACCTGGCAGAACAACTTCGCGGTGCTCGAGTGCCTGCAGGACGTACGGGAGGTAAGCGGCGGCCTCGGGGTGGTTTGGGCTGGCTACTGGAGTTCACTGAACATCGCACCGGGAGGGTGGGGTGGGGGCATATGCTGGCTGTTGGTCCTCACTGCTGGCTGGGAGAGCGGCCTGGCTGGCTGAGAGACATTGCTCCTGAGTGGGCTATCACATCTCAGACTGGTTTTTGACCACTGGCGGACACTTAATTGCCCTGAGTATACGGAGGGAAGAAATTGATTGCCCCCAGAGTGGGCAATTTGCATGCAGGAGATTCTGGACTCCTGAGTCAACAGTTGTGGTAGGAGGGGTTTGCTGTGTATTGTGAAGCATACGTGGAGCATATCAATTGCTGGTCACTACTACAGGTCATATGGTCTACCGTGAACTTGACGTTTGCCTTTATTTCTTTATCCTTAAGAATTATGCAGTTTAAGATATTCAACAGTAATTAGTCTGCTGGCCGGGATTACCAAGCAAATTAAATTCACACCCATTACAGCACAGAAGGAGACCTTTCCGCCCATCGTGACTGTACCGACTCTTCTAAGGAGCAATTTCACTAATGCCATTTTCCCCACCCTGTAGTCCTGCACATTTTTATTTTCGGGTAATGATTCAATTCCATCCTGAAATGCTCGATTGAAGCTGCCTGCACTCCTCTATCAAAGTGTGTTTCAGATCCTGATTCTTGCCTGAGATATCCTCTCATCATTCCACCCTGCCAGACACCCCCCAATCCCCAAGAATCTTGCACATCCTATAGGCCAATAATTTAGATTTGATGTTTATTGTCCTGTGTACCAAGTTACAGTGATAAGTATTGTTCTGTGTACAGTCCAGACAGATCGTTTCATACATGAAAAACATATGACATACAATAGATACACAATGAGGGTGCACAGACATCGGGTGAGGCATACAGAGTGTAGTACTACTCAGTTGTGAAGATGCATGGAGAGATCAGTTCAGTCCATAAGAGGGTCATTCAGGAGTCTGGTAACAGGAATCACCTGAGGAAAGAGCAGTGCTCCGAAAGCTAGTGATTTGAAACAAACCTGTTGGACTTTAACCTGGTGTTGTAAGACTTCTTACTTCGATCATCGAATGGGTTGAGATACCTTATTAGAGAGATTGTTAAACACCAGTTGAATTAATCCTTTGTCAATGCAGTGAAAATGAAAAGAATGCCTCAAAAGTGATTGACCAGGTTGTGGCCGATGAGCTGGAGAAGTGGTTTGCAATTAGTACAGATAAATCTACCGATAAATAAGGGGACTTCTTTAGTCATTTGCAGTCCCCAGAGTGGGATCGAAAAACATAATGAAATGTCCTCTCAGGAAAAAAAGGGTTAAACCATATTGAATAAAACTTGGCTAGCTGAGGCAAAACGGATGGAATTTCACAGTAAACTGAGTTTACAGTACAACATTTTGAAGTGCAGACAGGTCTGTACAAAGTTACTCACTCCTATGTGTTGTTTGTGGGGAAATAATAGTTGGTCTGATAGTCAGACTTCGGGAAAAGCCTGCTTTGCTTGGAAGTTGCCATTAGCAAGAGTTACTGGTACCTGCAGTATCTGTTTATATTTCGCAGTATGCTAATAAATTTCGCACAGTTGGTTGTAATTCAACGAATTGCTTGCACAACGTTGAAAACTACATTTTCAAACTGGTCTTCCTGTTTCAGGACCAAAACAGAAAATAGTGGGCAATCTCAGCAGGCCTGACCGCATTTGTGGAGAGAGAAGGGAGCTAACGTTTCGAGTATGGATGACTCTTTGTCGAAGCTTTGACACTGAGAAAGTCATTCAAATGCAAAATGTTAGCTCCTTTCTCTCTGCACAGATTCTGTCAGACCTGCTGTGGTTGTCCACTATTTTCTGTTTTTGTTTCAGATTCCAGCATCGGCAGTTTATTTGCTTTTATCTTCCTGTTTCAGGGTTTAGCTATTCTTCTGAGTGCAAGTAACATTATAATGAATCAGTCAGAAAGCCAAACTAGGTGTAACTTTAGGCACACTCTCTACTGGCAGTGGATCACATGCAAATAATTTGCAAATCTGCTTTTTTTTGTCGTTACAACAAGCAGTTTCTATTGATCCTCGGTATTGCACACATGAGTAATAAATGACAAGTGAAGGACTTTTGAAATTGAAGCACTCCACACCTGTTCCAAGCTTGGACATAACTACCGAGGGGGTTCGAGCATCTGATGTTCAACATTACATTTGTGATATTTTATGGAAGTTGTGGTGATGTGGAATCCATTTTCCTGTATTCCACATGCCAAAAGTCAGAGGTGATGGCTCTGACAGACTTTTGATAGTGTTTCTGCAGCTGTTAAATTCCAGAAGTTGCATTGTAGGATTTTTGACTCAATTGCCAAGGTTTGAATATTATTAACTTAGATGCCAGAGACTTACACCTGTCATGCCAATAGACATTCAGTGAGTGGGTCTATAATAGTTGGATTGTAATTGTTGGATTAGGAACAGACGAGTAGAATATTTGGATTTTTCCCTCCTACATTCTGTACTTAATGAAGACTGGATGGTACATCCTAAAACTGACCAGCAGCCCCACTAAAAGTTGGTTTCCCATGTAATCTTGTCATCCCAGTTCAGTTAGAATTGCTTGCTGCAGCAAAGTGGTCACTTGAAATATCCGTGCATTGGTAAGAGTTTTGAATTTAACGTTTTAAAAAAAATGTTGCAACTGTTAATTTGCTTCCTTTTACTGCATGCTAACTGCAGATCTTTACCGATGGTGTTGCTGATTTGGGCTTAGATGTAGTTGTGTAATTAGCACCCAAATGCAGTGTTGGCAATTTTATTCCTATAAAGTATACATTCACAATAGCTCCAGATAGACCGTCTATTTTTGTACAGTGAGCAGTAATCTTGTGCTGTAAATGAAGACCAGCATGTGCACTTCTGAATCTTCTGCGCTTCAGCAGTTTCTATTTTGCATGGGTAGGATGCATACAAAGATAATAATAATCACTTATTGTCACAATTAGGCTTCAATGAAGTTACTGTGAAAAGCCCCTAGTCACCACATTCGAGCACCTGTTCGGGGAGACTGGTACGTGAATTGAACCCACGCTGCTGGCATTATTCAATATGACAAGCCAGCGATTCAGCCCACTGCTAAACCAGCCCCTGATGTCAAGAGTTCCGGCATTGCAGTGCAAAGGGTTTTTGCCCACCGCCACAGTAAAATATTTTTGATTTTTCTCTGTTGTCCCTCTGTATCTTGGATGATGGGCAGTGACTGTTTGCTCGGGCAGTGTGGCACTGGCCCACTTCCATTATCTGCACAAAATGGTCATATTATGCTGCTGTGGCATGCTACTTGGTGATGGACATCGGAGGTAAGCCTGGTGCTGTCCTCGACTAACTACCTCAGTTGCGTGTTTTCACATGGTGATTGCTAATGAGCAGGAATTTAGGCTGCTTTTGCGTCCTTTAACCGAGGGATGCTATGTGAATTTTGAGTTGATTTTGATTTCAGCTTACTGATGTGCCTATTTTTGCCTTTGTGTAAACAAACTTAGTACGGTACACTGTTTTCATTGTAAAGAGCAGTGGAATAACTCTATCAGAGGCGTGAGTTGCAAACCACTGTAGAAAAGCGATGCGCACGTTCCAAAGATAAACCAGACAAAAGTAAGTTTAATAGTGATGCTATGGTGGTTTGTGGGGTAATGGTTTGAGTCTGTAATTTCTCCAGAGGATGTGACAATTTCTAAATTGCTGCTTCTCAAATCTTGAAACATCACAAAGTACAACTCCAAAATATTTCTTTCTGATTTTCCGTATTATTGTACCTCATTGTTCAGTCTCTAAACCCACGTATTTAACCATTTCTTATCTCTATTTCATGTTTCCATCCATTCCC
Source organism: Scyliorhinus canicula (assembly GCF_902713615.1). NCBI lineage: Eukaryota > Metazoa > Chordata > Chondrichthyes > Carcharhiniformes > Scyliorhinidae > Scyliorhinus > Scyliorhinus canicula. The sequence goes on along the minus strand of NC_052154.1, from coordinate 77,339,160 downwards.
CTTTGACACCTGTTTTATTCAATTCTCTTGCATCATGTTAAGAGATTTGAAGTTTACCGGTTGATTTTTAGAAATAATTTTGAGTATCCACTTATTTTTTTACAATTAAGGAGCAATTTAGCGTGGCCAATCTATCTAACTTGCACATCTTTGGGTTGCGGGGGTAACCCCTGCCCCCCAAGTGTTGCCACTTGCTACTCCCTGACTGTTTTATTGGTTTTTTTTGATAAACAATTTTAATCTGACATTTTGGCATAGTAAACAACAACAATATAAAACTGTGTATAAAGAATAATCAATATAGTGCAAGAAAACCAGCTCCCCTCCTACAAGGACCAGCCTCGCTACCCCCCTAATCTACGTTAAATCCCCCCCCATGGCGATTGATTTCTGCAAATAAGTCGAAAAATGGTTGCCACCTCTGGGCGAACCCTGACAGGGACCCTCTCAGAGCGAAGATAATTTTCTCCAGTCCGAGAAAGCTCGCCATATCCGATAGCCAGGCTTCTGACTTCGGGGGTTTTGAGTCCCTCCATGCCAACAGAATTTGTCGCCGGGCTGCCAGGGAAGCAAAGGCCAAAAAGTCAGCCCCTCACTCCTGGACTCCCGGGTCCTCCGAAACCCCAAAAATAGCCACCTCTGGACTCATCCCCACCCTTGTTTTCAGTACCCATGACATAAAGTACGTGAATCCCTGCCAGTACCCCCTAAGTTTTGGACATGCCCAGAACATGTGGACATGGTTCGCTGGTCCTCCCTAATATCTGGCGCACCTGTCCTCCAATCCAAAAATTTACTCATCCGTGCCACTGTCATGTATGCCCGGTGGATGACTTTGAATTGAATCAGGCTGAGCCTAGCGCATGTTGTGGGCATGTTTACGTAACCTACTCAACACCTCCTCCTATAAGCCCTCTTCCATCTCACCCCCGAGCTCCTCTTCCCACTTAAGCTTCAGCTCCTCATTCTGGGTCTTCTCTGCTCCAATAAGTTCTTTATATGTATCCAAGACCCTCCCCTCCCCCACCCACCCACTGGACACTACCCTGTCCTGGATTCCCCTAAGTGGCAGGCATGGGAAGGATGGAATCTGTCTGCGCAGAAAGTCCTGCACCTGTAAGTACCTGAACTCATTCCCTCTTGCCAGCCCAAATTTCTCCTCTAATGCCCTCATGCTCAGGAAGCTCCCTTCCAAGAACAGATCACCCATCTTCTCAATCCCAGCCCTCCGCCATGTTCGGAACCCCCTGTCCATATTCTCCGGGGCAAACCGGTGATTGTCGCAAATTGGGGACCAAACCGATGCTCTTTCCCCCACATGCCTTCGCCATTGGCCCCAGATCCGCAAAGTCGCCACCACTATAGAGCTGGTGGAGTACTGTGCCGCCGGGAGCGGCGGGGGTGCCGTAACCAGGGCTGCCAAGCTGGTGCCCCTGCACGAAGCGGTCTCCATTCGCCCCCAACCGACCCCACATCCACCCATCCACTTCCTTATCACAGCTATGTTGGCCGCCCAGTAGTAGTTACTAAAGTTTGTCTGCGCCAGGTCCCCTTCGCCTCGATTCCTCTCGCGCATCAATCTCCTCACCCGCGGGGACTTTCCTGCCCACACAAATCCTATAATCATTTTATTGACCTTGAAAAAAGACAGCGGAATGAAAATAGGGAGACACTGGAAGACGAATAGAAATCTCGGGTGGATCGTCATTTTGACTGTCTGCACTCTCTCCGCTAGTGTCAGCGGGAGCGCATCCCACCTCTGGAACTCAGCTCTCATTTGCTCCACCAACCGAGATAAGTTCAACTTGTGCAGCCGGCCCCAGTCCTGCGCTACCTGTTTTTACTAGCCTGGATGGCAGCCCCCTCAACCGATCCTCATGGCCCCTCGCCTGGACTATAAACAACTCTCTCTTCACCATGTTCAGTTTGTACCCCGTGAACAGGCTGAATTCCTTCAGGGTTCCCATGATTTCATCCATCCCAGCCACTTCCAACCCCAAGAAGCTCTCTGGGCTATTGCTAGCGCAAACAGCAGTGGGGCGAGGGGACACCCCTGCCTTGTCCCTCAGTACAGTCAAAAATAGTCAGATGTCGTCCTGTTCATCCTTACACGCGTCTCCGAAGCCTGGTACAACAGTCTGACCCAGTCGATAAACCCCTTCCCGAATCCAAATTGTCCCAACACTTCCCATAAATAGTCCCACTCAACCCGGTCGAAAGCCTTCTCGGCATCCATTGCCACAACTACCTCTACCTCCCTACTCCCCGGGGGAATCATGATCACATTCAGCAACCTTCTTAGGTTGGCCACCAGCTGCCTTCCCTTGACAAACCCGGTTTGATCTTCCATAATGACGTCTGTCACAAAGTCCTCAATCCTAGCAGCCAAGAGCTTGGCCAGTATTTTAGCATCTACGTTGACCAAAGAGATCGGCCTATAGGACCCACATGTCTCCGGGTCTTCGTCTCGTTTCAATTTCTGGGAGATGGTGGCCTGTGACATCGTCGGGGGTAGCACCCCTCTGTCTCTTGCCTCATTGAAAACCCTAACCAACACCAGCCCCACTATCTCGGAGAACTTTTTGTAAAACTCCACCGGGTACCCATCCGGCCCCGGGGCTTTACCCGATTGCGTGGTCCTCAAACCCCCCCCCCCTCCAAATATTTCTTTGGTCCTGATGACTGCTTTATTGTTGCTGGTATCTTATCAAATGGTTGTTCTTTCCGTGTTTGCACAATGAGCAGTGGGAGATTATTCAGCTGGATGGGGGCAGGGAGCACCACAGCTGAACTCAATGTTCACAACAGATGTGCAGACCGGCATGGTGCCAGGCGGGCAGTGAGAAAACACGGGGTTTCCTCCCCAGTTCAGAAAAGCTGCCCCCCTTCCCAACCCAGAATGTTCTGTTTCTTGGTGGAGTCTAATGATGCAAGCCAGGGGCCTTGATTTCTGTAGAGCCCATTGACATGCTGATTTGTAGGTTGAGCAGTTATTTTGGAAGTTTGTTGCGAGTTGAAAGTAAATCTGAAGATGGTGCTGCAACATTCTTTTTGAGATTTTGCTGGAGCCCTGTTTGATTCCTTAGTTGACTAAATTCAGCCAACTAATACATTTTTTCCGGTGACCTGAAATAATCTTAAATTTGTCCTTGTGAGAAGCTAGTATTTTCCTCGTTGTGGTTTTAGTGCATGCTGAAGTTTCGGATTGGAGTTTTGAGCCAATTCTCATTATAGTTCTGTTACATTATATACATTGGCTTATTGCGTATGTTAACTGTTTGTACTTGAACTGTAACTTCTAGAGATTTCCTCAGATCAGCAGAAAAAATTGTCTCAATTTGTATTCTTTCAGGGTTTTCTGATTTCCAGGCAGCATTTATGCATTTTTTTACATGATCAGCCAGCATTTGTGCAATTGTATGATACCAGTCTTGTTTTTCCAGATTATTAACACGACAACAGGCTTGTTTTTCCAGATAATCAGCATTTGTATATTTACCCCTCACCCCCATTACCTTCGAAACATCTAGATCATTTAACCTGGTACTAATTGGTTACTTCAGGAAAGGATTACCACCCCATGATCGATCTGTTGTATGCTTTTAAAATTTATACTGACAATCATTCAGGCTGACGGAAATGAGGCAAGGCCAATAGTGATGATTATCTGAGCAATGACTTTGTGCAGTAGTATCAACTCCTGAATCCACAGTGTAGTGGAGTGCTTGGCAGAATCCAGATGGATGCTGGGAGATGTGCCTTCTTCCCAAATTCAGCAGTTGATCTGGAATTGATTAACACTGATCAACAAAATACAGTATTCATCCTTTTCTGTAAAACCTGTATCTTGAAAAGCTCTTAAATAAGGATCAATTTTTCAGTATTCTGGTGGTGGGGTAGGGGCGGCACGGTGGTGTAGTTGCCCACAATCCAAAGAGGTGCAAGATAGGTGGATTGGCCGAACTAAATTACCCCATATTTGGGAAAAATCTAAAAAGGATTGCATTGCAACTTTTAAAACAGGCAAGTGGTGAATTTCCATGAGGTCTGCCTGACTATAGTTTATCAGCAATACACATAATAAATAAGTTCAGCGTTCAGATTCTTCCTGTTAGAAGGTACCAACTGCTTGCTAAGGTTCAATGTATTTAAATCTGACCTCCTTAGACATGTTCAACTGGAAACTTTACGTGAAGGTTGCATTACAGATCACAAATTAATGTTAATATAACTTCAGCGCACGTATTTAAAGGGTCCCATCAAATGGATTCAATTTCACTTGGGTATTCCTCTCACCTCAGTCACATGCAGAGTAGGGCACAGCCAGCAGTTGTGGCTTTCAACTGACCCCTACATATCCATCATTTATGAGGTAGAGTCTATAAAATAGAATTGTACCTGGGGAGCCTCAGCATTCGTGAAGCTAGGAAGTAGAACCATCCCTGACTGGAAGGCAACAACAAAGGTACGTGCAAATGATGGGAAGAGTTAGTTTAAGCATTTTGTCTTGTCAACTGATGTACGGTGCTCATCAACTGATGTACGTTCCTGCTCATCAAGCTTTGTTGCATTTGGCAACATTACAGGCACAGGGCTAGCCTCAGGAGGAAATACCTTAGTGAGTTTATGCAAATGCTAAAATACTGAAGGCAAGTAGTCCCAAGGCAAAATTGCAATGTGAAGAGAAGATGCAAGAACCTGCAGCCAGAACATCTTTTCTAAAATCATACCCAAGTCCACAGTTTTACAGGTCATCTATAACAAACCAATCTAAAATGGTCACACCACTTTAATTGGGTACATCAATCTGTACGTTTAATGGTGTTCTTTCTTTAGCCAGCCACAAGCAAATAAAGTAAATGATGCAATGTAAATGAGGTGGCAATGTTTGGACACTCTGATTGCATCATTCATCCACCTTTGATGCTGGAATCCAGCCTTTACTTTGGCTCCAACATTGCACATCTTCCAGGAGAGAAAAATGTTTCATGCAGGATTTATGGGGCTCTATTCTCCACCGCATTTCAGGTTCACCTTGCTGGTGGGATGCTGCGTCATACCAGCCAGTCAATGGGGTTTCCCATTGCGGGGCTGCCCCACGCCGTCGGGAAACTGAGCAACCCGCTGGCGGAGAATCCAGCCCATAACCTTCACTTTTTGAGGGTAAATTTAATTGTCAGTAACATTTCTAAAGGCAATTGGGGATGGGCAATAAATGCTGGCCAGGCCAGTGAAACCCACATCCGCATGAATAAAAGTAAATTAGACCTCACCACCAGAATTGTTTTTTTAGTTTTTCCAATTACGGGGCAATAATTTAGCATGGCCATTCCATCTAGCCTGTACATCTTTGGGTTGTGGGGATGAGACCAATGCAGACACAGAGAGAATGTCCACAAGGACGGTGACCTGGGGCCGAGATCAAACCCAGTCCTTGACAGCACGAGGCAGCAGTGCGAACCACTGCGTCGCCCATTGCAATGCAATCCTAGCGAGCCATTTGAAGGAGCTTTTGTTTCATTCTTTTAGTTGGAAGTTTGGTTTCTGAAAATTGACAATTCTAAATTGTTGGTCAGAAGTATTATCCCAGACGTAGAGCCCTGATCTGCCCAAATTTCTGATTCATTCCTATTGTTAGAATGTGTGCTATTTATGATCTTTTCTGAGAACATGTGGGTATTCTGATGTCCTTGCTGAAATTACTTCCTGTTTATTCCTCCATACATTTGTCCTTTGCACTTGGGTTATGGTACGTTTTTGGTCCATGTCATTGCTGTATTGCGCAGGTTCCAACATATCAGTGTTGTTGGTAGTTCTGTTTGTATTTTGGGAATGTTTGTTGACTGTTACAGCTTTTAGGATGATCTATTTTGTGGTCTATTAATTTGCTTTAGTCCCATTATTATTTAGTCTGATTTCATCTTTAATGGATTTGGCCAAGTTGCTCATTCAGTAGACCTTGTCCTGTGACGTCTTCTATTTTAAAAGCGCCTTCATGTATTTGTGTTCTCGTTTTGTGGGGGAGCGGCACCGCGTATCTGGTTGATGAATACACCCGTACGATGGTATTAGGCCATATAGATCAGTAAGATTGTTGGGTCAGTCGCTGAGTTATCTTCTGAGCTGGGAGGGGTGTGTGAGGCTGTGGAAATTTGCTGCCTCCTGCACTAGGTAAGGCAAAGCCCCTTGGTAGTGATTTCACAGTACTGATTTCTAGCACATAACCTTTACTGGATGTGGTTGAGAATATGATGGGTTGTTTATTATACCCTGCTGTTGTGCACATTAAACTATTCAAGTGTACGTCACTGTGCTTGGAAATAGGAACAGCAAAGGATAAAACTGGGCAAAAAGAGTAACTAATGATTCAGAAGGCTTCTAGATGAGGTATACTCCTGTTATCTGTGAACTATGTTGAATCTGGGTTACAGTATGTAAGTGCACGCATTAATGTGTGAAGGAGGAAAAACAATTAATCTTGGAACAAAAGACTGTATACAAGATGCTGGCATTCTGAAATTGCTGGAAATACTGGGGTCCGGAAGCAGCCCTGGAGAGAGAAACTGAACTAACTGTTCAGGTTAATGACTATGAAAGGTCATCAACCTGAAGCATTAACGGTTTGTTCTTTGTTCTGGAAGCCAAGGTGTGAGGGCATCATTTCAGACATAAAGCTTTGTAAGTAACCTTGAGGAACTTTATCAGCAAGCAACTTGGACTTAAAGTGGGGTGATGTGGTATTTTATTTTTTATTACATTATTAGAGTTACAAAACCAGATCTCAGAGTGTGGACAGGGGCAAATCCCTAATCCAGCTCCTTGCCTGCTCCAAAAACCAATTCAAATTGAATCCGATTCATGGTCCCCACAAGAGATATGTGGGGTTGCTTCTCAATGTGTCACGTGATCAGATTCTTAAAGTGACCTTGTTCCAACTAGGAGCAAACATTAATACACAATTCTTTCCTTCTTTACATTAGAGTTCCCAGTGCTACCCATTGCACCACCGTGCCACCCCTAAGTTCAATATAACATTGACAATCAGGATTTATAATATGAATAATTAATAAATACAACAGTCAATAAGATAGACTTTTTGGAGGCCGCAATTTCTATATGATTGTCAGCAAACCTCATACATCTGCTTTTTCATGTTGACTGCAACCTCTGGTGTTTTGGATTAGTTTAGATGTGAGCCTTCACTTGGCACAGTTTGTTGCGGGCTTTCTGTTGACTCTTTCTCTGGCGAACTCATTCTAGTTGCTAAAAGTTGATCAAGTGCTTCCTCCACACTACATTGTCCTGAGTTTGAACAGTGTAAGAGACTGGTCCTGTCTGTGCTAAGATGATGGCAGGTATCCACTTCTCAATGGTTGTATAGTTCCATGCCAATACGTCCTGATCTGTCTGAAAAACATGGTGTTTAGCTCTGTTCTCACATCGCAAAACCTGACTTTTGCAGTTTCCTCTCAACAGTTTCTCTTGCCTTCGGCAGATCAAACGCTGTGCATAACCGACGTTTTTCGAAGAGTAATGCTGGAGAACTTTAGGTTGTTGAATATGCTGTATTCCTGTATGTCATTAGGAACTAGCTTAATGTTCAGACAACAATTATTGCTCATGAGTCAACAAAGCCCATTTGTCTCAGGATGAAAAGGAGCGGATTGGATGTGTTGGATTCCATCTCCCTTAGAGAATTCATGAATTCTTGTAAAATAAACTGTGTTCCCTTGTCTCTGACAGTTGTTCAGGTGGACCAAAACCTGCCAAAATCTCACCCAGTCTTTCTATTGTTCTCGCAGAGGATGTAATTTTCATAATGCCGACTTCAGACCATTTTGAGTGCACATCTACCACAATGAAAAATATTCATCCTTCAAGTGGTCTGCATAATCTATATGAACACTTGGCCACAGCCCTTCTGGCCATTCCCATGGGTGTACTGGTGCGAGTGATGACAGGGTTTGAACCTTTGCACAGGCTGAACACATTCCCACCGTCACCCAATTTCGCGATTGTGTGCTGGCCAGCAAAACTAGCTTCTGGCTATCTCCTTTATCCTTTCTCACAGTGAGCTTTATGGAGTTGGTTTCGGACAAGTTTCCTTAAAAATGGCAGAATGGCGACCGTCATTCATCAGAGGAGATAACCAGTCTGTATGTATAGTTCGAGTCTTCAGGCAAAACATGTCTTCAACTCCAGGTTTGCTGCCAGGGCTCTTGCCACCAAGTTCCATGTCCATAACTTCTGACAGGAGTGGATTATTTCTGGTATACTTGTCATGTGGTTTCAGAGACTGTTATCTAATTCTTGAGAAAGAAAATATTACCACTCAAACTTTCATTAAAGACTCATTAGGTAAAGGCAATATAAGGAGTCTGTTAGTGTTCCATGAAGATTTGATATTTCATTGTGTGTATATGTTAACAACAGCAATGCCCATCTTTGCATCTGGCTTACTGCCAGAAATGGAATATGGTGTGCAATCAAAGTATCGTCAGCGGTTGAGGATCTGTTGGTTAAGTAGGTTTCCTTCCATACAAGTTGATAAAAAGGGTTAATTTTAAAAATGGTGCCTGGAGCTCCCCTCTCTATTTGTGCATAATTCATTTCTTCTTTGTTCAAGGATCTTGGTGAAAACACTTTTGGCTTCCCTTCACCGTTGGGCGTTAAGTGAGGGACCAGTGCTCCCACCTCCATAAGGTGATGTCAAATGCTAGTTGCAAGGGTAACTTCGGATCAAAGTGTGTCAGAACTTCTGACTAGAGTAGTGCCTCTTTAGCTTGGATGAAGGCCGTCTCGCACTGATCCACTCACTTCATATTTTGGCACACAAGTACCTCTTGAGAATAGTTGCTACATTAGGGAGAAAACCTTCCATGGCAGTTTAATAAACCCAAGAACGATTGCAGTTAATTTTGAGACGCAGGTGCCTCAGTTGTGGCCTTCACTTTTGAAGGTGATTTGTGCAGGCTGCCAGCGTGGTTTTGACCTCCTCGTCAACAGTTTTGTGTGTGGTATTTTTAACGGATAAGCTTGCAGACCGCGAAGGCACATTGGAAAGGCTGTTAGGATAGGCTGCCTGTTAAATTGTGCAAATGGCTGATGATGTCATCAAGATGTCATGTGAATGGACTCTTAAAGTGACCTTGTTCCAACTAGAAACAAACATGAATACACAACAGATGAGCTCAAGTTTTCACTTCTGCAACAGTCCTTGCAAGGTCACACCTCTGGAAGATGCCTTGAAAGTGGCAGTAATAATCTGGAGAGCTAAATATTGGATTTGCTGCTTTTGAACAATAGGCTCACCTACAAGATGTTTATTTCTCCTTTCAAATGTGATTAAAAATGATCACCTCTACAACTGTAATGGTTACGAATTCTAGTGAAGCAAAGATTGTGTGGCAATGCTGCTTTCAGGTTGATTCTTGAGCTTTTAATTCCCATGCGCAAACTGCTGCAGCTATGTAGGGCTTCATGGTACATTTGTTAGTCAGATTTGCTGAAGATGAAAGTGTTCAGCCAGCATATTTGTGTACTTGCCTCATGATGCTAACTATTACACGTCTATGTGGAAACTAATTAGATTCTAACCCTCTGATGTCTGGCATGGGAAAGGGGCAATATGTTGAGCTACTGCTGTTGAAGGCCAAGATGGCCATTTGGTCAAGTCATTTGGAAATTGCTGTGACGCCTCATCCAGAATGCGTGTTTACACTGCACTGTCAAGACCTACATTATTTGGGCTTGAACCTCTAAAATGAATAGACCACAAGTTAGAAGAATGGGCCTTGGAGTAGTAATGTATCAGGCTCTGCTAGACAGACTTTGGGAAATCATATGTGAAACAACAGATATAAATTGAGCTATAGGCTTTTGTCCAGCAGTTGAGACAATCCCAGGTCAAAAATTGACAGAAGCCGCTTAAATGTGTGTGACTCCTGAGTTTATATTACAACTTTAAACCAGTTTGAACCAATTTGCAGGTGGAGTTTTGTTTTGTGAATTGTGTCCACTGAGTTTAAGTGTACTTTGCATGTGCTGTTTTGTAATGGGTAAACATAAGGTTCTGCTGCCATGCTACTCACAGAAGGAGCAACCAGGAAAGCAGTATATCTGGAAAAGTAAATGGCTAGTACTACTTTAGTTAGTGGTGTCAGGAATGTTAGTTCAGAAGTAGTTAGGTATGTAGGAAGGCCAAGGAAGGGGTTGTTTATGTGAGGAAAATATACCAGCAAGCAATAATGTTAAGAAGTTGAGAATTTAAAATAACCATTTTCCAAGACTTGGATCTGACAAAAAGCTGACAGTGCAGTTGCAGGTGTTTTATAAAAGGGTAGAGGGACTGAGAATAGATTAGTGGCCAACATAAAAGGAAACCCAAAAAGTAGTAAAAGGTTAATCAAAGGGAGGATGGACAGAACTTTTTGTGAAGTTTGAGAGCAGAGCTGAGGTACTAAATGAGTGCTTTGGCTGCATCATCTTCTCAAGTGGAGATAGTTGCAAAGTACTTGAAAATGGTTGGCAGTCCTGCAAAGTAGAAATGTCACCTGGTCTCGATGGGTTACTGAGAGAAGAGAGGCAATTGCAAGGCTGTTTGTCAAGAAGCTTCTTGAACGCCGTTAATGTATCTGTCTCCATAACCTCCCCAGGCAACGCGTTCCAGGCACTCGCCACCCTCTGTGTAAAAGAAAACCTGCCTCGCACATCTCCTCTAAACTTTGCCCAACGGACCTTAAACCTATGCCCCCTGGTGACTGACCCCTCCACCCTGGGAAAGAGTGCCTGCCCATCCACTCTATCCATGCCCCTCAGTCTTGTAGATTTCTATCAGGTCACTCCTCAACCTCTATTGTTCTAATGAAAACAGTCTATTCACCCTCTCAGAATAGCTAACCCCCGCCAGACCAGGTAACATCCTGGTAAATCCCTTTTGCACCCTCCCCAAAGCCACCACATCCTTCTGGTAGTGTGGCAACCAGAATTGTGCGCAATATTCCAAGTGTGGCCCTACCAAGGTTCTATACAACAATAGCATGACGTGCCAATTTGTATACTCAGTGCCTCATCCAATGAAGGCAAGCATTCCATATGCTTTCTTGACTGCCTTGTCCACTTGTGTTGCCATTTTCAAAGACCTGTGGATGCATGTCCAGATCTTTCTATATTCCTAAGAGTTTAGTCATTTATGGTATATTTCCCCTCTGTTAGGCCTACCAAAATACATTACCTCACATTTGTCCGGGTTAAACTCCTTGGAAATTGAGGGTGATGCCAGAAGAAAGGAGGATTATAAATCCTACGCGCTTGGAAAAATAGGATAAAGAACAGCAACCACAATCGAGTCGGCTTGATGATGGTGGGTAAACTTTAGAGACCATGATCAGGGATAAAATTAATTGCTATTTGGAAAAGTATGGGATAAATGAAAGTCAACAGGCAATTCCAGTTACACTAACTTTGATAGGGTACTTTGCAGCACTGGGGAGGGCTGATAGGTATGTAAAATTTCAAAAGATATTTGGCAAAGACCCACGTAATAGACTTGTTATCAAATTTAAAACATGGGATTAAAGGTTGTGGCTGCATGAGTAAAAAGGTTGATGGGGCGGAAAGCAGATAATAGTGTTGAATGTTTGTTCTTCAAACTGGATGAAAGTGTACAGTGGGTGTCCTGGACTTGAGTACAATTTGAAAGTTTGCAGATTATGCTAAATTTAGAAATGTAGTAAACTTTGAAGAGGAAAGGAGACTTCAGGAAGGCATCAGATGAGTGAAATGGGAAGTGATATGGCAGATGAAATTTAGTGGGAAAGTCTGAAGTAGAATCTTTTGATTGGAGAATGAGAATATCAAGAAAATGGCACAATTCAGGCAGCATGGTGGCACAGTGGGTTAGCCCTGTTGTCTCACGGCGCTGATTTTCCCAGGCTCGATCCCGGCTCTGGGTCACTGTCTGTGTGGAGTTTGGACATTCTCCCCGTGTTTGTGTGGGTTTCGCCCCCACAACCCAAAGATGTGCAGGGTAGGTGGATTGGCCACGCTAAATTGCCCCTTAATTGGGGAAAAAAAATAATTGGGTACTCTAAATTACAAAGAAAAAAGAAAATGACACAATTCTAAAGGAAGTGCCTTGGGATACTTGTGCACAAATCATTGACAATGGCAGGGTAGATTGAGGAAGTATTAAAATAAAATCCAGACCTAGGCTTATAGCTGGAGGCATATAAGAATAAGGGAGTTATATCTTTTTAAAAAATACAGGTTGGGCCACAACTGGAGTATTTTCTAATTTTGGGGATTACATTTCGCAAATGTCTTTAAGAGGAATTTTGGGGACTGCACTTTGTGAATGTCTTCAAGAGGGTGCAGAAACTATTTCCCAAAATAATGCCAAGAACGAGATACATCAGTTATGTGAATGAACTCTGGCTGTTCTCCTTTGATTTCAGAAGTTTGAGAGGGGATTTGATTGTGGGGGACTGACAATCATGAGACTTAAGTGTTCTTTCCCATTGGTGGAAGGATCAAGAATGAGAGGACACAAATTTAAGGTGTTTGGCCAAAGGCAGCATGAGGGAATTAACGTGGTGCAGCAAATGGATATGATTGAGTATTTGAAGGGGAGGAAATAAAAGGGTTAAGGGGAAGGGTGGAGTGTAGTTCGAACTGTTTATTCTTCCAGAGAGCCGCTATGTGGATTTGATGGACTGAATAGCTTCCTTCCGTGCTGTAACCATTCTTTGATTCTATCGTGCTTGAAAGGGTTTTGGAAACAGATTCACTTGTAATATTCAAAGAAGTCTTGGATAGATACTGACAAATATAGCATTTTGGGAAAAGACAAATTGGATCGCTCTACCAAAGAAGCCAAATGGCTTTCTTCTGCTTTATTATTCTTTGTGGGTGTCATGGTGATAATCTTATGGTTTCACTGTTTGAACAGTTCTGATGTGATTTGAATTACTTAGCTTTATTGCTTGTTGTTGCTCTGTAGTTTTTCCAGTTATTTTACGTTTATTGCAGTGGTCTGGATTCCATCTGCTCCCATAAGCAATCAGTTGACTCCCAAAATGTTGGGTCGATTGAACACTGGCTGGTTTTAGAATCATTTATTCAAAGTTGTTTCCTCTCCTTTCTAAACTGTGTAGATTTGCTGTTGAGGTGTTGAATAATGAACAAAAACATACTGATAACCCAGATGAATGGCAATTTAAAGAACTGAAGAAAAATGTGACACATTAATCATGCAAATGCTGCTTACTGTTATTGTGGGCACTGAGGTGATTAGCTACTGTCATCTTGAACTGTGATAACTTGCTGTGCTTTTTACAGAACTGACTGGAATGAAAATAAGAGTTTTCATCCTGTTACTCAACACATCCATCTTCTTAAAAAGTAGTGGTAACTCCATTCTAAGATGGACTCCTAACACTATGTTCAACACTAGCAGCTGTTCAGACGTTTCAAGAAACTTATGTTTCACATTTTAACGAAGGAACCGTCTGCTTTTTAGTTTTTGTTTATCATTGTTAGGTTTTTGTAAGATGGGTGAATTATGTACATTCCACATTTTGAAGAATTTGTCAAGAGCTTTGGGCAAGCAACAGATGTTTTAAAATTGCAGTTGTGTGTAACTGCTAGGCTATCACCGTGTCTGTTATTTTTTGCTTCTCGGAATCATTTATTTTTAAAACCTACTTGGGCAGTCTCTGCAAAATGGTCGAAAGGCGCCATCTATTCCCTAATCTTTTAAAAATGAATTTAGGGTACCCAATTATTTTTTCCAATTAAGGGGCAATTTTGGCATGGCCAATCCACCTAACCTGCACATCTTTGGGTTTTGGGAGTGAAACCCACACAGACACGGGTTGAATGTCCATGTGGTGTTTGCACAGTGACCCAGGGCCGGGATCAAACCCGGGTCCTCGGCGCTGTAGGCAGCAATGCTAACTGCAGTCTATTCCTATTCTGAGATGACATGGAAATGTGCGTATTCTGTGTTAGACCTAGGCTACTGTTATGATCCCAGTTGATACTCCTTGACAAAAGAAAAGATTTATCAAACAAGAAAAGATGAACTATACCTTTATCACAACGATACCTTTACAGAGATGTACAGATTCTTTTTTTTAAGTTTAGAGTACCCAATTATTTTTCTTTCAAATTATGGGGCAATTTAGTGTGGCCAATCCACCTACCCTGCACATCTTTGGGTTGTGGGGGTGAGACTCGCGCAGAAACGGGGAGAATGTGCCAACTCCACACACACTGTGCCAGTGCTGGGATCGAACCTGGGTCCTCGGCACCGTCGGCAGCAGTGCTAACCACCGACACAGTGCTGCCCGAGATGTAAGGATAACACAAGTTTCAAAATCTATCTTATTCTCTCAACGCTCTCAATAAGCAAACCAAATAAGTAAACCAACAGGTGAACTGTGATCAGATGCCCACACTATGAAACCAAATGACAGATGCCAACCAAAACAACTTCCACAAGTTTCTCATCAGCTTGTCGCTGAGCCAACTGGTTTCTTTGGAATTCTGTTTTTCACATGAGGATTTCCAATCTCCACTCGAATATGAAATGGAATCTCCTTCCAAATGCCGTTTTCTCTCTGATGCCTTAACCAAGGATCTGCCTCCAGGGTTTAACCTCATACCAGTGTTTCTCTGCCCGGGAGCACCCTGCGAATACAAGCTTTGTCTTCCACGCAATCTTTTGTGTTATGCCAACAGGACATCACTGCTTCACAGGCCTTCAGTAAGGAGTCACCAACCTTAGGTGTCCTTGGATCTCTGGCCCTGCCAAATTTATGTTGTTGCAGACCTGCATTCTGCAGCCCTGTCTTTGACCTTGGAGCCTCTCCTCCCCACTGTAACTTAACAGAACCGTTTCCAGATTCCTTTGATATGAAGGTTTCCTTCTGTCCCTGGTTTTTTTGTTCTTTAGTTTTGAGACCTACTCCCTGCAGTCTCCCTTCATGTCCTGCTGGAAAGAGCTGTGACCTCCCTGCACCTGATAGTGTACTCACCAATGAACCTGAAACAGCTTTCTGTTCCGTCATGGCCTCTGTTGCTAGGCAACAGTCCAGTTTTTAAAAAAATGCTGTTTGCTTTTGTCATAAAAGCTCCTTAAAATGCAGGCAACTTTGAAAGTAAAACAAGTCTTAACTCAGAGCTGCAGAAATATAAATTAAGCTTAAACATAAAGCTATACCTTATTCCTAACACCCACAAATACAACTTACTTAGGATATGTTGAGCCAGTATACCAGAAAAATAGAAGGGACATAGTTTGTTGGCTGTCTCTTTGACTTCTCATTTGGTTGCTGTATTGCAATTTTTTTCTCTCTCAACAGTAGTTAGTTCTGAGGTTGAACTATGGCGTGCATAAAGATTCAATATTAAGTTTGTGGGTATTGTGTTGTCTGGAGATTTTAGTGCTTTATGCTGGGATGTTCTGTTAATCCCTTGCTTTACTTTGGTTCAAACTCATTTGCAACATCGGTGCTACATATACGGTATTGTGTTCAGGATACTTTCCTTTATTTTGGAAATGTTTTTTTATTGAGGTTTCAAATTTTATACCCAACAAATTTTAAATGGTACATTATCAGGAAAAAAAACACGCAAAAGCCAACACTTATTTTGACAAGTGAGCATCTTCAATCAACAACCGTGGCCATGACATCCCCCCCCCCCCCCTTCTAAAACTGGCATACATATTTTACATTTCCCCCATATGACATTTACAGGCATTTATATACAATTTGGTTTGGATCTTGGCTTGCCATTGGACCTGTCCCTTGCGGCTTTGTCTCCAGCTCATACCTTGTGTTCCTTTTTGTTTGCCGTCCCACGTGCGCACATACTGTTATTTAATCCACCCTGAGAAATTCTGCCACGTTGGACAGCCAGTCTGCAGTCTTGGGCGGTGTTGCCGATCACCAGCCAAGCAGGATTCTCTCTGGGTGAACAAGGAGAGAAAGGTAGGGCGTCGGCCCCTCTCTCTCTATTTTTTTCTCGCTCTCTTTTTCTCTCTTTCTTTCTCTCTCTCTCTTTCTCTTTCCCTCTCTCTCTCCTTTCTCTCTCTCTCTTTCTCTATCTTTCTCTCGCTCTCTCTTTTTCTTTCTCTCTCGCTCCTTGCCGGAACAAACTCTGATTGCTTTCCTGCTGGATTGTTGAATGCATCTGTTGTACTAGGGTGGTTTACTAAACTATTACGGTATTATCCTTGCTGCCCGTTGCTGTGGATAAGTCAATAGCAGCCATCAACAATAATAATGAGAAATGTAAAATGACCAGAAAATGAACATGGGACATGATTTCTTAAGCTTATGCAATTTATTTACCATACTGAGTTGAACAGATTACCAGTGGGTGTAGAGTCTTTTTATAATAATCTTTATTGTCAAAAGTAGGCTTGCATTAACACTGCATTGAAGTTACCGTGAAAAGTCCCGAGTTGCCACATTCTGGCACCTATTTGGATACACAGAGGGAGAATTCAGAATATCTCATTCACCTGTGGGATCAAACTGGAGCACCCGGAGGTAATCCATGGGGACAACGTGCAGACTTCGCACATCCAGTGATCCAAGCCGGGAATCGAACTGGGACCCTGGCGCTGTGAAGCTGTAGTATTAATCGCTGTGCTGTCGTGCCGCCATTTGTGTCATTACAACAGGAATGTATGTTCAATATGAAAATAAGTGTGGGGTGTTGGACAACGTGTGGTTTTTATGTTCTCCTTCCACCCCTATTCCCTGTCACCTACAGCTTATTTTAATTCCTTTGGAAGGAAGAAAGTTTGGCATAGTTAAGTGCAAAGCAAATGGTGGGACGGCATTCTTTGTCTTTTTACAATCTCTGACAGCGTCATAATAGAACAATGCAGACCTCTTGTATTTTGGTTTTTATACAGTTTATATTGGAAGTTGCTATTGAATTTGCTTCCACCTGTAATTCAAGATTATGATTAGTGGCCTCATTATGAAGCCTTGGAGCCACATGCTTTTTGAACATCATTCTTACCTTTTCCTGCCACCTGCAAAGATTGGTGTGCTTACAAGCTTTGAGGGTCTCCATTCCCTTCAATATTGTCCCATTTATTTTATATTGGTTTTCATTCCTCCAACCAAAAATGAATCACTTTGCACTTGGTTAAATTTTGTTGGCACTTTTCACCAGTCTGTCTTCCAGCCTGTTACTCTATTACATTTGAATTTTAGGTCATTTGCATGCTGTGAAGTAATGCCCAGTATACCCATGTCATTAATATATAAGAGTAGTAATCCTAACCGTTGCACCTTTTTTGTGTGGAGTGGGAAGAGGCAGGGAAGCAACCACACCAGTAGCACACTTTCCAAATAGCACAGTACTGTTTCTGGCAAAGGGTAAAGGTTTGCGTTTCTCCTAGTAAAGCATTTGCAATTTTAGGTTTGGAAGCTGAAATAAACTCTGCAAATCTGTTAGGAGCTTTTGCATTAACATTTTCACCTTTGTGATACATAGTTTTGACAGCAACATGCACTACCAGTTCCATCAACAATGCATTCTAATATAAACACACTAAATCCACATTAGAACATAGAACAGTACAGCACAGAACAGGCCCTTTCGGCCCTCAATGTTGTGCCGAGCCATGATCACCCTACTCAAACCCACGTATCCACCCTATACCCGTAACCCAACAACCCCCCCCCCCAACCTTACTTTTATTAGGACACTACGGGCAATTTAGCATGGCCAATCCACCTAACCCGCACGTCTTTGGACTGTGGGAGGAAACCGGAGCACCCGGAGGAAACCCACGCACACGGGGAGGACGTGCAGACTCCACACAGACAGTGACCCAGCCGGGAATCGAACCTGGGACCCTGGAGCTGTGAAGCATTTATGCTAACCACCATGCTACCCTGCTGCCCCACATTCATGGGTCCTCTGATTGGAGATGTGCAAAATGCGTGCTTTTACTTCCAATTGGTTTATTACTGTGATTATTAAAAGGGCACTATTGAGAGGTCATGGGTTCAGACAAAATCCTCTCCCATTGCCCAAAGGAAAATGTAATACTGCAGGCAGTGCTTTCTCACCAGTCTGCTGATTGTATTGGCAATAAGCATTATTGCTTCCTAATTTGTCCCTGTCAATTCAAAGTGGATATTTGCTTTGGGGGAAGAAATCAATTGTTCAATAGTACAAACTAAGCAATTTTAAGAAGATACAAAGCATCTCTTTCTCCCTAATTTAAATTTAATTAAGCAGAATTTACTTAAATGGCTATAGGTTGAGCATTGGACTGTGATGTCATCTTTAGACTTTATTTATGTGATTCAGTTCAAAAATAAGTTTAGTTCAATCTTTTTAATCTATTTACGCAACAGTGAACCTAAAAGTTCCCATCTCCAGGGTGAGATGAAACTCAAATACTTACCGTAATCTGAAGTCAAGAGGTTGGGAATTTCAGTTCCCAATGAGGTTTGGGCTTTTGCGTGTGTGCCGGCTGGGAAATGGCCATACACATGCTATTCATTTATTTTACTGTCAGGGAACCGAAACGGCGCTGCGTCTGCATAGTAGGAATTCTGTGCTTCTAGATCTCTTCCATGGCCATGATCTTTCTGTAGAGTCACATTTATAGTCATATTCTTTAGTCCTATTTATGGTTTTAAGTTCACATGGATTTATAATAATAACGATCTAATAATTATCTTGATTATCAGGCTTACATTAACACTGCAATGAAGTTACTGTGAAAAGCCCCAAGACGCCACATTCCGGCGCCTGTTTGGGTACACGGAGAATTCACAATGTCCATATTACGTAACAGCTCGTCTTTCAGGACTTGTCGGAGGAAACCCAAGTAGACACAGGGAGAATGTGCAGAGTCTGCATGGACAGTGACCCAAGCTGGGAATCGGACCTGGCACTGTGAAGCAACAGTGCTAACCACCGTGCCACCCTTTATTTGAAATTCCTCAAGTGCGTAGACGAAGTGATACCATTTTGTTATGCTTGTTGGCCTTCTGTCTGAATTTTGGTAATGTAGCTTTAATACAATTTCGGAGCAATATGGATCCAAATCTGCTCACTCCATGTTGGATTAAATTTGTGGTTATGAAATTGGAAAATAATCTGGCAGGATCTGCACTCTGTAAACTTCAAATGTTTGCAGTTGATTTAGTGTTTTCATTGTCCTTGTAATCTGATTTTGTTATCTGTATCTTAATTTGCTTCCTGATTAATTTCAACCACTCCAATTTGATAGTGATTTAATAAATTACTTTTGTTTGCAGAAGACGTAACTATTTAAGGCAAAACAGGTCTCTTTGGATCATACATTTTATTAAATTAACAAGGTGTGCTTGAGGAACTAAAGAACAATGGCTTTTTGCAGCTTCATCTGGTTCCACATTCTGTTGAAATGTATGTTAGGTTTTCATTTCTGACACACTTTTGACCATGATTCCATTTGCGTAGATTGACACGTGGTTCTTGCCTTGAGTGCCTTCAATGCGTGACTAGCAAACCTTTCGGAACCCTTGTATGTAACCCCTGTATGACCATCATACATTTATAGAGCCGGATTGTTGGTTTAATGATTGGCTCTAGCTCTTCAAAATTATTTGGTTGGCTTTCATTTGTATCTTCCGTCCTGAGACCATCAACAGAGAATCAGTGGGGTTAGTTCTCACTTAGATTCTTGAAAGGTCATAGTATACTGTCTCACAGACTTCATCACGGTTCCAGAAGTTTCCCTTGTTCATGCAACTTTAGCGTAAATTGCATTTTCTCATGCAAGAGAGCAATTTAAAACGTATACAATGAAGTTTCATTAGTATTTAAATGAAAATCTAGTCTTTCTTTTTTTTAAAATAATTTTTATTGGAATTTTTTACAGAAAATATAACAAAAAGTATATCAAAAAGCAGTAATATGCAACTAACAGCCCCATAACACCCACAATTCCCCCCATACCGTAACATCACATGTATCACATTCCCCCACCCACCCCCCCAAACAAGAGAACTTAACCATAAATTAAAATTAGATAAATCAAATTTAAATAAAATAAGCTAACATAATCAACGTCCCCCACCCCCCCCCCCCGGGTTGCCGCTGCTACTGTCCCAGTACCCTATCGTTGAGCCAGAAAGTCGAGGAAAGGTTGCCACCGTTTAAAGAACCCTTGCACCGATCCTCTCAGGGCGAATTTAACCTTCTCAAGCTTAATGAAGCCCGCCATGTCATTGATCCAGGTCTCCACGCTTGGGGGCCTCGCGTCCTTCCACTGTAGCAAAATCCTTCGCCGGGCTACTAGGGACGCAAAGGCCAGCACACCGGCCTCTTTCGCCTCCTGCACTCCTGGCTCTACCCCAACCCCAAAGATCGCGAGTCCCTATCCTGGCTTGACCCTGGATCCCACCACCCTTGAAAATCTAGTCTTTCTAATACGATTGTTGATTACATTGATTTGTTGGTTACAGCTCAATCAAATTCATTACTTTTATAATTTTCTGTTTAATGTCAGGCTGCAACTCAATACAATTCTTTGATACATGTAGTAAATGCAGGATACAAAATGATTTCTTCAGCCACACTCGTGTTCAAATAGCTTCCTTGGCTTTGTTGCCCATTACCGTGAGGGGCCTCACGGTAGCATGGTGGTTAGCATCAATGCTTCACAGCTCCAGGGTCCCAGGTTCGATTCCCGGCTGGGTCACTGTCTGTGTGGAGTCTGCACGTCCTCCCCGTGTGTGCGTGGGTTTCCTCCGGGTGCTCCGGTTTCCTCCCACAGTCCAAAGATGTGCGGGTTAGGTGGATTGGCCATGCTAAATTGCCCATAGTGTAAGGTTAATGGGGGGATTGTTGGGTTACGGGTATACGGGTTACGTGGGTTTAAGTAGGGTGATCATTGTTCGGCACAACATCGAGGGCCGAAGGGCCTGTTCTGTGCTGTACTGTTCTATGTTCTATGTACAGTGAATATAGTCTAAAAATGGTCAAGTTGAACTGATTTCTAACCATCCAGGCCTACCTACACCCTGCACTCCATTTAAACAGTGACTTGGTAGGATTACATAATTGCTGACACTCTTTAAGCTTGGTGAGATATCAAATGATAGACATTGGTAGGCTGCTTAACTGTGCAAACACCCTGGTTGAGCCAGCTGGGTGACACTGCTCCCAAATGGTTTAATTATTATCTATCTAATCCTAGCCAGAGAATCACTTCCTGCTTATTTTCCTGCCCCAGCACTGTTATCTCTGATGCTCCCCAGTATCAATCCTTGGCCTCTGCCTGCTATTTCTCACATACATGCTGCGCCTTGGTGACCTCATCCGAAGGTGCTGTGTTAGATTTCACAGGTACACTGATGACACCCACTGTTACCTCGCCACCAAATAATAGGACAGTAATCATTGGGGACTTCGGGCTATTATAATATTGGGCTAAGAACGGTGTGAAGGGCACAGAGGGTGAAAAATTCTTGAACTCCACTTGAGAAAGTTTTTAGCCAGTGCATAACAAGCCTAACAAGAGGGGGTGCAATCCTAGATTTTGTTGTAGGAAGTGAAGCTGGGCAAGTGGATAGAGTAGTAGGTGGGGATCATTTTGGAGATAATGACCATTGGGAAAGACACATTTATAAAGCTAAGGAAAAACAGTAAAATCAGTGGAAGGCATTCAAAAGCGAGATTTTACAGGCACAGTGTAGACATGTTCCCTACAACAACAAGGGCGGTATTGCCAAATCTACATCACCCCTGGTTATCCAGAAGCATACAGACCAAGAAAAAGAAAACTTATGATGGTCACTAAAGACTTGAGGCAAGAGGAGTGCAGAGGTGATTTAGAAAAGTAAAGCGAGGACTCAAACAATACTGGTAGGTAAAATCAAGGAAAATCTTAATGTTTTTCCTAATACCAAGAGGATAACTTTGAGGAAAAGGTAGGGCATATCAGTGATGTGTATAGTAACGAGGGTTGATTCAGAAGATGTGGGCATCGTTCTCAAAGAGTACTTTGCATCTGCCTTCACTGCGGGAAGGATGATTCAGACTTTCAAGTTAGAGGAGTGTGAAATATTCGCTACAATAAGGATAGTGAGAGAGGAAGTACTTGAAGGTGGGCAAGTCACCAGGGCCTGATGAATTGTATCCTTGGCTGTGGAAGGTTGCCAGGGACGAAATAACGGATTCTCTAAGCATCATTTTTCAATCCTCACTAGATACAGGTGAGAGGTCCTAAAGGATTGGAGGTGCATGAACGTTGTACCACTATTTAAAAATGATGCGTGGGATAGGCTGGTCAGTCTGACTTCAGTGGTGGGAGAATTATTGGAAATAATTCTGAGAGATAGGATAAACCGTTACTCTGAACGGCGCTGGTTAACCAGGGATAGTCAGCATGGTTTTATTTGCGGAAGATTATGCCTTACTAACTGAATAGTATTTTTTGTAAGTAGCAAGGACGATTAATGTGGGTAGTACAGTGGATATTGGCCACATGGGTTTCAGTAAGACATAAATAAAATAATAGTAATTGCTTATTGTCACAAGTAGGCTTCAACGAAGTTACTGTGAAAAGCCCTGAGTCGCCACATTTCAGGACCTATACGGGGAGGCCGGTACGGGAATTTGACAAGGTCTTACGTGGCAGACTGGTTGAAAAGTGAGTTCTCACAGGGGAAGGTGGCAGGTTCAATCCATGACCAGAAACAAAGGGTAATGGTCAATACATGTTGGGGCTCAAACAGTTTACAGTGGTTTTCCACAGTGCCCTGTATTGGGTACCTTGCTGCTTATTGTATATATTAGTGATTTAGACTAAAATGTAGGTGGCATGATTAGGAAATTTGCAGATGACCCAAAAAGTGGATGTGTAGTTGATAGTGAAGAGGAACTGTCGATTCCAGAATGATACTTTCATCTTTCAAGATACTTCTCAAATTTATCTCATCCGACCTCGTATCTCCTTATGTGGCTCGGTGTCATTTTTGTTTTTAAAATCGTGCTCCTATGAAGTGTCTTGGGATGTTTCATTACATTGAAGGTGTTATACACAGCCATACCTACTTGTTGTTGAGATGGCTGATAGCATTCCAGCAATAGGATTTGTTTTTGTCTCTTTCTTGCCAACCTGAGGCAAATTGAACTGTTCCTACTGCTGCTCTGAGGTGGGATGCATTAATTCACAGATTAGATATTTATATTGTCAGTGACTGTATTTGCCCATTATGCTATCAGACCCCAGCTAGATTTAATAATAATCTTTATTAGTGTCACAAGTAGGCTTACATTAACACTGCAATGAAGTTACTGTGAAAATCCGAGATCCCAGGTTTGATCCTGGCTCTGGGCCACTGTCCGTGTGGAGTTTGCACACTCCAATGTGCACACTTCACAGCGCCAGGGTCCCAGGTTCGATTCCCGGTTTGAGTCACTGTCTGTGCGGAGTCTGCACATTCTCCCAGTGTCTGCATGGGTTTCCTCCGGGGGCTCCGGTTTCCTCCCACAGTCCAAAGACGTGCAGGTTAGGTGGTTTGGCCATGATCAATTGCCCTTAGTGTCTAAAACGTTTAGGAGGGGTTATTGGGATAGGGTGGAAATGAGGGCTTAAGTGGGTCGGTGCAAGACTCGATGGGCCGAATGGCCTCCTTCTGCACTGTATGTTCAATGTAATTCTATGTAATTGTACAACCCTGGCACACAGCGATCTGGGTGCACAGGTTTATGCATCTCAAAAAACTCAGCACATCAAAGGATTAGGAAGGCAAACGGAATGCTGCGGGAAATCGGGGTTCAGGCCTCAAATCAGATTAACCATACCGCTATCAAATAGCAGAGCAGGCTCGATGGGCCGAATGGCCGACCCCCAATTCCCACCTACATTCGACTTTAATTGGGTTTGTGAACATCATCCACACAGAGTTACAAACGCTGCACCATAGAATCTATGGCACGGTACACAGCGTCCGGCAGGCTGCGCTCAGAACAAAGCTGTCAACATTCACCTGGGGGTGAAATGCGGTTGACAAAAAATATGAAACATCACTGCAGTGGCCCATTAGCACTCCCTTTCAATTTGCACCATCATCCCTTTTGCCATTCTATCTCTCCACCCTGCTCCCCTCGTACAGATCTACCTGCTTAGTTTTTCCTCCCCTTTTTCCTGTCTCTGTACTTGCTTTAAACCTGCTAAATTTTTATGATTTTCTAGGTCTAAAGAACAGTCATGAACCCAAAATGTTAACCCTCATTTCACTGTCTCTGACCTGATGAACAATTCAAACATCTTCAGAAAATTGATACTGCAGAAGGAGGCAATTAGACATTGAGGCAAGTATTCTGAAAGGATGAGATCAAAAGGGGCTCAGTTGGTCTTAATCTTAAATGTCACATCGGAAAAGACAACCCAAGCACAACAATTTTCTACGTTTAGTCCATTTTTCCCCATAAATTTAGTCTCCAATTAATTTTTTCCAATTAAGGGGCAATTTAACGTGGCCAATCCACCTACCCTGCACATCTTTGGGTTGTGGGGGCGAAACGCACGCAAACATGGGGAGAATGTGCAAACTAATGGGACAAATACAGAAAAAAGTTGGGCCCAGAGGAAGTGTAAATGACAGCAACTGAATGATTACCAGTGTTAGTTGCCTGAATAAAGGGTGCTGAGGTTATGATCTGAATTTGTTGAACTTGTGTTGAGCCTGGAATGTTGTGAAGTGTAGAGAATAGATACTGGAGGTGGTTCCGTGGGTGAGCACTTTGACTTGGGCTCTATTTGTTTGAAGACTTGATTCCAATTATTGGCACTCTTATCTTGACTTACACCAGAAGAATTTTCTGGAAGGAACTTGCATTCTGAAGGCTGTGAGTGTACCTGTATTAGTTGTGTTTGCACCAGCAAAGGATTAGAAAAAGTATCGAGCAATATCAACTGTAACTTTAAACCTTTTCAGGAAGCTATTTGTGTGAAAGCAGCTTAACGGCTGGTTAAGGAGAAAAGGTTTAAATGCCAACTGTACAGAGCCCTGCCACTTTGACAAACTACTTATTTGTGCACAGATGTAGGATTTTGATTATAATGGCAACTGTTGAAAGTTTTTTCAGGCTGTTAAAAGTTTCAAATCAATGCCTGGAAGACCACATTTCTGTCACTAAGGTTTACATTTACAGTGTTGCTAATAGTACTTAGCCATTTAATTTACGATCTATCAGAAATTGAACTGCAGCTGCTTATTCTGTTGACTAAATTGATCAGTGGCTGTTTCTCATCACGATGGAAAGTGTGGCTTCAGTGCCCCTGTGCTAGGAATGTTTTGGAAAATATCAATGGAACTCATTTTATTCTCAACTTCCAAAATTCTAACAGCTAAAGATAGACTGACTTAAGATAGACTGACTTAAGATAGACTGACTTAAGATAGACTGACTTAAGATAGACTGACTTAAGATAGACTGACTTAAGATAGACTGACTTAAGATAGACTGACTTAAGATAGACTGACTTAAGATAGACTGACTTAAGATAGACTGACTTAAGATAGACTGACTTAAGATAGACTGACTTAAGATAGACTGACTTAAGATAGACTGACTTAAGATAGACTGACTTAAGATAGACTGACTTAAGATAGACTGACTTAAGATAGACTGACTTAAGATAGACTGACTTAAGATAGACTGACTTAAGATAGACTGACTTAAGATAGACTGACTTAAGATAGACTGACTTAAGATAGACTGACTTAAGATAGACTGACTTAAGATAGACTGACTTAAGATAGACTGACTTAAGATAGACTGACTTAAGATAGACTGACTTAAGATAGACTGACTTAAGATAGACTGACTTAAGATAGACTGACTTAAGATAGACTGACTTAAGATAGACTGACTTAAGATAGACTGACTTAAGATAGACTGACTTAAGATAGACTGACTTAAGATAGACTGACTTAAGATAGACTGACTTAAGATAGACTGACTTAAGATAGACTGACTTAAGATAGACTGACTTAAGATAGACTGACTTAAGATAGACTGACTTAAGATAGACTGACTTAAGATAGACTGACTTAAGATAGACTGACTTAAGATAGACTGACTTAAGATAGACTGACTTAAGATAGACTGACTTAAGATAGACTGACTTAAGATAGACTGACTTAAGATAGACCGGCTTCTTATTGGGGATTCATAAAATTCAGATAGTGCAGAAGGAGGCCATTCGGCCCATCAAGTCAGCACCGACCCTCTGAAAAGAAAATCCATAAGCCTTTTGTACACTAGGGGCAATTTAGCATGGTCAATTCACCTAACCTGCACATCTTTAGACTGTGGAAGGAAAACAGAGTACCTGGAGGAAATCCACGCAGACACGGGGAGAAAGTGCAAACTCCACACAGACTCATTCGAGGCCGGATTGGAACCAGGGTCCCTGGCACTGAGGCAGCAGTGCTAACCACTGCGCCACCGTGCCAGTGCCAGCAGTGTGGGTATCATGCAAAGGGGAAGGAAAAAGGGATTAAGTTTAATGCTACCGTTATTGGGTAGTCAGCAATTGTTTTTTCAGGCTCCCAACTGTTGCTTGAGCAAGGATACTGGTCTCTGTTAGCAAATTCTATATCTTGCTAGATTTGAATTTTAAATGTTTTATTTCTGATGTGTGTGATGTGGGTGTTGCTGGCTGGGCCAGCATTTATTGCCCATCCCTGAGGACATTTAATAGTCAACCACATGCTGTGGATCTGGATAAGAACCCGCAGCAGTGTGGGTCGTACAGCACGATATCGCTGTTGAATATTGAGCCAAGCTGTTGGCGAAGGTGCTTGCATGGCGGATTGAGGACTGTGTGCCAGGGGTGATAGGAGAGGACCAGATAGGTTTTGAAGGGAAGGCAGTTATCGGTAAATATGTGGTGGTTACTTAATATGACAGTCACCCGAGGCTGGAATTGAAGCTGGGTCCCTGGAGCTGAGAGGCAGGAGTGCAAACCACGGTGGAGCCCCATAAGGGGAATGTCAGGAGTGGGATATGAACCCACGACCCTAAAAAGGGACCAGTACTTTTGAAATCTGAATTGCACAATTTGCTTCTGGTACACTAACATAGAAGATGTGCTGCAGCTCTGCCCCATCAACATCTGCGAATTCTAGAGCAAGAATTATGATAAATATTTTCTTTTGTTTTCATGCAAAGAACTTTTTGTGATACTTCAACTCTGGTGCATAAATGGAAAGATAGAATATGTATTTATATAGCACCTTTCTCAACCATAGGATGCTCCAAAGCACTAAAAAGGTTTTGACTAATTACTGATGATAATATAGAGAAATCTGGCAGCCCATTTTCACAAAGTCCAACAAACAGCAATGAGGAAACAACAAGATACTTTTTGTGATATTTGTTGAGGGTTAAAACTTGGGCTGGTGGGCAGCATGGTGGCGCAGTGGGGTACCACTGCTGCCTCACGGCGCAGAGGACCCGGGTTCGATCACGGCCCCGGGTCACTGTCCGTGTGAGGTTTGCAGCATGTGTCTCACCCCCACAACCCAAAAATATATACAGGGTAGGTGGATTGGCCATGCTAAATTGCACCTTAATTGGCGGAAAGAAAAGAATTGGCTGGCGCATAGGAAAAAAAAATTCCATGCTCTTGAGATCAGATGGAATGGGAGCCTGAACAGGGAGCTCAGATTGGAGGGAAGCAAAACTTGTAACCATAAAACATAGGAGCAGAATTAGGCCACTCGGCCCATCAAGTCTGCTCCGTCATTCAGTCATGGCTGATATTTTTCTCATCCCCGTTCTCTTGCCTTCTCCCCATAACCCCTGATGCTCTTATTAATCAAGAACCTATCTCTGACTTAAAGACATTCAGTGATTTGGCCTCCACAGCCTTCTGCAACAAAGAGTTCCACAGATTCACCACCCTCTGGCTGAGGAAATTCCTCCTCATCTCTGTTTTAAAGGATTGCCCCTTGAGTCTGAAATTGTGCCCTCTGGTTCTAAATGGAAATGGGCAGTAAAAAAGTAGTGAGCAAAATTAGAAAGCAGCGGAAACAGAGGCAAACATCAAATGGGAACAGAGTAGAATAATGTTAAAAAGATGATAAGGGCTCGCTATCTGAATGCATATAGCATTCTGAACAAGGTAGATGATTTGAAGGCGCAGATAGATGTAGATCGGTATAATTTAATTGTTATTATGGAGGCAGGTTACAGGATGACCAAGGCTGGAAGCTGAATATCAACGGATGTTCTTTAAAGGAAGGATAGGTGGAGGGGAAAAGGAGGTGTTGATAAAGGATGAGATCAATCAGTGGCGGACTGGGTCTAAAAATATTGGTTGCCAGGAGACAAAGGGGACCCACTCACAACTACAATGCTATCATTTGATTTTCATAACGAATAAATAAAATTTTCAAAAAATACATGTGGAAAAAAGGTAAAATTAAAATTTTTGTGGAAAAAATATGTATTTCTTAGTAATTACAGTGTACATGTACTGTACATATTACTGGCAGTAGATACCAAATGTAAATACAGAATGTTATAATTGAATTATTTATTTATTTTTTAAAATTTTAAGTAATTGGTTGATATTTTTAAATAGTTTACTGCACAATTTACACATTAACAGATAGTTCAAAAGCACAATAGAGCATTGCATGCAGTCCACTATATTAAGAGCAATCGTTTGTGTTCGCTAGATGATTGTGCGAATCTGCCAATAATTGCTTCTGCATCCAATTCATCTAACAATTCCTTTTCAATGGATAGCAACATGTATGATTCCAAATTCTCCTCAGACAGCGAATTTCTTAACCTTGTCTTTATGATCTTTAGCTTTGAAAATGTCCTCTCACATTGGACTTGAGTAACTGATAGTGTGCAGATGACTTTATAAAGTTCATAAAGGTTATCATATGCCTTGTCATGAAGTCTGTTGGACGCCAGAATTTTTAGTACACACGATGGGCAAGTGCTGCAAATTTTACAATTGTTGCAACTGGAATCCATATTCTCACCATGATTGAGCAATAGCTTTAATACATCAAAGTTTGAAGCAAAAGAAAACAATTCCAATATTACTTGATCTTTGCTGATTTATGGAAACAGCTTAACAATACCTTCCAATGCTTCATCTTCAAGGTCCTTCTCTGCAATAGTTTTAAATTTTGCTGGGTCCCAGCAGGACAAATCTTTATACAACTGTGTTTGTGTTGTACAAAGCGTGATTCGAGTGACTGGACAATGCGATCCATTATTAGGTTAAACACATTTACTCGAAAATCAGCTAGAGAATCTGAGGAATTTCTTTCATCATTAATAAGCTCACCTGCCATTCTTTTCTTCTTCCTCTGCCTCTTAACTGGCAATGCTGTTTCCAACGCATCAATGTCCAATGTTTGATTTTCATCCATATTCATCTGTGAAATCCTGTCATTACATTTATTTACAAATTCCAAAGCCTTGCTGTGAACGTTATCAAATGTTCTTGTCTGTTCCTTCAACTTTGTTGTAGCTGAATCTACCAAACTCCATGCAGTAAACATATCTAAACCACTTGTCTGCAGATAACTTGATAACAACGGGGTTGTAGTTTCAAATATATACAAGTAAGTAAATGCTGTCAATATGGTTTCAAACTTTAGAAGACTTTGAAGTAAAACATTTGCTTCATGTTTTGTTTTTGCATCAAACTTTTCTGAATCTTGTATCATTGATAAGCATGTCAATAGATTTACGAAAGTACTGGCAGCGGCATCCACAAAACGTCCAAATATAGTTGTTGCTGCATTGGATTTTCCTGACCATCTGGTCTCACCAATTAGCTTTAATCGTTTCATTTTTTCTTGTTTTAGATGTTTTCCAACAACTTCTATCCATACAGCCATTCTCTTGTATGATGCTTTCACAGAAGTTGCTATATTCTGGAGCAAATTGAAAAAATAAACTGCAGGCACACAACATTTTGTTGTTTCAGTTATCACCAAATTCAAGACATGGGCATAGCACCATATATGAACATGTTGATCAGCCACATCAGCAATTTTACTTTGTAAACCATTATACTGGCCATGGTAGCTTGCAGTGCCATCTGTGCTATCAGATAAACATTTTTGGGGGTCAATTTTAAGATGATGTAATGTTTCAATCAATAGATCAAAAAGTCCCTGTCCTGTACCATCATTACTTGGCACAACTGAAAGTAGTCGCTCGCAGATAATACCTTTAAACACATACCGAATAATAATGCTAAACTGATCGATGGATGAATTATCTTGTGTTGAATCAACCTGAATAGAATAATATTTTGCTTGAGAAACTTCATGACTAATTCTTTCTTGTATCATATTCTTCATAATTTTGATTAACATGTTTATAGTTGTTTTACTCAGGTGTGTAACAAGTCCACCACGGCCTTTACTTTGAGCCTTTCCTTGTTGCTCTAATAGTTTGATTCTTTGTTTAGACTTGTTTTGCACTGCAGAAACGTGAGCTGCCATAATGGCGTCATATTTTGCCATCAACTGCACTGTAGCTAAAAAATTGCCATGATTCAGAACCTCATTATCTAGAGTGTAGGCCGATTCATTTCTGTGACCTCGAAAAGGAAGTGCTTGCTTGCCTGACATCTTTGTGATGTCTATAATCCTCATGACAATACTTCCCTGCTTCAATACTTCTTTCCTTTTAATTAGTGATGCTGCAAAAAAATGTATCTAAGGTGCCATCATTAACCACACTGATATATTGCTGAGCATTTCTGACATGTGTTGTTGTCGATTCATGTAAAGTCAAGCTCTGGCTAATACGCCTGTAGTCACTAAAGCCACGTACAAAGGGTGATGGATTACAAGTGTTGGGAAACTCAAAGGCTAAGCAGTATGAACAATATAAGAATCTATTTTCTTTGTTATATGTTAGCCATTTTCTTGGGACTGAGTCATTCATAATTTTCCTCTCATACAAACGAGCATCAAATGGCAGATCATCAAGTGGCTGAAGTGGATGTTCAGCAAAAAACTGTTTTAGCTTTGCTCGTGATGGATATTGGAAGATTCCAGTAATTGATCTTTCATTTTCTTGCAAAGGTTCATTTACAGGATGTGCTTCAGAAACCAAGTCATTTATGCTTGAAGGAATATCTGATTCCCTGTCACTAGTTGAAGCTATGTGTTCAGATGTTGCAACTACAGGCAGTACAGATACCGGAACAAGGAAGCCAGAATAAATATTGGGCCTGGGTTGATTAGTAATGGATGCACTTGTATTTGTCTCTACATTCAAAGTAGCTCTTCTCTGTTCTTGAAACTCACATGTCATTGCATCATCACCATGAGCACTGTTTCTTGCTTCTTGATTATTTGTTGCTGATCTGGATTGTGCTTGTGGTATTATAAACTCTGTAATAGGCCTGCATCGCTTGGCTGATTCCTTCCTTTCTGCTGCTTTTTGTTCTTTGCGTTTTAGTGACCCAGATTTATGCTTTTTCTTTTCCATGCTGGTAGGGGTAATATTCCTGAAATAAAAACTTAATTAAAAATAGCCCACATTGGGAAAAATGAATATTGATGATTGCAAGAATAACTTGAAGGAACGCCAGATAAACCCCTACTTGATAAAAAATATAAAATAACTTACTTACACTTCAATAGGCTATGTTCATTAGTCAATACTACTGTGGCCTATGCAGCTTCAGAAGAGGAGACAATCCACTGTCCAGTGTTCACACCAGCAAGCAACTGAGACAACTGTTGAAACTTAGAAGTTTGGTCCGAATATAGTAAGACATTAAGAATGGTCCCACGACCAAAGTTAACATGTCCAGTTTGATACCAGTGTAGTGTTACAAGTCGCAACCCTTTGAGTTTACCGATCATGGCTTATCACTTCAATATCTTTGACCTCATGATTCACGGTCAAAGGTACCGCTTCTACTTTTCGGTGACCTCACGACCCTATGTACTGCTTGATATCCTTTCAAGTTGCCGACCATCTCAAATCACGAACTGTAACTTTATCTTTAAATTCACACACACTTGCTGAAAACGTGGATTTCCAACTATGTCCGACCTGGGTGAACCAGCCCCCCCCCCCCCCCCCCCCCCCCCCCCACTCCTTTTCACATCCGTTTAACACTGCTTCGTTCCGTCATACACTGAGTGATTATTTGTTTGTTTCTTTATTGCAATGTTATTTGGTATTGCTCTTTTTAAAATCAATTATATTTTATTAAGTTAGAATACAAATCTCAGGAAAGAAGTTGGAGATTTATTTATCTAATTAATTATAATTTTTAAGGGCCCTTCAGAGATTCACGGGCCCCTTCTTGGCTCTCCGGGCCCCAGACCGATGTACCGGCTGAACCAAGACTACTGCTTGATATCCTTTGAAGTTGCCGACCATCTCAAATCACGAATTGTAACTTTATCTTTAAATTCACACACTCTTGGGCAGCACGGTGGCCTAGTGGTTAGTACAACCGCCTCACGGCGCTGAGGTCCCAGGTTCGATCCCGGCTCTGGGTCACTGTCCGTGTGGAGTTTGCACATTCTCCCCGTGTCTGCGTGGGTTTCGCCCCCACAACCCAAAAATGTGCATAGTAGGTGTATTGGCCATGCTAAATTGCCCCTTAATTGGAAAAAATAATTGGGTAATCTTAATTTAAAAAAAAAAAAATTCACACACTCTTGCTGAAAACATGGAATTTCCTTAATTATGCCTGACCCGGGCCCCCCTATTCCACATCTTTCCACTCCATCCCCTGCTTCATTCCTTTTCATGCACTGCTTATTTGTGTCCTGTTCTCTTTTTTTTTTTCTTCCTTTTTATTACTAAAACAGTTGTCTGTGTTTCTTTCTTTATTGCATTTTTATTTGATATAGGGGGCCCACTTCATCAGGGGCCCACTTGCCATCGGGCAAGCTGACACCCTAGCCAGTCCGCCACTGAGATCAATGCATTAGTGAGAGGATCTTCGACCAAAGGATCAAGATGTATAGTTTGTGTGGCGCTAAGAGGCAACAAGGGGCAGCAAATATTGGTGGGAGTTGTTTGTAGGCCACCAAACTGCTGTGGGTAATGTTGGATGCGGTATAAATCAGGAAAGAGCTGCATGTAACATGGGTAATAAAGTAATAATGGGTGCCTTCAATATCTGGGTAAACCTAATTAGCACTAATACTGTGGAGGAAAAATTCCTGGAGTATGTGCAAGATAGGTTTCTGGAGCAGCACACTGGGGAATCAACTAGGATCAGGTTATTTTAGGTTTAATATTGTTTAATGAGAAAGGGCGAATTTATAACTTGGCTGTAAAGGGGGCATTAGGAAATAATGACCATTGAATCATAGAATTTACAGTGTAGAAGGAGACCATTCGGCCCATCAAGTCTGCACAGCCCTTGGAAAGAGCACCCCACGTAAGCCCACGCCTCCACCCTATCCCGGGAACTCAGTAACACTACCTAACCTTTCAGACACTAAGGGACATTTTTATCACGGCCAATCCATCTAACCTGCACATCTTTGGACTGTGGGAGGAAACCGGAGCACCCGGAGAAAACCCACGCAGACAAGGGGAGAAAGATATATTTCACAATATGATAGTTTTATATTAAGTTTGGAAGTGATGTAGTTCATTCTGAAATGAGGGACCTAAATCTGAACAAAGGACATTTTGACAGTATGAGGGACACGTTGGCTATGGTGAATTTGGAAAATATATTAAAATATTTTTATGGTAGACTGGCAATATCTGGTATATTATACGGCCTACAATAGATATACGTTCCTCTAAGGTACATAATACCAACAGGAAAAATTAATCTATGCCTAATGAAAGAAGTTAAGATTGCATTGGATCATAGGAAATGACTTTTAAGGTTACCAGAAGAAGTGGTAAGCCCGATGATTGGGAGCAACTTTGAGGCTGACCAGAAGACCGACAAAGGGAAAATAGAATATAAATGCAAGCTAGCAAGTAACAAGGCAGACTGCAAAATTTAATTTGGGTATCTGAAAAGGAAAAGATTA
The DNA here is from genome assembly GCF_902713615.1 of Scyliorhinus canicula. NCBI lineage: Eukaryota > Metazoa > Chordata > Chondrichthyes > Carcharhiniformes > Scyliorhinidae > Scyliorhinus > Scyliorhinus canicula. The sequence continues at coordinate 77,305,096 of NC_052154.1, read as the reverse complement.
GTAAGGCAAATGTGGGTCCATTACAGATGGAAACAGGAGAATTTGGGATGGCGACTAAGGAAATGGCAGAGATACAAATTAATTTGTACCTGTCTTCACAGAGGACAAAGAACAATACAGTACAGAAACAGGCCCCTCGGCCCTCCAAGCCTGTACCTGCCATGATACCACCCTTGGCCAAAACTCTCAGCACTTCCTAGTGCCTTATCCCTCTATACCCATCCTATCCATGTATTTGTCAAGGAGCCTTTTGAATGCCGTTAATGTATCTGCTTCCACAACCTCCCTAGGCATTGCGTTCCAGGCACTCGCATCCTCTGTATAAAAAAAAACCTGCCTCGCACATCTCCTCTAAGCGATGCAGAAATCTCCCATAAATACTCCCATAAGAATCAAGAGACCTGTGAAAATGAGGAACTAAATTTGGTATTAGAGATAGTATTCAAAATGAATTGGATTGAAGAAAATTAATTTGATTGTAGGTTGGTGAATCCCCTGGACTAAATGAGCTATATACCAGAGTATTGAAGGAGGTGGCTGAAATGCATGCATTAGAGGTTATTTTTGAAAATCTATAGATTCTTGAAAACTGGGAATTACAATCCTGTTAGTTTCACATCAGTGGTTGAGGAAATGTTAGAATCTATTATAAAGATTGTGATAACTGAACACTTAGAAAATAATGATATGATTGGGCAAAGTCAACGTGGATTTTTGAAAGGGAAATCCTTTCTGACAAACCTGTTTGAAGTTTTTATGAGCATGTTGCTTGTGACATGGAGGATGGAGAAGAACCAGTGGATGTGATGTACTTGGATTTTCATAAGGTCCTTCATAAGGCCCCACACAGGAGGTTAGTAACCAAAATTAGAACACATGGGGTTGGTGGTAATATGCTGCTATGAATTATTAGTTGACAGAACAGTAGGAATAAATAGGTCATTCTCAGGCTGGCAGGATGTTACTAGTGGGGTACTGCAAGGATCAGAGCCTGGGTCACAGCTGTTCACAATCAATATATAAAATAAGTGATTTGGATGTGGGTATCAATAATAATAATTGCTTATTGTCACGAGTAGGCTTCAACTAAGTTACTGTGAAAAGCCCCCTAGTCGCCACATTCGTGGAGGCCAGTACGGGAGTTGAACCCGCTGGCCTTGTTCTGCATTACACGCCAGCTGTTTAGCCCACTGTGCTAAACCAGCCCCTGTAATATTTCCAGATTTGCTGATGACAAACATATTGGGAATAAATTGAGGCAGAGGTGTCGGACAGGCGAAGTGAACAGGCAACAACGTGGCAGATGGAATGCATGTGAGAAGTTATCCACTTTGGTAGAAAAAACAGAAAGGCAATGTATTTCTTAAATGGTGCGATGTTGGAAAGTGTTGATGTCCAAAGAGAACTGGATGTACTTGTTCGTGAGTATCTAAAAGATAGCATGCAGGTGCAGCAAGTAATTAGTGAGGGGCCTTCATTGTGAGGGGATTTGAGCTCGGTAAAGATATGCTGCTACAATAGATGTTTATAAAAGTCATGTTGGCTGGGTTTGTTGTTGGTTTGGTGTGTGGTTGCTTATTTTGTTCAATTTATAAAACAAATGCCTTAATAAAATATTATAAAAAATTATCTTGCTGCAATTATATGGAGCTTTGGTGAGTCTGCACCTGAAGTACTTGCCACAGAGGGAGTGCAATGGAGCTTCACCAGACTAATCCCTGAGATGGTGGGATTGTCCTCAACAGAGTGATTGAGGAAATTGGCCCTATATTCTCCAAAGTTTTGAAGAATGAGAGACAATCGCACTTGAGACTTGAATTCCTACAGGGTGTAACAAAGTAGATGTGGCTGGTGAGCCTAGAATCAGGACCGGAATAAGGAGCGGACCGTTTAAGACTGAGATGAGGAAGAATCGTCATGGAGGGTAGTGAATCTTTTGAATTCTGTACTGCAGCGCACTGTGGAAACTCAAGTCATTGAGCATGTTCTGTATGGAAATCAATGTCATTTGAGCAATATTGGGACTAATGGTATAGAGGTAGATGATTAGCCATGATTTGTTTGAATGGTGGAACAGGTTGGATGGGCTGAATGCTCAACTCCTCCTCCTTTTTCCAATGGGAACTTAGTTTGACATCTTGTCCTGAAGATGTCGCCTCTAAAAGTTCCCTCGCTAGTGCACAAAGGTACCAACTTAGATTATGTTCTCACGTTTCTGGAGTTGTATTTGAATTCCCAACCTTCTCACCTGAGGCTGGAGTACTATGATGTAGTTAGCATAGAGATCCAGGAGGTCCTTACTTTAATTATTGCGCTGTCCTGGTTTAGCTGATTCACTGAGGTGGCAGTTTCATTTTCCATAATGCTGCGGAGGGAGGGGACCCCCCCCCCCTTCCCCCTCCAGGTTTTCCAGTCAATGACCCACTGACAAATTAACATACCTGGGCACGCAGTCTCTGCAGATGAAAAGCTGCCTTCGTGTGAGGTATCAGTACACTCCCAGTTTTCATAAATCCCTACACCAGCACAAGTAAACTGCTCTACCAGGAGACAGAAGAAAAGCAACAACTTGATTAGTAGGTTAGAAACTTGGGTAGGCCAGAATTTTTCTAATAAATTAGCTCCCTCCTTGAATCTCCTTCATTTAGCGTGAACTTGCTCGCACCTCAAAAATAAACAGCAAATCTGCACATTTATGCAACAAGTAATCCAATGAATGCTGAATAAACAGCAACAGCTTAAAAATACACAAATCAAATTGGCATGCATGCTTGTTGTTCGTAAGTGATTTATTTACAATTGAAGGTTGTCACTTCTGAATCTGAGGTGTTTAGTGTTAGACATTGAGTTTTGCAGAAAAATAGATATCTGAATGCAACTCTTTTGTGAGTACCTAGCTCTGGTGTTGCTGTGCCCCTATAGTGTGCTTTTTTTTTTGACTGGTGTGAAATTATTAGCTGGATTAAGTAATTGTGGTAGTGTGGTCCCTTTAAGGGGCATGGCCTCGCTGTCCATGTGACTGGCTCGGGCCTAACGTAGAAGTGCATGTGAACTCTGACCAAATGGGGAAAAATCGCAGGGCCTTGGGCCCTGGTCAGAGTGAACCCTGGAACCAGAGTGTGAAGATCTGTTTCGAGACTCTGCCAGTGTATACAGTCTGCCTGATGTGACCTCGGACGACCACAGTAATGTTAATACATTCTATATGCTACGGAAGTGTTTGAAGAAGAAATGTTTCTGGGAGTTGGGGGCCAGGTTATGGGAGAAGGCCCTGAGGAAAGTTGATGCGTTCTCGTCGTGTGCCAGGCTCAGCCTGATACGGTTTAAGGTGGTCCAAGGGGCACACATGACTGGCCAGGATGAGTAGGTTCTTTGAGGAAGTGGAGGATAAGTGTGGGCACTGTGCGAGGAGTCCTGCAAGCCATGTCCATATGTTTTGGGAGAGGCTGAGGCTTCTGGCAGTGGTTTCCTGACCTCATGTCAGATGTCTTGAAAGTGAGGTTGGTTCTGGGTCCAGAGGTGGCGATCTTAGGTTTGTTGGAAGACCTGGGAGCCCTGGGGGTGAGAGAGGCCTTTGCCGCCCTGGTGGCCCGGAGATGGATCTTACTAGGGTGGAGGGACTCGGAGACCCTGAAGTCGGGGGTATGAATTAGCGACATGGTGAGGTTTCTCAGGCTCAAAAAAAATTAATTTCGCCTTGAGGGGTTCGTTGCAGTGGTTTGCTCAGAAGTGGCAGCCGTTCATTGACGTCGAGGAAAATTAAGCTGTCAGTGGTGTGGGGGGTGTGGGTGGGGGAGGAGGCATGGGAGAGATGAGTAAGGATAGGAGAACCAACGGAGGGGTGGCTGGGGAAGTTGGCATTGTTTGTGTCGGCCATGGCAGGTGGTGTTTGTGCCCCGGGGGAGTTTGTTGGTCATATTGTTTAGTATTTGTTGAAATTCTGTGTTTAAAATTGTTAAAATTATAAATGCCTCTATAATATTTTCTAAAAAGAGAGAAATGTTTCTGCCCCTTTCGTCGCAGGGTTGATTTCATAGTATTCAGTGAACAGTTACTGTTCAGCTGTTCAACACAAGACGTTGATGAGGGCAGCATTGCCTATTCCCCATTGTGCCAAAGATGGTGACGAACCATCTTCCTGAACATTGCAGCCTTTGTGAAGGTACTCCCATATTTTTAGGTAGGAAGTTCCTAACTCTGTGAAATTGAGATTTAACACAACTGTTTTATTCTCTAAATATAAATATCTCAAAGTCGGTGCCAATACTGACCGGACTGCATTCAATACTGAAACTTCATATGAATAGGTTTTGTGCAGGAATGTGTATCCAGGGCTGAAGCTGCAGCGGAGGAAGCATGGCGGAGGACTGGACCTCTGGCTTGTAGACCCAGCTGTCAACAGAGCAGCTCATGCAAGTTATCCAGGAGGGCTTCACCAAGCAGAAGCGCGACTGCCTGGACCTGATTAAAGAGTCAATTGCGTGGCTGGAGCTTAGATTGGATGCCCAAGATCGGGCGATCCAGAAAGTAGAGAAGGCGCTGGCTGACCAGGAGGATCATCAAACTGTGGTGGAGTTGTGGATGCTGAGAGACCAGCAGAAAAGGCTCCTGGAGAAGGTGGAGGACCTGGAGAATAGGTCCCGCCGGCAGAACTTTAGAATCGTTGGGCTCCCGGAGTTGGATTTAGATGTTGGATCTCTTGCTTGATCTTTTCTTTGTTTAGCGTTTTTTATTTTTTCTGTCTGGCAATTGTGTTGGGATTGGTGGTTATTTGCATATGTGTGTATGAGTGGGGGGGGGGGGGGGGGGGGAGAGGAGGAGAAAGGAGACTCACAGTAGGGAGACAGTCTGGTGCCAGTGGTGGGAGCCACCAAGCTAACTGGGCGGGCTAGCTCACAGTAGCATAGTGGGGGTGAGCAGATGTTAGGCTTATCAAAGGATGCTGGGGAAGATACCGGACCTGGACTCGCATCAGTTGGTCACGGGAGGGGACTTCAATACAGTTATTGACCCTGGTTTAGACCAGCCAAGCTCAAAAACTGGCACGGTGCCAGCAATGGCAAAGGAACTAGAAAGGTTAATGGAGCAGTTGGTGCGGGGGGGGGGAGGGGGGGAGGAGAGAATGGAGGGGATGGAGATTTGGGCAGCCAAGGATGAAGGAGTTCTCCTTCTACTCACACGTGCGTAAAGTGTACTCCCGGATCACAGTCTCGCTTTACGCAGACGACCTGCTCATGTATGTATCGGACCCAATTGAGGGGATGGAAGAAATCATGAGGATTCTGGGGGAATTTGGCCGGTTTTCGGGGTTTAAACTAAATATGGGGAAAAGTGAGATGTTTGCGGTGCAGGAGAGGCGACTGGGGAAGCTGCCGCTTAGAGTGGTAAGGGGGAGCTTTCAGTATCTAGGCATCCAAGTGGCGCAGGAACAACTGCACAAACTAAATCTGGCCTAACTAATAGACCAAATGAAGGACGATTTTTGGAGACGTGGCTCGCTCCTGTTGTCACTGGCTGGGAGGGTACAGATGGTGAAGATGACGGTCTTCCTGAGATTCCTGTATGTGTTTGTGTCTCCCCATCTTTATTCCGTGGTCCTTAATTAAACGGATCAACAAAGTGATCACTGGCTTTGCCTGGGCAAGAAAGACCCCGTGAGTAAAGAAGGTGATGCTTGGGAGAGGGCGGGCTGGCACTGCCAAACTTCAGTAACTACTATTGGGCGGCAAATATAGCCACGATCAGGAAGTGGGTGGTGGGGCGAGGGTCGGCATGGAAGGGTATGGAGGCAGCTTCATGTAAGGGCACCAGCTTAGGGGCGTTGATAACGGTGCCTCTGCCGTTCCCGTCGGCATGGTACTCCACCAGCCCCGTGGGCATGGTACTCTACCAGCCCCGTGGTGGTGGCAGTCTTGAGAGTCTGGGGGCAATGGAGGAGACATGTGGGAGCAGAGAGAGCATCGGTTTGGTCTCCAATCTGTAATAATCACCGGTTTGCCCCGGGAAGTACGGACGGGGGGGGTTTTGGAGACGGCAGAGAACAGGGATTGAGAGGATGGGGGAATATGTTTAGAGGGGAGCTTTCTGAGTTTGAGGGAGCTGGAGGAGAAATTTGGATTGGCGAGGGGGAAACAATTTAGGTACCTGCAGGTGCGGGACTTCCTACGTAGACAGGTTTCAACCTTCCCGCTCCTACCACCAAGGGGGATAATGGACCGGGTAGTTTCCAGAGGGTGGGTGGGAGAAGGGATGGGGGTGGGGGGGGGTCTCTGACATTTACAAGGAACTTATGTGGTCAGAGGAGATGTAGACTGAGGAGCTGAAGCACAAGTGGGAGGAGGAGCTGAGAGGAAAGGTAGAGGATGGCCTTTGGGCTGACGTGTTGAGTAGAGTCAACGCGTCCATAACATGTGCCAGGCTCAGCCTGATACAATTCAAGGTTGTTCACTGGGCTCACATGACAGTGGCCCAGATGAGCAGATTCTTTGGGGGGGAAGATAGGTGTGCAAAAGTGTGTGGCAACCATGTCCACATGTTCTGGACAAGTCCAAAGCTTAGGGGATTTTGGCAGGGGTTTGCAGATGTCATGTTCATGGTGTTAAAAACAAGGGTGGCACCGAGTCCAGAGGTGGCGATGTTTGGGGTGTCGGAAGATCCGGGAATCCAGGAGGAGAAAGAGGCTGACGTTCTGGCCCTTGCTTCCCTGGTAGCCCGGAACGGATATTATTAGCATGGAGGGAAACAAAGCCCCTGAAGACCTGGCTATCTGACATGGCTAGCTTTCTCTGTTTGGAGAAAATCAAGTTCGCCATGAGAGGGTCACTGTTAGGGTTCGGCTTCCTTGCGGAAAATTAATCATCAGCAGAAGGGGGGGGGGGTTAGTTTAGCTTTGAGTAGAGGGTTAATAAAGGTGGGACCTGTAAGGGAGGAAGACTGCTTTCGCACTGTGTTTATAGATTCATGTACATTGTTTGTTTTGTTGTTGTAAAATCAAAAATACCTCAATAAAATGTTTATTAAAAATAAAGATTGTGTACCCACGAGATCTCCACGTTGAATTTAATTTGGGTGTGCAGATTGGTTTAAAATTGGATATTAATATCAACATATAGGGTGGAAAGGTGGCACAATGGTTAGCACTGCTGCCTCACAGCTCCAGGTTCCCAGGTTCAATTCCGACTTCTGATGCCTGTGTGGAGTTTGCACTTTCTCCCCATGTCTGTGTGGGTTTCCTCCGGGTGCTCCAGTTTCCTCCCACAGTCCAAAGATGTGCAGGTTAGGTGGATTGGCCATGCTAAATTACCCCTTAGTTTTCAAAAGGTTAGTTGGGGTTACTGGGCTACGGGGATAGGGTGGAGGCGGAGGGTGCTCTTTCCAAGGACTGGTGCAGACTTGATGGGCTGAATGGCCTCCTTCTGCACTGTAAATTCTATGATATAGCAACACGTCTTTTCCAGGAATTTTTTTTTGCATGGTTGCAGATGCAAAATGTATTATTTTAAAAAAAATCCAGATTAAGTTGGTTTTCATTAGCACATGTTCAGTAGCTGTGGAGTATGTGTGGATTCGTAGCAAAGTACAGTATCTTTCTGTAGGGTCCAATCACATGGCAGCGACTGCTGGGAATTTAAATTTTTAGTGCTTACAGAATGAAGCAGTCTGCTTAACTGCTTCAGTCATACTGTGAAGAAGCAACTGTACAATATTCAGTAGTCAGTGACTACTGTATGAATAGTTGCACAAAGAGTATCCTATACCCTGTAAGAAACTCTTGGAAGTTTGTTATTGCTCTTTCACAGAGATTTGATTATCAATGAAATAGAAGTCGATGCTGAATCTAAACTGGGCAAAGTTAAATTTATAAAGGAAAAGATGAGACTGGAGCTGTGAAAGTTAAGATTTGGGAAGAAGGTGAACATGATGCCCATTTTCAAGAAAAATTATAGACACAAGCATCCATAGAACCATTAAACTTGCTTCAATCCTGCATGAGATAAAGGAATCAATTTAATAGGTATACACTTGTAGGTTCTGTGCACGGTAATCCAGTAAACAGCATGAATTCAGAAATGGAGCGTCCCTCCATAATGTGAAAAGTTGTGCTTTTTTAAAATATAAATTTAGAGTACCCAATTCATTTTTTTCCAATTAAGGGGCAATTTAGTGTGGCCAATCCATCTAGCATGCACATTTTTGGGTTGTGGGAGCGAAACACACGCAAACACGGGGAGAATGTGCAAAGAGAACAGTGATTAAATTTTACAATGACCTTCCTCCCCCTTTACATGGAATAGAACCTAATAATCGCCAGAGAAGGCAAAAATACACATTCCCAAATATTCTGGAGTTTCTTTTAGTTTCTCTTGTTATCCTACTTATTTCTGAATATGTGTGCCTCCACTGGTCTCAAAACACTGTCCACGGGGACAGTGACCCAGAGCCGGGATCAAACCTGAGACCGCCGTGAGGCAACAGGGCTAACCCACTGCGCCACCATGCTGCCCGAAAAGCAGTGATGTTTACCTAGATTTCCGAAATGAAACTATTAGATAAGCTTCAAATATCAAATGTGGGTTAAGGTTAGACAAAAGCAAGAATGAAAATGTTGGGAGCGGTACAATGTTACAAGTGTGCATTGGAGGAAACCTTGAGGCATTTGAGCTTTTCAGTCTTGGAAGAACAAATCTGAAAGTAATCTTATTGATGTATGTAAAATAGTGATCTGTATGGGAAAAGGTCACACTGGAAAACAAATAGTAATATAGGTCAAGGCTGTGGGATCAAAATAGTAATAGGCAATTCTGGAACTGTTGGGAAATAATTAAGGCAGAGGGATCAATACATGAAATGAACTTCTAAATAGAATGACGTACTTGGCATACTTCAATAAGAGGATGATTTAAGGTGGACTGATTGACCTTCCTCACCCTTAATTGTTTTGAGATCAGTGGAGGCACACATATTCAGAAATAAGTAGGATAACAAGAGAAACTAAAAGAAACTCCAGGAAATTTGGGAATGTGTATTTTTGCCTTATCTGGCGATTACTGGATTCTATTCTATGTAAAGGGGGAGGAAGGTCACTGTAAAATTCAATCACTGTTCTCTTTCGAACTTGGCTTTCTCTTTGAGTACTTCATGCTTCACTCTTCACCCTGCTCTATATGCTCCATCACAGAAATTGCATCAGGGCCTCTCTCTGACTTATGCAATATTCTCCAAATATTTTTTGGAATGCGCAACAGCGTATCTAGAGTTAGAGCGTAACTCTAATTCAGCTCTATCCATTCTTCCCAGTGACCGTGTGACAACATGTCTCGTGTCATTAGCCTGTGCCTACACATCTGGGAAGTGGTCAAATTGCACATAGCAGTGGAGCAATCTGTCCCCGGCCAGCTTCAGAAAGAGTCTGACTGGCAACTGGGACATGCATGTCATTTGAAGCCTGCTCTTCATTTTAGAATCCCCAACAGTGCAGAAGGAGGCCATTTGGCCCATCGAACCTGCACTCACACTCCAAGAGCGCCCTACCTAGTCCCACTCCCCCATCTTAGCTCTGTAACCCTGAAACCCCATCGGTCCATTGGACACCAAGGGACAATTTAGCATGGCCAACCACCTAACCTGCACATCTTTAGACTGAGAGGAAGAACCTGGAGGAAACCCACACAGACATGGGGAGAACGTGCAAACTCTACACAGGCAGTCACTCAAGTCTGGAATTAAATTTTACAGAGGAATTGTTGAGGAAAGTGCAGTCGATGGACCGACGGATGTTTGAAATGCAGTTTAAAAGTACAGCACAATAGACTTGTTTGAAAAATTATAGCCCATGGGATTAAATAAACTTGGAGCATCGACATGAAATTGAGTTTTTTTTTGGGGGGGATGCAGGTGGAGAATAATGTCTATTGCTGTTTTTCAAGCTGGGGTGTGAAGTGCTGTTTCCTAAGGGTCGGAATTAGGATCACTGCTCTCTTGCATGTTTATGATCTGATAATTGATCTTATGGATACAAGATATAATTTAAAATTTTACGGCTGACAGAAAATTTGAAAATAAAGTTAATGCTGAGAAAAGTAAGAATGTAGTGGGAGTAGACTTTTGGGTCTATACCATGTATCCTGTATGATTGGCACGATGGCGTGTATTTTGTTATTTGCTGATTTTGGTTGGGCTCCTATGTTTTTTTTGTCACCCCCCCATCCCCCGCCATATTGGCATTCGCCATTGTCTTCTGGCTTGCAGCTCCCTCTGGTTTACTGGCTGTTGGCTGCAAACAAGTCTCGGCACAACTGAGTGAATGGCTCCCACATTTTGTGGAAGCCTTCTTCCGACTCCCGGATGCTGAATTTGATTTTCTCCATCAGGAGAAATTCCGATAGGTCGGATAGCCAGTCTGCAGGTTTGGGTGCTGCTGCTGATCACCAGCCGAGCAGGATTCTCTAGCAGGTGATTAGTGAGGCAAGGGCGCCGGCCCTCCCCCATGAAGATCTGGCTGTTCAGAGACCCCGAAGACTGCTACTCTTGGGCATAGCCCCACCCTTGTCCCCACTACCTTGGACATTGCCTCGAAGAAGGCTGTCCAGAAATCGAATCTGGGGCAAAACATGTGGGTGTGGTTGGCCAGGTCTCCTTAGCACCATTCACATTTATCCTCCACCTCCAGTAAGAACCTGCTCATTCGGGTTCGAGTTAAGTGGGCTCTGTGTACCACTTTCAGCTGCATGAGGCTTAGCCTTGCGCAAGTGTAGATGTAGTTGACCCTATGCATGCTTCGTTCCAGAGTCCCCATCTTATTTCCGGCCCTAAATGCTCCCATTTTTCTCTTGTCTTGTCCACTTGTGTGTTTGCCCTTCCCAATAGCCACCCATACAGTTCACCACAGTCCCCTTCCCTAAGATGTCCGCATCTAGTAGATCCTGTAGCAATGACTGTTTCGGTGGTCGTGGGTATGTCCTCGTTTCCCTGTGCAGGAAGGTTTTGACCTGCATATATCTTCGTTTGTTACCCCCTGTTAGCTAGATCTTCTCTATTAGTTCCTCAAGTGTGTCAGTCTGCTGTCTGCGTAGAAGTTCCTAACAGTCAACATCCCTCCGTCCTGTATCCACCTTCTGAAGGTGTCGCCTCCTCTTCTCTCCAACCCCCCAACGTCCCAACACACACACACACACACACACACACACACACACACACACACACACACACACACACACACAAACACATGCCTTGATTGATTTTTCTAATACGTTGAAGAAGGCCGTGGGGATGTAGATCGGAATGGATCTGAACAGGAAGAGGAACCTGGGGGTTCACCTTGATTGTCTGCACTCTCCCAGCCAGGGAGAGTGGGAATGTGTCCCAACTCTGCAGGTTTTTTTTAATTTCCTCTACCAGACTGGTCAGGTTCCATTTGTGATGAGCGATTTGGATCCCCAGGTAGTGGAATTTGTCCTGGGCCTGTTTAACTGGTAATTCTTCCAGCTCTGCTCCTCCCCATTCCACTGGGAAGATCTCACTTTTGCCCAGGTTGAGTTTGTAGCCTGAGAAAGCTCCAAATTCTCAAGAGCGCAATGATGCTTTGTGGGTCAGAGATGTCGAGGAGCAGGTCATCGGCATCAAGCGAGACTCTGTGCTCTCTGTCTCCTCTTCGGATCCTCTTCCAATTCTCTGCTGCCCTGTGTGCAATTGCCAGTGACCCGGCCGCTGGGGTGAACAGCGGCGGGGACAACGGGTATCCCTCCCATCGTTGCCGCCCTGAGCGCACCGACAGTGGCTCGATCGTGAGGGTGAACAGCAGCGGGGATAACGGGCATCCCTGCCTTGTGCCTCTGTGCAGTTGGAAGTACTTAGAGCTTGTAGTATTTGTCCGTATGCTTGCTGCGGGAGCGCTATACATGAGTTTACCCAGGTGATGAATCCTGCTCCTCATCCAAACCGTTTCAGTACCTCTGAGGTACTTCCATTTGACTCTCTCAAAGGCCTTTTCTGCATCCAGGGAGACTATCACCTCAGGTCTTCACTCCCTGGGTGGGGTCATGATCACGTTCTGCAGGAGCCTGATTTTTTATGTTGGGTGTCTAGCCTTGAAAAAGCCCATTTGGTCTTCTGCTACCACCTCTGATATACATTCCTCCAGTCTCCTGGCTAGGATCTTGGCCAGTATATTTGGGCCCACGTTTAGCAGTGAAATTAGTCTGTAGGACCCGCATTCTGTTGGGTCTTTGTCTTTCTTGGGTATCAATGAGATTGAGTTGTGCTAATCTAGGAGGCAGTGTGCCTCTTGCTCGTGAGTCTGTGAAAGTGTCCCGCAGGTGCAGGGTTAGTGCCGCCGCAAACATTTTGTAGAAGTCAGCTGGGAATCCTTCTGGTCCTGGCACCTTCCCCACCTGCATGGAGCTACTACACTCCATGACTTCTCCCAGTTCTAGCAGTGCTTCCAGCTCCCATTTCCTGTCCTCCCCATGACAGGCAAGTCCAGTCCATCGAGGGATTGTTTAACCCTCCAGTCCCCTCCTGGGGGCCCGCAGTGTACAGCCCCGGTAGAAGATCTCAAATGCCTCATTGATCTTTTCGGTCTCCGCCACTGGTTTGCCCGTGTCTCTATCTGTACTATTTCTTTCATAGCTGCCTGTTTTCTCAACTGGTGAGGTAGCAGGCGGCTGGCTATGTCTCCATGCTCGTGCAGGGTCCCCCCGTGCCTGGCGGAGTTGGTGCACTACTTTCCTTGTGGCGAGCAGGTCAAAGTCCATTTGTAGCTTTTTCCTCTCGGCAGGAGCTCCACGGTCAGGACCTCTAATATCGCTGGTCTACTTCCAGAATGGAGTCGACGAGCTGTTGTCTAGCCACTCTCTCTTCCCTATCTCTTCGTATTTTGTAAGCAATAACTTCACCCCTGATCACAGTCTTCAGCACCTCCCAGAACGTGGAGGGTGAGACTTCCCCATTCTGGTTATTAGTATTGTACTCGTCTATGGCCTGTGATATTTTATCACAGAAAACTTTATCGGCAAGGAGGGCCATGTCCAACCTCCATGGGAGGCTTTGGGCATGACCCGTATCCAACCTCGCATCCATATAGTGTGGAGCGTGTTCGGAGATTATGATCACGGAGTATTCTGTTCTTACTAGCCCTGGAAGCACTGAGTTTCCCCACTACAAAGAAGTCGATCAGTCAATATATGTTGTGTGCCTGGGAGAAGACCCTCCTCCCCGCCTCTCATTCCGTAGCAGGAATGGTAGGTCTGTCCCACCCCGGCCTTTCTTGCCCTCAGTCGGTCGTTCTCCCTCGGGTGTGTCTTTTGGGGGAAGACTATGTCGGCTTTCCCACTTTTCATGTGGCTACGGGGCATCCCTTTGTTAGGGGGCTGTCCACGATGGCTGCAGTCACCGCTCTCCTCATGAATCGGGCCTTTGCACTCTGGGATTTCCCTTTGTTCCCCCCCCCCCCAACCCCACCACCACCACCACGTTGAATCCTCCTTTCCTATAAATGTAGTGTTGTTAGTATGTGGAATTGAATGCAAAATCATCCTTGTAGTATCCTACATGCCAACCTGAAAATGATCTGTTTGTTCAGGTTGCTGTCAGCACGCTAATCCCCAAATCATGCTGCTAGCAACCACCCCATCCCAAGTGTCCATATTTTGTGTGGCCACCTTTATTAGATGCTTCCTGAAGATACAAATACATTTCCCTTATTTTCCCTACTAATTACAACTTCATAAAAGCTCCCTGAATTGATTTTGCCTCAAACGTGTGGACTTTAATTATATATTTTTCTAAGCACCCTGTTATTATGCTCCTAATAATATTTTCTTGAGTTTTTCCTATTCGGTCATGCTAACCAATCGATATTGCCCTGTCTCGCTCCCTCCTGGAGTATTGGGGTTACCTGCTACCTTTATTACACAGATTATTCTAGAATCTAGAGCATTTGAGATCAAAACCAATGCATCCAGTATTTCCGACTACCTCTTAAAGCCATTGGCTGCGGGTTGCTAGGTTGAGGGAATTTGTTGACCTTTGGTCACAGTAGGTTCTCTTTTTTATTTTAAACTTGCATCCTTAAGCTCCTCATTTTCGCTCTGTTCATAGTTCCGCATTACTTCTGGCAGATTTTGTGCTGTCCTCTGAAGACAATTAAAAGATTTTGCTTAATATTTCTGCCACTTTTTTGCTCCCTATTCTCCTGTCTCAGCCTCGAAGCAAATGCAGGTTTATTGCCAATTTTCCTTTTTGCATTACGAATGAAAGCTTTTGTAGTCTGTTTCTAGCTAGTTTACTCTTGTACCCTATTATCTTTTTCTTCAGTTCCTTTGTCATCCTTTTTAAAAAATGTTTATATTCTCCATTTTCACATTTTCCTTCACAATTTACACCTCACCAACAGACAGTAAACGATAACAAATACAAAATCAATCCTCTTAACAATAACAACGATCCCATCCTCCCACCACCCCAAACAACGGCCCACCTGTCAATATATGCATCCAATAAAACAAACCCTCCCACGGTGGAAACAAAAGAACAAAGGAGAAAAAGGAGTCAGGGACCACCCATGGTTACCATTAACCTATAGAGTGTCTCCCCCCCCCCCCCCCCCCCCCACTAAATGCCATCCAACCTCTGAAAAAGTACCGTACATGATACCCAAGAGTTGTAAACACCCCCCCCCCCCCCCACCACCCCTCTCCAACTCCTCCCCTCCACTGCCTCTTGTAAAACTCGTCCCCCCAACCTCGGTTCCCTCCCCCCAACTTTCCACCCCGGCTAGACCCCTCAGACCCTGTTCTGCCAGGCTCCGATGACCGCAGCCCCCCCCCCCCCCCCCCCCCCACTCCCGTTCACTGGCCGGCTTAAACAGGGCAGCGTGGAGGCCCCCACCTGGGTCCCTTTCCCCCTTGCCCGGCCCTAGGAAAGCCCAGAAATCCCCTTTTAGCACACAGACCCCGCATATCCACCCACACCCCAAAGAGACCTCACTTCGAGTAAAAGTCCCATCACTTCCCTTGTCCAAATATATACAACATCGGCTCCTTTAGCCCATACACCCGCACGCAGTGAAACAAAAAAAGAAGAAAATACAGTCATGAGGTTACATCGGCACATGGCCATTTCTCAATTTCTCAGTTCTGTCGCAGCCCTTCTGCCTTCGCAAGCTCCTCTGCTGCTTCCGCCGTTCCAAAATAAAAGTCCTTGAGCTTGTAAGTCACCCTCGGCTTCGCTGGATATACAATGCCGCACTGCACCTTGCTAATGTACAGTGCCCTCTTCACCCGGTTGAAAGCAGCCCGCCTCCTCGCCAGCTCCACCGTAAAGTCCTGGTATACACGTATACCAGCTCCAGCCCACTGCACCAACCGCTTCTGCTTGGCCCTGCACAGGACCTTCTCCTTCACACTATACCTATGGAAGCACAGTCACTACCCTTGGTGGCTCACTCGCCTTTGGTACAGGCCTCCACGACCGATGAGCCCAATCCAGTTCATAACGGGAGGGAACCTCCCCCTCCCCCAATAGTTTCGCCAGCATCGTGGCAAAATACTCAGTTGGCCTCAGCCCTTCAATTCCTTTGGGCAGCCCCACAATCCTCAAATTCTGTCGTCTGGATCTGTTTTCCAGGTCTTCCATTTTTCCTTGCATATCCTTGTTAATCTCCATCACCTTCCGCATCTCCTCCCTATCGAGGTAAGTTGATCACCGTGCTGCAATAATGTCTCCTCCACTTCCTTCAGCGCCTCCCCTTGCTCCCGCACCTCCCCTTGCTCCAGCACCTCCGCCACTGCACTCGCCACTGCCGTCGTCACCGGGGAAATCGCCTCCTCCACCAGCACACTCAAAACCTCCCTCATCTCCTTCCTCATTGTCTACATGTGTTTTGTAAACTGCCGTTCGAATTCCGCAGCCATCACCGTAGTCATTTCTTCAGCCGTAAGCAATGCGGCCTCCCCTAATGCTCCAGCCTCCATTTTCCTTGGTGACCCCGGGGTGACCTTTTCACTCCCCGACGGACCTTCAGCTGTTTTTTTTACGGCTGTTTTTTTGCTCACCCTTTCCTTTACTGTGCCTTCACTGTGCCTCCTCTGCCGTCTCCCTGCTTTTGCCGCCTCCGTGGACCTGGGACTGGGTTTAAAGCTCTGAAAATGCCGTTCCCGAACGGGAGCCCTCCATTGTGCGGCTGCCTCCCGCCCGCCGTCACCGGAAGTCAGTTTCTTCGTCATCCTTATCTGAATTTTAAAATTCTCCCAATCCTCAGGCTTAATGCTCTTTGTGGAAACAATATAAATAATTTCCTTTGTACTATCGTAAACCTCTTTCTTAACTATGGTAGGACACTTTTCCAGTGAGGTTTTTGTTTCTCATGGGAATGTATAATTGTGCATTATTAATAGTTACCATAATTTTTTGCAGTAATCCACCATATTTTAATCTAGGTTCCCAGTCCATTTTGGCCAACATCTCCCTCATAACCACTTAGTTTGCTTTTTTTTTTACAAATTAAAAACCTAGCTTCAGCATCAACTAAATCACACTCAAACTCAATATAAAATTCTTATCATGTTCACTGTTCTGCAGAAGGTTATTAATGAACATGGTCTCATTGCACGATGTCAAATCTAAAATTGGCTGTTCCCTAGCTGGTCCCTTGACACAATGATCTAGAAAGCCATTTTAAATGCATTTCATGAGTTCATCCTCTGCACTGTTACTGCAATTTGGTTTGCCCAATCTATATGATGATTAAAGTCCCCATGATTACTGTATTCTTGTTATATGTACCTCTAATCTTCTCACTTTGTCCAACATGACAACTGTTAGGGAGCCTATAAAGTACATTCCTACCATTATTTATTTGCCTCTTGTTTCTTTGCTCCACCCAAAATAATTTTACATCATGATTTTCTGAGCTATCATCCTTTCCCTATACTGTCTTTACCCCATTGTTATTACTCCTTTTCAATGTGATTTCTTTACTAAAAGTGAGGTATCCTGGGATATTTAACTCCCAACCTGGCCACTGAAATCACATCTCCATAATGGCATTTATATCAAGTCACTAATTTGTATCTGTGCTATTAATTCATACAGGGTAAGGGGTGTTTTGCATTAAGAGATAGATGTATGGAATGTTAAAAAGAAAGGGGAGTTTAAGATGCAGGAGGAAGGTCAAAATCTAAAGTTGCTGAACTAATGCTGAGTCCCGAGAGATGCCAAGTGCCCAATTGGAAGATGAGATGCTGCTCCTCCAACTTGCACTAGGCTTCACTGGAGCATTGCAGCAGGCCAAAAGGATGCAAATGCGGGCATGAGAACAAGGTGCTGAGTTAAAATGGCACGCAACATGAAAGTTGGGGTCATGCGCACTGAGTAAAGGTGTTCGGCAAAGCAGTCACCCAGTCTGCATTTAGTCTTCCTGATGTAGAGGAGATTGCATTGAGAGCAACAAATGGGGCAGCATGGTAGCACAGTGGTTAGCACTGCTGCCTCACAGCGCCAGGTACCCGGGTTCTATTCCGACCTCGGGTGACTGTCTTTGTGGAGTTTCACATTCTCCACTTGTCTGCGGGTGCTTTGGTTTCTTCCCACAGTCCAAAGAAGTGTCGGTTAGGTAGATTGGCCATGCAAAATTACCCATTCATGTCCAAAGGTTGGGTGGGGTAGGCAGGGGAGTGATCCCAGGTAGGGTGCTCTTTTCGAGGCTCGATATAGACTTGATGGGCTGAATGGCCTCCTGCACGTTGGGGCTTCTATAAAATACAATAAACCAAATTGAAAGAAATGTAAGTGAAGTGCTGATAATCTGAAAGGAGTACTTGAGAGCTTGAATGGTGAGGAGGAAGGCTGTACCGTCTGAAATTGCAAGGGAAGGTACTGTTGGGACGGGATGGGGAGTTGGTGTAATGGAGGAGGGGACCAGGCTGTCATGGCGGCAGTGGTCCCTGCTGAATACTGATTTCAGGACTCAGCACCTTGTTCTCATGGCTTTATGTCCACCCTTGGCCTGCTGCAATGCTCCCGTGAAACCCGCGCAAGCTGGAAAAACAGCATCTCATCGTCCGTTTGGGCACATTACAACCTTGATTCAATGTTGAGTGTGGCAACTTTAATTTTGACCTTTTTCCTCCATCTTAAACTACGCCACCTATTTTAATATTCCATACTTACATTGCTTCAGTGTACAATACCCCCTTCAGCCATCTGTTGTTTGTTCTTAAAGTTGCTACTGTTGTTGCAATTTCTACAGCTCTAATACATTCACCCGCCTTTCAGTTCTAAACATAGAACATACAGCGAGAAGGAGGCCTTTTGGCCCATCGAGTGTGCACCGACCCACTTAAGCCCTCACGTCCACCCTATCCCCCAACCCAATAACTCTTCCTAACCTTTTTGGATTTTCATTTCATTTTCATTTCACTGTGGTGCAGGGGTTAGTACTGCTGCCTCATGGTGCTGAGGACCCATGTTCGATCCGGGCCCTGGGACACTGTCTGTGTGGAGTTTGCATATTTGTGTGGGTCTCACCCCCACAACCCAAAAATATGCAGGTTAGGTGGATTGGCCATGCTAAAATTGGCCCTTAATTGGAAAAGAAAATAATTGGATACTCTTTTTAAAAAAAAATTAAACTCAAGTGGATAAAAGCAAATTACTGCGGATGCTGGAATCTAAAACCAAAAAGAAAATTGTGGAAAATCTCAGCAGGTCTGGCAGCATCTGCAGGGACAGAAAAGAGGTAATGTTTCGAGTCCAGATGACCCTTTGAGGTTTGAACATAAAACAGAAATTCATAGCAAATTATGATATGGAATATGCTGCCTAAAATGGAGATCAAAGCCGTAGTAACTGTTAAAAAGAAACTGGACAAATACTTGAAGGGAAAACATTTGCTGGGCTATAGGGAATAAATGAGGAAGTGACAATTCCTTGGTCAACCAAAGAGTCAGCCAAGCATGATGGGCCACAATGGCTGCCCTCTATGATGTATCATTCCATGACTTTGGAGATTGGGCAAATGAAAAGAAAGCCATTCTTCAGTCTGTAATCTGCCGACTTCAATACATTTATAAGAGTTTGTGAGCAAAATTAAGATTGACCCGAGTCCTCCAGACTGCACTGTCCTCTTTGACTTGGCCTCCAGGACTAGGTCATGCGGTGCCAATCTTACTGTAATAGTTTTAACCGTTTTCCCACCTTTGCAAAGAGATTTGATCTCCATATTTGGTATGGACCCTGTTCCAGAACAGCTTGTAGTGATTGATTGCCTTCACAATTATGCTAGCATCGCCAGAAATATTTGTGTAGCAGTCCTATGCAGCCAATGTGGTAGCAAAGGAATAGCTACGTGGCAAAAATAAAGTAGTATTTTGTCTGATCCATAAGCTGTTCTCACACACTTCATAAACACTTTGGTCATCTATTGTCACTATGATCAAAAAGCTGCAAGGATAGCTCGCACAAATGTCCTCTGTTTTGAAACTCCATTATTGATTACAGCCGTTGTGATGTTCTTTTTGAGACCTGTGCAACAACAGGACAATGGGTTTCATTGCATTTCTTTCAGCCTTTAAGTTTCCGTTTGGTTTCTGCTCTCTGCAGTCATGGTTAAAACCACAGTGACATTGATGAAGCTTTTTAAATGAAATGACTTCAGGCTTTAACTAGTGTATTAGACTGTATCTCATGAAATAACTCTGAAAAATCTTGCTTTTTAAACAAAAAGCCATTATGGTTGCTGTGGAGCTGATGTCCAGAAATGGGTTAGTAGAGAGAATTAATTAAGGAGGATATTTATGGATCCAGAGAAGGAAAATACTGTAAATCTGAACTAATACACAAAATGCTGAAAATCTCAGGGAATCAGACTGTATCCAAGAAGAGTGTTAATGTTTCAGGTCAGTGACTTTTTATTACAACTGAAAGGTCAGAATGAAAAGCATTCTGATAAAAGGACACAGACTTGAAGTGTTAACTGTTTCTCTCCACTGATGCCATCAGACCTGCTGAATATTTCCACCATTTTCTGTTTTTATTTTAGTAGATGATACAGAATTGATTCATTAATAAATCTATTGTTTACTTTCCCCATCCTGTAGGACTGAGATGAGGAGAAATCTCTTCACCCAGAGAGTGGTCTTCCTGTGGAATTTGTTAACACAGGATATGTTGAGGCTAAAAAAAATTGTATGTTTTCAAGAAGCAGCTAGACATAGCACTTGGGGCGAAGGGGATCAAAGGATATGGGGGAAAGCGGGATTAGGCTATTGAGTTGGATGATCAGCTATGATCATTAAAATGGCAGAGCTACTTGAAGGGTCAAATGGCCTCCTCCTATTTTCTATGCTTCGATGTGTAAAATAACTCTTCCTAAACACTCTTTAATCTGTTTGTGGACATATTCGACCCCTTGTTCTGTACTCGCCCAGAAGAGAAACTGTTTCTCCGCATCCTTGGCTACTATCCGTCCTTCTCATACTTTTGAAGTATCCTGCTTCCTGGCTTGCTGTGTTGGAATTTCAAGTTAATCTGACGGTTCAGCTTTTGATTGACATCTTTACCTCCATATCAAAACTGATTACCATCTTGAAAATTAAGGCAAATGGAGAGCTGGGTAACACTGGTACACACTTGAGGGCAAATGGAGATCATGAAACTGGCATTCTTGAGGGAGAGTAATCTGTTCCATTAGGATGAGCCCCACTATAAGGACATTGCAGGGAATTGCAGCAAAACATTGAAATTAAAAATTCTTAAATGCACAAAGCATTTGGCACAGATGGAAGTAAATAATATAAATATAATTATCAATATTGAGACATGGTTTTGATATTAACATGGATGAGAAATATTCCAGGATACACTGTTTCTGAAAGATAGAATGGCTAATGAAGGGTAGACCTGAAAGTTTAACAAAGACTTGCAGATATTAGTGAGAGGGAATTTGGCTTCATAAAATCATGAAGTAGAATCAGTATGAATGGAAATTAGGAATAGCGAGAATTGGGGTGGAAAAGTAGTGGAAATAGTTTGAAGGTCCCCTAACAGTAGTTATACTATTGGACAGAGTATTAAATAAGAAATTATTGGAGATTGGGGTGAAAAAAGTAGTGGAAATAGTTTATAGGTCCCCGAACAGTAGTGTTCGAGCTATAGAAATTGTAACAACAGTAGCAACTTTAAGAACAAACAACAGATGGCCTGGTGTGAGAGGGGGGTATTATACACAAGCAATGCAAGTATGGAATATTAAAAGTAGGTGGGGTAGTTTAAGATGGAAAATGTTTTTGTGACCGTTTCTTAGAGCAATATGCTGTGGCAGTGACTGGGGATAAACCGATCTTTAGATCTAGTTTTGTGTAGTGAATCAGTAATGTTGTAGTGAAAGAACCACTGGGAAATAGTGATCATAATACCATTGAATTCTATGTTAAGGTTTAAAGTGACATATTCCAATTGCAAACTGAAACAAAGCCAATTACGTCATTATGAGGGGAGGTTGGTGGCACAGTGGTTAGCACTGTTGCCTCAGTGCCAGGTATCCGGGTTCAATTCCAACCTTGGGAGACTCTGTGGAGTTTGTCTGTTACCCCTGTGTCTCTGGGTTTCCTCCGGAGCTCCAGTTTCCTCCCACAGTCCAAAGATGTGCAGGTTGGATGGATTGACCATGCTAAATTGCCCCAATGAAAGGGTGGGGGAGAAGGGCCTGGGTAGGGTGCACTTTCAGAGGGCTGATGCAGATTCAATGGGCTGAATGGCTTTCTGTACTGTAGGGATTCTGTGAACTGACTAAGGTTAATTGGGTAAATAGACTAGAAGCTATAGGGGTACATGAACCATGGGAAACATTTAACAATTCAAATACTTCAAAAATACATTCCATTGAAAAACAGAAACTCAAGGACAGCAAGGCGGCGCAGTGGTTAGCACTGCTACCTTGAGGTGCCGAAGACCCGAAGACCCAGGTTTGATCTTGGTCCCGGGTCACTGTCCGTATAGAGTTTGCACATTCTCCCCGTGTCTGTGTGGGTTTCACCCCACACCCCAAAAAGATGTGCAGGGTAGGTGGATTGGCCATGCAAAAATACCCCTTATTTGGAAAAAATAATTGGATACTCTAAATTCATATTAAAGAAAAGAAAAAAGAAACTTGGCCAGAAAGAGCCATCTGTGTTTCACCCAGAAAGTTAAGGATAGTATTAGATTTGGCTGTAGGAATGGAAAAACAGAATATGTTCTAAAAGGTGTGAAACTTGTAATGTTGATGTTGGAAGAGTCTTGGGTGTGCTTGTACAAGGAACACGGAAAGTTAGCATGTGGGTGCAGCAAACAATTAGGAAGGAAAATGGCATGTTGGCCTTTATTGCAAGGGGGCACGAGTAAGTAACCCTTTCCACAATTACGCAAGGCTTTGGCAACACTGCATCTAGAGTACCGCATCCAGTTTTGGTCTCCGCATTCAGAAAGGCTATCCATGCATTGGAAGCAGTGCAGCCAGTGTTCAAGAAATTGATTCCTGGGGTGAAAGGGTTGTCCTATGAGTAAATTGAGTTTATATTCTCTGAATGTTTCGAAGGATCTCATTGAAACCTACAAAATTCTGAAGGGGCTTGATATTGTGGACACAGAGATTTTTGCGAGTCAGGGAATTTAAAACATGAGGACAGTCTTGGGGAAAAAGGGCTAGTCACTTAGGACTGAGATGAGGAAAAATTACTTCTCTCAAAGGGTTGTGAATTTTGGAATTCTGTACCACAGGGTTTGTGGTTGCTCCATCGTTGAATACATTTAAGGCTTGGATATACAAATTTTTGGTCTCCTGATGAATTTAGGGATATGGCAGTGGGTAGGAAAATAGAGTTGAAGCCCAAGGTCATCTATGATTGTATTGAATGGCGGAGAAGGCTTAATGGACCATATAGCCAACTGCTATTTCTTGTGTCCTGATATTCTGGGATGAGTTCAGCTGTTTAAGGCAACTGAGTTACACAAAACTGTAAGATATGTGTATCCGTAGGTGAGAAATTTTTCATTTCATTTCAGAATTGGGGTTGACTTGGCTGTGAAGACACGCACACACACACAGACACTAATACAGACACTTGCACTTGCACACTGAGATCGACAATAATACAGACACTCACACACTCACACACTCACACACACAGACACACAGACACTAATACACACTCTCAGACACAGAGGCACTAATACACACACACACAGATGCAGTATTACATGCGCTCACAGATTGCTAAAGCACTGCACTAATTTTGACACTGTACTGGTTGAGACAAATACACATACATATTCTAAGAAGTAGTTGATGTCTTGATGAGAAGGGAAGGCAAAAGATTTGTTGGAAAAGGAAGGCAAGTCTTCATAATATCATGGTTATCTTGAGACAGGGGAAAAGTGCCCATTTGTGGGTCATCCTTGGAAAGATCTGTGGGGCAGGCTTAGTTTTAAAGCTTTTGGGTATTCTGAATGTGGATGCTTGTATTTCGTGTAACCTTCAATGTGCTGTTTTAATTTTGATTTGTCATCTCTGCTGCTTGAAGCCATGTTCTTCAAATTGGAGTCTATTATCAGGAACATTTCTTGTTAGCTGCATTTCCAATACCATTGTTCAAAAATGGCCTGTGTTTTGCTGCATTCTTACATCCAGTGGCAGCATTCATTCACTAGACCCATATGCTATTGACTATATTGAGCGCTTGATATCAATCCAGATGAATCAACAATTTGGTTCTATTCATTAGGTTTAAATGCTCTTCAGTGGATGTTAGATCAATTTTTAATAGATTAGCGAATTGTTTCTATACTTATCTCTGATTGAAAATAATCAGTCACAGCATGCAAAGCGTACTTATGCCTTTAGGTAACACTATAAATGCAACATTGTTACATGCGTATAATGGGTCTGCAACTAACACTACGCGACAGCGAATCAGTTGATGAGCTGTTTTTCTACTCTCCGTTGTGTCTTGCATTTATTGCCGCGTAATGCTGCACTAATATATTCACTGGAGCATGGTAGATATCTTCGTGCAGCTAAATGAAGAATACTTAATTCTGAGCTACCTCCTAGGCCAGTTAGCCATTCTGAGCAGTGAAAGAAATTACCAATGGCAATGCCGCACTGGTTTTGACATTTTATCTGCCCTAAAATACCACCTAATGATCCGCCCTATGCATCACTGCTGCTTAAGCAACAGCCCAGCCTGAAGTTTGTTAATGGGACTGCAGAAAACTTTGGTTTCTATCTGATCATGGAAAAATCCAGCATTGCAGTAATCATTTTGGGTTAATGGGCTGCAGGCTGGTGGCACATTTCAAAAAAACTGGAAAATCGTTTATACAGCGAGAGTAAATGGAATCTGTTTCTTCTGCACCTTCCTCTGTTTTTCCCCTCCCTGGCTCTTGTCAACCAAGTATGCCCTCCTATCCTCTTCACTTTGGAAGTAATTGAACTGAATTTGCATGGAACCTTCCCAGTCCCATCAGTTGAGCTTAATTAGATGCCCCTGTCCAACCGTATCCAGCATCATTCAGATGAGGTGGGCCAACCAGCTCCTTTTCAGCCTTGAAAAAGGAGAAATACTGTTCTCTTTATTTCTGTGTTGTCCTCATGGCCTTCCGCTGCTTACCTGTCTTCCCAGCTAGGGATTAAAATATAAACAAATTACTTGATTGAATCAATAACCAGTTATATTCTTTGACTTCAAAAATTAATTGATGAATTCAATCAATGTTTTTTATAGGTACTGATTTATTTCCTATTAAATATGATGAGTCTCAGCATTCCAGAAATATTAAGCCTTTTGGTGACACTGTAAATGCAACTTTGTGACACACTATATAATGGGGCAGCCGCTAATACTATGCGACAGTGAATCCATTGATCAGCTATTTATCTGCTACTCATGTCATGCCTTGCATTCATTATCGCACCATGTTGTCGGCCTCCAGTCCATTACTCCAAAAGAATTAGTGCAATGCCAGGTTATTCACTTCACAGTTGTGGTCACCTCACTGATTGCTCCTGACACTTGTTAACCAGTTTCCGTACAACTGGTGCATTGATGATCCTGCAGCTCCATGGGTGGTCAGATCGGAATCCAGTTTCCCCACATTCCCATTCAAGCTGTCAGTGGAGCAGTGCTTTTCAAACTTTTTTGCCCAGGACCCACTTTTACCAAGTGGCTCGTGCCGGCTGGCCTTTGCGGCCCACCATTTTCTCTTGTCTTTAATGTGAGAGGTGAGCCTGGGCTTATATTCTATAGTCTAGAGCAGAGAAGAATGAGAAATTACCTCATTGAAATGGGCACTATACTCTCAGGACACTACAGAGCAGATGCAGAATGTAAGTTTTCCTCAGATGGGTGGTTTACAGCCTGGGGATATAGTCTGCAAATTACAATGCAATGATTTTAGACATAGATCAGGAGGAATTACTTAACTCAAAGTACTGTGAATCTTTTTAATCTCTAAAATTCACTGTCAAAGAGAGTTCGGCAGTCTCAGCCATTGTCTGCATGGCTCACCGAGTCTGCACCGGCTCCTGGAAAGAGCACCCTACCCAAGGTCAACACCTCCACCCTATCCCCATAACCCAGTAACCCCAACCAATACGAAGGGCAATTTTGGACACGAAGGCCAATTTATCATGGCCAATCCACCTAACCTGCACATCTTTGGACTGTGGGAGGAAACCCACGCACACACGGGGAAGATGTGCAGACTCCGCACAGACAGTGACCCAAGCCGGAATCGAACCTGGGATCCTGGAGCTGTGAAACAATTGTGCTATCCACAATGCTACCGTGCTGCACCCTTTTTTTTTCATATTCAAGACAGATATAGGAAGACTGAATTGAATTTTTTTTTTAAAATTGGGCACTTCATTTTGGGGGTTGTTTGACTGTTGTGATGGCTTGTTCATAATACGGAGCGATGCCTTCAGCCATGGGTTCAATTCCCATACAGGCTGAGGTTACAATGAGGGCTCTGCCTTCTCGCCTGAGGGGTAGTGACCCTCGAGTTAAATCACCACCACTCAGTGCTCTCTCAAAAGGTGGAGAGCAGCCGATAGTCATCGGGGACTATAGTGACTTTCAGTTTCATTCATGAGAGCTAGATGTTTATCATTCATGTCGGCAGTAGGTTTGAGCTATTGCTTAAAGAGTAGAGGTTGACACTGGGGCATCAGGTGGCATTTGGGACGGAACAGTGTCAAAATGGTGGGTGAGGATTTTTCTCAGATATTGATCCCAGGTGGATTCCACGTGTCCTCAAGGAACTTTCATGATAGGCCTTTTGAGCTCCTCATTTTACTTAGTTGTTCCCCTTGACAGAAAGACAGACTGCTTATAGTAAAAATCAAATCCTGAAATACTTCCAAGTTTAGTAAAAGCAT
This sequence comes from Scyliorhinus canicula, assembly GCF_902713615.1. Classification (NCBI taxonomy): domain Eukaryota; kingdom Metazoa; phylum Chordata; class Chondrichthyes; order Carcharhiniformes; family Scyliorhinidae; genus Scyliorhinus; species Scyliorhinus canicula. The sequence continues at coordinate 77,278,680 of NC_052154.1, read as the reverse complement.
TTTTCTGATATTTCAGCTTTTCAATTGCCAGTAATACACTTCTCTTTAATATGTCACTGCCCTTTGTGGATTCCATTTCGTTATTGAAATAATATTTGATAAAAACTTTTCTGATTTGAAATGTCTGCATATCAACAATGTTAAAATGAATTGATGTGTGGACAGCAAATAGAACTAGTTGCACAATAATATGGTGTTGACTTTCCCTCGTTTTTGCTCTTGAGACATGTTTCTCTTGCCATGTAATTCCAGTTAAGCTTGCTTATGTCTGGTCAACCACTGAGCATAGTTAAGATATTGAAACTCAGCATTCGGGACGCAGCTAGCAGTAAATATCGCAAATCTGGCCCGGGGTGTGTATCAGAGACAGTGGAATTTTGGTTATTTTGACAAGTGGTGCTGTTCAGGTAACAGCTGTTCACCTAAGTCCATTGATGTGTTGGTTTTGCTTGATATGTTTAGCACGGATAACTGCATAAGACTATTGCAGTTTGCATCTGCATGGATCCAATGGCTGGCTGGAGCAATAGTAGCAGGAATTTATTTGTATGCACTTTTGTTTACAAGTCCATAAAACCATAGAATTCCTACAATGCAGAAGGAGGCCATTCGGCCTACCGATCTGCACTGATCTTAAGGAACAGCCTACCTAGGCCCACTCCCCAGCCCTATCTCCGTAATACCACCTAACTTTTGTACACTTAAGGGGCAATTTAATAATCGCTTATTGTCACAAGTAGGCTTCAATAAAGTTACTGTGAAAAGCCCCTAGTCGCCACATTCCGATGCCTGTTCAGTGAGGCTGGTACGGGAATTGAATCCGAGCTGCTGGCCTTGTTCTGCAGTACAAGCTAGCTGTTTATCCCACTGTGCTAAACTAGACCCCAGCTTTCGCTTCCCTAATCGCACGCCGGAGAAACCTGCTCAGCTGGCGATCAACAGCACCACCCACTGCTGCAGACTGGCTGGCAGACCTGGCGGAATGTCTCCATTTGGAGAGGATCAAGTGCACTGTCCGAGGGTCCGAAGAAGTAAAGCATGGGGCAGTTCATCCGCCTGTTCGAAGCCAACAGCGATTAGGGAGAAAGCAGGCAGGGATACACAACTCGAGGGGAGGAGAGGAGAAGGAAATCAGAGCCCCAACGCACAAGGCCTGCAACAGAAAACATAAAGGGAAGGGGGGGGAGGATTGGAGCTAGGGGACAGAATACCCTGAACGAAAGAGGGGGATATGGGGGGGCGGGGGCGGGAAGAGGAAGAGAAACATCAAGAACGATTGTATGTGCATGAGCTGCAAATATTGACTTTAACTCCTGCTCTAGCTCGATCTTTAAGGCTAGCCTCATTTTTAATGTGCTTTGCAATGAGCATTTCAATTCGGAATATTTTGTATCTTGCATGGTTCTTAGTTTTGACAACTGCATAACTTGTCAAAGCTGGTCTCCCTAATTTGTAATGTTTTGCAGTAAAAGAGGGAATGAGTCAAATATTTCATTTGGATATGAAGAATATGATTACTGACTCAGCAACTTCCCCCACCACTTCAAAACACCTAATTAGCTTGTGTATTTAGCAACTGTTCATGTTTTCTATCTTCTTTTACAGGTCGATGATGAGATTTCCTCTGACTGCAACCATGTGAGTAAACCACATCTTTGGACCCTTGCTCTTATGCATTCTTTCAGATTCTGTTGATTTAAGATTTCTACATTTCTGGCTTTGTCATTTAACAGCTTAATCCTTATTAGAGGGCAATGCCCTCATGAGCCATGCTGAATAAGCACAGCCATTGTCCATCATCATAGTCATTTAAGTTTATGTCCAGTCATTTGCTCAGTTTTTAAGGCAGTTTACAGTAGAGCCACACAGACCAGCAAATTCCAGGTTAATTCACAGTCTGCCTTTATTAGTGTTTTTAAAAAACTTTTTCACCCGGGACCCACATTTACCAGATGGTGGAACTTCGGGACCCATGCCGGCGTGACCTCTCTGCCACTGCCTCTGGTGGAAAGACTCCATCGGTCATATTTAATGGCTGGTTGCGGCCAGCATTCTTTTTTTTTTACTTTGAAACTTTATTTCCAATACCTGATATTTCCAAGTTTATGACTTTTTACTCCTGAAAATTAAACAACTTCAGTTGAAGGTGCGCAACCTTCCATTAACACACGTTGTTTTAAATATATACCCATTTCTTGAGAAATTTAAACAAGTATAGGAAAAAGTATAATCTTGTTTTCACTTTACAAATATGACTTTAGACGAAATGAAGTAACTTGTCAAACACACACACTGTCACAAAAATTCTTACTGATTCCACTGCATTGCACGATCCAACATCCAAATAATCTCCTCCTCCATTCTCGCCAAAAGCACTTACTACTTGGTTTCCAGCGAGTGGCGAAACCAAGTGGTGACTGTGAAGGGTTCTTTCAGTGTTGACATGTGTCAGCCGTAATGACGGGCGACATTTGATCAGTATTCCTCGCCAACAAACCTGGCCTGGCTTCCCTCTCGCTGTCCGGTAGCTGCATCCACACCAGTCAGACTGCTGACCACTTCCCGACCAATACTCCTCGTTGTGGGAGGACATGCGGACGTTGCGTCAGCCGTTGAACACCGTGACCACTGAGCCGCAGGTCGCATACTGAAGATCGGTGGCGGGAGATGAGTACCAGAATGGAGCTCCAAGCTTGGGCCACCACCATGAGCATTACGTGGACATGTCAGCCCCTGTCCCATGCATGCTGTGACCAGCCACCCTCCCCCTCAAACGGCGCAACCAATGCCCGTGGCCAGCAATCTTAACTGGTCATTGCTGTTGGGGATTTCATCCCCCGATAGCTCCACGACCCCCCACCGACACCCACCGGTGACCCACCCGCGGGTCGCGATCCTGAGTTTAAAAAAAACCCTGCTTTTACAGGATGGCCTCAGCCAATGGGATAGTACAATTAGACCTGGTACATGGACTAGAAAGGTAAAGGCAGTTGGCTGTCCCACTCCCAGATCTTGCCCAGGGACCTCTGTTTTGGTGATACTTGTGTGGATAGGGTTGAGTTTGGTCGTGATGCTGTGCTGAAGGATACCCAACCAACATCAACTATATAAGCTCAGACAATAAGCATTCCCTTGTATGAGATAAAGAGCAACCAGTCAGACATTGGATAATGATTGGGGTCTGTAGAATTATTTGGATGAAGCACTGAAAGGTAACTATATATTTGGGTGAGGCACTGGAATGTAACCAAGACCCGATGCAGTATATAATGATTATTATGTAATGATGCCTTCAGGTAAGGAGGGTGACCATGGTGACAAGACGAGGACTCATTTGAGCTTTTGGTTTTACAGTTTTGTGATTTGGAAAATACATCACCTGAAGTTTGGATTTCCATTCAATTCTTTGAAGCAATGCGAATCATTGGGGTGGAGATAAAGTAACACTCCCCACCCCCACATCTCGTGCTTGTGCCTGAACTCCTTTTCTGTCTGAGATTAAAAGATCAGTAAGATAATTTGGAAATGAGCAATCCCTTCATTTTGTTCGGAGAAGGTGGTAGTGTAGTGATTTTGCCACCGGACTAATAATCCAGAGGGTAATACTCTGGCGACCCAAGTTCAAATCCCGCCACCAACGGTGATAGAACTTGAATTTAATAAAAATCTAATGATTATGAAACCATTGTCGATTGTCATAAACCATCTGATTTACTAATGTCCCTTTGGGGAAGGAAATCTGTGGTCTGGCCGACATGTGACTCCAGACCTACAGCATTATGTTTGACTCTTAAATGCCCTCTGAAATGACCTAGCAAGCACTTAGTTCAAGGGCACTTAGGGATGGGCAATAAATGCTGGTCTAGCCAGCTATGCCACACCCCGTATATGAATTAAAAACAAAAATACTCACCCAGGAAGTTGTTTTGTGGTCTCCTTGAGAAGTTTTTGGATATTGCCAATTTGGACAAATTCTCATATCTGCTTTTGATAGTCCATGCTATTAAGTTTTATTATTTTTTGTAAAATATTTTATTGAGGCACTTATATATTTACATATTAAATACAATCACAAAACAAAAAAAGATCGACTAAATGCCTCTGACCCAGGGCCAGGATCGAAGCCAGGTCCTCAGCCTCACACTGCTAACATCTTAAGTGCTTCTCAAATAAGTCAATGAACGTCTGCCATCTCCATGGAGAGCAAGCCCCTCCACAGACGCGCTCAGGGCAAACGTTATCTTTTCTAGCCTGAGAAACTCTACCAGGCCACTCACCCACACTCCTGGTTTCAGGGGTCCCCTGAGTTCCTCCATTCTAATAACATCCAATTTTGGGCTGCCAGGGAGGCAAACATCAAGACATCTGCCCCTCTCACCCCCCTGGACTTTTGGGTCTTCTAACACTCCAAAGATTGCCACTTCTGGACTTGGGACCACCTTCACCTTCAGGATCTTGGCAAACCCCTGCCCGAATCCCCCAAGCTTCAGACAAGCCCAAAACATGTGGACATGATACACGAGCCCACCCACACACCGCCCACACCTATCCTTCACCCCTTAGAAAATGTGCTCATCCTGACCACGGTCATGTGTGCCCTGCGGGCCACATTAAACTGAATAAGGCCATGCCTTGCGCACGACAAGGATGCATTCACCCTCCTCAGAGCCTCCTCCCACAGCCCAGCCTCCAACCCCCTACCCAACTCTTCCTCACTTGCACTTCACTACCCCTATCGGGGCTCCCTCCCAATCCATCAACTCCATGTAAATTTATGACACTTTACTCTCTCCTACCCATGTTCTTGACACCACCTTGTCCTGCAGTCCCTGGGGTGGCAGGTGAGGAAAGGACGGTACCTGCTTCCAGACAACATCTCTCAAATACTGGAACCCACTGTCTCCACACCCTCAGGGCCGCCACCACCACTGGGCTTGTGGAATACCTGGCCAGCGAGAACGGCAAAGACGCCGTCAACAATGCCCCAGAGCACCTTCTTCACCCACGGGGCTTTACCCGGCCAAACAAACCTCAAAATCAGCGTTTTCACCTTCCTGAAAAAAGCCGTAGGAATGAAGATCGGCAGATTCTGAAACAAGAACCTCAGGAGATCTGTCATCCTCACCGACTACACCCGCCCTGCCAGCGGGAGCACATCCCACCACCTTCATCTGTTCCACCAACCAAGCCAAATTCAACTTGTGCAGCTGCTCTCACCCCCGCACCACCTGAATACGGATTCAAAATATAAAGCAGCGAGTAATTCACGTACACTGAAATTCTATGCTGCCCTCCCCCCCTTTTTTTTTTTAACTATCCCTGCCAGTCCCTTGGTGCTCTCCGCTCTAGCCAAGGCAAAGAGCAGTGGGGAGAGTGTTCACCCTGCCTCGTCCCCTGATGCAGCCTGAAATATTCCGAACTCACTCGATGCATTTGCACGCTCGCTACTGGTGCCCGGTACAACAGCCGGACCCAACCCACAAACCCTTGCCCAAATCCGAATCGTCCCAACACCTCTCACAAATAGTCCCACTTCACCCGGTCTATGGCCTTCTCTGCATCCAGGGCAACGATCACTTCCCCACTTCGAACCTCCGGGGGCATCATTATAACATCCAACAGCTGCCAGATGTTGGCCAACAGATGGCTCCCCTTAACAACCCCCGTTTGGTCCTCCCCTATCACTCCTGGCACACTGTCCTCAATCCTTTAGGACAAGATCTTGGCCAGTAACTTGCTGTCCATATTTAATAGCGGAATTGGCCTATTGGCGGAATAGGACCCACACTGCTCCAGATCCATGTCCCTCTTTAAAATTAAGGCGATCGAGGCCTGCAATAATGTCGGGGGAGCATCCCCTGCTCCCTTGACTTATTAAACGCCCTTACCAGCTAGGGCTGAATACATTTGTAAAGCCCCCCCCCAATATTCTCCTGCAAGTCCACCCAATGCGGCGCATGATTACCGAGTACTCTGAACTGAACACCCCCGCCAACAACGTCCTATCCAACACAAAATAGCCGACTTGGGAGTATACCCTATGCACGTGGGAGAAAAACGAGAATTTTCTCACTGTCAGTCTGACAAATCTCCATCCGCCTTTAGGCTCCTCAGATGAGCGAATGCACGGCCCCCTTGACTGGCCCATTCAGCCCCCTCACATTCCATGTAACCAGCCTGGTGCGGGGGGTCTCTTTCTTCTCTCTCCCCCTCTCTCTCCCCCTCTCTCTCCCTTCATCGACCCTCCCCATAACCACATTTCAAAAGCCCCTCCCCAATCAACAACCCAACCCTCATCAACACCCGAACCACCTGGTTAATTTCAGATTTAATCGCTGACATTGTTACTAATGATAGAGCAATTAAAACCGGTGGTGTATAAGAAGCCAGAATTATAGTAGCACAATGATGAGCACTTACTTCACAACTCCAGTGTCCGAGGTTCGATTCCCGTTTGGGTAGCTGTCTGTACGGAGTCTGCACGTTCTCTTCGTGACTCCGTGGGTTACTTCTAGGTGTTCCGGTTTCCCCTCAGTCCAAAGTTGTGGATTGACCATGCAAAATTGCTCTTAGTGTCCAAAACATTAGGTGGGGGTTACTGGCTTAGCAGATGGGGTGGAGGTGTGGGCTTAAGAAGGGTGTTCGGGGGGCAGCATGGTGGTGCAGTGGGTTAGCCCTGCTGCCTTGCGGTGCCGAGGTACCAGGTTTGATCCTGGCTCTGGGTCACTGTCCGTGTGAAGTTTGCACATTCTCCCCGTGTTTGCATGGGTTTCACCCCACAAACCAAAAATGTGCAGGTGGATTGGTCACTCTAAATTGCCCTTTAAGTGGAAAAAATGAATTGGGCACTCTAAATTTATTTTAAAAAGGTGCTCTTTCCAAGGGCCTGTGCAGACTCGATGGGCCGAATGACGACCTTCTGCACTGTAAATTCTAAAGCAAACTCCATTGCTTCCTCTGGCATCTCAATGTAAAATTCACAGGCATTGTAGGTCACCCAGAGGCGAGCAGGGTACAGCATCCTAAATTTCACCCCTTCCCTAAGAGAGGGCAGCTTTAACTTTATTAAAACCCGCTCTCCTCTTCACCGGCTCCGCACCCAGGTTCATTGACCTCCTAGGTACACCACCTCGTCTGCCTGTCCCACCTCAGGATCCGCTCCTTGCCTTCAGCGGGTTGTTACCCTGCGCTTTCCTCATCACCTATGCACTCGATCCACCTCCAGGGGCTGTTCAAAGACCTCTTCTCCCAGCAACGCCTTGAACATCCTGGCCCCGTATGCGCCGACATCCGCTCCCTCACTGCCCCCCGGCAGCCCCACGATCCTCAGGTTCTGTCGCCGGGACTGGTTCTCCAAATCCACCACCATCTCCTGTAGCCGCTTCTGAATATCCCTCATCACCCCCATCTAGGCCACCATCGAAGTAAGCTGCTCCTCATGCTCCCCCACTGTCTCCTCCACCTTCTGGATTGCTTGGCTCTGAGACCAACCTCATTTCCATGTGGTCAATCCTACCCTTAATTGGATTCACCATCCTCACGAGATCCTCCAGAGTCTTCTTTCTCTGCTGGATGAACTTCTTGTTCAAGAAGTCCTCCAACTGCTCTTAGACCACTGAGATGTTAGGGACGGTCCCTTACCCTCTGCCATCTTTCTGTGTCCCACGCACAGTTTCTCGCTCCGTCATCTCCTTTCGCTTAAAAGAAAAAATATATATAAAAATATATATTAATATATATATAAATTATCATACATAAGCGCCATAAGATGATTTGAGACAGATTTTTGATGCCAGTACTTTTAATGAAGTTGTTTATTGTAGATCCTCATTTAATAAAATTTCTCTTTCAGCTATTGTGGAACTATAAGTTTAACCTGACCACAGACCCTAAATTTGAAGCCGCAGCGGGGGAAGTTTGTAAAGCTACCCTAGGTGAAGTAAGTAAAGTGCATGAATCTAAAATATCAATCTCTGCACCAAATCAAAAACAAATCTGTTAAATTGGGTATGATGATATTTTGATAATTTCTGCAGGCACTTATGAAATCCAACTTTTTACATTAACCCGTAGTCTGGCACTCGGTTTCTTCTGTGGATTCAAATGCATTTTCAGGATTTTGCTAGCTGCTGAATTGAATTTGGGTTTGCAGTATTCTTCCAAAGTAGCTAAGTTTAATTTCATAGACCTAATTAGTGCAAGAGGTTTTGTTGTCCTAACTTTAGAAAGCAGGTTCTTTGTAAGTTCTACTTCATACTTTGCAGCAGATGTTCTATTCTTTTCCTTTTACTTCAGCGGGGAAAAAGATTTGATCTCTAACCTTCTTCCTTCTTCTTTATATTTTGGCCAGTCGAACTAATGATGATCGTGCCCCAAATGAATGATGCCATTCCAATTTATTGGAAATCTTGAGGAACCCTATTGTTTGAGTGATTTGATGCAGGGGAAACAGCATCCTGGAAGGTCTTTCTTCCAGATTGAATCTGTGATCTCTGAAGCAGGGTGTGCTTTGTGGATTTAATTAATTTTGAATTGATTTTGGCTTAATGGACTGAGTAACATGAATGAAAATATTATAAAATAAATTGTCAACTAACTTCTTGCCCCTTCCATGTCGATCTGTGTCTGGCACCACCGTGAAGTCTGGTGGCAGAACACATTGGCAGTACAAGTCCTGTGACTGTCTGGAGGAAAGAAATCCAGGTGCCCCTCTATCTGCTTTATGGATTGCACATACTCCTAAGAGCCCTTAAGGGTTGCATGTTCAGGGACCTTCAGTGGGCTTTCACTGGTACAATTCCACTGGTCTGGACCTGTCTGGGAAAGCTACAGTTAAGTCTTGGGAACGTCTAGGGTGATGTCAAAAAATAAAATGAGAGATTTACTAGATAGCATAACAGCATTGTTTTTAACTGTGTGCTGTTCCTTTATAATACCTCCTTTCTCTTCTGTAGGTGAAGGAGTGTGCTGAGCAGGAGCCAGGGAAAGGCTACGTCATTTCCTGCTTGATTGAACATCGTGCAAACATTACTGAATACCAGTGCCGCCAATTCATAACCAAAATGACAGCCATTATTTTCAGTGATTACCAACTCATCTGTGGTTTCATGGACAGTTGCAAGAATGACATCAACCAGCTCAAATGTGGCAGCATTCGGCCTGGAGAGAAGGTACTGCGCTGCCTCCATGGCTAGGATCATAGCCAAGCTGTAGGTCACAATTGTAGTGTTGGTCTTGTGTTGGGTTCAGGAAGTTTCTAAACGGTTACTGCAAGAATATACCCTGGTTAAACAATGAACATTGGACTAGTTTCATCGGAACAAGCTTATTATGATCTGAAGGATGTTTACTTTGAAGCTATTTTGAGCCTGAGCATGAAATTATCTTTCTTTGGTGGCCAAGCGCAAGGAGGTTGAATGTAGTTTGATATTTAGCAGTTTCTTCTGTCCCTAGGCTGCATCTGTTAATTCTAAGGCCCCATGAGCCTGTCATTATGAGCCCTGGTGCAGGGAATTTAAAGGCAGTAAAGTATAGATCTGATGCTATCATTCAGATTGGATTGTCAGTTCTTTATTTCAAACTATGCCAGTCCTTTTTTTCGTCCCTGCAGTGAGTTATTAAAAGGATAGGAGGACATTTGTCTTGGATCAATAAATGCACAGCAACCTAGACCCCTGTCTTGGATGAATCAGTCTAGTCATGCTGGTGACATGTGGGGTGTATTGAGTAGCTTCAGGTTTTGTGTGATGCAAGTGTTTACCATTGTCATTCAAGTTTACTTCTCTTTACCTAGTATTTGACTGAAATGAGTGGTATCTTAGTCTAGCAATTTGACTTCTCTACCTTTCCAGATGAGTGCAGTGAAGATAATTTCATAGCAGAAGCACAAGATGCACTTAGATAAAAATGATAAACCTCAGGCTCCTGACTGAAGGTTGAAAAAATGCATTTAAGGGCCATCTAGATAAACACACGAGGGAGAAAGAAATCCAAGGATATGTTGATAAGTTAGATGAAGAGAGTTGAGAGGTGGCTTGTGAAGCGCATAAGCACTGGCACAGATGCACTGGACTAAATGGCCAGTTTCTGAGTGATAATTAATGTGCCACTGGCAGACCATTGTAAGCAAGTATTCTGGAAAATGGTTGTTCTTTAATGGTTCAGTGACATGATATAGAGAATTGCTTTAATTTGGTTTTGGGGGTGACATCCTTACCATATTTTCTCAATATGTCCCCAGCTGGGTGCCTGTCCCCTGTAGATAGGCGGGTATAAATTTAGAGAATGTGCAAACATCGCACGGATGGTGACCCGGGCCGGGATCAAACCCAGGTCCTTGGGGCCATGAAGCAGCAGTGCTAACTACTGCTGCCCTGCAATTATAAATTTTAAGTATCCATTTGCCTGATACTTGACTTTAAAAAGATAACTGTCCAGTGATTTGTGAAAATGTTACCAAGAATAAGGATCTGTAAATTTGGGGGTGGTGCCTTCTGCATTCCAGAATTCTGCATTCTGAACCTATGTTCTGCTCAACCATCAACATTGTGCTTGGTGACCTGCATTGCAAACACCCCCCCACCCCCCACCCACCCACCCTCAATATCTTCTATTTTATTTTAATTGCTCCACTATTAATGGCTGTGCCTGCAGCTGCCAAGATCCCACACTGGAATAGCCTCCCATAACTGTTATATGTCGTTTCTTTTTTTTTTTTTAAATAATTTTTATTCAAAGTTTTGCATAATATCAACAACAAAAAGACAGAATTAAAAAATAAATAAATACAAAGTACAGAAAGAACAGTCAACCCCCCCCCCCCGCGCATACACAGCGGAAGAGATAAACTAACACCCATCATTCCCCAAAACATCTGCCCGTCCCTTCAATAGACAGGACAGAAAACCCCCTGCGTGTACGCAGAAGAGGAAATGAATTAATACTTGCTGCTGCTGCTGGCCTGTTTCTACCGTTCTGCCAGGAAGTCCAGGAATGGCTGCCACCTCCTGAAAAACCCCTGCACTGATCCCCTTAGGGCAAATTTCACCTTCTCTAGCTTGAGAAACCCTGCCATGTCGTTGACCCAGGCCTCCACGCTTGGGGGACTCGCGTCCTTCCACTGAAGAAGAATCCTCCGCCGGGCTACCAGGGACGCAAAGGCCAGAACACCGGCCTCTTTTGCCTCCTGCACTCCCGGCTCCTCAGCAACCCCAAATACTGCGAGCCCCCAGCCCGGATTGACCCTGGATCCTACCACCCTCGACAACGTCCCTGCCACGCCCTTCCAAAATTCCCCCAATGCTGGACATGCCCAGAACATATGGGCATGATTTGCTGGGCTCCCAGAGCACCTAATACACCTGTCCTCACTCCCAAAGAACCGGCTCATCCTTGTCCCGGTCATGTGAGCCCTGTGCAGCACCTTAAACTGTATGAGGCCAAGCCTCGCAAAAGAAGAGGAGGAGTTCACCCTTCCCAGGGCGTCCGCCCACGTCCCCTCCTCAATCTCCTCACCCAGCTCCTCCTCCCATTTAATCCCCCCCGGTGCCGCCTCCATTGCCCCCAAATTTTGAGGGTAGCCACCACCACCGGGCTCGTGGTGTACCTTGTTGGAGGGAACGGCAGTGGTGCCGTCACCAGCGCCTCCAGGCTCGTGCCCACACAGGACGCCATCTCCATCCTCTTCCATGCTGCCCCCTCCCCCTCAATCACCCACTTGCGCACCATCGCTGCATTGGCAGCCCAATAGTACCCTCAGAGATTGGGCAGTGCCAGCCCCCCCCCTATCCCTGCCCTGCTCCAAGAACATCCTCCTCACCCTCGGGGTCCCATGTGCCCACACAAACCCCGTAATGCTCCTGGTAACCCGTCTGAAAAAGGCCTTCGTGATAAGGATGCGGAGGCACTGAAACAGGAACAGAAATCTCGGAAGCACCGTCATCTTGACTGACGGCACCCTACCCGCCAGAGACAGCGGCAACATGTCCCACCTCTTAAACTCCTCCTGCATTTGCTCCACCAGCCTTGAGGTTAAGCTTATGCAGGCCCCCCCCCAGCTCCTGGCCACCTGCACCCCCAAGTACCTAAAGCTCCTCTCCGCCCTTTTCAATGGGAGCCCACCAATCCCCCCCCTCCTGGTCCCCCGGGTGTACCACAAGCAGCTCGCTCTTCTCAAAGTTGAGCTTGTACCCTGAAAAGTCCCCAAATTCCCGGAGAATCCTCATCACCTCCTGCCACATACAACAATAGGTCAGCCACATAGAGCGACACTCGTTGCTCCTCCCCACCCCGCATCAGCCCCCTCCAGTTCCTCGACTCCCTCAGCGTCATAGCCAGGGGTTCAATTGCCAGCCCAAAAAGTAGGGGGGACAAGGGACACCCCTGCCTCGTCCCTCGGTGTAACCGAAAATACTCCGACCTCCTCCTATTCGTGGCCACGCTCGCCATCGGGGCCTCATACAACAGCCTCACCCAACTGACAAACCCCTCCCCAAACCTTTCCAGCACCTCCCACAAGTACCCCCACTCAACCCTATCAAAGGCCTTCTCCGCGTCCAGTGCCACCACTATCTCCGCCTCCCCTTCTACCGCCGGCATCATTATAACATTCAAGAGCCTCCGTATGTTAGTGTTCAGCTGCCTCCCCCTCACAAACCCCGTTTGATCCTCGTGGATAATCTGTGGCACACAGTCCTCTATCCTCGTGGCTAAGATCTTTGCCAACAGCTTGGCGTCCACATTCAAGAGTGAGATCGGCCCCACACTGCTGGGGATCCTTGTCCCGCTTAAGAATCAGGGAGATCAGCGCCCGAGACATCGTCGGGGGCAAAGCCCCCCTCCCTTGCCTCGTTAAAGGTCCGAACCAACAGGGGGCCCAACAGGTCTGCATACATCTTATAAAATTCAACCGGGAACCCATCCGGCCCCGGCACCTTCCCCGACTGCATGCTTCCTATACCTTTAACCAGCTCCTCCAGCTCAAGTGGCACCCCCAGCCCCTCCACCTGTCCCTCCTCCACCCTCTGGAATCTCAGCCGATCCAAAAAGCGCCCCATCCCCCCACCCTCCACCGGGGGTTCGGACCGATACAGTTTCTCGTAGACGTCCCTGAAGACCCCACTGATGTCTACCCCCCCTTCGCACCACATTTCCTCCCCAATCCTTAACTCCACCAATCCCCCTAGCCGCATCCCACTTACGGAGCTGGTGTGCCAGCATCCTGCTCGCCTTCTCCCCATATTAGCATGGTGGTTAGCATAAATGCTTCACAGCTCCAGGATCCCAGGTTCGATTCCCGGCTGGGTTACTGTCTGTGTGGAGTCTGCACGTCCTCCCCGTGTGTGCGTGGGTTTCCTCCGGGTGCTCCGGTTTCCTCCCACAGTCCAAAGATGTGTGGGTTAGGTGGATTGGCCATGATAAATTGCCCGTGGTGTCCTAAAAAGTAAGGTTGGGGGGGGGGGGGGGGCTGTTTGGTTACGGGTATAGGGTTGATACATGGGTTTGAGTAGGGTGATCATTGCTCGGCACAACATCGAGGGCCGAAGGGCCTGTTCTGTGCTGTACTGTTCTATCTGTGATCTATATTCATACACCGCACGCCTGAAGGCTGTGCCGCTCCCGCAACAATCCCTCCTCCGGGGCCTCCGCATATCTCCTGTCCACCCTCACCATCTCCCCCACCAATCTCTCCCTCTCTCGCCGCTCCCTTCTCTCCCTGTACGCTCGAATGGAGATCAACTCCCCCCGAACCACCGCCTTCAGCGCCTCCCAGACCGTCCCCACTCGGACCTCCCCATTATCATTGGCCTCCAGGTACCTCTCGATACATCCTCGGACCCGCCCGCCCACCACCTCGTCCGCCAGCAGCCCCACCTCCAAGTGCCAAAGCGGGCGCTGGTCCCTCTCCTCCCCCAGCTCGAGGTCCACCCAGTGCGGGGCGTGGTCAGAAATGGCTATCGCCGAATATTCAGCATCTTCCACCCTCGCAATCAGCGCCCTACTCAGAATGAAAAAATCAATCCGGGAGTAAGCCGTCTGCACATGGGAGAAGTATGAAAATTCCCTGGCCCTCGGCCTCGCAAACCTCCATGGGTCCACCCCTCCCATCTGGTCCATAAACCCCCTCAACACCTTAGCCGCCTCAGGCCTCCTACCCGTCCTGGAACTGGATCGATCCAGTGGCGGATCCAGCACCGTGTTGAAATCCCCTTCCATTATCAGGCCTCCCACCTCCATATCTGGAATCCGGGCCAACATGCGCCGCATGAAACCTGCATCGTCCCAATTCGGGGTGTATACATTGACCAGCACCACCCGCTCCCCTTGCAGCTTGCCACTCACCATCGCATACCTCCCGCCACTGTCTGCCACCACATTCGACGCCTCGAACGACACCCTCTTCCCCACCAGCATCGCCACCCCCCCGATTTTTTGCATCCAGCCCCGAATGAAACACCTGGCTTACCCATCCCTTCCTCAATCAAACCTGATCCACCACCTTCAGGTGCGTCTCCTGAAGCATGGCCACATCCGCCTTCAGCTCCTTCAGGTGCGCGAACACGCGGGCCCGTTTAACCGGCTCATTCAGTCCTCTCACATTCCAGGTGATCAGCCGGATCAGGTGACCACCTACCCCCCCGTCGACTAGCCATCACCCTTCCGTAATCCGCCACGTGCCCACGCCCCCCGCTCAGCCCGTTCCCCACAGCGGCAAACCCCCATCCCGACCCCCTCTACCTGCTCCAGCTCCTTCGCCACTTCAGCAGCAACCCGGTACCCCCCCCCCCCCCCCCCCCCCCCCCCCCCCCAAAGCTAGGGCCCCCCTAAACTGTGTAACCCCTTCTATTGTACTTCCGTAAGCCAGCCTTCTCCTGCTGACCCAGGCTGCTCCCGCCACCCCAAAGACCCTCCCCATTGCAACAAACCCCCCCCCCGTGACGGTCCCGCCCACTACTCCTCTAGCGCAGGGAAACAAAGCCCGTGCTTTCCTCCTCCTCCCCGGGACCCAAAACGCGGGAAAAGGCGGGCACATGACCCAACAGGACCGCGAACCCCACCCAACCTCCCAACCGGTGAAGGAAAATAAAAATCCAAACAAAATAAACGCCCAAGTAAACGGATAACAGTCCCAAAAAGCAAAAAAAGAGCAGAACGGCAAAAAACCAACATCATCCAACAGAACCGATAAAACGAAAGGATACCAAGGAGGACAAAACCTCCGGGCTGTGTACAACGTTCCCCAGCCCCCAGTCCTCAGTTCAAGTCCAGCTTTTCTGCCTGGACAAAAGACCAGGCCTCCTCTGGGGAGTCGAAATATAGCTGGCGGTCTTTATTAGTGACCCACAGGCGTGCTGGCTGTAGCAGGCCAAACTTGACCCCTTTCTTCTGGAGCACTGCCTTCGCCCGGTTAAAACCAGCCCTTCTCTTCGCCACCTCCACACTCCAGTCCTGGTAGATCCTGATCACCGTATTCTCCCACTTGCTACTCCTCTCCATCGCCCAACACAGCACACACTCGCGGTCGACGAAGCGGTGAAAACGGACCAGCACCGCCCGAGGTGGCTCATTTGCCTGGGTTTCCTCAGCAGCACCTGATGGGCATCCTACAGCTCTAAGGGTCCCTGGAATGACCTTGCACCCATTAGCGTGTTCAGCATCATAGCCACATAGGCCCCCAAATCCGAACCTTCCAGCCCCTCTGGGAGGCCCAGAATCCGCAGGTTCTTCCAACGGGCTCGGTTCTCCATCTCCTCCAGCCTCGCTGACCACTTCTTATGGAGCGCCTCGTGCAACTCCACCTTCATTGCCAGGCCCAGAAGTTCATCCTCGCTCTCAGAGGCCTTTTGTCGAAGCTCTCGGATCTCCGCACCCTGAGCCGTCTGGGTCGCCATGAGCTTGTCCAGGGAGGCCTTAACGGCTCCAGAATCTCTGCCTTCAGCTCCCTAAAGGAGCGTTGAAGCAGCTCCTGCTGCTCCCGTGCCCACTGCTGCCACGCTGCTGCTTCCCCGCCCGCCGCCATCTTGCCTTTCCTGCCTCGCACCTTTTTCTGCTCCAAAGCCGATTTTCTGACCGCTCCACTCCTAGTCCAGGCCATCCACCGGTGGAGAATCTGAGAAGGAGTGTTCCCACACGGGCAAAAGTCCAAACAGCACCACTACGGCCCCTTAAAAGAGCCCCAAAGTCCGAAAATAGCGGGTGCCACCGAACGTGCAGCTTAGCTCCGCATCACCACAACCGGAAGTCCGTCCCCGCTTCTTCAATGGCCTTGGTGAGATCTTTTCACAGTTCTTCCCACTTCTGCTAGAATTCAGCTTTCATAAAGGCCCTCAAGTCAGCTTGAGGCCTCTAAGCTGGCCCTTCCCCCGCCTGCATGCTTGCAGAGGCTTTTGTCTGCTGCTGCTTCAGCCAAATCTTGCACTGTTTCTGAGGGTCTGATAACCAAGAAACATACCATTCCTGGGGGAAAGTACTCCTCCAACATTCACCTACGCCTTTTCATCGAAATTCCAACCCGTGTTGCTTAAAAAAAAAAGCTCTTTTCTGTAACCGTGGGCAGGAGCTGCCTCTGTGTGACCACTCACTCCATGGTGCACACCGGAAGTCTCTATGTCGTTTCTACCGTACAAGATCAGGATCCTACTAACTAAGTTTTCAGTCATTGCCCTGATGCCCCCTCATGTGACTTGGTGTCAAGTTTTGCTTTATAACGCTCTTGAGAAGTGCCGTGGGACATTTTACATCATTAAAAGTGTTATAACATTACAAATTGTTGGTATCATGGAGTACAAATGTTTTATAAAATGGATGGTTGTCACGGACAATCTGCTTGGTGGTGAGTAAAACACAGCACTGCTGCCTCACTGCGCTGAGGTCCCAGGTTAGATCCCGGCCCTGGGTCACTGTCTGTGTGGAGTTTGTACATTCTCCGCGTGTCTATGTGGATCTCATCCCCACAACGCAAAAAGATGTGCAGAATAGATGGATTAGCCATGCTGAATTGACCCTTAATTGGGAAAAAAGTGACATTGAATAAAGCTTGGTTGCTAGTTTTCAAATGCAGATTCGTAATTTTTTTTAGCGTACGAGTTGTTGCCAATGGACTGAAATTGAATGTGGAAATTGAATGTTTTTTAGGAGCGGCTGTTGAATTAGAACAAAAATGGAACCATGTGACAAATATATAAACATTTTTGGCTAGTGCCATGTCAGACCTTTGTTTGGAATCATTTTTTTGTCAGATGAGGGATACTTTAATACCTAAAGTCCAGCAGAAAAAAAAATTGAAATATATAATTTAAAGCTGCAACCATTGCCAAACTCCAACTTTACTAGCTGTTCAAAGTCCTGAATGTCTGCTGGCGTATTACATTTTGCTTTGTAAATATTAATCAATAAACCTTGTCAGCATGTCAGAAAGATCCTATAAACTGATCTGTGTTGAATGCTCATACCTTTGTGCCACAATACAATTCCTTCTCCCCTTTCACAGGCCAGCATTTGGGACCAATTTCTCCTCCCGAATTGTGTCTTATATGCTTTTCAAAATGTGTTGTCTTTGCATCTTCCTATATAAATGCACTGATTATACCAAGTTAAAAGAGCAGTTAAGATTTTCCATAGGGAAATACCAGCTGTTAAGAAACTCCAGCCATTAATTGGGGAGGTACCCTTTGAAACCACAACTCTTCAGCAATAGGCACAAATCTAATTATAGCCAATTAGAGTGGCTGATGAACTGAAAATGGTTTTAATTGCTTGCTCTAATATCAAATTTAATTTCTGCTGTGCAACATCAAAGCTGGTGCACAAGGCTGTGCCATTAGTATATGAACTGTAATTAGTCGCTTGGGGCTGCCATTGTAGGCATGGTAATGAGTAGTCTGATACCAAGTAAATAGTTCTTTATAGGCATGGTAAAGATGAAATACGACTTCAGTGGTGCCAATTTATCTGAAAACAGATAGATTGGAAATCTTTCAACCTTTGATCCATGCTCCTCATCAGCTGTCCTGAAACCAAACTATGAACCGATGAGAAGGATTGATCAACCCTAGGTCTCTGCCTGTGATTGTGTTTGAGCTGATTCTTGAAGGACTGCATTGTGGTCTCAACCTCAAATTCTCTTGTACACTCCTGCGCCTTTGGTATCTTCAAGGTTGTGTGTTCTCTGGTCTGTGAAGCAAGAATTGAGAATGATTCTTTGAGAGTATGGTTCAAACTTTATTGTTGCCTACTTTACAGGCATGGATTTTTTTTTCCAGGATCCAGCTGCCCACTGTGTCAATTAAGTGATTTGGCTAAACTTAGAATCGTTCCTATATAAGAATATAAGAAATAGGAGCAGTCCCTTGAGCCTACTGTGTTATTTAGTAAGATCATGACTGATATTTTACCTTGGCTCTTAATTTGCCTGGATGATCTTCATATACTTGATTACATCAGTGTCAAAAAAGTACAATTGATCTCTGCCTTCAAGACACTCTAATGAGCATCCACAGCAATTTGGGATAAAGAATTGCACAGCTGTGCAGCCCTGGAAAACGCCTTCTTTCATCGTAGTCCTAAATATCTTTCCTGTTATCGTGAGACTACAGCCCCTGGTTCTAGAGACACCCAGCTAAGAGAATCAGCGTCTCAGCATTTACCATGTCAAACCCCCTCTGAATCTTTGTATCTTTCAGAGATCACCTTTCATCTGACCTCCAGACTTCATTGCTCAACCCTTTCATCCCAGGAATCAATCTGCTGAACCTTCATTCTTCGCACATGGGCAATATTATTTAGACATAAACGTTAACATACCATGAGCTTCCTAATTATTTACTGTACCATGCCTTTTAACTTTTTATTTCTTGCGCAAGGGCACTACCTTAACTGCATTAGGCTCAGACTTGCTAATGGAAAGTGAAGTTCATCCTATGCAGCATTTCGATCCAAAGTCTTTCCCCTACCTACATGCCTAGTTCTTCCTCCCTGTCTCGTCCAGTGGGGTGACTGTATCTCCTCCAGTAGTCGTCCATACATGTCAGCGCAGTTGCCGTCCCCTAATTCCCCTAATTAGAAGTCTGTCCAGAAGGTCCTGGTAGCTGGGGAACGTTGCTGGCTCCTTGTGGAGGAAGTTCCTTAGTTGTATATATTGCAATGCATTCCCCTTTGGGAGCTGTAACTTGTGCGTCAGTTGCCCTAAAGGGGTTATCCTGCCATCCATGTATGGGTTCCCTACCATCAGTGTCTCCTTGTCCTGTCTCCAACTTTAAAGGAAGTGTCTAATGTCGTGTGGATAAATATATGGTTCTTGCATATGGGTGTCATGATGGACTTTGCTGGTAGTCTGTAGTCGTGCCTGAGTTGGTTCCATGCTCCAAGTTCCACCACCACTGGGTTTTTTGAGTACTTGGCTGGTAGGAATGGGAGCATGACTGTGGCCACGAGGGATCTCCCCGTACAGGATAGCTCCTTCATTTTACCCATTGTGTTTTCGGCTCCTTGACCCATCCCCTTACGCTCTCTGTGGTGGATGCTCGGTGGCAGAGTTGGAAGTTCGGAAGCGGCAGGCCCCTCCCCCCGTGTTTCTCCTTTGTAGGTTGCTTTTGCGATCCGAGGAGGTTTTTGCCCCACACAAATGCCATGATTAATTTGTCTAACTTAGTAAAGAAGGCCTTGGGGATGAAAATAGAGAGGGATCTGAACAGGAAGAGGACTCTGGGCAGCACGTTCACTTTGATCATCTGCACTCTCCTAGGGAGAAGGGGGAGTGAGTCCCACCTTTGTAGATCCCTCTTTACGCGACAGGTTCCATTTGTGGATCCGTGATCAGAGAAGTAGACATTATTAGTGGCCCATATGTGTCCATTATTGGTGTCCTTCCAGCCCGTTTTTCCGCATGAATTTGTCTGCTTCTCCCAGCATGTTAAAATAGTACTCCTTGTTGTACATCACCCAAAGTCTTGCCCTGTACACATTCTGAACTGCACTTTGTTCTTAAATAGAGCCGTCCTGACCCTGTTGAACTTGGTCTGGCACCTGACCAGGTTGGCCCCGATGTCTTGGTATGCACAAATTGTATGTCCTTCCCATTTGCAGGACCCTGTGCACCTCGTCCTGTTCAAAATTTGCTTCTTATCCTGAAATCTGTGGAGCTTCGCAATGATTGTTCGTGGTGGTTCTTCTGTTTTGACACATTCGTTGTGACCTTTGGGCCCCGTCCACCTCTGGGATCTTGTTGGTCGTTCTGGGTGAGTGTGCTTAACACTCAATTTGGCTCTGTTTCTTTACTTAGCTCTGGAGTCGCCAGGTGCCGTTAAGACACCGCCACAAGCTTCAAGGTGAAGTTCAAAGCAATAAAACCATACACCAATTAGTAAGTCCAAACAACTGAGGTTAACTACCCATGCACACGCTAAAAGGATTAAACTTATTCCTACCGCTAAAAAAACTAATACTTATCTCGAAGGAACTGCTGGGTCAGGGAACAAGGCCTCATGCTCTGCTCTGGTCTGCAGACTTCAGGTTGGTATAAGTTAAAAGGGGTCAGGAGTGTCTATCTCTGGTAGCGATCGTTGTGAGGCACTTACTTGCTGGCGGCTGCTGTCCGAACCCCCCCCTCTTTCTCATTCAAGGTCTTCTTGGCAAAAGCTGGTCGAGGTGCTGGTCCACGGAGGAGTGCTAGTCAAAGAGAGTGGAGGGCTGGATCAGAAGACTGAACCATGTGTGGGACCTGTCTTTTATAGGTCCCAGGGGATCCGTGCCCCTTTGGGCGGACTCCCTTACCTGCTTGGAATCGATTGGGTCTCTTCCCAATCGATATGTTTGAATCCCCCAATAATGCGGCAGTTCCTCGGTCACTGGGGCGGTTCTTGGGACTTATTGTTATGGGCTTCTTTGGCGCCGAAAGGTCTGGCCTTCCATTCAATGTATCGATCTGTGTTTAACTTGTTTTCATTGTATCTGGGGATCGCCCGGTATCGCCTCATTAGTATGTTAACTGGTTTCTTTTCACAGTACTGTCTGGTTTCTGCAGCAGTCCAAATATACAAGTGCTTTGCAAGCTGCTTGCTTTACAACATGTCCATTTTCCCTGCATTCCTTGCAATCTTCCATTTTGTGTTGGGCAGTGGCCACCCCAGGTGGCTACAATCTTTCTTAAGCTTTCTCGGCTGACCAGCTTCCCTTGCAACTGTGCTATGTATTCTTATGGGTTTCTGTCTTCGGGTAGCCTGACAATCCTGAGGTTATGGCGGCGCAACATATTTTCCTGGTGTTCCACCTTCCCCTTGATCGTTCCGTTGGCCACCACCAACCTTGCCACTTCTGTCTCGAGTGAGGCACGATCCAAACACTCTGGTCAGTGCCGCTTTTTCTAGTTCCCCCACATTTGCCTCCTTGGTCTCCAACTGCTGTACCGTCCTCTCCAATGGCCACCTTCACTGTCACCATGAGGTCCTCCTTAATTGACTCTCTAAGTTTTAGGAGTTGTGTTAGGAGTTCCACCCACTGTTCTGTCAGTTGTTGGACCGGTATTTGTGTTGGTGATCCTTCTTGGTCTGCCATGTCCTGCTCTGCTTCACTCCTCATGTTTGCCGCCTGGGTCTTCCTCTCCTGACTCTTTTCGGCTTCTTGGTTGACTTGAAGGCATTTCCTCGGGAGGTTGTTCGTTCGGGTGGGGGTGAGAGAGTGTTTTATTGGCTTAATGGCTGATTTCCAGATTAAAAATAACTAAATTGAAGTTTCTGGAGGTGAGCCATGTTTCGTGGGGCTGTTCTCACACACGCACACGCACACCCTCCCTAAACCTCTGATTTGTTCTTTTAGCATTGTCCCACTGGGGGCAAATTCACCAAAATGGCACTAACTGAATGTTGGCAGCTACTCGCAGAATGCTTAAGACTAGACAAACAAGCATTCAGGAAGGCGGCAGTTGGTTAGTTTTCCTCTTTCTCTGTATTTTTTCAAAGTTTGTGCCTGTTTGTTTTGTAGGAACAAAAAGGAAGATGCTGGGGACAGACAGATGAAATTAAGGGGGGGGGGGGGGGGAGGAGAATGCTGATGAAGGTAGAGAACATTGTGAAACAGACATTTGCATGGTGGCCACTTATGATAATATTAGCTAGAGGGGTGTGAGAGGTTGAGCGTTTGTTTCTGCAGGGCAAGCCCAAGAAAAGTTGGAAGGAGCACAGATCCAGATGCCTTCAGTTCAAATGTATTGTTTGCAGTGACAATTGGTTTGAGCAATCCTTGGTCGAAGGCAGTTGGGTGTACATTTGATTTCCTTTTACTTAAGAACTCCTGCTGTGCCCAGCAGTGATGGTGTGATGCTCCAAAGCCTCAAATCTTTACAAAGATCAGGAAACATTGCTGTCCCTGATGGTGCAAAATGATTAAAGGGATTGATGACATCTGTTTCCTCCTAATTGAATTATTTTCTATGTTGGCAATTGTTCCTGGACACAACTGCAGAATAAAAATACATCTGCCATTTTATCAAAAAATAGGTTGGAAACAGTCAAAGATATATCAGTTTATTTTTGCAGTGTTTGTTTTTGTCAGAAAATAAATGCAGGTACTTTTTAATGGTATTCTCTGAGGATTAGAACTAAATAGATCACTTCCTGCTGTGGAGAAGCATAGAACGGTTACAGCACAGGAGGCCATTTGAGCTGTAGTCATTCTGTTCTCTGTAACAGTAACTGAGCTTGTCCCTCTTCCACCACCATTTCCATATAACCTGCAAATCTTTTTTCCTTAGAGGCTTATTCAATTCCCTTTGAAAGCTGCAATTTAATCTGTTTCTCTGATACTCGGTGCATTCCTAACCTCATGTTGCCATTGGTTCTTTTTCCAATCACCGTAAACCTGTGACCTCCAGTTCTTGACTCTGCCATTGGAAACAATTTCTCTATCTACTGACTCATGATTTTGAACACATCCAGCAAGCGTGATCTCAACCTTAAGGAGAACAAACTCATCTTCATCAATCCACCTATGTATCTCTGGAACCATTCACAGAAATCTTTCCTGCACCCTCTCTAAAGTTTTCACATCCTTCCTAAAGTGCAGTGCAACTTCTGTTCCACCTTGATTTTACTCAGGAGTGATAACTCCAGCTTTAGTTCTGTATTCTTCTCTCCATTTTCAGAGAGCATTGAGGCTGACCATCGAGTGCCCTCAATACAGACTAAGAATTGAATTTTGGACCTTCCTTGTCTGAATGGGTCCATTTAATGCTGACCGGTATTTTTATTGATTAAATGTGTAACAGCTTTTAAGCACACGCAGCACAAAAAAAAAGTAATGTAGTGCACACATTTTTTAATATCACACAATGTAAACGCTGAAGATGAACTAAAATTTAGCCCATTTGAGTGCGAGTGTTAACAAATTTCCTTGAAATTAAATACTTAATTTTTCAATTTCTATAAATAACTCTTTTCATTATCATCAAGGGGAAACCCACCAGGGAATGCTGCCAATTTTTAGGTCTTTGTCTCATTTTCCCAGGTGACTGAAAGTGCTTTTAGATCCACTTGTTCCGTGCATTGATCAGTTACAGTTTGTTCATCAACCTCATAAAGTCAATGGACAATGCTGTTCTGACCATGGTCCATTTGATCCAATAGTACGTGGATACATTGGGCAACTTGTTTGTGCTATCTTTGTTGATTTCTCCTCAGCTTTTGATGCCATTCAAGCTTAGAGAAATTGAAAATCCCTTAATGTCCGTCCCACTCCAACTTTTGGATGAGTGATTTATTTCATAACAGGACCTAGTGGATGTTAATTTCTAGGATTTACTTGGAGCCCATGGTACCGAACACTGAATCATCTTGGGGCTGTGTATTTTCACCTTTGTTTTTCGTCCTCTACACGAGCGATTGTTGATCAGAGCACACATAAACCTGAAATATACGGATAAAATGGTACTTGTGGGTCTGATGAGGAATAACAAGGAAAGGTATAGGGGCTCGGCGGAGAAGTTCATAAAACGGTGTTGAGAGAGTTCTCTTAAATGGAATGAAAACAAGAACTAATTTTGAGTTTAGGAAAAAGCTAATTATTGATATTGTTCCTCTGAAAATTCATCATGTTAACATTTAAATAGTTACCACATACAAGTATTTAGATATCAAAGTAGATGATAAATTGAATTGGAACTACTAGTGTACCGATGTGCTTGTTAAGGCAAATACAGATTATACTGCCTCAGAAAATTAAAATCCTGTTGAGTGGATCCACAATCATGAAGCTTTTCTGTATGGCTGTAGTTGAATGGCATCCTATTTGGTGTCTCTCCTAGTACTGTGATCTTCAGAAAGTAGACTCTTTAAGGGTACAGGTATTATTGAACTAGGCAGGGAGGGTGTTTGATGAGCAGATCTTTCTCAAAATCTGCTGTCAAAGAATTTTGAATGAATGAAGAGTGCCATGAACAATGAGAATCACCTTGTCTCGGTATACTGTTGTTTGTTCGTGGAAAAGACTATATAATGCAAGACAAATTGGTTCTTGAACTAGTTTGTGCCCTTGTCTGTAAGAACTTTTAACAGGAGTTTGAATGAATGAAGAGATGCGTTCAAGGGGCTTACTGATTATTTTAATACATTGGATTAGTTTTAATATGTTTTAATTGAAGTTAGACCTCTGTGATAGGGTAATTTTATTTTTATTCATGAACATTGTTTGACCATGTGGCAGGGGAGGTGTGTTTTAGTTGGGAACAGCACTGAAATATGTCTAGCGACTAGTTAGTAGACAAAGATCTGTAATTAGCAAAGACAAATTGGCTGTCCTGGTGGGGTGTGGAACGTTTCTAAATTGTTTGTTCTCTCAAAACAGGATGCACATTCACAGGGAGAAGTGGTATCCTGTTTGGAAAAGGCTTTGGTGAGCGAAGATAAAATTATTTCTGATAACTGTAAGAAGGCCATCCTGCGTGTAGCTGAACTCTCTTCAGATGATTTCCACCTGGACAGACACCTGTACTTTTCCTGCAGAGATGATCGCGAGCGCTTCTGTGAAGATGTAAGTTGATGTTTTAATTGCTTGGATTTTGTACATTAATGCCATGGGCTCTGGTTAAGTCTTAATTACCTGCAAAGACGCGCATTCAAAGTATCGTCTTGCATCATTGACTTTGTCTATATATATATATATATATATATGTTTCTCGAACCCGCCTCTTCATTCATGTGAGTAAAGGAGCTGTGCTCCGAAAACTAGTGATTCAAAACAAACCTGTTGGACTTTAACCTGGTGTTGTAAGACTTCTTACTGTTAAATGTAAGCTATTTCTTTGTTGCTAATATGTTTAATTCTGTGTTTAAATTGAAGTTTGTTTTACCATGAAAGCTGTTTGCTGGTCAGTGGTGCAGTGGCATTTCTTCAGTTTTACGAAATGCAAATTATGGGTTCTAGTCAGGAATCTTGATCAAAGATTGGGGTTCTGGTTAGGATCTATAACACATTCCAGCGGAACAGTTAGTCTCACCATTAATCTGAACTGAATATTGGTTGGGAGTGAGTTGCATTTGGAGACTCCTGCAGTACCCGCCAGGTTCTTAACTGCCTGGTGGTCACCCGTTCATTCCTCTTCTGGCTATAAATGTGCTATCCAATGAGGGCAATGTTCCGTAATTGATTTTCTTTATGTTGTAAAGTTTATTTTGCTGGAACAAAATGTGAAAGGTTTGAAGTGGGGGTAGGAGGGAAAGAAGAAAGGAATAGAGGAGAATAAAAACCCAAAGTAACTATGTACGGCAACAATTTTCTTTCAATTGGCACTAGCATTTATTGTCAAATGGAACCTGAAACTTGTGTTGAAAGCCCATTGAAAAATATTTTGCATGTTGCCTCGCAATCAAGGATGTTTGAAGGGATCATCAACATGAAAGAGTAGAATGTGAAAACAATGATTCATTTCACATCAACATCACCCCATGGGAATGTAACTCTGCGGTAAATTCTGGAACTGGAATCAAGGTGCTGAACATGCAGGTAAAAATGGTGTCATGATATTTAAGATCATGCCTGATGTCTAATTTTGGCAGTTTTTTCCCATAGTTAAGTACTCCTTGCTGACAGGAGAAGCTTAAGGAAGTCGTGCAGGATATCAAGCATGCTTTTATCTGGCCTATTAGCATTTTGAACCTTTTTCAAATATTTTATCAAACCCAAGTCGATTCCGGAACATAAGCCTGCAGAGAATAGCACACGGCTGACATCTTGGGACAGTTACAAAAATAATAGCTCTTTAGGTCATAGCAGTTGATCCTATTTTTTCCAACTAGATATAGGGAGCAAGCAAGGGTGGCAAAAATAATTGAACATCAGCGTGTAAGGGAGAAGGCATGGATTCATCCTTGGAGCAGTTTTGAAATGGCACCATTTCTGGGGTTTATATTTGCAATGTTAACAAATCTATTTGCAGTATCCAAATATTTTTGTGTAAGCATGGCCACACATCTGCAGTGTAAGGGAAATGTATGGTCACAGAGTAAAGATCAACTTAGTAGGCAATTAACTTTTGTCATGAATCTGCTCTGAGGCAGCAGTAGGGAGTATGCAAAAGAATCTCAATTGGTATGTACCACTCAGTAATGGGTTTCATACGGCAGTTGAGATAATCAAGTGGGAATAGTTTAAAGAGGAGAAACGGAGAAACAGATTATAAAGGAAGGTCCCCGAGATATACATACATTAATGTATAGTGAAGGAAATTGGTGGGAATAGACAGCTGAATACACAGAAGGCATAATCAAAGAACATCAATGGTAAAATTGCCCAGACCCTGGAAAGCCAGTGGCGGCAGTTACCACCTAGCAGTCTCAGAAAGCAGGCAGGCCAGTTTCCAGCCACCAAGCCCAAAAGCCAAGATTACAGCAAACAAACTGCTAAATCTTGGAGCCAAGGCAGTACAGAACTTTTGTAACAGCAGTTTTAAAATATCTTCGCTAGACCAGGAAAATGGCGGTTCCTGGATTTGAGTATCACCCCCTGTATTGTGTGGTAACTATAGCTGGTTATTCAATATAGATGTTGGTTGGGGCACAGGAGAAATCGGAGTTCAGGTATCGTAGATACATTGTGTAACATGGGTTACATTCTACATTTGCGTGAGAGTAGAGTAATCCTATATGTGTATTTGTCTTTAATGAATAGTTTTAATTGTTACATGACTGGCTATTTATTCTACTGAGGTTTCACTTGTCACCTCACACCAACACAAAACTACACACCATGATTAACTGGTCTTCCAAGTTGGGATACCCTCACAAATAAGTGTGCTTGGTGAGACTTTTGGGAGACTGCATGTCTCGCCAAACAGGAGATGATGTGACCTACCTGTTCTATGATGATGATTTAGGAGCAAAAACCTGTAATAATTATAACTTTTTGGGAGGTTGCCAATAGACCTGGGAATGTGGTGATGCCTGAAGTTTGCAGATTTTCAGTAGTTTTTGTGTTTGTCCTTGGAATTGCAGAACTGCAGCACCGTTAATCTTTAAAGGTATTCTGATGTGGAAATTTTAAATGCCATTGTACCTGATTTCAGAACTGGAAAGTGGCCTCCTATAGGGGCTGGTTTAGCTCACAAGGCTAAATCGCTGGCTTTTAAAGCAGGCCAGCAGCACGGTTCGATTCCCGTACCAGCCTCCCCGGACAGGCGCCGGAATGTGGCGACTAGGGGCTTTTCACAGTAACTTCATTGAAGCCTACTCGTGACAATAAGCAATTTTCATTTCATTTCATTTCATGTAGAAAATACATTCAATTTTAAGCACTGAAACAGGCCCTTTTTAGCCCAACTAACCCATATTGGTGTTCATTCTCCGTACAAACCTCCCACCTCGTTACATCAGACTATATGGGGAGGACTTCAGACTATGGGGAGGCAATGTCGTAGTGATATTGTCACTTGGCTAGTAATCCAGAGACCCAGGGTAATGCTCTGGGGACCTGGGTTTGAATCCCACCAGGGCATATGGTGGAATTTGAATTCAATAAAAATCTGGAATTAAAAGTCTAATGACCACAAAACCATTGTTGATTGTTGTAAAAGCCCATCTGGTTCACTAATGTCCTTTAGGGAAGGAAATCTGTTGTCATTGGCTGGCCTACATGTGACTCCAGACCCATAGCAAGCAATGTGGTTGTTTCATAGAATCACAGAAGGAGGCCATTCGATCCATTGGGTCTGCACCGGCCCTTACAAAGAGCACCTTACTGAAGCCCACATATCTCCCCTATCCCCGTAACCCAGTAAGCCCACTTAACATGTTTTTTGGACACTTGGGGCAATTTAGCATGGCCAATCCACCTAGCCTGCACATCTTTGGACCCTGGAGCGGTGAAGCAACTGTGCTAACCACTATGCTACCATGCTGCCCTGCTGATTGAATCTTAAATGCCCTCGGGGATGGGTGGACGCCCATATCCCATTAATTAATTTTTAAAAAAGATTAACATATCCTTCTATTCCTTTCTCCCTCATGTATTTCTTTACCGTCCCAATAAATACATTAGTGCTGTTCACATCAACTTCCTATGGCAGCACATTCAAACCACTATTTGGAGAAAGAGGAAAGATGTTTCTCTTGAATTCCTTATTGGATTCGCCAATGGCCATTATGTTTATAGGCACTAGTTTTTCGCAAGTGGAAATATACAATATGGGTAGCACAGTAGTTAGCACTGTTGCTTCACAGCGCCAGGGTTCGAATCACGGCTTGGGTCACTGTGCGGAATCTGCACGTTCTCCCCGCTTCTGCGTGGGTTTCCTCCGGGTGCTCCTGTTTCCTCCAACAAGTCCTGAAAGGCGTGCTTGTTAGGTGAATTGGACATTCTGAATTCTCCCCCTGTGTACCCGAACAGGAACCGGAATGTGGCGACTAGGAGCTTTTCACAGTAACTTCATTGCAGTGACACTAAAGATTATTATTATTATTATTATTATTTACTTCATCCAATCCTCGGATAATTTTCAAGTTCACCATCAAATCACCCCTCAGCCTTTCCTTTTCTAGAGTAAAGACCTGCAGCCATTGCTGAAGGGTTCAACCTTTCAATTCAAACATCTAATAAATTTGTTTGAACAATTTTGAATTCTTCTATACCTTTGTTACTGATCAAAACTGTGCACAGTATAGCAGCATGACCTAACCAAGCTTCTGTGCAAATTTAATGTCTGATTTTTCAGACTTTCAATGCTCTCTCTAGAATTGAACCCCAATGTTTTCATTGTCGTTTTAATATCTATATTCGCCTGCCTTGGTACTTTTGGTAATTTGTTCATCTGTGCTCCTCTCTCCCTTAGTCCTCTATCCCAATTCAACACACCTTTTTTTTAAGGGTTGTGTGGTCTTCTATAAAAATACACCACATCTACATTGAAATTAATTTGCCAATTCCTGTAAGTTATTAATATTGTCTTTGTCACAGCCCTCCTGCATATTAACTATACCCCCAAATTTGGTGTGATCTGCAAATTTTGTACATTTACTTTGGATTGCAGAGCTTATTCCAAATTTTCAAAATTTTTACAATTTACAACAGTAACAAAACCCACCCAAGACATAAACCCCCCCCCCACCCATTTCTACCCCTCCCTCAACAGTCAACGGTAACCAACTCTCTAAAATGGAAAATGAACTATCCCCAACTTTTGTCGAATGCATCACTCGCGCCGCCTGCCCCCCGAGCAAATTTCACCTTCTCCAGGACTAAAAACTCCAGGTCTTCCCGCCATGATGAGGCACTGGTTGGAGAAGCTGACCTCCACCCCAACAAGATCTGTCTCTGAGCAGTCAGTGAGGCAAAGGCCAAGACATCTGCCGCCACACCTGTCTGAAACTCGATGCAAAAAGACCGGCAGGCACTGAAACAAACAAGAACCACAGTAAAACTTTGACCCCCCCCCCCCCCCCCCCCCCCCCCCCCGCAAACCTCTCTTCACCCCCAGGAGCCTCCCAATCCACTTCCTCTTGCAAACACGTTACCCAGTGACGATCCCCTCCCCTCACCATTCACACCTCCCAGGTCCACCGCAACCTGCATGACCCAGGCTCCAATGACTGCAGCCCCTCTACCATGACACTCCCATTCACCAGCCAACCTTCATTTGCTCCTGTGGTGACCCCTGCCAGAGTCTCCCCACCCCATCCTGAATAACCCAGCCCCTCATGTCCAAAAAACCCACATCCCTTAAACAAAGAAAAAAAGCACATCCATAAGAAAAAACACAATCACACGCAAACCCCTCCCCCCTCAAGCCAAAAAGACCCAAAAAAAATCCAAAGAGAAAGGTCAAAAATAAAACATTCCCAGTCCACAACAACAAAGTCCAGCTGGCAACTCATCTCCATCCAAGTCCTTAACGAATGCCCTGCCGTCTCAAAATAAAAGTGCTTCGAATTGTGAGTCATTATGATTGGTGATAAGACTATATGCAGTTAATAATGCGATCTCCAACCAGCTGGTGGTGTCAGTCCTTGGCCATAATGTGGCAGACTCACCAGTTGGTAGGAAGGCGTACACAAGGACAGTTGGGTAGTTCCAGAGCAACCTAGCCCATATAGCATTCTGCATGTTATCCTTCCAAGTGTTTCAGTAATAAACCTCATTCTAAGTAAGTCATCAGTTCTGTGAGCATCGTTGCAACAGCAAGAGAACAGAACACAACATGGTACCGTTTAAGGAAAAAGCAGAAAAGACAAAGGAAAACCGGCCAAAGAATGAAGCAGGAAAAGGAAGATTCTTCAACCTACCTGGTAAACTGCAGCCTGTGATGACTCAGTGCAATAAGAGACAGTAAGGCTCAGGATGGAGAGTTTAAAGACATCCCATCAGCTTCAAGTATCGGGTAACGTAGACTAAAACTGGTGCGGTTTCAAACAACAGTTTAAGCTCTATGTTTCAGCCCGTGGCCTGCAGACATAGCCCGACGAGAGGCGCATTGCTTTGCTGCTCACGGTGGCGGGTCCACAAGCTATCAAAATCTACAACACATTTCCTTTCGATAGCAAAGAGGAAAGCAAGAAATACAATCAAGTGATGGAATAGTTCAATCGGCATTGCTCTTCAAAAAAGAATGAGACATTTGAAAGATATATTTTTCGTATGCGTACCCAGAAACCTGGCAAATGTTTCAACAGTTTTGGTGCTGACTTGAGGCTGAAGGCATGGTCCTGCAATTTTAGTAATCTAAAATCTTCAATGATCCGCAACCAAATAGTATTTGGCATATCAAATGACAAACTCTGTGAGAGATTGTTGAGGGAAGATTTGATATTGGAAAAAGCAATTAAGATTGCGAGTGAGTTAGCTGCACAGCAAATCAGTACACTCAGCTCAAAACTAGCACCATCAGCACTGTGATGCAGTTCCATTAAAAAATGTGGCCTCCTTGTGGGCGGCCATTTTAAGTGGCCGACCGGGTCCACCATCTTATGCCAGAAATGTGGCAACTGGCGTGGCCCACGGCGATATCCAGCATATGGAAAAGTATGCTCCAGGTGCGGCCGAATGAATCACTTTGCGAAACAATATTTTTCAAGTCCTTCAATGGACCAAATCAGAGCAATTAATGCATTGGAGGAGAGCAGTTCTATATTGATCTAATTTCAGAAACTGGCCTGAGCAGTCCAAACGAAACGAATGAAGCAGCCCTTCTGCTGGTCCAGACAGCGAGTGGCCAGACGGCTACTGCGACTCGCAACAAGATATGCTGGTGCACTCACTCGATGAGAAGCAAGCACAAGACCAGGCGAAAGACGACAAATCCAATGAGGCGTTGGAAGAGCCAAAGGGAATTCCAGGCTTCTGGTTAACAGCAAAAAGGCATGTTTACTCAGTGGCATGATACAGGAGCATGATGAGCCCATATTAAAACATCTACAAAATGTTAAGGTTAAATGTTGAGAGCACACAGCTGATAGGCTTCACTCTGGAGTTTACGTTTGAGCCAAATGGTATTTTACTAACGAGGTAATTATGAAAGCATATCAGTTGCAATCGCGTCCGGACGAATAGAGGTTCTCATTTTGTGACTAATCAGAAACCATGGGATGCACCGGGTGCCAGATCGACTGGAAGAAAAGAAAAAAATGACACACTGAAGACCATTAAATGAATCCGAAGCATAACGTTTGGAGCACTCGCAAAACGGTTATGAAAACTGTACCAAATGACTCATTCTTCAATTTCTTCAGACCTCCAGAAGCTCTGCAGCATGGAATGTTAAATACAAGTTCTGCAGCAAGACTCGCTGCTGACGTTGAAATTGATTGGATCCTGTGTGCACACACTTCCATGTGCAATGCCGTATTTACAGGAGATGTTTTTGCTGATGACACAGACTCTGACAGTTGAGTACCTTGATGAATCCTACCAACATTATGAAGACAATGAAGTAAGCAAAGGTTTGGATGATGAGCTGGAAGAATATGAAGCGTTAGTAAAGCTTTCGCGGGAGAGATGGCAAGCTTCGTGGTGGAGCTTGTGCAGCGCTACATCGGTGGTTTGACGGAAATGATGAGGTGATCACGAGATGCCCAGCCTGTGCCGGACAACGAAAAATGTGAAAACTCTGAGATGGCGCACGTAGAAATGGACAGCAAGATTTCATCAGCAGACATCTCAGACGAAACTGATGTAGTTCCCGAACCAACTCGAAACCGAAAACATTTTACCAATTCTGGAGAAACTAGCTCCAGAAGCAAAGGGAGAACCATCAAAGCCCCATGAAGAAGTTCTGGTAGTGGACTCCATGAGACGCGAGGCCACTGCACCGCAGGAACAGTTCGAAGAGCAAATGATGGCATCCGTATGCAGTTCCATGGCGTTGGATAACATAATAATCCATGACAAGGATGAACCGTGGCCTGTTTCTGTATGCAGCGCCACAACGATAGTTGATACTGAATCTGGATACAGTTCCACGGCTTTGGATGACACGTACATACTATTACACGATGAGGATGAGTCCCCGTCTGGGCTGTCTGAAAAAGATGAGGTGTGCATAGTGATATTGAGTGACGAGAAGCCATCATTTGGGGCTCAAACACAAGATGAAGGGCAACGCCGAGCGCTGAGGATGTTAATCCTACCCAGATACCAGAGTGTGAGGCAATCCAGACACCAGATTGTAATCCAACTCTG
Organism: Scyliorhinus canicula; assembly: GCF_902713615.1. Classification (NCBI taxonomy): domain Eukaryota; kingdom Metazoa; phylum Chordata; class Chondrichthyes; order Carcharhiniformes; family Scyliorhinidae; genus Scyliorhinus; species Scyliorhinus canicula. The sequence continues at coordinate 77,245,530 of NC_052154.1, read as the reverse complement.
ATAGCAGTGTGAGAAGCTCTGCAGCTGGTTGTTGAAGGTGCTGACTTAATTACCACGCCACAGTCCCTCGGAAGCACGCCAACACGAGACTTCTCTGCAGACAACCCACAACACACTGATTCCATGGTGCAGGCCAGCGACAAGATGGGTGCTACCAGAGCTAAATGAAAGACAAAAAGCTCTCGAAAGATAGTTCACAAAAAACTCCAAAGTGGTTGCAAATTGGCACTAAAAACAAAAAAGAGGAAGAGAAGGAGAGTGGGGCACTCCACCGAAGATACCAAGAAAGAATAGAGCAGCAGCAGAAAGCATTGCGAGAGCAACACAGCAGCCAACAGCATTGAGCAAAGAAACGGAAGAAGAGGATTGCCAACCAGAATACCAGGTTTCAAGGTGCATCGCCTAAAATGGCTAAAACGTTTTTAAAAAAGGCACGAAAACCAGAATTTCAGAAAGCTGCCAAGACTTCAGACGATGGGAGCAAAGGACACTTGTAACAGACATATCATGTCAATTAAAGCACAGTTAAATCAATGTATTATGTATATTAAAGCACGATTAGATTTTTAAGACAGGCACATGCCACATGTGATGATACATGATGCAAATAATGTTTCTGTCCATGACTAAGGATGTTTCTATGTTTCAGTGTTAACATCTTCAAAGGAAGGCGAATGTGGTGATATGTCTGAATAAGATTGTATGCAGTTAGTATTGTGACCTCCAACCAGCTGGTGGCGTCAGACCATGGTCATGTGATGTGGCACACATCAGTTGGTAGTAAGATGTACGCAAGGACAGTCGCACATAGGGTAGTTCCAGAGCAACCTAGTTCATATAGAATTCTGCATGTTATCCTTCCATGTGTTAACTAAATAAGTCACCAGCAGTTCTGTGAGGATCATTGCAACAGCAAGACAACAGAACACCACAACTCTCTGCTTCGCAGGGTAGACCACTCCAAACCTCACCGTCAGCTATCCAAAGGCTGCCTACCTTCTTGCCAACTCTGCTGCCAGATCTTGGTGTACATATATACCAAGGCCTTCCCACTCACATCCTACCTCTGCTTTGTCCAGCTCAAAATCTTCTCCTTCACATCGTAACTGTGGGAGCAGACTATGACCGTCTTTGGCGGCTCATTTGTTTTAGGCACATATCTTTTGGACAGAAGCTTCAGAGATTTCGTTGCCGTTTTCTTAATCATTGCGCTGCATTCATTAATATATAGCTGACAGGTTTAATTATTTTTTAAAAAAAAAATTTACATTGAGGCAGGACGGAGGGACACTGACAGTCAGGGACCTATACACGGACGGCAGGATCGCAACACTGGATGAACTGACAGAGAAATTGCGGCTAGCCAGGGGGAATGAGCTATGGTATATGCAGCTCAAACACTTCTTACGAAATGAGACGAGGACATACCCACAACCGCCACGACACACACTACTGGAAGACCTACTGGACGCAAATATCCTAGATAAAGGGAACTGTAGTGACATGTGCGACTGACTGACAGAGAGGGCCGACACCGTACTGGACGCAACAAGAAAGAAATGGGAGGAGGACCTGGGGATTGAGATTGGATGGGGACTCTGGAGCGAAGCACTGCATAGGGTCAACTCCACCTCCACGTGCGCAAGGCTCAGCCTGACGCAGCTAAAAGTGGTACGTAGAGCCCACTTAACAAGAACCCGTATGAGTAAGTTCTTCCCGGAGGTGGAGGATAGATGTGAACGGTGCCAAGTAGGCCCGTCCAACCACGCCCACATGTTCTGGTCCTGTCCCAGACTGGTGGAGTACTGGACAGCCTTCTTCGAGGCAATGTCCAAAATGGTGGGGGTGAGGGTGGAGCCATGCCTGAAAGTGGCGGTCTTCGGGGTCTCGGACCAGCCAGATCTATTCCTGGGGAGGAGGGTGGACGCCCTTGCCTTTGCCTCCCTGATCGCCCGCCGTAGAATCCTGTTTGGCTGGCGGTCAGCAGCACCACCCAGAGCTGCAGACTGGCCGTCCGACCTCTCAGAATCTCTCCAAATGGAGAAAATCAAATTCTCCATCCGAGGGTCGGACGACGGCTCCCACAGAACGTGGGAGCCATTCACACGACTGTTCCGGGACCTGTTTGTGGCCAACGAACAAGAGGAAGAATAGCCAGGTAGCCAAGAATCAGGAGAACTTAGTCAGGAATCAGGAGAGGGTAGCCAAGGCATGAAAGGGAGAGACAGGCGAACCACAGGAGGGGGCGGGACAGGAGAAGAGAACCAGCGGGATGGGGCGGGGGGCAGGGAAACAGGAGCCGGAAGGAGGGCACGGGGTGCCAAAACATGCATGACATCTCCAGGAGCGGGGGACGAGGAGGTTGGGGATGGAGGACGGGAGGAGCAGGGGCTTATTCTGTGTACATAACGCTAATTATACCGTGTTCAAAAACCCAATAAAAACATTTATTTTAAAAAAGTGTAAGGGCGGGGTGGGGGGGGGGGGGGGGGGGGGGGTGTGTGTTGGTTTTGGGTTTATTTTGTTTTGTAATGTGTGTTAAATGTAAAAATTTGAATAAAAATATTTAAAAAAAAGTCAGCATTTATAAATTGCCATTAATATTGCGACACCAAAGGCTTCACAGAGACATAATTGGGCAAAAATTAATGTTGATGTTGGGACAAAGGAGGAAGTATTTGGAGTGGACAAAAGCTTGACCAAAGAGGTAGTCTGTTTTGAGGAGGGTCTTAGATGAAGTACAGGAGATGGCTATGTAGTGGTTTTTGAGGATTTCCAGAACATGAGGCCTCAATGACATAGGATACGGACAAAGGAGCTCATGTTTCTGAATTTACGATGGTGTTGATTGGTAGGCGTAGTGGGAGGTCACCGGATTGAATCCCACTGTGTATAGTTTCTGATTGGCAAGTTCAGAGAAGGCTGTGGTGTCTTCCACTGGGACAGGGAAAAGAATAATCTGATGGGGTGCTTGACTGGGTGGTACTTTATGTCGTAGCTGGTTCGAGTGGGCATTGGCAATGTTTTGATAAAGGGTAACTCTGGGAAGACTTAAATGTGTATTTATTTTGCATGTAATAGTCAAAGCTGAGGAGCAGCACGGTGGCGTAGTGATTAGCCCCGCTGCCTAATGGCACCAAGGAGCCGGGTTCGATCCCGGCTCTGGGTCACTGTCCGTGTGAAGTTGGCACATTCTCCCCGTGTCTGCGTAGATGTCACCCCCACAATCCAAATAATGTGCAGGTAGGTGGATTGGCCACGCTATATTGCCCCTTAATTGGAAAAACAAATTGGGTGCTCTAAATTTTAATTTTAAAAATAGCCGAAACTGGGAGAAGAGACAGCAAATCCTGGGTGCACAATATTCCCGTGATATTTGTGTTCTCAAAATAAAAGATTTTGAGTACAAACTGTAATTGATAGAGCTGATTTTTAATGTAATGCAATTTATCTATGTCTTGGTTCCCCTAAGAATCAAGTGTTGACACAGACGCAGTGTTTTCAATGGAATCACAAGATACCCATTAGGGTCAGAGTGCTCAAAGTTGGGCATTCAAGATATTGATTCCCAAGGAGCTTATTGTGTGGGATACCTATATGAATTGTTCACAACCGCATTGTATTAATTGTTATTTTTCTCACTGTTGTTAAACTTGCTTGATAATTGGATATTGTAAATGCATTAATGACCTGCTTTTGTTGCCATACATGCTTTCCTGAGTTTTTAACTTGAGTAATTTGCAGCCTGTTTCCATTGTTTTGTTGTCACCAGAGTTTGGGAAGATCTCAGCATTGCATAATTGTGCACTATTGCAAGCTCCAACTTCTTTGTGAAGGATTCATGTTTTTAAACAGAGTAAAACTTCAATATTTTTATTGGGAGTGGTGATGTGGCTGGAATGAGTTTGAAATAAATAGCATACCCAGTAGTCCCCCGTTATACCGCGCTCCGCAATACCGCGGTTCGCGATATACCGCGGGGGGGCTTATGGACCCCAACTGTCAGTTGTGTCAATTTCAGCGGCCGGCTCACTTTGATCCGGAGAGGGAAGCTGCTCTCTCACTGAAACAATCAGCCGGCCGCTGAAATTGACACTGCCCGCTGCTCTCTCCCTCCAATCAGAAACATTAAAACTTAAAAGTTGGATTGGAGGGAGAGAGCAGCCGGCAGTGTCAATTTCAGCGGCCGGCTGATTGTTTCAGTGAGAGAGCAGCTTCCCTCTCCGGATCAAAGTGAGCCGGCCGCTGAAATTGACACTGCCGGCTGCTCTCTCCCTCCAATCCAACTTTTAAGTTTGAATGTTTCTGATTGGAGGGAGAGAGCAGCCGGCAGTGTCAATTTCAGCGGCCAGCTCACTTTGATCCGGAGAGGGAAACTGCTCTCTCACTGAAACAATCAGCCGGCCGCTGAAATTGACACTGCCCGCTGCGCTCTCCCTCCAATCAGAAACATTAAAACTTAAAAGTTGGATTGGAGGGAGAGAGCAGCCGGCAGTGTCAATTTCAGCGGCCGGCTGATTGTTTCAGTGAGAGACCAGCTTCCCTCTCCGGATCAAAGTGAGCCGGCCGCTGAAATTGACACTGTTTTAATTAGATCCACGATGGGGGTTTTAAATTTATTTAAAAATCTATGCTAGCGCTTCCCATTGTGAGTCTACGGGGGTTTGACCTCTCCCCCTGCCCCCCGTAGACTCTCAATGGGAAGCGCTAGCATAGATTTTTAAATAAATTTAAAACCCCCATCGTGGATATCCGCGGCTCGGATGCAACGCGGGTGGCTGTCTTGGACCCCAACACCCGCGTTATAAAGGGGGACTACTTAAGGAAAGATGTTGAGGCACGCCTGCATTTGGAAGGGTGGGGAAACGAGGAAACATCAAGCTCATTGGAAGAGCTGCTTCCAGTACATAGATCACAGCAGGCCAAATTATAACTGCTTTCTCTTGACAACCCTATAGCCGAATACTGGATTACTTTCTTTATTTTTTTATTTTTTTAGTCAGCCAGACTTTTATTTTCACAAAGTTTCAACTGTCAGTACATTTTAGAAAAAAGTATTTGGTCTCTTGGTAGTGAAACGGGGCTTGTGCCGTTGACGCAGGATTCTGTGTGGCAGAGGGAACTTGATCTTGGAATTGTGGAACTGCTTAACAGCAGGTCGGCGACACTTGCTTGATGGAATCTCCTCTACTTTCATGATCTGAATGGAGTGAGCACGAGCACGATGGCGAGCTCCCATACCACGGTCGCACAGGGTGACAGCGCCAGCAGTTGTCGGGTCCCTGTACTCCCTGTACATATTATGGGTTCCACTGCGAGAGTCATAGCGCAGCCAGATACCAAAGTTCTTCACTTTTGCAGGTGACTTCTCAAAAACAAGTCCACAATAGACGATTTCACCAGCAGACTTCAGTTTCTTCATCAGTGAAATGAAGTACCAGAATCGAGACTTGGCGACAATATGATTTGGAGCAAAGATGCGCATCCGATACAGCGCAGGGCTGGGCTCTTTAGTTGAGGGCAGGCGCAGCCCAATCACCTTGTACTCCTTAAGGGTGCCCGAAGCCTTCATGTCGCCTCCCGATCGCCTGCCACCGAAAAGAGCCTGGATTACTTTATTGATGACGAGAGAGCCAACTCCATTGTACAACTATTCTCCGCGACAAATTTTGACAGCAGTTTTCCAAAGTTTTATATATGCCATTATGTATTTAATGGCATTCCTCGGTTTCTTTGTCTTGAGATGGCTAGAAGTTAAGTCGGAGGGGGAGAGCGAATGAAGAGCAGTGACTTAATTTGTCATTTTGTGCTGTGGAGGAATCTTCACTCAGTCTCCCTCACCTGCAGAGGAATAATGTGTGTTCTCATAACATTGTGCAATGTTGTGCTAATTATTCAACCCAAATGGTTGGCATTGGAAATTTTAGTCCCCTCCACCCCATAATTAGGAGAAACCTCAGAATATCAACCTGGTGGTGGTGGGACCGTTGGGATTTCTGATAACATTTAAAATTGTGCGTTAAAACTGAAGCTCAAACTATGAAGCTGTCCTTTAATTCTTGTTGGGAGTGGTGATCCTGCTTCACCTGAGGAGGGAGCAGTGCTCCGAAAGCTAGTGTTTGAAACAAACTTGTTGGACTTTAACCTGGTGTTGTAAGGCTTCTTACTTTAATTCTTCAGCAAGTAGCACAATGTAACAACAACTTGCATTTATGATATTTGGGAGCCTTGTTTTGTCAATTTCAATTTCTGCTTGGCTTCATCCTGTAAATGAAAATTAGCCTCAACTACCATGCTGTACCAAAGGTCATTAATCTTCTGCCTTCTTGTTGACTCCATAGATTCAGGGTGGAGAGGGCCGTGTGTACAAGTGCCTTTTCAACCACAAGTTCGAAGAAGCCATGAGTGATAAGGTAAGCAGCCAGTTAGTTTGAAGGTCCTTATCGCTCTCTCATCCGCTTATATGCTCGTAAATCTTGACCTCATCTGATATGTATAAATTTGGTTATCCAAGGTCTTCCCACTGACATTTCATTCTTTTCAGAGATCACAACCACTGTTTCTATACACCTGGGCAAATCAGACATTCCCATTTGTTTAGTATTACCCTGCTAATATTTTAATTTAATTTGTGACATTTAACTGTATCTTGTTCAGTCCTGCTGCAGTGGAGCCCATCACTGTTTTAGTGAAATATTGCACTTGGTTTCCAAGTTGCACTGTGAAGGTTAATTTTATTTTGTATTTTCATATTTCGTTTGTTACCTTCAGACACTGAGCATTCACGTTTTCAGAGTTTAGCAGGTTGCACATTCCTTGTTAGTTTTCACAATATAAATGCTCTTGTACCTTTGTACTCCCTTCAATAAAGATCAGTTAAGAGTCAGTATTTGAATTTTACCCTGCCAGTCTTTAAGGCACAGGTATTTGCCCGCAGTTTCTGTACAAGATGCAATGCTCATAAGAAATTGGATCTGGAATGGCAAAGTATCACCACTCCTGTATAACTCAGTAAGACCTAAAGGGATGTCTGACCTAGTAAACTATCAGCCCTTCCTGACAATTAAAAATATATATATATTTTTATTCCAGGCTTTTTGCATGAAAATATCAGAAGGCCAAAACATAAACAGATCCCCAAACTCCCTCGATGAATGGTTAACACCTCCGGGTGAATCCTCCCTCCAACCCCCTAAAAGTGAACGTGACCTTCTCCAAATGCAGGAATTCACTCACCATACCCCCACCTTCGGCAGCTCCGAATCCCATTAACACAACAAAATCCATCTCCGGGCTATCAGAGAGGCAAAGTCCAATGCATCGGACTCTCCCCACCTGGACTCCCGAAACCCTGAATATCCTCACCGTTGGACTTGGGGCCACCCTCCCAAGAATCTCTGACATAACAAACCCCTGCCAGAACCTCCTCCGCTTTGGACACGCTCAAAACATGTGGACATGATTCGCAGACCACCCACACACCCCCACCCCAGCCTGTACACAGCCCACACCTATCCTCCACCCGTGCAAAGAACTGGCTCATCATCGCTACTGTCATGTGGGCCCTATGCACCATCTTAAACTGGATGGGGCATAACCTCTCACTCAACAAGGACGCGTTCAACCTCGGCAAGGGTTCTTTCAATTTCCTCGCCCCTACTACCCCTCCTAACTCCTCCCATTTGAGCTTAATCATCTCCACCGGTGCACCCTCCCTCTACATCAATTCACTATAGTTGACCGCTACCCACCTCCCCTATACCGTCTTCCGACAACAACTTGTCCCCGCCGGCACAAAGTTCTGATTGCCACATATTAGCGCCCTCAACAACATGCTCTCCAACCCAAAATGATGCCTACGCTGGCACCACACCCGTAATGCCGAAACCACCTCTGGGCTCACTGAGTACCTGGCCGGCAAGTCAGAAAAAACACCAACAGTGCACTCAAACCTGTCTCTTCCCCCACCCCCCCAAACACACCAACCCCTCTTCCACTGCTCATTTCCCCACCATTGTTTGCCGCTCAATAATTCACCAAACTCGCCAACATCCGCCCCCTTGCCCCCTCTCCAGGCATCCAGGCACACCTTCCTTACTTGCGGGGTCTTCCCAGCCCACACAAACCCCAAATTTATCCCATTCACCTTCCTGAAAAAGGACTTGGGAACAAAGATGGTAAGGTTCTGGATTACAAACAAGAACCTGGGCAGCACCGTCATTTTAACTGTCTGCACACGCCCAGCCAGTGACAGCAGCAACATATTCAAACTCTTGAAATCCACGTTCATACATTCAACCAGTCGTGCCAAGTTCAATTTGTGTAGCTGGGCCCAACTCCATGCTACCTGGAATCCCAGATACTGAAAACACACCCCCATCACCCGAAACGCCAGCTCCTTTAACCTCTTCCTCCTTCCCTCTAACATTGATTGGGAAGGCCTTGCTCTTCCTCATGTTCAACTGCAACCTCAAAAACCAGCCTAATACCCTCATGATCTCCAGAATCTTATCACTGTTGCCCTCTGGGTCCTAGATATATAGCTACTGCAAAACTCTGTGCTTAGTACCCCACTGCTCAATCCCCTTCCAACTCCTTGACCCCCCCCCCCCCGAAAGCGCTATTGCCAATGGCTCTATCGCCAAGGTGAAAAGCAATGGGGAGAGCGACACCACTGCCTCGATGCAGCCAGAAGTACCCAAACTCATCCTGCTCGTCTGAACACTTGCAAACGTCACCCTGTACTACAGCCTAACCCAGTCAACGAACCCCTGGCCAAACCCGAACTGATCCAACACCTCCAACGAATAGACCCACTGCATCCGATCAAAGGCCGACTCCGCATTCATTGCCACCATTTTATTTACTTCCTGTCTCTTTGAGGGCATCATAATAACGTTCAGCAGCCTATGCACGTTTGCCGACAACTGCCTTCCCTTTACAAATCCCGTCTGGCTCTCCCCTGGCACACAAGTCCTCTATTCACAACACCGGCACCTTCACCGACACCGTTGCAATGATATAAGGTGTACGACCAACATTGCTCCGGGTCCTTATCTTTCTTCAAAATCAGGGAGATGGAAGCCGTGACAATATGGTGGGCAGCTTCCCCCAAACCTGTGGAGCCTCTGCCTCTCCTTCAACAGCCCTTCCTCGAATGCCACTGAATACCTCGATCCACCCTCAGAATCTCCTCTACCAGCCTTGCCCTCTCCTCTCGTTTCACCCTCTCCCTGTGTGCCCGGATCAAAATAAGAGCCTTAAGAGCCTCCAACAGCATGCCGGCCCTGACCTCCCTCCTTGTCATTCAACTCCACATAACTCTGAATGGCAGCCCTCACCCAATCGCACACCCCCCTCATCCGGCAACACCACCATATATATCTACCACTACTACGGCCGCTGGGCCACCCCCTGAACCACCCAGTGCACCACGTGACCGAGTACTCCGGATCGGCCACCCCTGCCAGCAGCGCCTTATCCATCAGAAAAATGTCAATCTGGGAGGACACCCGGTGCACGTGTGAGTAAGTATGAGAGTGCCCTCAACCTGTCCAACCTCTGATATAAATTGCATTGAAATTGTCCCCCATAACCAGCCTACGTGTGTCCAACCCTCTCCCACCCCTTCCTCCTGACAAGTCCCATTTAATTTCCATTAACCAGCCTGGCTAGGGTGCCCCGCACCCAAGACCTCTTCACCTCACCCTCACAACCACCAACAAACAGAGAAACAAAAGGCACACTCGCCATTTCTGCCCTCCCGTAGTAACCTGCCCCAGTTCACCCAACCAATATGCCCCACAATTTACACAGAACTCCTCTCCAAAGTTCAATGTATATCCTCTCACTCCTCCCAGTCCGTGGTCTCTCAGAAAATCCATCGCCTTCTCCGACGAGTCAAAATAAAATTCCTGCGTGTGACGCATCATCCACAAGCGGGCAGCGTACAGAGCCTCAAACTTCACCCCCTTCTTGTAGAGGGTGGCCTTTATCCGATTATACCCCCCCTCCGCTTGGCCCGCTCCGCCGCCAAATCCTGGTAAATCTGCGGCTCACTTCCCTCCCAGGTGCATTTCTTGGTCTGCCTCACCCACCTCAAGATCTTCTCTTTATCCAGGAACCGATGCATCCTCACTACCATTACCTCGGCGGCTCCTCCAGCTGCGGCTGCCTCGTCAGCGTCCTGTGTACCTGATCCACCTTGAGGGGAAGGTCAAAGGCCTCCTCCCCCATCAGTTTCTCCATCATGCTCGCCACAAACCTGGCGGCCTCCGCACCTTTGACTTTGGCGTCCCCATGATTCTCAAATTCTGCCTCCTGGAGTGGTTCTCAAGGTCCTCCAACTTGTTTCTCAGCCTCTTCTGGCTGCTCATCACCACCCCCATCCTTGCCTCCAATGAGGTCAGCTGATCCTCATGCTCCACCACCAACTTCTCCATCTTCTAGATCGCAAGGCCCTGAGCCTCCTGTCTCTGCTCCACCTGCTCGATCGCCGCTCGAAGCGGCTCCGCCACCGTTGCCAAATCCTCGAAGGTTCATTTCCTCTGCTTTCGGAATTGGCCATTTAGGAACTCCACCAGCTGCTCCGGCTACTGGGTGGGCAGAGCTGCCCTCTTAAACTCCGCCATCTTCACCTGCATCGTACCACAAAAATGTTCTTGCTCCATCTGTGCTGTCTTACTCGTGGCACTCCTTGCCTGCTGATCCATGTACTCACCCGACTAGAGCAGTGCTACCTTCTCTCGGCACTTGTATACCGTTTGCCCTCAAAGACTACACAATTCGGGTGGGGAAGGACTGAAGAAATTCACCTCTAGCAGGAGCCACCAAAGGTACGACCACTCACTCCATTTACACCACCGGAAGTCCAGCCCTTCCTGATAGTTGAACAGCTCCAAATTATCCTTCTGCTGGAATGGCAACTATAAGCTCCTGTTTCCGTAGCTTCAAAGCACAACTCCAGAGTTATCTTCTCTTCCGTTATTGTGTATACTGATGTTTGATCATTTTTTGCATCAATTTTTCCTCATGTCCAAATTTATGATATTTGTGGGAGTGCTGAATATAACCGTACACCGTTAAAGCACTGGTACTTAGCATTGAACTTGGACTGGCTGAGAATTTGTGCTCACTTTTGTGCATCAGTTAGTAGCTGCTCTGGATAACTGGATTTTATTAGTTTTTGATTATTTACATAATGTATATGTGAATTGGATTGAAACATACACAAATGCATATACAAGACCTTCTATTTGTTGTGTGCTTAAAGATGGGTAGAGTATCTACCAGCCTGGAGTTCTTTTGTAGGAATAAAAATAAAACCTATGCCCCCAAAATAGAGGTTAGTGGTTGGTAATATAGTGGCCACTGAGTTTCAGAAAGATTAAATTCATACTGTTCTAAATGTGGCCAAGTTGTTAAGGAAATAAAAAACAGATGGGTTTTGTTAGCAAAACGTCTTTTAAATTGCATAACTGTTGCTTGCAGCTTTACATGTGCCACGTTTTAGATGCTGGAACTCATTAGCAGTGTTCCTCCAGAGTGAGCATCGCTTAAGTGGAAACCCAGAATTATAGAGCTTGACTGAATGTATGGTTAAGGAGCAGCACCAAGAGTATATTTATAAAATAGCAGGCAAACTCGGTCTTAAATTTTTCAGACATGCCATTTTAAATTACTTTGAAGGATCATCCAGACTTGAAACTTTAGTTCAGTTCACTCTCCACAGATGCTGTCAGTCCTGCTGAGATTTTCCAGCATTTTCTGTTTTTGATGCATGAGAAGTCTTGATTTAAAGCTACGTAACCGCATCTGCTTTCCTGTCTTGAAACTCAAAACAATTGAGATTCAAACAAAAATGATATCTAATTACTTATAGTTGCTCCCTGCCAGTTCACTGATGTGTTGAAGGATGATTAGTATAATAAAGACTGCTATTGGAGCCAAAGAGAAGAGGCAGTAAGTGAGCTTTCCTTCTTCTGTTTCATATCCTTCCATTATGGAACAAATTCAGACCCTTGAATCACTCTGAAACATTTTGTATTAGTTGCTCGCAGACATGTTTGCATTGTCTGCATAAAAACTTTCCTCATTCACTGGAGTTCACACCCCACTGTGTACAAAAAAAACAAATATTAGTGAATTTGTTGCACGTCATGGTAAAGCCAGCTCTAATTATCTTCGACAGTGGTGATGAGCTGGTTTCATGAGCCATTGCAGTCCATGTTGTGTGGATGTACTCACGTGCTGTTAGGCATGGAGTGCCAAGATTTTAATCCAGCAGCAATGAAGGAACAGTGATTTAGTTCCGAACCAGGAAGGTGTGCGACTTCGGGAACTTGCTCACTTGCTGCCCTCATCCTTCTAGATGATAGGCGTTGCAAGTTCGGAAGGTGCTGTCAAAGGAGCCGTGACAAGTTGCTGCAGCACATCTTGGTGGAGAAGTGAATGTTTTTAAACACTTTTTTTTATCCTATCCTTAAAGTTACAAAGCCAATGCACAAATTGTTCAGGGCAAACCCTTAATCCATCTCATTGCTTGCTCAAAAAAACAATTCAAATTCAAATTCATATCAAACCCAGTCCATGGCCTCCACAAGGGAGACGCATAAGATCCAAGCTGACAAGAGACATTGCACCTCATCTTGGGGCTGATCTGATGCTTGGTCTCAGCCAAAAAGCCAAGGGGCAAGGAGTGAATGCTTAAGATGGTGGATAGGACACCAATGAAGTGAGTTGCTTTGTACTGGATGTTGTCAAGCTTCTTTAATATTGCTGGAGTTGTGCTCATCCAGGCAGGTAGAGACTATTCCACCATACTCTTTGCTTGTGCCTTTTAGATAGCGGAAAGGCTTTTGGAATCGGGGTGAGTCACTTGCTGCAGAATAATTGACCCCTGGCTTGCTGTTGTAGTCAGAGTATTTATACCACTGGTCCACAAGGTCTAGGATAGAGAGCAGCAGATTGTTAAAGGAGATTAAAGTAATAGGACATAGAGAACAATTTTTTTAAAGGACCAAAACACAAACTGTGTTATTCCGTAAAAATTGCTTCCAACAATAAAAGAAAAAACAGTGCCAAGCAATGATATGAAGATGGCTGAAAGCATGCAAACAGGTTTTAAATAATGCTGCATTGCAAAATTCAGAAAACTGCACAAATGTATACCTACAACCAAATTCCCACATGCAGAGTGAGATCAGCTTCAGGAGAGACAATAATTGTTGGGGATGTATTTGTTTTAATTAACTGCACTTTAGAAATCAACATTCAGTAGCAGGTCACAAGTCCAGTTTTTTGTGAGGCTATTAATACATTCATTAACATATTAATGCTCACACTAATTTCAGTAATCTTATCAATGATGGTATGGTAGCATAATTGTTATGTTCATAGACTAATAATCCAGGCACCTGGACTGTGATCCGGAGATGAGCTCACATCCATGACAACAGGAGAATTTCAATTCAATTGATTAACATAAACTTTGGAGAAAGGTAGTACTAGATCGATAATGGTGACCATCAAACTGCAGGGTTGTCATAAGAATCCACTTGGCCTTTAAGGAAGTAAACTTGTATCTTTGTCCTTCTGGCCTATATGTGACTTCAGACTCCTCAACCCCCCAATAGGAATTGCCTAGCAAGCTATTCAGTTGTATTACAATGCTATGGGAAAGTCAAAAATGAACAGCACACCCAGGATCAGTCTCTGTACCAAATACAAAAAAGCACTTAACCCAGTCAACCCTACAAAATCCTAATACCTGGGGACTTGTGCCAAAATTGGGGTGGCTGTCTCACAGACTCATCAAACAACAGCTCGACTGTCAAATATTCTCAGCATCATACCTGAGAGTTAATGCCCCAGACTCTCCCAAAACCAGTTCTAGCTACGAAAGAGAAAATGCTGGAAAATCTCAGCAAGTCTGACAGCATCTGTAGGGAGAGAAAAGAGCTAACGTCTCGAGTCCGATGACTCTTTGTCAAAGCTAACAGACAGAGAAAGTGGGAAATATTTATACCGTGGAGTAAGAATGAAAGATGAGTCATAGCCATAGAAACCCAGGGAAACCGGGTGCTAATGGCCACAGAAACCAAGGGGAAAGATTGCTAATGAGAGGAGAAAAGATGTGAAAGGTCAAACAGCAGGGAAACTAACATCAGAGGATGATGAACATCAGTTCCAGCTATGTCCTATCCCACCAGCAGAATGGCCTGACCAAAGCTGAAACCAAACAAATGGCAGATTCTCATGATCCTAATGTCTGCCCCTGTTGCCCTGACTCCAACTAAACCTAGCTCTGCCATGAAATTCTCACGCATGCACTGCGACTCTTTCCGAAACAGTGAACGTTTGTTATCAATGGCAAAGAATTGTGTGGTACGGCTTCCCTTCGATAAGACTTATCAATCCAACAGTCGCTTATTGAGTGGAGATTGCCTTGTTGCTACCTTAATGAGAATACAGTTATGAAATTTTTGCCTGTAGCATTCATAAAATTATAGATCTTCCCGGAACAATTACTGTTAATTATATAAATGAAGCACTTCCGGTTGGGGAGATGCGGAGCTAAGCCGCACGTTCGGTAGCTCCTGCTATTTTCGGTCTTTTGGGCTCTTTTAAGGGCCCGTTGTGGTGCTGGTTGGACTTTTCCTGGTGTGGGAACACATCCACTGCTCACTTCTGCCTGTGGATGGATTGGACCAGGAGCAGAGCAGTTAAAAAATCGGCTTTGGAGCAGAGAAAGGTGTGAGGCAGGAGAAACAAGATGGCGGCGGGCGGGTGCCGGCAGCGTGGCAGCAGTGGGCGCAGGAGCAGCAGGAGCTGCTTCAGGAAGGCTTCAGAGAGCTGAAGGCTGAGCTTTTGGAACCGCTTAAGGCCTCGCTGGCAAGCTCATGGTGACTCAGACGGCCCAGGGTGTCGAGATCCGGGAGCTACGGCAAAAGGCCTCGGAGAGCGAGGACAAAATCCTAGGCCTGGCAGTGAAGGTGGAGTCGCACGAGGCACTCTACAAGAAATGGCAAGCGAGGCTGGAGGAGATGGAGAATCGCTCCCGTCGGAAGAACTTACGGATCCTGGGCCACCCAGAGAGGCTGGAAGGTTCGGACTTGGGGGCCTATGTGACGATGATGTTGAACTTGCTCATGGGCGCGGGGTCATTCCAGGGCCCCTTGGAACTGGAGGGTGCCCATCGAGTGCTGTTGAGGAAGCCCAAGCCGAGTGAGCCGTCCAGGGCGGTGCAGGTCAGTTTTCACCGCTTTGTTGACCGTGAGTGTGTGCTGAGATGGGCGAAGAAGGAGAGGAGCAGCAAGTGGGAGAATGCAGAGATTCGGATTTATCAGGACTGGAGTGCGGAGGTGGCAAAGAGAACGGCTGGTTTTAATCGGATGAAGGCAGTGCTTCACAAGAAGGGGGTGAAGTTTGGCCTGTTACAGCCGGCACGCCTCTGGGTCACTTACAGGGACCGCCAGCTCTACTTCAATTCCCCGGAGGTTACCTGGGCCTTCGTCCAGGCAGAGAAGTTGGACTCGAACTGAGGACTGGGGTGCTGGGGATTGATATACATAGTCCGGAGGCTTTGTTCTCCGTGGTATCCTTTTGTTTTTCTGGTTGTGGTTGTTAATGTCCTTTTGCCTTTTTTTTTTTGCTTTTTCGTGTTTTAGGGGCTCTTATTATTCATTTTGGTGCTTTCTTGTTTTTTCACTGGTGGAGGGCTGGGGAGCTGTTCGTGGGCCCGCTGGGTCACACGCCCTTTTTCCCCTCGGGTAGGGGGGGGGGGGGGGGCGGAGCGGAGTCTGAGATGGAAGCGCGGGCTTTCTTCCTGTGCTGGAGGAGCAGTGGGCGGGACCGGCACTGGGTGGGGGGAGTGGTGGTTGTGTTGCACTGGGGAGGGTCATTGGGGTGGCTGGAGCAGCCAGGGTCAGCAGGAGTCGGCTGACTTATGGAAATACGATGGAAGGGATTACGTAGCTAGGAGGGGGAGCCTAGCTTTGGGGGGGGTGGAAATAGGGGGGAGGAAATGGGTGGGGGGGGGAGGAAATAGGCGGGGGGGGGGAAGAGGAGGAAATAGGCGGGGGGGGTGGAAATAGGGGGGAGGAAATAGGCGGTGCAGAGGGCGGGGGAGGACTCCCCCCGATTCGGCTGGTCGCATGGAACGTGAGGGGGCTGAATGGGCCGGTGAAGCGGTCCCGGGTCTTGGCGCACCTGAGGGGACTGGGTGCGGACGTAGCCATGCTCCAGGAGACGCACCTTAAGGTGGCGGACCAGGTGAGGCTAAGAGGTTGGGTTGGGCCGGTGTTCCACTTGGGGCCAGATGCGAAGAATCGAGGGGTAGCGATTTTAGTTGATAGCTTGTCGTTTGTGGTGTCGAGTGTGGTGGCGGATAGCTGCGGCAGATACGTAATGGTGAGTGGTAGGCTTCAAGGGGAGCGGGTGGTTCTGGTTAATGTGTACGCCCCCAATTGGGACGATGCAGGTTTCATGCGGCGAATGTTGAGCCGGATTCCGGACCCGGAGTCGGGGGGCTTGATTTTGGGAGGGGATTTTAATACAGTGCTGGACCCAGCTCTGGATCGTTCGAGGTCTAAGACGATAAGAGGCCTACGGCGGCCACAGTGCTGAGGGGGTTTATGGATGAGATGGGAGGGGTAGATTCTTGGAGGTTTTTGAGGTAGGGAGTTCTCCTTTTTCTCCCATGTCCACAAGGCTTATTCCCGGATTGATTTATCCCGAGAGTGGTGGGGGCGGAGTATTTGGCGATAGTCATATCGGACCACGCTCCGTATTTGGTGGACCTGGAGCTGGGGAAGGGGAAGGATTAACGCCCGCTGTGGAGGCTAGATGTGGGACTTCTGTCAGAGGAGGAACTATGTGGGCGGGTCCGTAGGTGCATTGAGGGGTATTTGGAAGCTAATGATAATGGGGAGGTGCAAGTTGGGGTGGTCTGGGAAGCGTTGAAGGCGGTGGTTAGAGGGGATCTGATATCTATTCGGGCGTACATGGAAAGGGGGAGAGGGCTGCGAGGGAGAGGTTGGTGGAAGAAATAGTGAGGGTGGACAGGAGGTATGCGGAGGTCCCGGAAGAGGGGCTTTTGAGGAAGGGTCGTAGTCTCCAAGAGGAGTTCGATATACTGACCACCCTGAAGGCGGAGGCTCAGCGGAGGAGGGCACAGGGAGCGATAAACGAGTACGGGGAGAAGGCAAGTCGGATGCTGTCCCACCAGCTCCGGAAGTGGGAGGCAGCGAGAGAGATAGGGGGAATTAGGGATGTAGGAGGGAACCTGGTGCGGGATGCTAGGGACATTAATAGGGTGTTCAGGTCCTTCTACGAGGAGTTGTACCGGTCAGTGCCCCGTAGGGAGGGGGGAGGGATGGACCGCTTTCTGGACAAGCTGGAGTTCCCAAGAGTGGAGGAGGAGCTGATTGAGGCGCTGGGGAGCATGCAGACAGGGAAAGCACCGGGACCCGATGGGTTTCCAGTGGAGTTTTATAAGAAGTTCTCAGACCTGCTGGGCCCACTGTTAGTGAGGACCCTGAATGAGGCGAGGGGGGGGGGGGGTTGCTTTGCCCCCGATGATGTCTAGGGCAATAATTTCACTGATTCTGAAGCGGGATAAGGACCCCCTCCAGTGTGGGTCTTACAGGCCGATCTCGCTCCCTAACGTGGACGCAAAGTTGTTGGCTAAGATACTGTCCAGGTGGGTGGAAGATGTGGTCCCGCTGGTTATCCATGAGGACCAGACGGGGTTTGTGAAGGCGAGGCAGCTAAATGTCAATGTGCGGCGGCTAATTAATGTTATAATGATGTCGGTGGCGGATGGGGAGGTGGAAATAGTAGCATCGATGGATGCGGAGAAAGCCTTCGATAGGGTGGAGTGGAGCTACCTGTGGGAGGATCTGAGGAGATTTGGGTTTGGTGAGGGATTCATTAGGTGGGTGAAGCTGCTGTATAGTGCTCCGGTAGCGAGCGTTGGGCTAAAAGGGAGGAGGTTGGAGGATTTTCGGTTGTCCCGGGGGACGAGGCAGGGGTGCCCCTGTCGTTGTACGCGGATGATTTACTGCTGTATATTGCGGATCTGGCGGGGGGGGGATGCCTGAGGTGTTGAGGATACTTGGGGATTTTTCGGGGTACAAGCTCAATGTGGGAAAGAGTGAGCTGTTTGTGCTGAACTTGGGGGACCAGGAGAGGGAGATAGGAGAGCTCTCGTTGAAGAGGGCGGAGAGGAGCTTTAGATATCTGGGTGTCCAGATAGCCAGGAACTGGGAGGTCCTTCATAGGCTAAACTTTTCGAGGCTGGTGGAACAGATGGAGGAGGAGTTCAGAAAGTGGGATACGTTGCCACTCTCCTTGGCAGGCAAGGTCCAGTCGGTTAAGATGACGGTGCTCCCGAGGTTTTTGTTTTTCTTCCAGTGTCTCCCCATCTTGATCTCGCAGGCTTTTTTTAAGAGGGTGAATAAGAGTATTTTGGGGTTCGTGTGGGTGCGGAAGGTCCCGAGAGTGAGGAGGG
The DNA here is from genome assembly GCF_902713615.1 of Scyliorhinus canicula. Lineage (NCBI taxonomy): Eukaryota > Metazoa > Chordata > Chondrichthyes > Carcharhiniformes > Scyliorhinidae > Scyliorhinus > Scyliorhinus canicula. The sequence goes on along the minus strand of NC_052154.1, from coordinate 77,227,019 downwards.
TATTCTTGGAGTGAGGCAGGGAGGTGGGTGGTTTGGCGTTGCCCAACTTGTGTGGGTACTATTGGACTGCAAATATGGTGATGATCCGTAGGTGGGTGATGGAGGGGGAAGGTGCCGCATGGAAGAGGATGGAGGCGGCGTCCTGTGTGGACACGACTTTGGAGGCACTGGTGACGGCCCCACTCCCACTCCCCCTCCCCCGGCAAGGTATTCTACGAGTCCAGTAGTAGCGGCTTCCCTCAAAATTTGGGGCCAGTGGAGGTGGCATAGGGGGGAAGTGAAGGCCTCAATCTGGACCCCGATACGGGGCAACCATCGGTTTGCACCAGGGAGAATAGATGGTGGGTTTTTGAGTTGGCATAGGTAGGCATCAGGCAGATGGGGGACCTCTTGCTCGACGGGAAGTTTGCGACTTTAGAGGAGTTGGAGGGGAAGTCTCGTCCCCCCCCGCGGGTTAGGGCGTTTGTTAGGCTGCAGGTGGCGGAGTTTCCGCTACTGCCGCCAACGGGGCTGCAGGATAGGGTGCTCTCGGGGACGTGGGTCGGTGAGGGTAGGATCTCGGCAATTTATCAGGTGATGCAGGAAGGGGGGGGGGAAAGAGAGGCCTCGGTGGAGGAGTTGAAAGTGAAGTGGGAAGAGGAGCTGGGAGAGGAGATCGATGAGGGGACGTGGGCGGACGCCCTGGGGAGGGTGAATTCGTCCTCTTGCGTTCGGCTCAGCTTAATTCAGCTGAAGGTGCTGCATAGGGCGCATATGACTGGGACCAGGTTGAGCCGATTCTTTGGGGGTGAGGACAGGTTTGGGAGGCCCAGTGAATCACACCCATATATTTTGGGCTTGTCCGGCACTGGAGGGTTTTTCGAAGGGGGTGGCGGGGACCTTGTCCAGGGTGGTTGGTTCCAGGGTGGATTCGGGCTGGGGGCTCGCTATTTTTGGGGTGGCATCGGAGCCGGGAGTGCAGGATGCGGAAGAGGCCGGTATTCTGGCCTTTGCGTCCCTAGTAGCCCGGCGAAGGATCCTTTTACAGTTGAGGGATGCGAAGCCCCCGAGCCCGGAATCCTGGATCAGCGACATGGCCGGGTTCATTAAACTGGAGAGGGTCAAGTTTGCCCTGAGGGGGTCGGTGCAAGGGTTCTTTCAGCGGTGGCAGCCTTTTCTTGATTTCCTGGCGGAGTGTTAGAGGGTGGTCAATTTCAGCAGCTACCAGGGGGGGGGGGTTTGTTAATTTATTGCTTTGTAAGGGGAGGGAGGGGCTTTTGTTTCTGTTTTTTCTACGTCTTGTTTATTTTATTGTTGGAAGAAAATTTTGTTGTTGAAAAATTTGAATAAAAATCATTTAAAAATAAATAAATAATTAATTATTATTATATAAATGAAGGGTACAGAATAAGCAGGTCATGGACATTCATTAGCTGAGCACATACAAAGAGATTTCTGGACAATGGGATGGTCACCAGCACAGTAGCTAAACACTTAATTTACTTCTGGTCACTTCCTTCATCAAAGCTGTTAGAAATCCAATAGCCATCAACATTTTTAGGCTGGAGGATACGTCATGAAGCTATAAAGCATTAATTCTAGTAAGCTTTCCAATACCGGAGACCCAACTTATTTTCTTTATTAACTAGAGACCGAGTTTGCTAATGGATACTTTGGTTTCAGCCCTTCTGGCCCTGAATGTTGATTGCACAGCATGAGAGTAACTGAAATTTACTGTATAAAGTTGCAATTATAGTTTCAGCATTAACCGTTTAACTTGAGTGCCACCTCCGACATAGCAGAACATCCCAAAGGCCTTCACAAAAACGAGAGGGGAACAGACACAGGTCAGGAGGAGAACTATAGGAAATTGTCCAGAAGCGTAACAGGAGTGATGAGACATGCAGCTAGATGGGAGTGGGTTTAAAAGAGAGTTGGCGAGGCAGGACTTTGTTGAAGAAAATGTTAACCAGATTGTAAGATCAGTCAGACCATTGAGGAATTCTGTAAAATTAGAAAAAGATTTTGATAGTAAAATTGAGGATTTGAACATGCTTGTTTCTTGTTGAGTATTTCTAATTTCATTATTTGAAATGCTGGAACAGTAATTGAGAGTTTGATTGAGAAAATTGAATGCCGTTTAGGTAAGTCTAATGCTTCAGGAATGTTGTGTGTATTAAGTAGAAGTTTGGATCCTGGAATTTTTGTTTCCAGGCACCCACGCCGGGGTGCATCCTTCATGCTGCTGCTGCTTGATCTTGTAAAAAGTGATATTGTTATGTAAAGATGTATTTTCACTTGAGGACTTCTGTAGTAGGTGCTGATTTCTTATCCCTTTCCAGTGTCGTGAGGCACTCACAACACGACAGAAGCTGATCGTTCAGGATTACAAAGTGAGTTACTCCCTGGCCAAAGCATGTAAAAATGACCTCCGGAAAAATCGATGCAATGCAGAAAACTTGCCGCGTGCCCGTGAGGCTCGACTTTCCTATTTGTTGCTCTGTCTGGAATCTGCCGTGCATAGAGGTAAGTTTTAATGTTTACCGGCACTGATCTCAATTCGGGCATGTAGTCTGAACCCAGGGCATTGAATATTTCTGTTAATTAAGTATTGATGATAACTGTCGGTTGCAATTGAGTTATAAGAGATAACAAGTGCAATTCTGGACTTTGCTATGGGATGTTGGGTGCACTACAAAGTTGGAGTGTTCACTGCTAAGGCTTTTCCTGAGCAGGAACTTGAGCTTTCTGAGCCAGTAAGTAGCAGCTGACTGAAACGGGAGGGCTCCCATCTTTTCTCCCTTTCTTCAGTTTTGACTTTTGTAAAGAGGAGAGGAGCAAGGGTGGGGTGGAAGTTCTGATGTTTCCTTTGCTTATCGATGTCTGCATACCTAAACAAAAAAGGGATTCCAGGGAACCGTTGAGATTTGAAAAGATTACAGACCACAAGATTACATGCGGCACAGTGGTTAGCACTGCTGCCGCACAGCACCAGGGACCAGGGTTCAATTCTGGCCATGGGTGACTGCAAGTGTGGAGCTTGCACGTTCTCCCCAAATCTGCGTGGGTTTCCTCCGGGTGCTCCGGTTTGCTCCCACAGTCCAAAGATGTGCAGATTAAGTGGATTGGCCATGCTAAATTGCGCCGTAGTGTCCAAAAGGTTAGGTTGGGTTCCTGGGATAGGTAGGGTGCTCTTTCAGAGGGTCGGTGCAGACACGATGGGCCAAATGGCCTCCTTCACTGTAGTGATTCTATGATTCTAACCTAGTGAAAAATAAGATTCATAATTGGTCAGGTGGCTAAGACTCAGTTTATGCTTTAAAGCTGTCATAAAACATTTGCACAATGTGCAATTTCTCTAGTTCCTAACCGAGACTGTTTTGTTAACATGTGGAGAATAATAGGTGCGTCATTCAATCATAATTCTGTACCTTCTGGAAACCAAATTTAAGTGCTATTGAGAAATCATGGGAACTTGGTGTATGTCCTTTGACCACAGAAAGAGGGCTCAGTAAAAGTTGCAGTAAAAGAGCTGCTAAGTTTCATGCCATGTCTACCCCATGAAGGAAGAGGAGGGGATGGTAGGCTTGCAATCCATAAGAGCATACTAGGGAATGGGGTGTGCCTCTGATAATTCATGCTCATGGGGCTGTGTTATGTGCAAAGATACTGATGTTTCATAATTATCTCTCTGACCTGACAGGTCGACAGGTGAGCGGCGAGTGTCAAGGAGAGATGATGGATTATCGTAGAATGCTGATGGAAGATTTCTCACTAAGCCCCGAAATTGTCCTCAACTGTCGCGGTGAAATCGAACTCCACTGTTCAGGCCTGCACCGGAAAGGCCGAACGTTACACTGCTTGATGAGAGTGGGTCGAGGTGACAAGGGCAGTCTGGGTCAGAACTGCCAGCAGTCGGTGAGTGTTTTGATAGGTTGAAAAGTCATGGTCTTTTAACCTGTTTAAAAGTCACGCCATATAATTTGACTCTGTTGACGTTATGTGAGATTAGAAGTGATATTTGATCATTTTGTACTTGGCACAGCATAGGAAAGGCAGATTGAAAGAGAGCATTTCCAGCACACTGAGCAGATGTTGACAGTTCTCCCGATGTTGCTGGTCTTCGTCATTGGAAAATGTTGCATTGCTTCTAATGAGATTATATGAGGCAGCTAAAAGTCAGCCCAGGAGAGTGTACTTTGAATGAGACATTTGATTTTCCACCACTGGCTAATCTTATAATAGTAGTCTTTATTATTGTCACAAGTAGGCTTACATTAACATTGCAACGAAGTTACTGTGAAAATCCCCAAGTCACCTTACTCCGGCGCCTGTTCTGGACCTTTTCAGTTTAAAAAAAATAGTAACAGAGATCTTGTCTTAATGTCAGCAAGTAAAATTCTGCACAGTGTTAGTGGTTAGCACTGCTGGCTGACAGCGCCAGGGACTTGAGTTCAATTCTGACCCTGAATGACTGTTTACACTTCTCCCTGTGTACAAATGGGTTTCCTCTGGGTGCTCTGGTTTCCTCCCATGGTCCAAAGATGTCCAAGTTAGATGGCCAAGCTAAATTCCCCCTTAATGTACAAGGATGTGTACGTTTGGTGGGGTTACAGGGATAGGGCAGGGGTGCGGGCCTGGATGGGATGCTCCTTTGGAAGTTTGGTGCAGATGGGCTGAATGGCCTCCGTCTGCACTGTAGGCATTCAAAATCTCTTAATGAATAATGAAGTAGATGTTAGACTGCAGTGAAAATCAATGTCATGACCTGGATACCACAGATGCGTTGCACAAAAACAGTGCACTTCAAATGTTTCTCCTTTGTACGGAGGATACAACCAGACATGTACTTATGTAATTTAATCATTAATAGAAGTAGTGAAACCTCGGGGACCAGATTTCTAGTTAGACTGTGCATGCTTAATGCCCCTTCTACTCCTATTCCAGCTTCAGTCCCTAATTCAAGAAACAGACCCTGGTGCAGACTACCGTATTGATCGAGCACTGAATGAAGCCTGCGAGTCTGTCATCCAAACAGCCTGTAAACACATTCGCAATGGGGATCCAATGTAAGTAAGAAATAGTATCGTGTTTGCTGCCAGGCTTGTACCTGCTGGAGTTTAGAAGAGTAAGAGGTGACCTAATTGAAACACACATGATCCTGAGGGATCTTGAAATGGTGGGTGTAGAGAGGATGCCTCTCGTGGGAGAATCTAAAACTAGGAGTCATTGTTTAAAAATAAGAGGTCACCCATTTAAGACCGAGATGAGAAGAATTTTATTCTGAGGGTAGTGTGTCTTTGCAACTCTTTCTCAAAAGGCAATGGAAGCAGAGTCTTTGCATGTTTTCAAGGCAGAAGCAGATAGGTTCTGGATTTTTTTAAAATAGGGGGGGTGGGGGGAAGAATATTGGGCGTAGGCATGTTGTTAGTAAGTTCAACCAGGACCTTATTGAATTGTGGAGCAGGCTGGAAGGGCCTAGTGGTCCACTCAATCCGTATGCTCTAATCTTGGGTGTGTACTGTCTGTAATTGAGATTCTGGGCTTGGTCTTTTTGTACATCCATTTCTTTAATTGCCGCCAACTTTGTGAATCTTGAGTCCAGATAAGAATGTGTAAGAAGACATAATCCTAAAATTAAAGTACAGTCATTTTAAGGAGTGAAAAAATGAAATGAAAATGAAAATCGCTTATTGTCACGAGTAGGCTTCAATGAAGTTACTGTGAAAAGCCCCTAGTCGCCACATTTCGGCGCCTGTCCGGGGAGGCTAGTACGGGAATCGAACCGTCCTGCTGGGTCTGCTTTAAAAGCCAATGATTTAGCCCAGTGAGCTAAACCAGCCCCAGTGAATTCTGGAAGCCCCTGTGAATTTTCCCCACGTGACAGTGGAAATTTGGAACTCTCCCTCCACAAGACTGTGGCTACGAGGTCAAAAGGGCCAAAATTGATCAGATTTTATTCGAGAAGAATACATAGCAGATAGAAGCAGGAGGAGGCCATTTGGCACTTTGAGCCTGCTCCATCAAGGGATATTGAACACAATTGGGTAAATGCTGTGAGGTATTGATTTAATGTAATGATAACAGGTTTGAGTCGCTGAATGACCTTCACCTGTGCCTAACAGCCATGTTGACAAAGGCATCATCCAGAGAAGCATGAAGCCACACATTGTTGATGTTGTAGGTTCAATTTATGACAAATGCCCAGTCTCAACCAGGGATCTAATTGGGGTGCTTCAGTCCATTGTTAGGGTTACTGTTGACTATCCAATGGCTCCCAATGGAAAGTGTGCATATTGACAGAATATTGCATTGGATTCAACTTATGCTTTCTATTTCTATTCTTGAGTTATGTGTGAAAGAGCTGCTATGGCCTTGGTAAGCGTAGCCCAGCAAGTGTTGGTGTTTTCAAAAGAAAGACCATAAGACACAGGAGCAGAATTAGGCCGTTCGACCCATTGAGTCTGCTCCATCGTTCAATCATGGCAGATGTTTCTCATCCTCATTCCCCTGCCCTCTCCCCGTATTCCCTGACCCCCTTATTAATAAGAACTTATCTATCTCTGTCTTAAAGATACACAATGATTTGGGCTCCGCAGTCTTCTGCGGCAGAGTTCCACAGATTCACCACCCTTCGGCTGAAGAAATTCCTCTTTATCTCTGTTTTAAAGGATCGTTCCTTCATTCTGAGGCTGAGGCCTCGGGTTCTAGTTTTTCCTACCAGTGAAAACATCCTCTCCACATCCTCTCTATCTAGGCCTCTCGGTATCCTGTCAGGTTCAATAAGATCCCCCCCGCCCCCTCATTCTTCTAAATTCCAAAAAGCACAGATCCAGAGTCCTCAACCGTTCCTCAACGGACAAGTTCTTCATTCCAGAGATCATTGTTGTGAGCCTCCCCTGGACCCTTTCCGAGACCAGCACGTCCATCTTTCAATAAGGGGACCAGAACTGCTCACAATACTCCAAATGGGGTCTAACCAAAGTCTGATGTAGCCTCCGAAGTCCATCCCTACTCTTGTATTCTGGCCCTTTTGACATGAATGCTAACATTGCATTTTCCTTCCTAACTGTTGACTGAACCTGCATGTTAACTGTAAGAGAATCTTGAACTAGGACTCCCAAGTCCCTTTGTGATTCTTATTTCCTAAGCCTTATTCCCACAGCCCAAAGATATTCAGGTTAGGTGGATTGGCAACACTAAATTTCCAATTAATTGGTAAATAAATAATTGGGTAACTCTAAATTTATGGGAAAAAAAAGAAATCTAAATAGATCACGGCCACTGGTTCCCCTTTGTCTAACTCCCTTGTTGTCCTCTCAAATAATTTTAACAGATTTGTCAGACATGACCTCTCCCTGACTAAGCCGTGCTGACTCGGTCCTATTTTTTATAATGCACTTCCAAGTACTTTGCAATCTCATCTTTGACAATGGGAGTTAAAATCTTATCAATGACCGAAGTCAGGTTAATCGGCCTATCAATTGCCATCTTCTGCCTCTCTCCCTCCTTCCCTTAAATAAGGGTGCTGTATTTGCCATTTTCCAATTTTCTGGGACCCTCCCTGCATCCAGTGATTCCAATGCCTCCACAATCTCCTCGGCTATCTCTTTTAGAACACTGGGATGTAGTCCATCTGGTCCAGGTGATTTATCCACTTTCAAACCTTTCAGTTTCCCCGAACCTTCTCCTTAGTGATAGTCACGACATTCACTTCTGCCCATTGACTCTCTTGAAGTTGTGGTAACCCACCGTGAAGACTGATGCGAAGTAACTATTCAGTTCCTCTGCCATTTCTTTGTTTCCTATTGCTACTTCTCCAGGCTATTTTTCCAGTGGTCAAATCTCTATTCCTGCCTCTCCTTTACCTTTTTTCCCTCGTCAGCCATGGATGCCTCATCCTCCCCTTAGCATGTGTCCTCCTCCTTGGGATGCATTTCTGTTGTGTATCCTGAATAACCCCCAAAACTCTTGCCATTTCTGTTCTACTGTCTTCCCTGCTAGGCTCCCCTTCCAAACAACTCTGGCCAGCTCCAACTTCATGTCTTTGTAAGTTACCTTTATTTAATTGCAATAAGGGAACTTCATCTTAAGTTCCTTAATCAAGTCTGCCTCATTAAATATCACCAAATCTGGAATTGCCTGTTCCCTAGTGGGCTCTGTCACAAGTTGCTCCAAAAAAACATCTCTTAGACATTCCACAAAATCCTTTTCTTGGGATCCAATACCATTTTCCCAGTTACCTGCATATTGAAGTCCCCCATCATTATTGTAATCTTGCCTTTGTAAAGTTGCCTTTCATATGTGCTTTTTCTAGCTCCTGATTTATTTTCTGTCCCACATCCTCCTACTCGGGGGACCTATACATAACTCCCATCAGGGTGGTTTTTTCCCTTTGCGATTTTTCAACTCTATCCACACAGATTCTATGCCTTCTGATCCTATATTGCTTCTTGCTATCGATTTAATTTCATTCCTTACTAACAATGTAACCCCGCCCCCTATGCCCATCTATCTGTCCTATATATATATATGGCTAGATGGGCAATATATTGACAGATGCAAGGTGCATTTTGTCAGCTGAAAACTGTGGTGTACATAGACATGTTAACACTAGTAACATTGTGTGATTGTGACTAAAGTTTCATTGCTGTCTTATTTTAAGCTTACTGAGGGAAGCTGCTCATTTGGTGTGGTTTCACGCTTTACCAGTGACGGTTTTTTATTTGACAATGGGTCAAACTAACCTGTTGTGCTAAAAATTGCTAATATTTCTATTGGAAGGATCCTCTCGTGTTTGATGGAACACCTTTACACAGAAAAGATGGTGGAGGAGTGTGAGCATCGCCTCCTTGAGCTGCAGTACTTCATCTCCCGTGACTGGAAGTAAGCCATCTCTCCTGCCCCCTTTTAAAAAAGAATAAATAAATTTAGAGTACCCAATTACTTTTTTCCTCCCAATTAAGGGGCAATTTAGCATGGCCAATCTACGTAGCCTGCACATCTTTTGGTTGTGGGAATGAGACCCATACAAACACTGGGAGAATGGGCATATTCTACACAGTGGCCGGGGCCAGGATCGAACCCGGACCCTCAGTGCTGTGAGACAGCTGTACTAACCAATGCGCCGCCGTGCTGCCCTGTCCTGCCCATTTGTAACAATGTTGACCCAAACATTAACTGCTAGAAATCTGAAGTCAAACAAAGAATGCTGTAAATATCAGTGGCATACAAAAAAGAAAAGTAAACAGTAAATGAGCATATAAACGTGTGGAAAATAACTGAAGGAATAGCTGGTCAATTTAGCCTGTCCCCTCCTGATATGGTGTCACCATTGCCTCTGCAACTGCACAATCTTCTCATGTGGGGCAAATATTAAGGTTTGGGTGGGGTGGGGAAGGGGGATGGAGTTTGGGAAAATTGCTCCTTGACCTCCAAGGGCAAGCAGACAACACCAGGGGACAATGGTGACTGAGAGAATTCCCTTATGGCCCATCTACCTTCTATTTGTTTGCCACAAGCATCAGGAGGGAAAGGCTAATCTTTACAAAAGAGATATGGGGAACAGTACAGATGAAACAGACTGATAATGTTGACATCTTTCACAAAAATAGGCATTTTTATGTCTAATAAATTGTGAATCTATCCTGTATAATATTGTAATTTGAACATATTGAAAGTGGTCTGTAAATGCTGACAAAAGGGCAGCTTCATACAGTGATTACTCCTTTTCCTGATGAGAAAGAAAGCTCCATACAATTGGCAACCCAATACCTGATGAATAAGCAGCACTATGCACTTAGCGTTCCAGATTTGCTGATGGTGATTTTTACATTGACTCCCTGTGTTTGTTAACATTTTAAAGATGAGAGCATTGGCTTCAAATATTTTGAATGCATCATCCAATAGAGAAATAGATTAGAATTTCACTGAATTAATTGCCTGTTCAGCTGTCATATTGAGGTGGGCATGCCTGCTATACAGAGGAACATGGAGACAGGATTATAACGGCAGCTGGATAATGTTGTCCGTTTTAGTGTGATACTCTGCAAGGTCATGACTTTTTTTTGAGAGGAATAAGCTTCCACCAGTTTTCCATGCGTGTCTCAAGGTGCTGACTTGTGCTCAAAATGCCAAGAACTAATGGGGTGGAATGATAAGGTGACATTGTTTGAAGAATAATTTAATTCTTAATTTCAATAAATTACACAAACCAGGTGCTAATCTCACCCTTGTAAAATGTGTTTAAATCACTCCTCAGGATAATTTTGCCACTGAGATTTCAGTGAAATGTTACAGCAGATTCTTTGTACATTGCATGTTCACTGCATGTCAAAAGATCTCTTCAATGCAAAAGTATTCTGGTTGTGAATTTGACTTTAGATAAATGAGCCAAGTGCTGGTAAAGATGGATGGTAATTTGTCGCAGTTTCTAACAATGCCTTCTGGCTCCCATCCTCAGGCTGGATCCGGTTCTTTATCGCAAGTGCCAGGGTGATGCTTCCAGGCTTTGCCACACTCAGGGTTGGAATCAAACAAGTGAAATGCTGCCCCCTGGAGCAGTGTTTTCTTGTCTATATCGTCATGCTTATCGTACAGAAGAACAAGGACGCAGGGTGAGAATGTCAGGTCATACATTTCTGTATGACGTTAAGCATATTTTTATTGTTTTGAAGGGGATATCAATTCAGCAAATTTTCCATGCGGCCCTCACACACCCAATTATGCTGACTGTGCCTGCAACCCGGGGTCATTACATTTGAGAGAGTCTGGACATGGATTGGCATCACAGCTGAGCTTGGTCACGGGTTATCCAGATGTAATTTCCAAAAAGAGTATCATAAATTCAAAGGGTTGTGAAAGCTCTCATAGGATAATTGGTGTAAATCATGAGCATAGATGCTTAGTGTCTAAAGGACCCACTTTTCATGAACCAACTGATCCTGCCAAGCTCTAAAAAGCTAAATAGTATTTCACCATCTGGCTGATGTGGCTCTGACCTCCCTCATTGTGGTGCAGAGCTTTTGTCTTTGAAATTTAAGTCACTTTAATTGAACTGCTCAGCCCTGCCCTTCTGACTGTGAAAAGGTTTCTCCACTAACAAATTCACCCATTAACACTTGCTGTTTTCATTCTATCCTGATTTCAGTCGATGAACTTTCAAGGTTAGTGACGTTCTGCTTTTTGGGTAGGTGTTGACGCGGAGGTCCTGGGTGTGGCCTGAAGTGTCAGTTAATGCACTAGGCTTATGTTTTTTTTAATTTATGGGATGTAGGTGTTGCTAGCTAGGCCAGCATTTATTGGCCATCCCTAATTGCCCTGGAGATGGTGGTGATGGTGAGCTGCCTCTTGAACCAGTGCAGTCAATGTGGTGTCGGTACACCGTCAATGCTACAAGAAGGGAGTTTTAGGATTTTGACCCATTGACGGTGAAAGAATGGCGATATATTTACAAGTTAAGATGGTGTGTGGCATGGAGAGAACTCTCGGATGGTGGTTTCTCGTACATCTGCGGCCTTTGTCCTCAGTGGTGGAAGTCAGGGGTTTGGAAGGTGCTGTTGAAGGATCCTTGGTGAGTTGCTGCAGTGCATCTGTTAGATGGTACACACTGTTGCACTTGTGCATCAATGGTGGATGGAGTGAATGGTTAACGTGGTGCCAATCAAGTGGGCTGCTTTTCCTGGATGCTATTTGACTTTGGGGAGCCAGCAGAATTCCCAGCCTCTAATCTGTCTTGTAGGCACAATATTTAAATGGTTGGTCCAGTTCAATTTCCTGGTAAACCCCCCCAGGATGGTGATAATGGGGGATTCAGCAATGAGAATGCCATTGCATATCAAGGGGAGATGGTTAGATTCTCTTTTGTTGAAGATGCTCATTGCCTGGCATTTTGTGGTGTGAATGTTACTTGCCATTTATCATCCCAAGCTTGAATATTGACCTGGTCTTGCTGCATTTGTGCACAGCCGTCTTCAGTAACTGAGGAGTCACAAATGATGTTGAACATTGTGAAATCATCAGTGAATATCCTCACTCCTAACCTTCTGATGGAGAGGAAGGTAATTGATGAAAAAAGCTGGAGATGATTGGGACGAGGACACTACCCTGAGGAGCTCTTGCAGTCATGTCCCAGGGCTAATTTGATTGGTGTTGAAAAACCGCATCAGGCTTCCTTTGTGCTGGGTATGACTCAAACCAGGGCAGCACAGTGGCGCAGTGGTTAGCACTGCTACATCACGGCACCGAGGTCGCAAGCTCTGGGTCACTATCCGTCTGGGGTTTGCACATTCGCCCTGTGTTTTTAAAAGGGTATGACTCAAACCAGTGGATCAGGAGAATGTTCCTCCTGATTCCTCTTGAGTTTAGCTTCGTTAGGGCCGCTTTGACCTCACCTCGAGTTCAACTCTTTGTTCATGTTTGGATCGGCTGGAATGAGGTCAGGAGCTGAGTGGCCCTGGCAGAACCTGAGTGTGAGTGAATGTGTTCTTGCTGAGTAAGTACTGCCTTCTTGCACTGTCAACGATACCGTCCATTACTTTAATGATCGAGAGTAGACCGATGGGGTGGTAATTGGTCAAGTTGGATTTGTCCTGCTTTTTGTTGACAGCATAACCTGGGAAATTACCACGTTGTCAGGTAGATGCCAGTGTTGTAGCTGGAGCAGCTTTGCTAGTCGTGTGGCTAGTTCTGGAGCACAAGCCACAGGGCTCATAGCCGTTGTAGTATCCAGTGCCTCAGTCATTTATTGATCACGTTGGCTGAAAACTGGCAACTGGTGATGCTGGGACCTCAGGAGGAGACTGAGATGGATCATCCGCTTGGCACTTCTTGCTGAAGCTAATTGCAAATCCCTCAGCCTTGTATCTAATGGTTCCCCCATCATTGAGCATGGGGATACTTGTGGGGAGTCCTCTGGTTAGTATAATTGTCCACCACCACTGGATGTGGCAGGACTGCACAGCGTAGATCTTATTTATTGGTTGTGGGATCACTTAGCTCTGAATATTGCATGTTGCTTGCGCTGTTTGGCATGCGAGTAGTCCTATGTTGTAGCTTCACCAGATTGACATTTTAGGTATGCCTGGTGCTGCTCCTGCCAAGTCTTCCTGCACTCTTGTTTGAACAAGGGTTCATCCTCCGCATGATGGTAAAGGTAGAGTGGGAGATATACTGGGTTATGGGATTGCATATTATGATTGAATAAAATCTGCTGCTGCTGGTGGCTCTCAGTGCCTCATAGATACCGGTTGTTAGATTTGTTTGAAATCCATCCATTTCGCATGGTGGTCGAACCACATAACACGATGAAGGGTATCTTAAGTGTGAAGATTGAACGTCACTTCGACAGGACTTGATCATTCCTGCCAATACGGTCAAGGGTAGCTGCAGCTGTGGCAGGTAGATTGGGGAGGACAGGCTTTTCCCTTTTGTTCATTCCCTCACCACCCCCCCAAAGATCTAGACTACCAGCTATGTTTTTTTGGGCTTGGTCAGTTGTGTTGGTACCAAGTTCTTGCCAGCGAATATTTTGTGCCTTTGCCACCCTCCGTGCTCTTCCAACTGGTGTTCGATATGGAGTACTGATTCACCAACTGAGGGAGGGTGTAGCTGGTAATCAGAAGAATGTTTCCTTGCCTATGCTTGACCTGATGCCATCCGACTTCATGAGGTCTGGACCTAATCTTGAGGACTCCTAAGGCAACTCATGCCAACATACCAATGTGTTGGGACCTCTCCTGGCTCTGTCCCATGGGTGGAACAGGATGTACCCAAGGTTGGCAATGGTGATGTCTGGGACATTGTACGGTATGATTCAGCAAGTATGACTGTGAGGTTGTTGCTTGACTAATCTAGCCCTGAGATTTTAGTAAGAAGAAATTTGCAGGGCTGGATTTGACAGTGTCGTATTCAGTGCCTAGGTTGATGCCAGGTGATCTGTCAGGTTTCATTCATTTTTTTTTAGGCTCTAATTGTTTGATATAACTGAGCAGCTTGTTCAACCATTTCAGAGGGCATTTGAGAACAAACCACATTGCTATGGGTCTCAAGTCATATGTAAGGATGGCAGGTTTCCTTCCCTAAAGGATATTAGTGAACCAGATATGTTTTTACAACAATGATTTCATGGTTAACATTAGTGAGACTAACTTTTACTTCCAGGTTATTAAGTGAATTTAAATTCCATCAGCTGCTGTTGTGGGATTTGGGCCCCTGACCCCAGAGAATTACCCCGGATCTCCGAATTGTCCGGTGATGCTACCGCCACGTCACTGTCTCCCCATAATGCAGTGTGATCGCAAAATGAGATATATTGGTGGTTGCCTGTTTCAGATAAATACCACCTTGTAAGGTAAACAAAACTGTTAAGAGCAACACAAAGCTGCTTTTTACTGGGAGCTGTATTTTTAAATTGCTGAGGTATTTATCTGATTTCCCGCACATGATGTTCTTTGTAGATTTGTGCCTACAGCTTTGGGAGGTGATTGGTGATGGGAAATGATGCATTCCAGTGTGACATGACCCTTCCAGAACTCAATAGGTTAAAACGATCTCCAACAATAAATGCTGCAAAATGGGACAGCGCTTGCCAGTGGCAGGCCCTCCAGCACTGTGAACATTAAACCTTTCAATATGTTAAAGCGCTGCTATAATGCTCAGATGCTTTTTCATGTGGCCTTCAGTAAGCCAGTTCCAGATGATTATACCTTCTAGAAATCAATGAGTGCTTACACACTGATATCTGTTTGCACCACTAAATTTATTGTTGTTGGGCAGTGCCTTGAATCTGCTCTTCTATACTGATGGCAGCTTTTTAAATTTGTTCATGGTTGGGCAAGTGTTTATTGTCCACCCCTGAGGGCATTTAAGAGTCATTGCTGTGGATCTGGAGTCACATGTAGGCCAGACCAGGTAAGGACGACAGATTTCATTCCGTTAGGGACATGAGTGAACCAGATGGAGTTTTATAACAATCGATAATGGTTTAACTGCAGATTTTATTGAATTCAATTTTCATTATCTGCTAAGGCAGGATTCAAAACCAGGTCCCCAGAGCATGACACTGTCTGGATTACTAGTTCAGTGACAATACTATAATGCCACTGCCTCCCCTGAACACTTCAGGAACTTCTACGTGGATACAGTGCAATTCTCCTCAAGAACATAAGGGGAATGAACAAATGTGCTGCAGTGTCTGTACTGCCCCCCCTGTGTATTCTTTCAGTATTTTAATGCGTGTAATGAAAAATGAAAATCGCTTATTGCCACAAGTAGGCTTCAAATGAAGTTACTGTGAAAAATCCCTAGTCGCCACATTCCCTGTTCGCTTCTTTCTTGGAACCTACTATATGTGGAAACTGTCCTCAGCTCCTTGCCTTAATTGAAATCTGGCTCTTGTTTTGGAGTAAATATGTTTAATGGCTATCAAATTTAGATGGTATCACTTTCATTTTATAACAAAAATCCATGTGTTTCACTTATAATGGTCAAGTCCCTCAGCTCTTGGCTGGGATTTGTAAAGTGCGCTTGTGAAGAATCAATGCCGAGGTTTCATTTTGAGGATTATGTTTGTTATTATGGACTTTGTGTACATTTAAAGTAAGTACTATTATCACGATGCTAACTTGATGTGTGGTTGCGCCTTAGTGCATTGAATTATTAACGTCAGGAATCAGATTTTTAATGTATCGTGTAACTGATCAAAATCATGTTTATCCAAATCCTGCTAATCTTTTACTGTATGACCAATGCGGAGATTGATTGAGTGGGTGACGTGAGTAGCATTGATGCACACAAGTGAAACCTGATTAAGTACTTGAGGCACAAATGGCCGGCACTGTAGCTCAGTGGTTAGCACAGTTGCTTCACAGCTCCAGTGACCCAGGTTTGATTCCGACTTGGGCACTGTCTGTGCCGAGTTGCACGTTCTCCCCATGGATTTCCTCCGGATGCTCCAGTTTCCTCCCACAGTCCAAAGATGCGTAGGTTAGGTGGATTGGCCATGATAAATAACCCTTAGTGTCCAAAAAGGTTAGGTGGGGTTACTGGGCTATGGGGATGGGGTGGAGGTGTGGGCTTAAGTGGGGTGCTCTTTCCAAGGGCCAGTGCAGATTCGATGGGACGAATGGCCTCCATCTGCACTGTAGATTCTATGATTCTGAGGAGGATATCTTGAGAAGAGTTTTAATGGGTGTTGGAGGCTTGTGTGCATCATAACCACATAGGCTGATTGGGCTGGATAAGCTGTTTATTTGCTGCGTCAGTTTAAAATATTGTTTGAAAAAGACCAGGCAAACTGACTGGAACATTTTTTTCTCCCCATTCAGTTATCCAGAGACTGCCGAGCAGAGATTCAGCGAATTCTTCATCAACGAGCCTTGGATGTGAAGTTGGAGCCTGCTTTGCAAGAACGATGCATAATTGACCTTGGGAAATGGTGCAGTGAAAAAACAGATCCTGGACAGGTAATGCCAGACTGGATGTATTCAGCTACAGCATTGCCATGGTGTATCCCAAAGGGGGAAGGTCAAAAGAGACATGTATGCATTCTGCAGGAAGATGTTTACAGCTGCAAGATTAATCTGATAATTTAACTGGATTCCGTCTGGTTGTTCAGAGGAAGTGCTGTGTCCATGTGACAATGTAATTGCAGTGTAGAAAACTTACTGTCCATAACCCTCTATTGATTTCATCATCACTTAGTATGTGCCTAGTGCCTGGCCAGTCTTGGGGCATAGTGATGGTGCAATTGGCACCTTCTCACTTTGGGCTTGGGTTTGTCATGTATTTTGTCCAAAATGAGAACTGATAATTGCCACATATATTGTTTGAATGATGTGCATTGATAGGAATTTAGATTGGGCAGACATACATTTATACAGTTCATAATAAACTCGCCTAAGCCCTTGTACTTCACTCCATTGGAAACTGATCCACAGAGAAACATATAAAATAGGAGCAGGGGAGGCCATTTCGTCCCTTCGAGCCTGCTCCATTATTCATCATGATCATGGCAGATCGTCCAACTCAATTGTCTGATTTTCTCCTTTCCCCCCCCCCCCCCAACAAAAAAAATCCTTTGATCCCATTTGTCCCACGTGCTATATCTAACTGCTTCTTGAACAGTGTTTTGGCCTCAACTGCTTTCTGTGATAGCGAATTCCACAGACTGACCACTCTAGGTGAAGAAATTTCTCCTCATCTCAGTCCTAAATGACCCAAGCCGTATCCTCCGATTGTGACCCCTGATTCTGGACACCCCACCATCTGGAACATTCTTCTTACATTTATCCTGTCTCATCTTGTTAGAATTTTATAGGTTTCTATGAGATTCTCTCTCTCCTCTCTCTTTCTCCCTCTATCTCTTTTCTCTTTCTCTCTCTTCTCCCCCCCCCCCCCCCCCATTCTTCTGAACTCCAATGAATACAATACTGACTGACTCCATCTCTTCTCGTACATCAGTCCCACCATCCCAGGATTCAGTCTGGTAAACCTTCTCTGCACTCCCTCCTTAGCAAGAACATCCTTCCTCAAGTAAGGAGACGAGAACTGCACACAATATTCCAGGTGTGGCCCCACCAAGGCCAAAGGCCCTGTATAATTGCAGCAAGTCATGCCTGCTCAAGTTGTGCGAGACTTGAAGTACTCAAATCTTCTCGCTCTGAAGGACAACATTTGCCCCCATTACCACCTGTTACACCTGCATGCTTACCTTCAGCGGCAGGTGTATGAGGATATCCAGGTTTCCTTGCACATACCTGTCTCCTAATTTATGGCCATTCAGAAAATAATCAGCCTTCCTGTTTTTGCTACCAAAGTGGATAACCTCAACATTTAACCATATTGTATGGCATCTGTTATTCATTTGCCCGCTCACTCAACTTTCCCAAATCATATTGTGGGATCTCTTCATTCTTTTCACAGCTCACCCTCCCACCCAGCTTTGTGTCATCTGCAAATTTGAAGATATTACATTTTGTTCCCTCATCTAAATCATTAATATATACTGTGAATAGCTGGGGTGCTAGCACTTATACCTGCGGTACCCCACTGGTCACTGCCTGCCATTTGGAAGAAGTACCATTTGTTCCTACTCTGTTTCCTGTCTGTCAACCGGTTTTCTATCCATCTCAATACCACTACCCCTGATCCCATGTGCTTTCATTTTACACGCTGATCTCTTATGTGGGACTTTGTTGAAAGCCTTCTGAAAATCCAATTAAACCACTTCCACTGGCTCCCCTTTATCAATTCTACTAGTTACATCTGGCACGGTAGCACACTGGTTAGCACTGTTGCGTCACAGCACCAGGGTCCCGGGTTTGATTCCCGGCTTGGATCACTGTGCAGAGTCTGTCCATTCTCCCCATGTCTGTATGGGTTTCCGATGGGCGCCCCTGTATCCTCCCACAGTTCAAAGATGTGCTGGTTAGGTGGATTGGTCTTGGATAGTGTCCAAAAGTTAGGTGGGTTTGCTGGGTTATGGGGATAGGGTGGAGGCATTGGCTTAGGTAGGATGCTGTTTCAGGGGCTGGTGTAGACTCAATGGGCCGAATGGCCTCCTTCTACACTGTAAATCCTATGATGATCCTTTAAGAATTCCAGTAAATTTGTCAAGCATGATTTCCCTTTCATAAACCCATGCTAACTTTGTCCGATCCTGCCACAGTTTTCCAAGTTTTCTGTTATAAAATCCTTGATTATGCATACCAGAATTTTCCCAACCTCAAGCCAGGCTTACTGGCCTATAATTCCGTTTTCTCTCTACCTTCTCCTTTAAATAGTGGAGTTACATTAATCTGTAGGAACTGTTCCAGAGTCGATAGAATCTTGGAAGGTAACCACTATTTCCCGAGCCATTTATAAGTACTCTGGGATGTAGATTATCAGGCCCTGGTGATTTATCGGCCTTCAATCCCATCAATTTCCCCAATACCATTTCTCTAATATCCTTCAGTTCTCCCTCTCTCAGACCCTGTGTTCCCCAACATTTCAACGGTGTTATTTGTGTCTTCCTTTGTGAAGACCGAACCAAAGTATGTATTTAGTTGGCCAGCCATTTATTTTGTTCGCTATTATAAATTCCTCCTTTACTGATTAATCTTTTTCTCTTCACACACCTATAGAAACATTTAGTCAGTTTTTTATGTTTCCTGCAAGCTTACATTCATACTCTATTTTCCCCTTCTCAATTAATCCCTTGGTCCTCCTTCGAATTCTAAACTGTCCCCAGTCCTCGGGTCTGTTGTTTTCTATGCCTCTTCCTTGGACCACTAATTTCCTTTGTAAGCTGTGGTTTGACCACCTATCCAGTTTTACTTTTAAGCCTGACAGGAATAAACAATTGTTGAAGATCACCCACGTGCTCTTTGAATGTTTGTCATTGGCTCTCCACTTGTCATCCCGTTAAATAATATTGCCCCAATCCAGCATAGCTAACTGCGCCTCATATCATCGTAGTTTCCTTTATGGAGATTCAGGACCAGAGTCTCAGAATCAATTACGTCATTCTCCATATTGATTAAAAATTCTGTCATATTATGGTCGCTCACCTCCCAAGCTGTCTCGCACAACTAGATTGCCAATGATTCCTTTCTCATTCCACAATACTCAGAATAGGATGGCCTGTTCTCTAGTTGGTTCCTCAACATATTGGCCCAGAAAACCATCACGTATACACTCCAAATATTCCATTGTGATCAATTCAATTTACCCAATCTCTATGCAGATTAAAATCATCCATAATTACAGATGTTCCTTTATTGCATGAGTTTCTAATTTCCTGCTTAATGCCATTCCCAACATCACTGGGGTTTGGGGCGCTATGTATAATCCCCACTAAGGTTTTATTGGTCTTTCTCAGCTCTACCAATACAGATTCCATATCGTCGGAGCTAATATCTTTCCTCGCTATTGCGTTAATCTCCTA
Source organism: Scyliorhinus canicula (assembly GCF_902713615.1). Classification (NCBI taxonomy): domain Eukaryota; kingdom Metazoa; phylum Chordata; class Chondrichthyes; order Carcharhiniformes; family Scyliorhinidae; genus Scyliorhinus; species Scyliorhinus canicula. The sequence goes on along the minus strand of NC_052154.1, from coordinate 77,207,113 downwards.
TTTCACCAGCATTGCAACTCCACCGCCTTTTCCTTTTTTATCTGGCCTTCCTAAATACTGAATACCCATAAATGTTCAATTCCCATCTCTCTGTAATGCCAACTATGTCAGACCCATTTACATCTGTATGTGCGATTAATTTGTCTCATTTATGGCAGCTCCCTGCTGTTGAATTTGGAATGGGAAAAAGACCAATGTTTGCTTCAAATTGATCATTAAATGGTGCATCGTTGATGTTCATTACTGGTTTGCATCTGTGTTTATAGGAACTGGAATGTCTCCAGGATCATCTTGATGATTTGGCAGTGGATTGTAGAGACATTGTGGGTAATCTGACAGAGCTGGAGTCAGAGGTAAGTAAGATCATCAATTAAGTTTTGTAAAGTGAGCCCTCAGATCTAATTTTATGAAAATACTATCCTCCAAGACTTTGTTCACATGCCAGAGGTGTTGTTGAACTTATTGCTTCTTTCTGGAATGTTGTTTGACCTTTTTTCCAATTAAGGGACAATATAGTGTGGCCAATCCACCTACCCTACACATCTTTGGGCTGTGAAGGTGAGAGCCGTGCAGACACGGGAGAATGTGCAAACTCCGCACGGACAATGACCCGGGGCAGGATCAAACCCGAGTCCTTGGCGTCGTGAGGCAGCAGTGCTAACCACTGCTCCACCGTGCCACCCTATTGTTTGACTCTTTGGACTGGCTCTACCTTAACCAAGATGCCTTTCTTAAACACTGAATCCATAATTTGAGAACTTGATTTTCTGTTTGTTCAGCTCATCCACTTGAACAGCTTTGCATTGTGGTGCTCTTAGCTACGAGCTCAATGATCTTGTGTGAACTTTTTTTTCCTGATCTGTTAGTGTTTTAAAGACCCAATTTGACTATTTTATTCTTTGGATCCTAGCATCATCTGCATTTTAAAACGGGAGATTTTTCCCCCCACAACACTGCTTGATTTATCAAACGAAATTATAATTTATGTACAAGAAATTCCTGCAATGTTCAGTTAAGACTCTAACCCTGTGAGGATGCTTCACTGGTGTCACGGAGTGAGTCTTTGCTACTCGGACTCACGGGTTCTGTATTAAACCACAGAAACTGTGACTTCAGAACAGCTGAAGTGCTGGTGGTGCCATGTGATCGCAAATGTAGATTCTGCTCCCAGCCTGCTTTGTGGCATCCCACTATATTAAGGAAAAGAGCTCTTGATATAAGAGCACTGTCTCCCCTTGCCCTCCTTCGAACCCCTCAGATTTGCCTCCCCTTTAAAGATGCTTGGACCCATGGAATCTGTTGTGCACTTACCAGCACGCTAACATCCTATATATATATATATATATATTATATATATATATATATATATATATATATATATATATATATATTATGAGTAGTTTGTTCCATTTTAAACTTGGTATTGATCTGTTGCATTTGTAACACATCACAATATCGGTTAGATCAATAGTTATTAAACAATTCTATGATTACTGCCCAGTCCCAAAGACCCACTCGTGCATAGGATTGCATAGCATTGGGTAGGATTTCAGCTGAATCTACTCCCAATCTGTCTAAATCTATCATGGTAATCATCTGTTCCCTTCTCCCTCCCAAAAGCATCTATACCATTCCCTTCAATCACTCTGTGGCAGTGAGTTCCACATTTTGGGTAAATAGTTTACTCTGAATTCCCTGTTGGATTTCTCGGTGGTTGAATTCCCTGTTGGATTTCTAGGTGGTTATCTTCTATTGATCTCTCGTTCTGTCTTTCTTCACAAGAGGAAACATTCCTCTATCCATTCTTATTGAAGCCTTTCATAGTTTTAAAGACTTCTATTAGGTTACCCCTCAGCATATTTTCCAAAAGAAAACACAACTTCTTTTCTGATATGTATACCAATGTATTTTTGTAATCATCTTTGTAATTATTCTCTGCATCATCTCTGATGCCTCTTATAATCTGCACGCAGTAAACTAAGTGTAGTTGAACCAAGGTTTACTTCACTACATTCCTCTGGAAATAAAACCTAGTGCTTGGATTTGCTTTTTATGTTCCCTTGCTCTGGCACAACGTTTAGTGATTGATGTATTTGTATCCCTTGTTCCTCTACACTACCTAGGCTTTCACCTTCAGAGTAATAAGTGATCACCCTGTTCTTCCTCTCAAATATACTCTTATTTACCTATGTTGAACATTATTTGTAAATGATTTTGCCCATTCTTGTAATTAGTCAGACTGAATGTACAGATATCTAATGTGGTGTTAGTTTTTTCATTTAACGTGCTCAGTCTGAATGTTTCACCTTTTTTGTGTCAAAGAGTGGTATTTCCATGCTCTTCTCCCGTGAGGGTGTTTCTATTCTAAGGGAGGCCCTTAAATCGTGACTCCACAAAGAATTGTCACCCTTCCCCAGATCATGAGGTGAATATGAGTAGGGAAGCCATTTCGTCCGTCTCACCTCGTCCACCATGAGCGAATGCACAACCTCTATTACTGAGCTTCTGAAAAAGGAAGGAAAATTCTCTTGGATACTTACTTGTATTTCAGGGTAAAAATAATTTTGTGAAAAATGCCAGCTTCCTCAACCTCTATTACTGTAATTAAATGCTGAAACATTCAAGGTTTTTTTCCACTGCTACCTTCTCCATAATTCCATTTTACATTTCCCGCACTCTGTACAAGGGGTTGCATCAATCCCCATTTCAATATTTTCTGCTGTCATCCAGTAGCATGGAGGAATATTTTGAAAAATTGAGTTACGTTTTTGATATTTGTGGTATACCAGCTGTGACTGCAATGCTCCACACTGCTGTGCACCTGTTATAAAGTTTATAAAACATTGAATGGAAGGATCACTCAGTCCATTGTACCTGCTTCTTCAAATGAATTGTGTACACCTAACTCAATCTGATATGGCGGGAAACTGATCCTGGTGAGCACTCTTGATTTAAAATTATTCACCCATTTTGCATGTAGAGCAAAATTAAGGAACTTAAGTGAATTTTGTTCTCTGGTGATGTCACTGGAGCAGATTAACATAGGCAGGCCACATTTGAGGGTGAGGAAGTTGGCATTTTTCACAAAAGTTATTTTTACTCTGAAATACAAGTAAGTATCCAGGAGAATTTTCCTTCCTTTTTAAGAACCTCAATAATCACAAGTAAGTTATGAGAGCAGAGGGAACCTACGAAAGGCAGTTGAACAAAAATATCCCAGGATAGGGTGGGGTGGACATGGGTAGGGTGCAGCACTGTAGGGTTTCTATACTAGCATAATGGTAAGAACTTGCATGTTATACCTCGGTCCGGCACTTTCCATAATGTTTCCATGGTCTTTGCACAATGGGAGCTATACAAGTGTTGATACTCGATGTACTTGACCTTCAGTCTCCTTGAGCAGCTGTAGTTCTCATCGCCTACAAGTTAGCTAACAGGTCCATCTGTCTTTGTGTTAAAGACATGAATCACATTTACTCAGTATCTTTTCTCTAATCTGTTAATGCAAGGGTGAAATTAAATGATCTGATCTTGTTTTCCTCATCCCTTTTCTAGGATATTCAGATTGAAGCCTTACTGATGAGGGCCTGTGATCCTGTCATTCAGACGTATTGTCACGTGAGTAACTCAGAAATATTTTCTGATAGCTGTTCAAAGCCAAAAGATTGAAAATAGTCTGCAGTGGATCTTTACAGTACCATTTCTGAACCTATTACAGTGGAGATAGCAATATTGTTGAAATGTGATGATCCCTTGTTCCCTGTGTAGCAACAATGATACCAGTGTCTATTTCATTTGTTGCTAGTTTTAAACAGTGGTCTCACTGTGTTTCTCCTCTTGCAGGAGTTAGCAGATAATCAGATTGATAGTGGGGACCTGATGGAGTGCCTGGTTCAAAATAAACATCAGAAGGAGATGAACGACAAGTGTATTGTTGGAGTCACGCACTTCCAGTTGGTAAGATAAATAATTCTGAGGCTGGTGGGAGAATGAATGGGATGTCTGTTTTCCTCTTCTAAACGTTGATATTCGTTTTAGTAGCTTATTAGTTTCCTTGCCGATTTGTCAAAAACTTTCCTCCTGACTGATGTCACAAAGTAACTACTGCTGTGATTTTTCTACTTCCTTGGCAAGGTCTCTTAAAAAGCAAATTGCTGGATTCTGAAAGAAACATAGAAAATACTGGACAGACTCAGCAGGTCTTTCAGCATCTGTGGAGAGAGAAGGAAGCTATGATAAAGGGTATGTAAATGGGGTGATTAAGGTCAAGTAGGATGCTGATAGTGCATTAGAGCATTAAAACATTCCAATCTGCACCCTCCTTAGCCATAATCACTCCCATTTACATTGTCTTTCCATCCACAACATCAAATCTCCATCTATCGCTAGCCCTCTATCCAGCTCCACACTCCCCCTCCCACATAGTATAAATCTGACCCTATTTCCAGTTCTCTCCAGCTTTGACAAAGAGTAATCCAGATTCAAAACATTGGCTCCCATCTCTCTCCAACTATGCTGTCAGACCTGCTGAGATTATCTAGTATTTTCTGTTTTTGTCTCTTTTTAGCTTGTTGGCCATCTTGCACTTGATGCTCCAAAGTGCCACTGCCTGTTGATGAATTTGAATTAATCTGGTAGTGTGATTTTTGTCATGTGGACCCAGCCTCCACCATGATGTGAATCCTTGGTCGGAATACCATTGTGTATAGTCTTTTAACAGATCCAAAAACACTTAAATATATTTGTTTATCTACCACTGTTGCAAATTCTAGAGTCTTTTCATCAGACTTTTTTTAACCTTAAATTCTCTTTTATATTCTTCTGTTCCCTTCCATGCTGCTATTACTTTGCCTTAATATAAGTGCAGCCGGTTATTATTTAGCTTGTTTCTTTAAAATTTGGCATGTAATGTGGCAATGCATCTTCAGTAGTTGTCCACAGGCAACACAATCAAGCTGAGTCACAGTTTGAGCATGCTATCTGAAATGTATCTGTACTGTGAGAGTGAAGTCAGTTTCTCTACTGCAAATGGTTTCATTCAAAAATGAAACTTATGGGCCGACATTAATAAAGGTGAGTTTTTTGATTTATAATGGTGCTGCAGTCTCTTGGTTTCCCTGCACTCCCTGTTTGCTCAGTCATGTGAAGGGCTCTAGAAGCAGCACTGCTCATTCATACATAGGCTTCTAAAAGGCATTTGTTAGCCATTTGACCCAAACTGTCCCTTTGGTATATATTGTGACCGAACTGAGAAAATCTGAGTCCTTTTGGTTTGCTGTACACATTAACTTCTGTCTACTTTTACAGATCCAAATGAAAGATTTCCGCTTCTCTTACAAGTTTAAAATGGCATGTAAAGAAGATGTGTTGAAACTGTGTCCAAACATTAAAAAGAAGTAAGTTGATGTCTTCCTGGAATCTGTGCACTGATTCTGATTTAAATATAACTATTTGAAGGATTAATGTAAATCCTCCCCCCCCCCCCCCCCCCCCCCCCCTGCCGCCACATTTATTGTGCATTCCCATGAACCCTGAGAAGCTGGTGATTGGCCATATTTAAAGCTGCAGCATATAAAGTGATGGTGCTACCATTTGTGGGACTAGACTCTCATGTAAACCAGACAAATTCAGTATAGCAGATAATTTCATGATCACTTTTACTGGCACTTGTTACAATCCCAGACCATACCCATTATTTGCTGGGATACCAGGCAAAAACCCCAATATTTAATTTAATTTGTAAGACTGAGGAAAGGATACTTGCTCAAGGAGGGACTCCATGCACAAATAGGAATATAGTGTATTAAAACAAATTATTAACACCATATTAAACTAACTTTAAACATCATACCAGAAATAGCTTACAATTACTAATTAAACAATGCTTAACAATAAAATGAATCACAAACTCGTAACTGCTTTATTTTTATCTCCAAACAAGCAAAACCCACCTTGGGTCAAGATCCACATTTAAATTCAGTTAGCAAATACAGGAATGCTTGCTGTATAGAGATGTCTCGGCTAAACTGCTTTGAGAGAGAGAGCTCCTTCAAGAAACGGCCTGCAGATTCTTGCCTGTGTCAAATGACGTTTTAAGCTCCCAGCATTTGGCAAAAAACTCCTGTTCGCAGCAAAATCTAAATTGCAACACAGCACCGGGCTGCTTCAGCCCCTGGCTCCTCCCAATAACTATATCATCTCTAGCCCACTAACTGGATTATGATCATCTTAATAAGGCTAACCACAATCCTTATTTACCTAAACCCAGGGAACTATCTTTCTGTAAACAAAATTCCATTTGCCCTATTTATGTAAACATTATACATGGTTGGAACGAATGATGATCTTACTCTTATGATGCTTTAATTATCCTTTATGATTTCCCCAGTGTCTGCCTGTCTTTTAAACCAGGATTTTTAAAGCAACCTTACTGTAGAAGATACATGCTTTAATCCAGGTTGTATCTATTACTGCACCAGATACATCCAATACAATATATCTCGGAAATTCCTACATTCATTACACACCAGCTATTCCAGACTTTGTAGTGTGAATTTCGATTTCTTCAGAAGGCTTTCAATACGATCTCACACAGGAGGTTAGGAAACACAACTAGATATCATTGCATTGAGGGTAATGTGCTCGCACGGATTGAGGATTGGTTAATGGACAGAAAACAAAGTAGTGATAGGGGGATCATTTTCAGGTTGACAGGCTGTGACTTGTGGGTACCGCAAGGCTCAGTGCTTGGGGACCAGCTATTCATGATTTATATCAATGATTTAAGTGTGAGAACCAAATGTAATAATCTCAAATTTGCTGATAAAACATGGGAATATGAGTTGTGAGGAAGATGCAAAGAGGTTTCAAGGAGATTTAAGATTGTGTGTGGGCAAGAACATGGTAGATGGAATATAATGTGGAAACGTATGAAGTTATCCACTTTGGTAGGAAAACAAGGATACAGAGTATTTGTTAAATGGGGAAAAATTGGGTAGTATTGATGTCCAAAGGGACCTGGGTGTTCTTGTTTATAAGTCACTGAAAGCTAATGTACAGGTGCAACAAGTAATTGTTATGGTATGTTAGCCTATAGTTCAAGGGATTTGAGTGCAGAAATAAGTCAAATGACAGAGCAGGGGTGAGGGGCCAAATGACCGACTCAATGTTTCGATGTTCTCTGGCTGGGTTATTCGTCCAGGCCTCCGCATTGCTTACTCAATGCCATAACTGCCACACTATCCTGCAAATTAGGGAGGAAAGAGTGGTCAGAATCTCCACTCCAACACAAAATAGTCCCTAATTGTGGGTACGTCGAGCAAGGGTACAGTTCAACTGTAATGCACCCACAGACAACTCCATGGTCACTGCTAAAGTGCACACATAACTAACATCCACTTGACCAAGATTTCAAAGGTTGCTTCTAGAAGCGCACACTGTAAAAGTCTCAGTGAGAAACTTGACAAACAAGAATGGTGAAAGGAAGATCTCCTGGATAATAATTATGACCCATCATCCTCCTGATTCCAGGGTGGATGTTGTGATCTGTCTGAGCACCACCGTTCGGAACGATACACTTCAGGACACAAAGGAACAGCGAGTCTCTATAAAATGTCGCAAACAGCTGCGTGTAGAGGAACTGGAAATGGTGAGTGCCATCAATGTATTGCTTTGTCAGTACCATTGCCCCTGACTTGTCTTGCATTCCTAATGCATAGACTGTTAAGTAGAGAAATTATTGCCATTCTTATATTTTGTACAAAGATAACTTTGAATTAGTATTTAATCTCTTTGACAGGGCCAAGTTCGATGGTGGTAAATTGAAGGAAAATTGACCCACCAAAACATAATCTTGGGTATCAATCCACAGTCTCCCCAGCAGCTTGGGTTGTGGTATGTCCAACTGGAGGGGGTGAGATGATGGGCAATGTATGCTCAGCCTACTTTGTGGGACATTGTTTCTAAAAGTAGTACCTTTTTGAACCCAGTTTACTTAGTTGGGAAACTGATGGGCCATTGGGGAATCATTGTAAGAGGTTCTATTGAGTGTGACTAATCCGAATTGAGTCAGTAAATTCCTGGCTGTTAAGAATTTGTGAAATTTTCTCATGTTCCAGAGTGTTGATTAGAATTTTTAATTATTTGTTGGGAAGAAGCACTGGGGATTTAAAAGGAGAGTGGACCCGTGCTAATTTTGTGTTCAACTAACTTGTTTATATAAAGGGAAGTCATGTATTGTTATTCACACTTCTCTTATCTCTCCACAGACTGAGGACATCCGTTTGGAGCCTGAGCTATATGTATCTTGCAAAACAGACATTGAAAAGCACTGTCAGAATGTACCATTTGGCAATGCACAGGTGAGTAACTGAGGAACCCAGGATCTTCACCGAGGAAACTGTTTTCATGGTTTTAAACCCAATATGGGATGGCACGGTGGTTAGCACTGCTGCCTCACAGCTCCAGGGAGTCGAGTTCTAATCCGGTCTCGGATGACTGTGTAGAGTTTGCACTTTCTCCACGCGTCTGCGTAGGTTTCCTCCAGGCGCTCCCGGTTTCCTCCCATAGTCCAAAAATGTGCAGGTCAGGTGGATTGGCCATGCTAAATTGCCTTTAGTGTCCAGAAAAGGTTAGGTAGGGTTACGGGGATAGGGTGGAGGTGTGGGCTTAAGTAGGGTGCTCTTTCCAAGGGCCGGTGCAGACTCGAAGGACCGAATGGCCTCCACTGTAAATTCTGTTATTCTATACAAGAGGGGAGATATTTTCAGATATTAGGAGCAATAGCCCTCTAATTCTTGTGTGCAGGCCCTTTTGTGCTGTGCAGTACTTGCATGATTATTTACAGGAGCTTATTTGTGTTTGGTCTTCGTGGGGACATTGAGTTTGCGGTGCAGCTTAGAGCGAGCAAATAATTGGTAAATGGCTTTTAAAATCTGAAGTCTACACATTTCAGATGAATTGATTGTCTCTGAAAGTAACACCTCTTGTAACACATTTGGACTAAGCAGGGTGAGTAGTGAGGTGGATTGCTCTATATTTATTTAGCCAGCCTGAAGCTGGATACATCGAGTGAGTCATTCTAAATTGGGAAATTAGATCGATCTTGATCGTTTTTTATTTCTGACACAAATGTGGATCTGATTAATTTTAGATCACCCATTTTGTTCAAAACAGCTCTTGTCGATCTTACTCGAGTGATGCTGTTAAGCATATCCGTTTAATTTTAATTTTCAATAAAACTTTGAATTTGTGAGCTGATGCTTGTTTATGCTGCTGGCATCTTGTTATGTGATGAGAGCCATTGGTGCAGCATGAAATTAAGTATATGCAAATCTTTGGACACCTGCAGTCAGTTTCAAATCCTATTGAATCTTTGCCTACATTGCAAGATGTAGAAAGTAGTGTCCAACATGAGGGATTTCTCCATTATTGTTTGTTATCATGAGTGCGTTTATTTTTGGTAGCGCAGTGGTCGGCACCGCTGCCTCACTCAGCCGAGGACCTGAGTTCAATCCCGGCTCTGGGTCACTGGTTGTGTGGAGTCTGCACATTCTCCTCCTGATCTTTTAGATAATATCAGTGTGGGGCTTCAACTCCTTCAGCAACATTTGTTCACGTTTTCGACAGATTTCTTCATCTTCACAGTTTTGAAGTTATGAAATGTAAATGATGCACCTATGCAGGTGAATGAGCTGCGAGCAGAATTGAAATTCCAAATAATAGGACCAGGTAATGGGAATGGATCTGAAAGTTAGCAAGGAGCAAATCACGGGACTGAAAAGTTTCTACGCGTGTAAACCGCTGAAGACAAATCAGAATAGCCGTTTTAAAAAATCTTTTTATTCACCACATTTTCATCATTTCCATCATACAAACAAAAAACCCAAAGAAACAGCAAAAACAACCCCACCAATATGCTGCCTAAAACATTGACTTGCAAGTTCAAAACCAGTTTAAAAACAAAAAGGAAACAACAAAAGAAATGAAATTAAATGAAAATCGCTTATTGTCACGAGTAGGCTTCAATTAAGTTACTGTGAAAAGCCCCTAGTCGCCACATTCCGGCGGATGCTGTTACGGGAATCAAACCGTGCTGCTGGCCTGCTTGGTCTGCTTTCAAAGCCAGCGATTTAGCCCTGTGCTAAAGAGCCCCCCACTCCCTCGGCCACTTGGTGTTCAATGGCAACAGCTCTCCAAGGTGCATGATAAACAAACCCCATGAATTGTAGAACCCCCCATTTGTCCCCCCCTCCACCCCACCCCTAGCTCAAACGTCACTTTCTCCAGGATCAAACATTCCAGCAGGTTCCCCCCGCCACGACAAAACCTCCTCCACCCCTTCAACTTCTCTCCTTGATCCCATACCTTGGCTGATGTCTTCAACACCGCCGCCTTTACCGGGCCTAATGCCTTCTCCACCAGCTTCTTCATAGCTGCCGTTATCTCCGCATCACCTCCACATGCGTAGCAAACTGCTTTACAAACTCTCCAGCCAGCACCTCAGTATCTTCTCCACTGTGAAGGGCGTGGCCCCCAATCTAGCAACCCAGCTTCCTCCATCTTTCCTGTAGCCGGGCTCACTCGTTTGCTCGACGTCAGACCTTCGCTCACCACCTCCTTCCCAACGGCCTTTTCTGGTTCTTCGACATTCCCCTCCTTCCTTGTGTCTCCCTGCACCAGTTCATCCAAAAACTGCCCCTGGGACTGGCCATTAAATTTTAAAAAAAACGAGCCTCGAGCAGGAGCCACCCAATGTGCAGCTTCCACCTACATGCGGCCAGCAGAAGTCCAGAATTACCTTTAAATAAATAAAATTCAAATGCCAAAAGAAATGAATTGATTATATTCAGGACTCACCTGGATAGTAATCTTTATTGTCACAAGTAGGCTTACATTAACATTGCAATGAAGTTACTGTGAAAATCCCCTGGTCCCCCATACTCCGGCACCTGTTCGTGTACACTGAGGGAGAATTCAACATGTCCAATTCACCGAACAGCACGTCTTTCAGGACTTGTGGGAGGAAACCGGAGCACCCGAAGGAAACCTACACAAACACGGGGAGAACATACAGAGAGTGACTCAAGCCAGGAATCGAACCTGAGTCACTGGCGCTGTGAAGCAACAGTGCTAAGCATTGTCCTACTGTGCTGCCTGAAGATCCAATCTTTGATGGGCAGGCAAGTGTTTTGACACCAAGCCAAAACATTTCCTCATACCTGGTTGACATTCTCACCTGAAGAAGGAGCCGTGCTCCGAAAGCTCGTGTTTGAAACAAACCTGTTGGACTTTAACCTGGTGTTGTAAGACTTCTTACTGTACGACATTCTCATTGTGGGCTTTGCTCACATTTGAAGTCCGAATGTGCATCAAGCTACAATTCAAAATGAATTATTAATGGATATTTTTGCACTTAAACAGGCTCCCCAGGGGGTCAGTATCAGAACTACTACCCTCAATGATAGATCTTAATGACCAGGAAATGGATATAAACAATGCTAAAATTTGGAGATGACATGAAACCAAGAAATGCAGTTAACTAAGAGGAGGATAGTAACACGTTTCAGAACGCGTAGACTGGTGAAATGGGAAGTCACATAGCAGATTAAATAGAATGCAGAAAAGTGCAGTGATGCATTTTGGTTGAAAGAATGTGAAGAGGAAAGCTGAACTAAATGATACAATTTTAAAGACGGTGCAGCAACCGGGCCTTTAACGTCATAAAATATTTGAAGTCACTTCATGAAGCATTAAAAACCAAGGTATGACACTGAGCCACAGAAGGCAATTATTATGGGCCAGGGTTTAGAGAAGACCAAAGTATATCATAGAGTTCACCTGACCCACAACTTTTAATAGATTTTGGTTATGGGGAGCACAAGGGCCCATTTTACAGGTGTGATGCAACAGAGATCTAAAGTATTTTTAAACAAAACAATGTTTATTCTATGAATTCAGTTAATATTTTATAAACACACAGTAAACATATTTTCTACTACCAACACTGATACCCCCCCCAAAGATACAGTACACTATAGGTAACCCTGAGTAACCTTCCTGACAACATCATAAGCCAAAAACCCTTTTTAATAAAGACAGTAGGTTTGCATTCCTTACGGAAACAGGTATTACTTTGAAATCATCAAGTGATCTGGAGACATTTTTTAGCATGCAGATAGATCATTATACACCTCCTTGGTTTGAATATAGCTCTCCAACTGAAAACAAAACTAAAACTCGGAGCCATAAACAGCTTTCAGCTCAAAATGAAAGTAAAAAGCAGAGCCAGAGCCCAGCTCCACCCACGCAATGACATCACTGCAGCCACTTGAGAAGACAAACTTTTTTTTTGTAATAAATTTAGAGTACCCAATTATTTTTTTTCCAATTAAGGGACAATTTAACGAGGCCAATCCACCTACCCTGCACATCTTTGGGCTGTAAACATTTCTTAAAGTGACATTCCCATGACACAATGTTGGGTCAAATGACCAAAGACTTGGTCAAAGAGGTTTCAAGGAGTGTCTTAAAGGACGGATATGAGTTAGAGTTGTATGGAGGGGACTCTAGAGCTTCGGACCTAGCTGTATGACTTCACGGTTTTTTCCATTCTCTGGGCATGTTAGTTAGCAAATTACACTTGCCTGTGCCAAGCCGGTGCACCATCATCCCAGATCACTTGGCTCTATCATTAGGCATGTTTTCAAAGCATAGAGATTCTTTACATTTGCTGCCTTCCCTTGCTGTTGGGTGACATCAATCCAGTTGGCCCAGGGCTATTGTAACACTCGGTGACAAGTTGGAGAGTTGTGGGACCTGCTGAAAAATATGCTTAACAAAGGATGTTTCTGGATTTCGGAATTCCAGACTGCAGCGGTTACAGTGTAAAGGACAGTTGTCATGGATATGTTGAGCCTACTGTACTATTGAATCACTCTACATCATAAATTACTGCCGTCTCACATTTGTACAACAGTCAGCTGAATTTGGGCCTTGTAACTTCCCCAACTGCACCTCTTAAGAGCTGCCATCGCTCCACACTCCGAAAACCAACCTAATTCTTTGTGATATGGGTGTCACTGGCAAGACCAGTGTTTGTTTCCAATTCTAATTTGCTGATGAGCCGCTGCCTTGAACTGCCGTCTAGCTGGTGCAAGTACGTCACAGTGCTACTGGGAAGGGAGATCCAGGATTTTGAACCTGCAACAGTTAATGAATAGTGATTATAGTTCCAAGTCAGAATGGCATGTGGCTTGGATTGGAACCTGCTGCCTTGTCCTTCTGGGTGGTAGAGGCTGCAGTTTGGAAGGTGCAGTTGAAGGTGGTGAGTTGTTGTAGTGCATCTTGTAGACCCCCGCCACTGTGCATCTGTGTTACAGTGAGTGACTGTGTAAGGTGATGGATTGGGTGCTGCTCAATCAGGCTGCTTTATCCTCGATGGTGTTAAGTTTCTGGAGTCTTCTTGGAATTTCGCTCATCCTGGCCAGTGGAGGGTAGTCCATCACACTCCTGACTTGTGCCTTATAAATGGCAGACAGCCTTCAGGAAGTCAGAAGGTGAGGTATTCATCACAGAATTCCCGACCTCTGACCTGTTCTTGTAGCCACAGTATTCCTATGACTCTCTCAGTTTCTAGTTGATGGTAACTCCCAGGATGTTGTGGGGGACTCCGTGACAGTGATGGGAATATCAAGGAGAGATGTTAATTGTTCTAAATCTAAACAAATAACCGGCTTAGTGACATGTTTAGTGATAAATATGATAAACTGCAGGTCTAGGAAGCCTCGTCAAGACCTTGTTTTCTGTCCTAACTGTTAATGCAATCTGCATCAAGTACAGGTAGTGCCTCAGACCTGGTTGTCCAAAAACCGGACTTCTTTGAAAACAAGACATTTTTAGAATGTGCCATCCATCAATTTTAATTGAGTGAAAGAAAAAGTAATTACAATTTGGCTGGGTTCTGCATTGGTGCAATATGGCACTGGACTTGTTATCTGCATTGCAGCTTGCGTGCCAGTCTTGTCCTGTATCTGAAGTGACCCTTGACCCCCACCTGACTCAGTTTGGCCCAAATACCCAAACCCTGAATGAACCCCTCAATGCAAGATTCAGCACAGCCTCAGTCCTGACATTGCCAATTTTGACACTACCTGTATCCATTTCACTTTTTTCTATCTCCCTTACCCTATCTCCTTACTGCATTATTATGTCTTGGACCTTGTTGGTGTATATTTTTTAATGAAAAATTATGATGCTGATCATAATTATTTAAGAAATCCATGTAGTTCTGAGTTAGACTGCTAATTTTCTAGGGTTTGCCTGACTGGGGTGTTCCTGTGTATGCTCTTCCTCTAACCAGGTGGTCGAGTGTCTCAAAGATGTTAAGAAGCTTCTGTCCACCCGCTGTCATGACAAAATCTTCAAACTGCAGGAGACAGAAATGAGTGACCCTGAGTTGGACTATACCCTCATGAGGGTCTGCAAGCAGATGATTAAGGTTAGTGGTCAGAAGTTCAGAGAAGTTTTCAGTCTGGTGATTTCATCATTTATACATTTTATACTCTAAATAAAGACTGTACGGAAGGTTCGACTCGTCTATAATGTGATTCTGAACTTGTCACCAGAGGAAAGTGTGGTTTAAATTTGAAGGGCACTGCTATGTTATTGAGGGCAGTATTTCACTTTATTTGGTGAGCGGAGAATTTCAAAGTTTGCCTGGAAATGGAAGGAATGGATGAAACTTGAGGCATTTGCATGCCTTGTTTCCCAAACATCTTGCAGACTCCTACCCTTCAGATGTTTTTGAATGCCATAATGAGATGCATACCCTGTTTTTTAACACTTCTCCTGTGATGTCCACAGTAGATCTGCTGACACAAAATCCACACTGCTCTGGGTATATTGGATCCGCAAGTAGATGGTGACTGGAGTATGATACTAGCAAAGACCTGTCCTGTGACACTGAGTGAAATGCCCCTGTAATTGTTATAGTCTCCTCCGTCAGCTTTGATTTTGTGTAGTGTGATGCTTTTTTACATCATGTATCTCCTGTGGAACGGAGCCTACTTTTCCATAGAGAAGGAGAAGCCATAAAGATGTGACAGTAAACTAGCCTTTTCATACTTGAGCAGTTTGGCCGGATGCCTTTCTGTTAGCTCATCAGTCTGTGGCCTTCTGAAGCTCAAGTGGTAGTTTTAAAAAAAAGAAAAATCTCACTCATCCATGACAAGAAGCTGGAGAACAACAGACTGGGTCATGTCCATCTCACAGGAGTAAAGCTCTAAGTGGTGTTCAGGCCAGCGGGATACCTGTTTATTTCTGTTTGGTGGACACTTCACCATCTCTCGACTTACATGAGGTGACACAAGGTGGTCCAGTGTTGAATTATGTAGTGCAATCTATCAAGACAAAAGCACATCATATCCTAGTGAGAGAATACCCTACGCATCGGGGTGGCGCAGTGGTTAGCACTGCTGCTTCCGGCACTGAGGACCCGGGTTCGATCCTGGCTCCGGGTCACTGTCTGTGTGGAGTTTGCACATTCTCCCCGTGTCTGCGTGGGTTTCACCCCCACATCTCAAAAATGTGCAGGTTAGGTGGATTGGGCATGCTAAATTGCTCCTTAATTGGGGAAAAAAAAAATAATTGGGTACAAAATAATTTAAAAACAAAAAAAATTATTCACTCACATGAAACTCCGCTACAAAGACTCGTGTTATCACCCATGCCTATAACTTGATCTCCTGATCATCAGCATCAAGAAAACCATGATCATGGGACAAGATCTTGTATCTCAGCCCCTAATCACTCGAAATAACACCTCACTGGAAATGTTTAGTAAATTCTGCTAGCTTGGATCCATGGTGACAGACATGGTGTCCCTTGATGAGGAACTTGATAAACGTGTATTGAAAGCAGCAACCGCCTCTGGCCAACTCCCAAAATGTGGATAGCAGTACAAGAATCATTAAGCTGACTCTTGGGACTCTGATAGTTAATATGGCTGTGAAACATGGGCCACTTACAGCTATCAAGAAAAGAAGCTCAAAAGTTTCCATTGTTTGCTGTCTGCGGGACATTATGGGTATATCCTGGCAGATCACAAGTACAGCTGTCCTATCAAAAGGCCGAGCTTCCAAGTTTGTTGGCACTCCTAAAACAGAAGCAGTTTCATTGATTTGGGCACATGCTCAGGATGGAAGGTGGTCATATACCCAAGACTTTCTGTTTGGTGAGTTAATGGGGGCCGACGAACAGTTGGATGCTCAAAGCTCTACAACATGACTGCTTAAGTGTGACAAGCAGGCAGTGGACTCAATGATTGCACCTGGGAATCACTAGCTGGTGACAGAGAAAAATGGTGACACCCCTGTGAGCATTTCCCTAATGTGGACACTGTATGACATTGAGCGGGTGGGATTTCAAACAAAAGTACCCCCAGAAACTGGGTGACACAAGCCACCTTGTGTGCATCTTCCCTCTGCGTACTGTCACCGGAAGTCCCTAAATATATTTTATAAATTCATGGGTTGTGGGCCTTATTTCAAAGGCCAGCATTTATTGCCCTCCCTAATTGCCTTTGAGACAGTGGTAATGAACTCTTCATGAACTGCTGGAGCTCATGTGTCGGTGCTTTCTCAGTGCTGTTAGGAGGATAGTGCCAAGATTTTGACCCAACGGCAGAGAAGGAGCGATGATTATATTTCCAAATTAGGATGGTGTGCGTCTTGGAGGAGAACTTGCTATAGTGGTGTTCCCGTGTCTGCTCCTCTTCTAGGCAATAAAAGTCACAGTTGTGGGAGGTGCTCTTGAAACCTTAATGGGTTGCTCCAGTGAATCTTGTAGATTGTTCCAATCGTTTGCATTGTGCACCAATGATAGTGTGTGAACTATCACTGTGAAGTGATGGATGGGATAACAATCAGGCAGGCTGCTTTATCCTGTATGGTTTTGTTAGTTGTTGTTTCAGCACACATCTGAGTAAGTGGGGAGTATTCCATCACACCTTGTGCTTTGTAGATGGCGGACAGGTTTGGGAAGTTGGGAAGTAAATTACTTGCCACAGAATACCCAACCTCTGACCTGACCTTGTAGCCAAAATGTGTATGGTGGGTACAGCTACATTTCTAGTCCGTGGTGACAAATGTTGATGGTTGAACATTTGGTAATGGTAATGTCATTGAACGTGAAGGAAAGGTGGTTAAATTCACTTACTGGAGATGGATGGTCATTACGTGGCACAAAAGTTACTTGCCACTTATCATCCCAAGTCTGAATGTTATCCAGTTCCTGCAGCATGCGGACATGAACTGCTTCAGTTATCTAAGGTGTTGCAAATGAACTCAACGCTAATCAGTGAAAATTCCCACATCTGACCTTATGGAGGGAAGGTCTTTGAGAAGCAGCTGATGATAATATGGCCTAGGACAGTACCCTGAGGAACTCATGCAGTGATGAATGTCCTGGGGCTGAAACGATTGGCCTCCAGCAACCACAATCTTTGTGCCAAATGTGACTCTGACCTGATTCCCAGTGACTTTGCTGGGGCTTCTTGATGTTACACTTGGGCAAGTGCTCTCACTGGATCTGGAATTCCATTATTTTGTCCATGTTTGGACCAAAGCTGTAATGAGGCCTGGAGTTGAGGGTACTGGCAGATCACTGTCACCAACATTTTCCATCACTTTGATGATTGTAAATAGACTGGGGTGGTAATTGGCTACATTTGATTTGTTCTGCCTTTTGTGGTCAGGAATGGACCATTTTCCATTGTTGACTGAATGGCCAGTGCTGTAGCTGAATAGTGGGACTAAGGATGCAGCTACTTCAGGAGCACAAGGTCTTTACTATAGCTGGCATCATGTCAGGGCCCACAGCCTTCGCTGTATCCAGTGCCTTCAGCCACTTGATATCACGTGGAGTGAACTGAATGGCTAAAGAACAGCATCTGTGATGGTGGGGATTTCAGGAAGCAGCCAAGACGTGTTAACTGACAGTTGCATGTTCTCTTGTGGTTGCAGCGTTACTGTGCTGATGCTGACTCGAAGAATGTGTTGCAGTGCCTGAAGCAGAATAAGAATGCTGAACTAATGGACCCCAAGTGCAAGCAGATGATAACTAAGCGACAGATCACGCAGAACACTGGTATGTGCTGTTGACACCAGAAAATCTGGCAAAATTCATAGGATTGGAAAGCTCTGTCAGGAACTGCAACCTGCCAAGGTGTTGCAGTTTTATGTGGAATTATAGACGGTTCTATACTGTGGGCTCCACCTGTCAGGGCTAGGAATTGACATAGCCCAGATTAATTTCCTGAGGACATTTGCATTCAGCAGAGAGTACTTTTTCTCTCAATGCGTGGTGGTTTTGGGAGTGCCGAGTCTTTGGATTGTTCCTGGACAGATGTGTAATTGCATAGCATCCAATTTTCCATGTGCAGCAAGGTAATTTAGTGCACGCATATTGAACAAGGCTTTTTTCGTGTTTTTTTAGTGTTGGTGTTTTGGTTCTTAGTGCTTTAGAAATGATCTGACTTCACATTGGACGTCTTGGGATTGTTCATGCGGTCCCAGGTTTCTTTTTGTTCTAAAGTAAGCAGAGGTTATTCATTTGCAGTGGGGTTCACTCTTGCTTTATAAAGTTGGGGGATATTATCCTCAGATCTGGCTCGCAACAGAATGAATGTACTGAGTTGACAGAGCCTGTTAGAGTTGCCTGAAAATGGCCCAAGTCATAGCAGGGCTTCAGGGGAATTATGCAACTGTTTCCAGATAGGCTGTCCACAGAGACAGAAGTAGGCCAGTTCAATCATTCAGTTTGGTCATGGCTGATCTGTATCTTCCATTCACCTAGCTCCCCACGCTCCACCAACAATGTCTCTTAATACCCATTCCTAACAAAAATCAGTCAATTAAAATCAATTTAGAAATTTTCATTTGACTCTTATTCTCAACAGCTTTGTGTGGGAGAAATTTCCAGTATCCTTTGACTCCTTATTTTAATTCAACTCCTAAAATGTCATGCAAGTCTAAATGAAGGTGTCAATGAAACCCTGATTTTTAAATGCCCGACAAATTTAGCACAGGTCGCATTAGTAAATGTCATTGGTGTAGCCATTAAGGGCATGTTTTCTCTTGGGTTTTTAGTGCATTTTCTTTCATTCCACCTTGGGGTTTTTTGTGCAGACCATCTTCAGCCAAAGTCATGGCCTGCCTCCCAGACCTGTCAACGTTGGATGGGGCTAAATGGGCAAGAGTTATGCAGAGTGCAGGGTGATTTCATCATTATTTTCCACTCTATGGATTGTCTCAGGCGATTTTCCATACCAATATAGCTGGGATGGTAACTTGCACATGGATCTATGTCATTTTACTGCAGCCTAGTATTGAGACGCTGCAGAGTTTCTAAGAAGCTTTTATCTTCAAACCTGACTGCAAGCACAGCCATACAACTAGAGCTCACACCTTAAATCAGTTCTTCCTCCACGTATTATTGTGCATTTTTCATTTCAGTTTTGTGTGCTTGTTTCAGATTACCGTTTAAATCCAGTTCTGAGGAAAGCCTGCAAGGCTGACATCCCCAAGTTCTGCCAGTCTGTTTTGAATAATGTAAAGGATGGCAAAGAGCTGGAGGGTCAGGTCGTCTCCTGTCTGAAACTGAAATATGCTGACCAGGTACTGACAGGACAGGTGGGCCACGAAGGAGACAATTTTCCTGAACTACATGTTGGTCATTTCTCTTACTCCATATCCTCCATTGCTCGTTGTTACATAACTAAGAAATAAAGCTTTAATAAAAGAAAATCAGAAACTAATTTCACTGCTTAGTAACTAGCGATTGTTTTGGGACTATCGAAATGGAGAAATTAGGTTATAATGGCTGAAAAAAACTTTCACAGAACTAGAATAGGCGCGATGGGCCAAATGACTGTTGCTTTGCAGTACGATTCTGTACAGAGCATAGAGTTTTCCTTATCACCGAGTATCAGCAAGTCTGTTCTGGAGTCCCATCAGTTTTTTTTTGTTGCCAGTTTAGTTGAATTGCCTGAAGCTATTGTTAGATTTTATATTGGCCTTTTTCCACTTGTGTTTTTGAAAATTCACAGCTTCTATGTCCTGCTTGGTGCAAATGTGCAGAACAGTAACTGCCCTGAGAAGTTAATTCATTGACATGAATCTTGAGTGTGCCCTGCTGACCATCTCTAGCCTTATTTTGTAGAAACATTCATATATATCCAAGAACTAAAGCAAAAGCTAACTTGGTTAGAGGCAGCCTCCCACTATTTTGGCAGATGATTGTTTATTCACAGAAGCTACATTTGGTGAATGAACAAATAATTCTGTAATGGGATACTTAGTGATCTGTAGTTCCTATCAACGGCAAAGCGGCAGAGGAGCATTCTGTGTGCTAATGGCCACCTCGTCCTGATATGATTTAGAAAAAACAAACTGAGTACACACAGCTCTCTTTCCAAATTGTTTTAACAGAACCTCTTATTAATTCGCTATCTGGTGACTGAAGGCAGCTAATATTTACAGAGTGAGTGGAGTCTGCAATAGTAAGTGGAACCCCAGGGAGCTCGGATGAATAAGTGAAGTGTGTTGAGCAGAAAGAAGTTTGTTGGGGCCTGGATTTTTCTTTTCTGAAAACCGGCCAGCTTCACCACACCTTAGTGTACTGACATGCCTTTTGGAATTGTGCAGATGGACAGATTTTATTTCCACTGAGGCTCTGCCTGTGTTTATTGTGCCCGCATCCTTTCTACTTGCCCTGCAGTGACTAGAAATAATAGGCTGATTCCACTGGTCGGCATTTTTTTCCTTTTATTTATAAGCTATATTTAGAGTCTAGTCTGGCAGTGACTGAGCTGAAAATCTTCAATTTTCCTTTTTGGATGTGCTGAGAGCACGAATTTAACAGTAGTTTGTGTTAGTGACTTGAACTCCAGCTGACAACATTCTAATTTCTTGGCAGCGTTTGTCTCCTGACTGTGAAGATCAGATCCGTGTGATTATCCAGGAGTCAGCCCTGGACTACAGGCTGGACCCTCAGCTGCAGATACACTGCACAAAAGAGGTGGGTCAGATTATGGTAACATTAATGGTTGGGAATTTGGATGTAACGTAAAAAATAGTGTCTGGGATAATGAAGCGTAGCTTGGGGTGGGGTGAGTGTAAGTGGAATCATACAGTAAACGTCCATTACTATTTTTGCAGATTAATAGTCTGTGTGGGGAGGAAGCAGCAGCACAGGAACAGACTGGGCAAGTGGAGGAGTGTCTGAAAATTAACCTGCTAAAGATTACTGGAGAATCTTGCAAAAAGGTGAGTCCATCTCAAAATGAAATGTTGCTTTTAAAAGTTAGTCATCCAAGTACGTTTGAAGTCCAAGCTGCCTAAAGAGCGACGTCTGAGATTTGGAACTTTAAGTCCTGACAGACCTCAAGAGATTTTGCACAGGTGCAGACCGGGAGTGGACTGCATATGTGCAAATCTGCATCCTAAGTCCTTTGGGTTGAGGACGTGCCCTGTGTGCCTGCACAGAGATGAAAATGGGCACGAAAAGATATGGAAATTGACATGAAAAACCCGGGTAATGTGATTTGAAGTGGTGCACCATTGCTGGCAAGTAGCCCAGGCAGGACACACAGAAATCCCAGTTAAGTCAAAAAGTAGGTAAAAGACTGTGGTTAGGACTGCCAGTGGCAGCCATGATGTAAGTGGTCGCGCACTTGGTGGCTCTCGTGCGAGGCAATATTAATTGGACCTGAATACCTGTATACATGGGCAAATGTAGAAAGGAAAAGGAGCGGAACAGTGAGAGACGAGAAGTCTTCAATAACGGACATGTTTAACTGGACAAGAAGTGCATCGATTAAGGGGCACCAAATTGACCACCAGCTTTCTCTAAGTGGAGTTAAGATGGCGGTGATCTCCGAGGCAGCACTACCAGCGCTGTGGTTGACCGAACAACTGAAATTGACATTGAAACTCCAGCAGCAGAGGCATGAAACCTTGGAGGATCTGGTCAAGGTGGCTGACCCGACTCAGGCATCCATTGAGAGGATTGAACAGACGCTGGAAGCCCAGGGAACGTCGCTCCAAAAGATGGAAGAGTCGGTGGCCAACCACGAGGACCAGCTGGCCTCATTGGAGTTCGAGAGTACCCTGGTAGCTGATGGTAAGAAGAGGCTGCGAGAGAAGGTGGATGATTTAGAAAATCGGGAGAGGCAGCAGAAAGTCCGAATAATAGGGCTGTTAGAAGATATCGAGCGTTCACAATCCACAGACTATGTGGCGCGCATGTTTGAAAAGCTGATGGGAGCGAGGGCCTTCAATCAACCCCTCGAGGTGAATCAAGCGCAAAAGGCGATGAGGAAGAAGCCAAAGGCGGGTCGAAGAAGTGCACTTGGGAAGGGAACATGATCTGAATTTACCCGGAGTTGGGTGCGGAGCTGGCTAAACAGCGGGCCGGGTTTAATAGGGTTAAAGGAGCTCTGGACGAGGATTGTACCGGGTTTGGCCGTGGGTCATGTACCAAAATCAGGAGTTTTAGGTGGCCTTTCCAGAACAGGCAAGCAAGTTTATGGGACTGTGGGATTGGAGACTTGTTAATATTTTGGACTAAGTTAATACCAATATGGTTGATACATTTTTTTCCCCCAACATTATTCTCCTCTACCTTTCTAATGGGAGATGTATGTTCTGTGTTTGGGTTTGCACGGGGGAGAGCTGTGGGAAGGGAGGTGGGGATTTGGCACGAGGGTCTCTTGGGGGTTAGCCCTGCCACTTCACAGCGCCGAGGACCCAAGTTTGATCACAGCCCCGGGCACTGTCCATGTGAAATTAGTTCTCCCTGTGTCTGCATGGGTCTCACCCACACAACCCAAATATGTGCAGTGTAGGTGGATGGGCCACGCTAAATTGCCCCTTGATTGGAAAAAATATAATTGGGTACTCTAAATTTATTTTTAAAAAGGTAGGAGGGTCTCGAGGACAGAGGAACGTGAGGGCTACGGATGGGGGCCACCATACTAGCAGAGAGGATTGTTAACGGTAGCCATGTAGGGGGTAAAATGGCGATTGGGGGTGTGTGGGCGTAGGTGGTTGCATTTCTGTTAAAACTTTGGCTTGGGAGAGGGGCTGCGTGGAGTGAGCTGGTGTGGCGTAGGTACGTGAGGAAAGTTGGCGGGGGGGGGAGTGCGCGAGAAGTTGACCCGGGGTGCTGGCTAAAAAAAGAAGTTGGGGAGGGTGCGCGAGGGGAGGCACAAGTCTCCCAACCTGGTTGATCATATGGAACTTTCGGGGGCTAAATGGGCCTGTGAAGAGGCCGTGCGTATTCGCCATTAAGGAGTCTGAAGGCGGATGTTTTTCTGTAAGAGACCCACCTAAAAGTGATGGATCAATTTAGGCTGAGGGAATGCTGGGTAGGCCAGGTCTTCCACTCGGGGCTAGTCATGTCATGATAAGGTGTTAACTGGAGTGATCAGGTCGGAATATTCGGTGATCGTGTGTCAGACCACTGCCACACTGGGTGGACTTGCGGGTGGAGAGGCCAGCCCCCTAGAGGCCCCAGTGGAGGATGGACGTGGGGCTTCTGGCTGATAAAGGGGTCTGTGAGAGGATAAGAGGGGGCCATTCAGAACTATGTGGACCAGAACAATACGGGGAGGTCTCCGCTGTTATGGTATGGGAGGCACTGAAGGCTGTGATCAGGCAGAGTTTATTTCTATCCGGGTGCACAAAGAGAAGTTGGAGGAAGATGAGGCTGATGGAGGCCATTTTGGCCGTAGATCGGAAGTACTCAGCAACATCTGAGGTGGAGCTGCTTCAGGAATGACAGAGGCTCCAAATGGAGTTTGGACTTGTGTCAAAGGGAAGGCAGTGAGACAACTAAAGAAGGCTAGTGGGTGGGGGGGATATATGAATATGAGGGAAAAGCTAGTAGGATGCTTGCGCACTAGCTGAGGCAGCAGCAAGGGAGATTGGACGGATGAGGGGAGGCATCAGTGAAGGAAATCGGGTGGATGAGAGTTGAAGGGGGGGGCAAAGTCGTAATGGAGCCGGAGGGGGATAAACGGGGTATTTGAAGCCTTCTACCGGAAGTTCCTGCAGGGGATGAGGGGCGAAGGCGGTATTTTGGCAGGCATCTATTTCACTCATCTTGAAGAAGGATAAAGACCCTAATCAGTGTGCGTCATGTTGGCCAATATTGTTACTGAATGTCGATGTGAAAACTTTGGCGCAGATGTGATGCTGGCGACGTGGATAGAGAGATGTGTGCTGGGGGTGATTGGGTAAGATCAAACTTAGTTTGTAAAGGGTAGGCAGCTGTCAGCGAATGTACAGAGGCTATTAGGTGTGATCATGATGCCTGCAAGGGGGAGGACGGTTGAAGTGGTATCCATGGATGCGGAGAAGGTGTTTTACCGGGTAGAGTGGGTGTACTTGTTCGATGTGTTGGAGAGGCTTGGGTTTGAGCAGGGATTTGTGGACTGCGCCAGATTACTGTATAAAGCCCGGAAGACGAGTATGAGGACCAATGGTGTCAGTTCGGAGTATTTTGGGTTGCAGCATGGGGCGAGGTGGGGTGCCCGCTCTCCCCATTGTTCTTTGCCCTGGCAATCGAGCCACTGGGGATGGCTGTTCGGGCTTCAAGGGAATGGAGGGACGTTGAGGGGCGATGGCGTTGGGTGGGGGGCATTGGGGCACCGGGTCTCCCTATTGAGAATAGCCTACTAAACATATTGAACCCAGTGGAATGCATTGACAGGATAATGGGGATCCTGCGGGTGTTTAGTACCTTTGTGGGATGTAAACTCCATATGTGGGAAAGTGAGGTGTTCCCGATGAAAGCTAGGGGACAGGGGAGAGGTCTGAGGAAGCTGCCGTTTGGTTAGTGGGGATGGGTTTCCGCTATCGGGGGATTTACATGGCACAAAGCAGGGTTTAGCCACACAAGCTAAACTTGATAGGACTTTGAAACATAAAAAATAGGAGCAGGAGGAGGCCATTTGTCCCTTCGAGCCTGCTCCACCATTCATTATGATCATGGCTGATCATCCAACACTTTTTTAAAAGAGCTGCATGTGGCGCAGTGGATAGCACTGAGATTACAGTGCTGAGGACCTGGGTTTGAACCCCGGCCCTGGGTCACTGTCCGTGTGGAGTTTGGACATTCTCCCCATGTCTGCGTGGGTTTCACCCCCACAATCCAAAGATGTGTAGGTTAGGTAGATTGGCCACGCTAAATTGCCCCTTAATTGAAAAAATAAATAATTGGGTACTCTAAATTTATTTAAAAAAGGAAAAAAAGACTTTAAAAAAAAATATATTTAGAGTGCCCGATTATTTTTTTTTCCAATTAAGGGGCAATTTAGCATGGCCAATCCACCTATGATGCACATATTGCGTTGTGGGGGTGAGATGTATGCAGACACTGGAAGAATATGCAAACTCCACAAACTTCATCTCCTTTAAGCAAAACGTTTATTGGTCCCGAACCCGATCTTGCCAACAACTTAGGGTCTGGTCTCTGATCATACTTCAAGGAAAGAGGTGTGAATGGGTCTAAGAACAGATTCATAAATTGTTAGAACAGGCAACGCAGGTTAGCAAAGCCACCAAAAATGCAATCCATGCACATGGGTGTATTGGCAAAGGAATAGAATTCAAAAAGAGAAGTTATGTGAAACTTCAATGGGACCTTGGGTAGACTACACTTGAGATATTGTGCATGGTTCTTTTCTCCATCTTGCAAAAATAATGCAGAGGTACTGGAGAAGTTGCAAAAAAGATTCGGAAGAATTACCCCTTGGTTACTATATTAAATAATGCAAAGTATTCTGAATGGGATAGGAATTTGTGTATATATAGCAATGCAAATGTTATTTAATTGTGTAAGACAGACTGGGTGGTCCAGAGGGTCCTGTGTGCCATTGATTATATCTTCAGACTAGCGTGAAAGGATGTAGTTGCTGATTTTACTTGTTTTCGCTGACAAATTATGGCACGGCATCCACCATATAAGTGATACCGATGGACTTCCCAGTTTTGACAGTGACGGATGTTGTTTGTTCTTCCCTGGCATGTATGGCTCATTTTCACATTGTGTCAAGGCCAACAGGGAATTTCCAAAGGAATCTGTTTCAGGATGTGACAGGTGAGCAGAGATTGCTTTGGTTTTGTTTAATGAAATGATCATTTGTCCTGTAGGAGGTGCTGAACATGCTGCAAGAGAGTAAAGCAGACATCTTTGTGGACCCAGTGCTACATGCAGCATGTGGCCTAGATATCAAACACCAGTGTGCTTCGATCCTACCTGGCAAGGGACGCCGTAAGTGAATCACACTAGAGATTGTAAGTGGAGGAGAAAGGGAGAAAATTGTCCCATCTACTGTCCAAACTAATAATTTGGTCAGTCAGTAAGGTTACCACAATCCCATTACTAAACTTTAACCTGTATTTCTGTCATGCATCAGGCAAAGAAAGGGTATTGAAACAAACATATAGGAACTGTTGGAACCTCCTCTACAGCTCCATTGAAGAGTTATATTGTACTTGGAAATGTTACAAACTGTTTCTCTCCACAGATGTTGCGAGACTTGCTGAATTTTTCTAAGTACAATATAACTCCTCAATGGAGCTGTAGAGGAGGTTCCAAAGGTTCCTATATGCAGTCGTGCAGGAAATGGAATGAATGTCCTACCTGTCTTCAAATTAAACGAATGACCCGTTGCCATTTCCACCAGCTCCAGCGTGATGCCACCACCAACCAAATTTAACACCCCCCCCCCCCCCCCCCCCCCAACTTTTGATTTTGCAGAAACCATTCCCTCTGACAGCCAAAACTACATCTACGTATGTAGGTGCTGGAGATGCAACAACTGTCTCTTTACGTCTTCCCACTGCCCAAGATCCCAAATGCTCCTTCCAAGTGCAGCAGTGATTTAATTCCGGTTTGAGCTGATCGGTAACATTTACACCGCACAAGTGCAAGGCAATGACTGTCTCTAACAAGAAAGAATCCAATGGTCTTCCCTTGGCATTCAATGGCACTACTATCACTACATCCCCTACTGTCAACATCTTGGGGGCTGGGGCATTACCATTGACCCAGAAACTGAACTGGACCTGCCATATAAATACTGTGGCTGCAGGAGCAAGTCGGAGATCAAGAATTCTGCAGTGAGTAACTCGCCTCCTGAGTAGCCAAAGCCTGCCTACCATCGACAAGGTACAAGTCAGGAGTGTAATGGAATACTCTCCACTTGCTTGGAAGATTGCAAACACAAACACCTGCAACTGCAACTTCTCCTCAAAGCCACACACCATCCTTAGTTGGAAATATATTGCCAGTCCTTCACTTGCTGTTTCAAAATCCTGGAAGTCTACCCCTAACACCACTTGGACTTCAGCGGTTCAAGAAGGCAGCTTACCTCCCACCTTCGGAAGGGCAGTTGGAGATGGACCATACATAGTAACCTTGGCAGTGATGCCCACATGCCTAAAGGAATTTTTTAAAAATGGTCCTTTTAATTAATTATACTGCTTCCTCAATATTTTGTTAATGCATTTCATTGGCTGTGAAGTCCCTTTGGAGTCATGAGATAATGAAATACGCTATATAAATTCAAGACTATTGAAACAAAAAGTGTTCTTAACCTTTGATCACACATTAGTAATATCCTCTGTTAATATATGTAGGCTCACAAAAGATTTTGTCAGCTCTGGTATTTCCAGCAGCATTAAGGCTCCAGCTGTCCACTACCCCTTTGATAGTAGCTCCAATGCAGCAAGCAAGACGCAAGAGGTTCTTGCTGGTAAAGGGAATATTGCTGCAGTCTCTGAAAGAAGTTTACTTTAAAAATATCCCATAACTCTTCATCCTGCTTTTTCAATAAATTAAGATTTCATTAAATTATTCTTTTGTATATGTGAGGATAATCCAAGCATATTATTAATTTAGCACCAACCTTGTTGGGCCTCCTGTGTGGAGTCTGTTGCCTGGCACCAGCTTCAAATATGTGGACTTTTGGGGAAGGTTTGTCATTTATTGAATTTTTTTTTTCTTTCCTCAGAAATGTCATGCTTGCTGGAGGCACTAGAAGATAAAACTATAAGATTGCAGCCTGACTGTAAGAAGAGATTACAAGATCGCCTGGAAATGTGGAGTTACGCAGCCAAGGTAATGCGAAATAAAAACAGGAAATGCTGGATAAACCCAGCAGGTCTGGCAGCAAATGTGGAACAAGAAACAGAGTTAATATTTCACGTTCATATGGCCCTTCTACAGAACTGAAAAAGTGATAGAAATGAGAGGGGGTGGGGTAGAATGGGAAGCCAGCGTTAAGGAGAGATTGATAAATAAAAATGTCATTAACATGAGACAAAGGGGCTGTTGATGGCGCCATTAGAAACTTCCGAGTGTTCATCGTGGCAAAGGTAGGATAGCAGAATGTGTTATTAGTGGAAGTGGTCAGTGCGCAGTGGGAACAAAACTGAACAGCAAGGGATAGTGGGAAGGGGTGGGGTTATGTTGGGACAAGTCAAAGTGGGGGGGAGGGATCATGGAGGGTAAAGATGAAGGGGAATGTTCCCAGTCTGAAGTTGTTGACTTGAATGTTGAGTTGTTTGTCATTTCCATTCCACTTCTGGGGAGTGGACATGAATAAACAATGAATCATTCTCCTTGGAGAAGGAGACCATAAAGCCTTAACTGACATTCCTCTTTTTTTCTCTCTCCACCCTGCCATGTGTTGCCAGCAGTGGATTATTTTCCAAGTGTGTGAGTACACAAGAGTGGAGCTTATTGTGAGCCTTGACTTTCAAAACTAATTGAGATGTTGGCTGCAAATTTGATTTCTTGCAGTACATTTCCGATGTGAACAATATTATCAGGGGGTGAACACGTTTTTTTGGCAAGGCTGGCAAGTGGGTTTTGGGAGGAGAGTCATAGAATTGTAACCAGTCAGTTTAAACCATGGGGAATTAAAGGTGTGATTTTTGCCTCATTGGGAAAATGTGCACTGCAAGGGCTGGGTGAAATTTTCTTCTGTAGCTGTATGCCCATGTCCATAAAATTTCAAGGGTACATCAAGCATCTATTGCCTGGTTTCTAGGTGTATAATCCTGCTTTATATTATAAGCTAAAAGCTCCTTAATTAATGTAGCATTGCTGTTTTTCTTGTAGGTCGCTCCAGCTGAGGGATTTTCAGACTTGGCCTATCAAGTCATGACATCGCCATCCAAAAATTACCTAATGGGCTTGTTGGCATTGGGAGTCTGCATCCTGTTTCTACTGGGTATGACCTGCGGCCGGATCACCAAAAGAGTGACACGGGAACTGAAGGATAGGTAGAGCATGGCCCAAGCCTGCCTTTGTACAGCCTCTGTATAGTCTCCTTAAATAAGAGCAGCAGACGCAATCCAATCCTTTACACTTTCTTTCTGTTTGTTCTGCACAGATTTTACCTGCAGAACAAATGTGCGAGCCAACAGCTGCTGCCTCAGCTCCAATCGGACTCCTCTCTTTAGTTTCCTGTAGACTTGGTTGCCATTGTGTATCTGAATCACGTTCGCCCTGATCAAACGAGTCTTACTGGTAGCAGTCTCATCCAACAGAGATTCTCAACTGTAGGAAAGGTAACTGCCACAAATGGAATGACTCCAAAGAATTATATCAGTTCATATAGATTGTAGGATGCTTTAGACACAGTCTGCTTCAGCCTCTTGTTTTGTCCCTTTTAATTATTGTACAAAACCTATTGGTCTTGCTCTGTTTTTTTTTTTGGAGATTATATTCTTTTCACACTTCCTTTAGGTGATGGTGGGGTGGAGGAGGAGGAAAACAGGCTATGGTTTCACCCACTATAGCCCAGATTGTAAATTAAATATTGAGTACAGGTGGTTTTAAAGGACCTATCTGTGCAGATCGTGAGGTTGAAGCCATCGTTTAAGGTGCCAAGAGGTATTGAGGCCAAAACTAACTCGCAGTATATTTGAAATATTTGGCATTACATAAAATTGTGGTAGTCGTTTTCATCTGCATCCTGTACCTCGATGGTTGGGCTACTTGTACTGTCCACTCAGACCGTAGGCTGGTGGCATTCACTCAGAGGTCTGCTATAGATTTTTTTTTCTTGTTGCTTAATTGAAGTACAAAAGGGGGGAAAGCTCACCCCTGAATCTCTAAGAACAGTTTACCCTGCAAATGTATTAAAGTCACTTTCAGTGCCCTGGGTGAGGCTAGGAACTGACCTTTATCTGAGTTAAGCCATGGTTCATTAAGATATCTACGTATTTCTACATCGGTGCACTTTTATTTCATAGCTGCATTCTGATTATGGTACTCTGGGGGTAAAGGCTGACTTGTAGGAAACAAACCAGCCTCCAATCGTTCAGTTGAATTTTAGGAGAGTAAGGTAATTTCATATGAGGTGCGTTTTCACATGCACATAATTATGCAGTCACATTGGTACATACTAAGGTGACATAAGGTGTACAGCATTAAACTTTGCACAATAGTATGTTGTAAGAAAGTAACACAGATTTGGGATAAAAAAAATATATCTGGAGAGCAGTAAAATTCTGTGGCAGTATTTTAGCTGGTTTTTAAAATTCTGTTTGAATAATTGCCAAAACTCCTAGTTGTTTGAAGTCTTTTTTTAAACTGCGAGCACAATGTGGTCATTAATGCGTGGTTAATGCAAGATTAATTTGCACAAAGTGAACTGGCTGTTTTAATTAGCCTCCGTCATTGACAGGATCTCTGTTGGATGCACCTGGGGGTGCTACCAGTGATCAACACCATTCCACTAGACTGTGTTGTAAATCCCTTTGACCGTAGTCCTCTATACAAATGCTTCTGAACAACAATTTGCAACAATCTAATCAGGAAATGTACATTTTAAATACTGATCTCTTGACTGCTAACAGAAGTATCACGCACATGTTATTTTCTCCTTTTGTGTTAAATCTTCAGCCTTATTTATTGTTTACTAATAAATTCTAGCAGGGTCACAGCCTGTAATTGTCGACTCTTTTCTGTTGCCTTCTGTTTTAAGTTCTCGTGTGGATTTGCCTGGTTACTTTGGTGACTGCCATCATGGTGAAGGGGTGGCCTGCATGTTGCAGACTTGGGATGATCTGTTTTTTTTTAAATTTCCTTTGTATTAGGGGTGTTTAAAATTTTTTAATACAGAATATCTGTAGTGAAATTGTGTACAGTGAGACTCTTTGGCGTCGCCCTGCGTGTTGTACAGATAAGACGCGAAAAATCATGCGTTGTACTGCTATAGGTGTCGATGTCACTTTGAAGTAAAATTTACAAACTGTAGGGTTTTGTAAATTTTTTGTGTATAAAATTCGCTTCATGAACGTACAAGATACTTGTTCCCGATCATGCTGTGTAATTCAAGATGTTAATGAAATCCTCACATACAGGCTCTTTGTTCTGTACAGATGAAATGGCAGAATTTATTAATAAAAAGGTCTGCAGGTTTTTAAACTTTGTTCTTTCCTTTTGAGTTGTGTTCATTGCTGCATTTTTTCTTGTCTAAGTTGAACTCTCGTGGATTTTGACCTTTTTCTACCTAAATATCCCTGAACTGAAGATTGTATGTGTTACTAATGATGATAATTACAGTTGAGGAAGGCCACTTCTCCTATCTTACTGTAAAGGAGAAGCGGAATGTTAGAACCACTGCAGGATAATGCTTATCATTTAAATAAAGCTGGGGTACATCAGTATAATACCTCAGAATAAGGGATGACCATTTGAACCTTGTGATGAAGTGGTTCTTCACGGTCCTCTATGTCTATTGAGATTTTACATTTCATAAAATAATAATAATAATGCACCAAAGTAACAAAATAATATATCACCATAAGCAGGGAAAATATCGAAACCGCTTGACAAATATGAGTACAGCATGGAACTGGAGAATGGCATCACAACTGCCTTAATACAATCATTAAACAGAGCTAGATAACTCATACAGAGCCCGAGTGCGAGATGGGATGGATCATGAAAACATGGCAAAATGTTGCACACCCTACCCAAGTACCTTCTCCCAACCACAAGGATTATAACAACGCAATAACCAGAAGGAGTAATTGACTCCATGATTTTGCAAAGAACAGGATAACCAATGGCACAGGCCATCACGCTCACATTTTGCACTCCCCATCCAGGGGGGGAAAAAAATACATCAATAAAACATCAACAACATGATCAACAGAGAATACCAATCAGAATTATCAAAGAACCGCAGGGTCAATAGCAGAATAAAGACTCCTTCCATGTTGCATGAGAAGACAAAGGATAAGGCAGGATCAATGAGCACTCGAGGATTCCAACGATTGAAGCATGAGGCACCATCACTTCTATCATGCTGTCTGTCTGACGCCCAGGCATTCACTGCCTCGGCCTCAGCTGAGGGCAATGACTGGGCCTCCTGCAACTCCTTAAGACAAGCAACAAGAATAGGACAAAATCTGACCAGTGATCGTTGGGCCCTATTGACCCCTTGGACAGAATAAATTGTGCTCCATCGAATCTGGTGCACCCAACCTCCAAAGCATACTACAAAGTATGGCAGCCAATTCTCGAACTCGGAAAATCATCTCCCACTCTCACCAGCCAATCAAGTGGGCTGCTTTGTCCTTGATGGTGTCAAGCTTCTTGAGCTGCAATCTTCCAGGCAAGTGGAGAGTATTCCATTACACTCCTGACTTGCGCCTCGTCAATGATAGGCAGACTTTAGGGACTCAGGAGGCGGGTTACTCACTGCAGAATCTCCCCAAGCCGTCAGGATAAACTACACACCTTGCAGCAGGATTTCAAGACACAAAGGCAGCCCCTAACTAAGGTCAGTTCCCTTTTGTGTAAGAACCCTCTCATGCACCTCCACTGTTCTTCTAAAGATACCCTGCAGTCCTTTGAGGTGAGCTCTAACTACCTGCACTGCAAAGCAGAAATTCTAGGTCAAGACACCATCTTTGGTGGCGGCCATCATCCGTTGCACATAGTACTGCCAAGACACGAGAGCCCGCTCAGTAGCAACTGTGTCACTACAAGTTGGGCCCCACCCCAGCCCACTCTAACCGCCATGAACAAAGGAGGAGTTTAGCATTTTATCTCTGCTCTTTAAAACCAATCGGGCACTTGCAGGGACTTAGTGCAAGTCATGTAGCCCAAGAAAAAGTAAATACGACATGTGCATCAGAATGATATGAAAGTTAAAAGGCAAACAGGTGGAGCTTGCAAAAATACAACTGCTCCTGCACCTACTTCACGTGACCCTGCAAGCATCAAGTCTGATGCGACCATTGTTATGAATTTTTATAAGTATCCAAACAACAGTAAAGTTAATATTGTGCAAGATATCTGTTGCAATCCAACATCTCTTCGATGGAACGTCTGCCAAAATGTATTTTTTATGACATTCCAGACTTGTGTTAGTCCCTGTCTGATTGTGCAGAAACTATAGAAGTTACCTGACGCCTGTCTGTACAGAAATCATGAAGGTTACCTGATATCAGCCCACTTCTCGCCACCCCCACCAAACTGTTGCAGAACTCTCCTTTTTGTCATGATAAATTGTTTGTCGTCTTAGCTCTCCCTATAAAAAAGGGTTTGCATCCTTTGTCTTCATACTCATGGGCATACAAGTACAAATGTGTCCACCTCAAGTGATGCATAAACCTTTCAAAACCTATTAGTTTATGGTTCAAGTAGTCTGTTTTTCACCCATCAGTGTTTGATGAAGGGTAATTGTCCTGAAACGGTAATTCTGTTTCTCCCTCCCCAGATGTTGCCTGACCGGAGTATTTCTAGCATTTTGGTTCCTGTCAGAGATTTCCAGAATTCACACACTTTTTTTCTGAGATTACTAAGATATACTGCGTTGTACTTCTATTCTCCTGTCACCCTGATAATAGAGGTTGCTGAATTGCACACATACTCATGGTGAAGAATTGCAATTAGTACTGCAGATGGCGTGAAGGTGAATGGGTGATCGGGTCAAGGCAATGATAAATTGCAATTAAAATGATAAATTTGACTACTTTACTGGTATGGTCCACACATTTGTGATTGTGTATGAAAATGTCAATTGGTTGTACTAATTTACCAATGACCAATCAAGTATGTTTACAGACATTACATTTGAATTGGGAATCTGAACTATTATTCAGTAAGATCATGGTTGATTTGGTTGTAGCCTCAATTGGACATTCCTGCCTACTCCAGATATCCTTTGACTACCTTTGTTAGTCAAGAAGCTGTCCTTTTTCATATTTGTTCATAGGATGAGGGCGTTAATGGCACACAAAACAGCAGAACTAAAAGGACCAAGGAAATACAAACCCCAACCACCTTACCAGGCACCTAACCCTTCCCTCTCTTCGGAAACCAACGATTCGCCCGCCTACTCCCACCTCCGGCAGGCACCCACTGCTTTTTTCTTCTTTTCAGCCTTTCGTTTCTTTCTTCCTTCCTCCCTCTTCTCCCCCCCCCCCCCCCCCCCCCCCATAGAAACTACCACCCAAATCAAGGCCACATAATCCTCCTTGAAGTCCATAAACAGGCTCCACCTCAGTGTGCTCTCCTCTGCCCCATTTTGCCAAACATGATCTTTTCCAGCGCAGAAATTCTGCCAGGTTGCTCACCCATGCCCCGGTCTTCGGCAGTCCGGGTCTCACCAGCACGATAAAATCCATTTCCGGGCTATCAGGGAGGCAAAGAACAAAACATTGGTCAGTCTCCCCACCTGCACTCCCGGGGAAAATGCTTGAATCTATCATCAAGGAAGAAATAGTGAGACATCTGGGTAGAAATTGTCCTATTGGGCAGACGGCATGGGTTCATGAAAGGCAGGTCATGTACAACTAATTTATTGGAATTCTTTGAGGACGTTATGAGCGCAGTGGACAAAGGTGGATGTGGTGTATCTGGATTTCCAGAAAGCATTTGACAAGGTGCCGCACAAAAGGCTGTTGCATAAGATAAGGGTGCACTGTTTTATGGGTAATGTATTTGCATGGATAGAGGATTGGTTTCAGAAAGCAAAGAGTAGTGTTTTTCTGGTTGGCGATCAGTGGCTTGTGGTGTGCCTCGGATCAGTTTTGTTGCCGAAATAGTTTACAATTTACATCGGATTTGGAGTTGGGGATCGAGTGTAATGTGTCAAAGTTCACAGATGACACTAAAATGAGTGGTAGAGTGTGCAGAGGATACAAAGTCTGGAGAGAGATGTAGATACTTGAAGCAAGTGGGCAAGGGATTGGCAGATGAGTACAATGTTGATAAATGTGAGGTCATCCGTTTTGGTAGTGATAACAGCAAAATGGACTATTATTTAAATGGTAAAAAATTGCAGCATGCTGCTGTGCCGAGAGACCTGGGTGTCTTTGTGCATGAATCACAAAGAGTTAGTTTGCAGGTGCAGCAGTTAATAACAAAGACAAATTAAATTTTGTTCTTCATTCCTAGAGGGATGGAGTTTAAAATAGGATGTTTATTGCAACTGTATAGGGTGTTGGTGAGGTCATACCTGGAGTACTGTGTACAGTTTTGAAAGAGGATGTAAGGCACTGGTGGGGATGTAGAGGAGATTCATTAGGTTTATTCTGGAATTTAGGGGATTATTTTATGAGGATAGACTAAGACTAGGACTATACTCATTGGAATTTAGAAGAATGAGGGGGGACCTTATAGAAACATAAAATTATGAAGGGAATAGTTAAGATAGAAGCAGGGAGGTTGTTCCCACTGGCGGGTAAAACTAGAACTGGGGGCATAGCCTCAAAATAAGGGGGAGCGAATTTAGGACTGAGTTGAGGAAATTCTTCACCCAAAGGGTTGTGAATCTGTGGATTTCCCTGCCCAATGAAGCAGTTGAGGCTACCTCGGATGTTTTAAGGTAAGGATAAATTGATTTTTGAACAGTAAAGGAATTGAGGCGCAAGGGCGGTAAGTGGAGCTGAGTCCACAAAAAGATCAGCCATGATCTTATTGAATGGCGGAGCAGGCTCGAAGGGCCAGATGGCCTATTCCTGCTCCTAGTTCTTATGTTCTTATGAAAATGAAGGCACCTCCTTCCTAACCAAGTTCCTAACCTGTAGATATTGAATCCATTCCCCTTTGGTAACCTTTCCGTCCCCTCTAACTCCTTCAAGGCTGCGAACTTTCCCCCAATGAATACATCCCTGAAACATTCTATCCCTACCTCGCATCCAGCCCTGCCAGCACAAACCTCTGATTATCACAAATTGATGCCCATAACGACATGCCTTCCAAATCAAAGTGCTGCCTGCACTGATTCCCGACCCACTGATTCCTGACTGGTGAGAACGCAAGGGTCACCAACACATACAAGAGGCTGTCCCCATCCGCCCCCAGACTGATCGCTCCTCCACTGCCTTTTTCCTCACCATGGCAATATTTGTTGCCCTGTAATAGTTCATCAAATTTGGCAATGCCAAACCCCGTCTCCTGTTGCTCCCTCTCCAGGAACACCCTCCTAACCCACCAGGCCTACCCCGCCCACACAAACCTCAAAAAAAACATTCACCTTCCTAAAAAAGGGCAAAAATCAGGAGGTTCTGGAACACAAGCAAAAACTTTGGCAGCACAGTCACCTTTATTGTCTGTACCCGACCTGCCAATGACAGTGGTAACTGATCCTAAAGTCCTCCTTCACCAGCCGTGTCCGATTCAACTAGTGCAACTGGGCCTAACTCCGCGCCAACTGTATCCCAAGTAGCAAAATCTCGCCCCCAACAACCGAAACGTCAGTTCCCCCAGCCTCCTCTCCTGCCCCTCGTACATTGATTGGAGACGCCTTGCTTTTCCCCATATTCAACTTGCACCCCAAGAAACAACCAACTCCCCCAGCATTCCCATGATCCTATCGAAGCACCCAACTGGGTCTGGAATATACAAAAGGAGGTTGTCTGCTTACAACAGGATGAAACCCGGTGCTCGTCCATCCCCACCAGGCTTGATGCCCTTCCACTCCTTTCAATTCCTAAGCGCCATTGTCAATGCCTCAATTGCTAAGGCAAAGAGCAGTGGGGAGAACAGGCACCCTGCCTTGTCCCCGGTACAACCCAAAATAACCCGCGCTGACCTTCGTTTGTTCGAACGCTCGCCTTAGGCTCCTTATACAACAGGCAAACCCAATCAACAAACCCCTGTCCACACCCGAACTGACCCAGCACCTCAAACAAATATTCCCATTCGACTTGGTCAAAAATGTTCTCCGCATCCATTGCCACACCACTTCAACCTCCTACCCCTTCAAGGGCATCACAATACCATTGAGTAACCTTCGAACACTCGCCGACAGGTGCTGCACCTCACGAATCCTGTCCGGTCCTCCCTGATCACCCCCGGCACACTGCCCAATCTGCGTTGCCGATGCCTTCATCAACACCTTTGCATCTACATTCAGCAGACCAACACTTGTCCAAGTTTTTGTCTGTCTTTAGGATAAGCAAAATCGAGGCACAAGACGGCGTGGGGGAAACCCACTCCTCACCCTCGACTCATTGAACATCCCCACCAACAAGGGCCCGAGCTCAGTCTCAAACTGAGGAACCCATCTCGACCCGGGGCATCGCCTGCATCGATCTCACAAAGTCCATAATCTCCCTCCGCCTGATCGAGCCCCCAGTACCTCCACCTTCACCTCCTCGATCCTCGGGAAGTCCAATCCATTTCATCCCCTCTCGGGGGCTCCGACTTATGCAGACCCTGATTTAAAATGCCTCAAAAAAAACCATTCAGCCCTTCCAGCTCCGATACCACCAAATCCTTTCCATCTCACCCAACCCTTAACTGATATGCAATATGCAAGCATCCTACTTGCCTCCCCCCCCCCCCCCCCCCCCCCCCCTCCTTTTTGCAGTTGTCCCATCGTTTTCCCCCGTAGACATGAGTTCAAACTCTATCTGGAGACTCTGCCTCTCCTTCAATAACGTCTCACCAGCACCACCGAAAACCTCTGATCCACCCTCAAGGTGTCCTCCACCAATCTCACCCACTCCCTATGCGCCCAAATCAAGATGGATTCCCACTTACACTGTCTTCACTTCCCACAGCATGGCAGCTGAAACCTCCCCCATCCTATTCAGCTCCAACCTCCGGTGCATCTGCTGCAAAAGCAATGTCTGCCTTCAAGCTCCTTAAATGAGCGAAAATGCGTGACCTTTTGACCAGGCCATTTAAGCTGCGGACATGCCATGTAATCAACCAGGTCAGGGGTCTCCCCCCATCTCTTCCTCCCCCATTATGTTGCACCACCTCCGCCCTCGTCAGTCTCCTTCCCCTCCCCCCCCCCCCCCCAACCCAGAAGCAAAAGATACCCACCCACCCACCTTCTTCTCTAACTCTAACCCCCAATTCACTCCCATTGACTAGTCAACTAGCTAGCATGGTGACCCCCACTTCCCCCAACCACCCTTATCCCACCGCTCCCCTCAAAACGCAATGAACAAAAAGAACACACTCACCCACTAAGCAAATGTGACCATTAAATACACTCATCCACGCACTGTACATACACACATTCCCCACATAAACAACTTCATAGTTCAATGTCCTCACATACCACCCAGTCAATGGTCTCATAAATTTGCCTGCCTCTGGCGTGTCGAAATAAAATGTCTGGTTCTAATGCATGACCCACAAAGGAGCAGGGTACAACACCCCAAACTTCACCCCCTCTTTGTAGAGGGCAGCCTTGATGCAATTATATCTGGCCTGCCTCTTGGCCAATTCCGCTTCCAAGTCCTGGTAGATCCTCAACTTGTTACTTTCCCAGGTGCACTTTCTTGTCTGCTTCACCCACCTCAAAATCTTTTCCTTGTCAAGGAAAACCACCATGGCCCTCAGGTCCTCTACTACATTCGGCCTCCTCCTCAATACCCTTTGTGGTTGAACCACCTCGATGGCGGCGAGGGGGAAGAGATTTGAGCCCACCAACTTCTCAAACATGTTTGTCATACATTTTGTGACCGGTGTTCCCTCGATCCTTCAGGCAGCCCCACAATCTGTAGATTCTGCCTCCTTGATCGATTCTCGAGGTCCTCCACCTTCTCCCTCAATCTCTTTTTGCTCTGCACCATAAGCACTATCTCAACATCCATTGAGGTCAGCAGTTCCTCATATTTGCCCATCGACTCCTCCACTTTCTGGAGCGTCAGGTCCTGCATCTCCAACCTCTGCTCTAGTCTCTCGGTTGCTGCCCTCAGCAGATTCACCACCTTCACCAGGTCCTCTGAAGCCCCCAGCCTATGCTGTTGGAACTTTGCATTTAGGATTTCCACTAGTTGCTCAGTGGACCATTGTGCGGGCAATGCAGCCCCAGCATTCTCCTCCATCTTTTCTTGTGTTATACCTTGAATACCCTCTCACTCAAGCTGCTGCCTCCTACTCAACACACTTTTGGTTGAGTAAGCCATAAACCAGACTCGCCGGCAGAGCACCCTTATCCGTCACTGCTCATGCACCTTTCACCAATCAACACTCCTTAATTTGGATGAAAAAGGACCATAGAATTCCGCCTTGAGCGGGAGCCACCCAATGTATGATCACTCACTCACTCCATAGCCGCTACTGGAAGTTGGTTTGGGCTCCTTGATGCCACACTGGGACAAATGCACCTTAATGGTTCCTAACAGGATCATAACTTGGAAACCGGGATAGAAGGTTCTGACATCAAATTTGCAGACAACACAAAAATATGTGGGACAATAAGTTGCAATGAGGAAGTTAAAACAGTACAAATGGATGTAGATAGGTTAGGAGAGTGGCCCAAAATGTGGTAGATGGAGTTTGATGTGGATAAGTGTGAGGTCATGCATTTTGGTTAGAAAAATGGAAAGGCAATTTATTATCTAAATGGGGAGAGACTTCGGGGAGCTCCGATGCAGAGAGATCTGGATGTCCTTGTGCATGTGTCTCAGAAAATTAGCATGCAGGTGCAGCAGATAAAGAAAGTGAATGGCATGTTGGCATTTATAGCAAAAGGAATAGAGTATAAAGGTAAGGGGCAGCACGGTAGCATTGTGGATAGCACAATGGCTTCACAGCTCCAGGGTCCCAGGTTCGATTCCGGCTTGGGTCACTGTCTGTGCGGACTCTGCACATCCTCCCCGTGTGTGCGTGGGTTTCCTCCGGGTGTTCCGGTTTCCTCCCACAATCCAAAGATGTGCAGGTTAGGTGGATTGGCCATGATAAATTGCCCTTAGTGTCCAAAATTGCCCTTAGTGTTGGGTGGGGTTACTGGATTATGGGGATAGGGTGGAGGTGTTGCCCTTGAGTAGGGTGCTCTTTCCAAGAGCCAATGCAGATTGATGGGCCGAATGGCCTCCTTCTGCACTGTAAATTCTATGAAATTTTGTTGCAGCTATACAAAGCATTGGTAAGACCACACCTGGAGTGTTGTGCACAGCTTGGTCCCCTTATTTGAGGAAAGATGTGGCATTGGAGGCAGTTCAGAGGAGGTTCACTAGATTGATTCCAGAGATGAGGGATTTGCCGTATGAAGAGAGATTGAACAGTTTAGGCCTATACTCTAGAGTTTAGAAGAATGAGGGGAGATCAAGTTGAGGTATACAAGATGATAAAAGGTATGGATAAAGTATACGTGGAGCGGATACTTCCTCTTGTGAGGCATTCTAGAACAAGAGGTCATAGTCTTAGGATAAGAGATAGCAAATTTTAGAGTTGAGGAGAAACCACTTCTCCCAAAAGGTTGTGAATC
The DNA here is from genome assembly GCF_902713615.1 of Scyliorhinus canicula. NCBI lineage: Eukaryota > Metazoa > Chordata > Chondrichthyes > Carcharhiniformes > Scyliorhinidae > Scyliorhinus > Scyliorhinus canicula. The sequence continues at coordinate 77,166,342 of NC_052154.1, read as the reverse complement.
TGCAATTTGCTACCCCTTAGTGCGGTGGATGCTGGGACAATGAGTAAATTTAAGGAGGAGTTAGATTTTGTTTTTATAAATGTTTTTTATTGGATTTATGAACATAGTATATTTACAGTTACGTACACAGATTAAAATATAAGAAGAAAGAAAAAAATATAGTAGGATATTGAGCACTAGCTGAACAACAGCAACTCTGTACAGTTAGCAATGTTCTGTTTAACACATAAGTAGGCACCTATTGGGGGGGGGGGGGGGGAACTGGCGAGATACATATTCATTTGGGTGGCGGAGAAACAATTATAGTAGTTATGTCCAATACAGAGATGGCAATACGAGAATCAATCTGATGTTGGTGGTGTTACTTGCTTCCCCCGGATGGTTTTAGCAGCTACTGGCCTCGGGCATTCACCTCCGCTTCGGCTGTTCGTCCTGCCTTTCGCTTACTATTTTCCTTGCTCTGTGTTACTATATTTGCCAAGTTTGTTGTAGTTTCCTGTGCTCTCCTACCGGCTATCATTCCCTCGCCTCCTCTCCCCCCCCCCCCCCCTCCCCCCAAACTCTGGTTCCCCTCTATTGTTCCCTGTCTTCTCCCCCTTCCCTTCTCCTGTGGGTTGCCTTTTTCTTTTAGGTTTAGCTGTCCCTACCCCAGCCCTCAGGTCCATTCCTCCCTCTTACACCTTGGCTACTTTCTCCTAACTCTTGGCTGCTTGGCTATTCTTCTGCTTGTTTGTTGGCCACAAACAGGTCCCGGAACAATTGGCTGAATGGCTCCCACGATTTGTGGAAGCTATCATCCGACCCTCGGACGGCGAATTTGATTTTCTCCATTTGGAGAGATTCTGAGAGGTCGGACAGCCAGTCTGCAGCTTTGAGTGGTGCTGCTGACCGCCAGCCGAACAGGATTCTGGGGCGGGCAATCAGGGAGGCAAAGGCAAGGGCGTCCTCCCTCCTCCCCAGGAATAGATCTGGCCTGTCCACTATCTACAAGACACTAGTTAGGAGTGTGATAGAATACTCTCTTGCCTGGATGAGTGCACATCCAACAACACTCTAAGCTTGACACTATCCAGGTAGCCAGTTGATTGGCATCCCATGCACAAACATTCACTGTTTTCACCACTGATGCGCAGTGGCAGCAGTATGTACCATCTACAAGATGCATTGCAGGAAATCACCAAGGCTCCTTAGACAGCACCTTCCAAACCCGCAACCACCATCTTGAATGACAAGGGCAGCAGATGCATTGGAACACCACCACCTGAAAGTACCTTTTCAAACCACACACCACCCTGACTTAGAAATATACTGCTGTTCCTTCACTGTCACTGGATCAATATCTTGTAACTCCAACCCTAACAGCAGTGTGAGTACCTGTGTTACATTATGTTCCAGCATGTGGTAATTGTCGTGCAAACCAATTCCCAAAGGGAAACTTGACAAGCTTATCACAACTCCTCTTTTTGTATTGTTAAGACAAGAAGATACTTGAACTGAAGTCAGAAGCCACAAATTCCAATGACAATTTGGGGATTATAATTAAACTGAAACATTTATTAATAAAAGAAAACTACAACACGCAAGATTACATTTACACAAAAATTACTCTAGTCGAACATTTCTCCCTGAAAAACTTACTACTTTGTTAGACTCATATATACTTACCCCTTTAGGCAACTATCCTTATACTCAACTATTCTATAAAAAATGTCAGCAATACCACAAGGCAAACCCACTGCTGCTGCAGAGAAGATATGTCACAGATGCTCTCGGTCACTCCCACTCTGCTGTGGAAATTCAAGAAACATTAAAACAAAATCCTGCTTTCTGAAAAATCAAGGAACTTTTCTGAGGTGGCTGATGGTTGCTCACTTTTCTTTTCACAGCTCTCTTCCAGCACAGAGCGGCACTCCAAAAGGTCTTACATGCCCACTCCCCCCAGCACATCTCCAAACTCCTCATTTTTTCTCTTTCACCTTGATTTCATTGACGACCTTCTTTGAAACTTACCTTTCTCAGAATATGAAAATATTTTATGTTTCCCCTACTGCCCCACGTCTGGGTAGAATAACATTTATTTACCTTGCCGTATTTATTTATGACCTTTTTTGAGTTGTAAACCTTTTTTACTTTCCTTTGAAATTTAACAACGAAACGCAACAATCCTTCTTTATCTCACAATGGCAAATTTCTACCAATGACTCATTTACTTGTAGAAAATTCAGCTTTGCATTATTTACTTCCAAGTGCCTGACCTTTACACCTAGACTTCTTTGATGTCCACAACCCTGCAGACACCGAGTCGCTTGCTTAATTAATTTACTCACAAACGCTGCCACAAATCTGCATCACAATAATGCAACCCTCAAAATATTAAAAAGAATAAAACTTCACGCCTCCAATCTCACTGAAAATTGAACCATCATAATTCCAAAAAGACGGTTTGATTTTCTCAACCAATTTTGATTGCTTAATACATTGATTTATGAACACACTACTATTATAGGGCACGTGCATGTATAAGGAAAATAGAAAAATATTAATTCCAGACCATTTCCCAATCTGCCATTCTGGTTTCCAAACCGTTCCAGAAATTTCAAAGGATTGTGGTCAGTATATATAATTGTCTCTGAAGAATTGCAACTTAACTTGCAAAACGCTGCAAGGCTTACACCAAACAAAGTCTTTTTCAATGGTTGAACATTCTGACCAGTAGATCACCAGCATTTCAATTCCTTGCTCATCTTGTAATGACACAGTACCATCACCCACATCACTGGCATCAATAGCTAACTTGACATGCTTTGAATAATTAGGTGCAGCTAGAACAGGTGTAGTAGTTGGTGAAGCTGTAAAGCTGCCAAATGAATTATGACACCCCTAGAACCATTGGAATTTCCTGTTCTTTTAAATTAACCCTGTTAATAGAGCAGCCATATTGCTAAAATCTAGGACAAACTACCAATAAAATCCACTTACACCTAGAAATCTCAAAACTTCTGTTTTGTGTAGCCATTGGGAATTTTCACAATAGAACATAGAACAGTACAGCACAGAACAGGCCCTTCGGCCCTCGATGTTGTGCCGAGCCATGATCACCCTACTCAAACCCACGTATCCACCCTATACCCGTAACCCAACAACCCCCCACCCCTTAACCTTACTATTTTAGGACACTACGGGCAATTTAGCATGGCCAATCCACCTAACCCGCACATCTTTGGACTGTGGGAGGAAACCGGAGCACCCGGAGGAAACCCACGCACACAGGGGGAGGACATGCAGACTCCACACAGACAGTGACCCAGCCGGGAATCGAACCTGGGACCCTGGAGCTGTGAAGCATTTATGCTAGCTACCGTGCTGCCCAATGGCTTTTACTTTTACATTTCATGGGGGCCATTTGACAATGACCAACAGTGTGGGCTAAATATGTAACTTGCGCTTCGAAAATTCACTTTCAACCAAGTTTCCAGCCACGTTGGCTTCCTGCAGTCGATCAATTATTTAAATGTTGCAAATGCTCCGACCTAGGTGTCTACTAAGAAGTTATCAAAAAAAATGCACAATGACTCAGTCCTTGAATTATTCTGTTGGTTAATAACTCAAAGGTTGCTGGCATCACCAAACACAAAAGCTGATATAACTTCCTCTCAAGGGTACTTGCCAATATCCTTGCAGCAAATCAATTTTTGTGATAGACATTGTCCCACTTTCTCAATACAATCCTCGAACTGTGGAATTGGATATATATCCCTTTTATTATTGCATTCACTTAGTGATAATCAATACAAAGTCTTTGTGATCCGTCCAGTTTCGGCACTGCCACAGGTGAACTCAATAACTGAAACTGGGTTCTATGGTGTCATTCTGAAGCATAAATTCAATTTCCTTCTGCACTCGAACTAATATTACTGGATTTAATCAATAGGGGTGTTCCATTGTTCAAAACTGAATTCCCCCTTAAATTCATTAAATCTGTTTTCGCCTGCTTATTTCCACAAATTGCTTTGTGCGACTGCAATGGCTCTTTCAAATCACTGATACTTTTCGGAAGGTAGCTCAGTATCACAGTTGGAGCACTTCCTCGTTGTCCAAATTAATAAGGAGAAAGTCAATTTCAGAATCCTTCAATTCAACCCCCTTTCCCTTATTTGTAAATACCAGTACATCGCGGACCAAGGCTTTTAGGTCTATGCAAGTGCGGGATTTTGGCAGGAAGACTTTCCCAACTTTCCTGTGATGCCTTCCCCCTCATTGCTTAGATCAATTTGCTCTGAATTTACAGAACAGAAGGAGGCCATTCGGCCCATCGAGTCTGCACCGGTTCTTGGAAAGAGCACCCTACCCAAGTCCACACCTCCACCCTATCCCCATAACCCAGTAACCCCACCCAACACTAAGGGCAATTTTGGACACTAAGGGCAATTTAGCATTTTCAATCCACCTAACCTGCACAACTTTGGACTGTGGGAGGAAATCTGAGCACCGGAGGAAACCCACGCACACACGGGGAGAACGTGCAGACTCTGCACAGACAGTGACCCAGCCAGGAATCAAACCTGGACCCTGGCGCTGCGAAGCAACAGTGCTAACCACTGTGCTACTTTGGTGCCCAAAGGGCTGTGGTGATGGGACGCGAGGGGTGTAGCCATGCTGGCCACGCAAAATGGACACTGAGCCAAAGTAAAATGGAAGACAGAAGGAAAAGCCTGTTTAGTGTGAGCAGACAGTCTGCTCTCAACTAATTAGCATTTTGCAAGCAGCAAACCAGTTTCTGGCCAGGTGCAAGATCTCCAAGCCAAAGGTGTTAATGGCAAAGCGCTTAGCATTCTGATGAGGCAGCCCAGATCCAGGCACGAACAATGGCAACATTTCCATCTCAATGTAACACTTAATTGGTTGCGCAGACAGGATGGCACCAGAGTAAAGAATATCGAAACCACCCCCCAACATCGAGGAAGGCCCTCGCATTGGAGGATTTTGAAGGTAACCGTTTGGAAACGCTCCAATCGGTACCGAAAGGTAGAGCCCGCCTAGAAGGGGGCAAGGACATTAGAGAGGGGTATAAAGGCAAATTCCCCACATAGCCCGGTCTGTTAAACCCGTGCTCCGGCCCTGATAGACATCTTGCATCCTGACTCCAGCCGTTGAGCACCAGCCGCCGAAACCGTAAGTTCAACGCTCGCTACGCGATCCAAGCCCACTAGACCCCCAGTACCAGAACGCTTGCTGAAGGCTGCAGTACAAGACCAGGACGAAGGCCTCGTTCTCTGACCTTGCCTGTTCCTGTTAGATAAGTATTCTGTTCACTTAAGTTTAGTTATAGCTTAGTCTCTTAGTGTGTGCATGAGTATTTATTATAACTGTATAATAAATATTGATCGTTTGAACCTTACTAATCGGTGTATCGTCTTTATTACTTTGAACTTGACCTTGGAATACTTGTGACGTTGTCTATACGGCAACTGGCGACTCCCAGAGCTGAATAATTACATAGAACAGAGCCTAGTAGTGTTAAGCACACGTCGAATACGGAGGCGTGTTAATACACTCCAATAAACGCGTTTTACAACCACAGTAAAACGTGCAACATTTAGTGGCGACCTCCTGGCGGGACACGGTTGTAAGTGGAAACCCCACACCGTCCAGGACCCTGAAATTTGAATTGGAACTCCAAATTGCAGAGAAAGAAAGAGATCACAAGTATTCAAGGTGTTCAAAATAATAAGCGAAATTCGGAAGTGTGTTCAGTGCATGCGTACTAACAGGGCTGTAAGGTAAAACTGAAAGCATTTTGTTGCGACAAACTTTCGGTAGTTTTGTTAACGGAACATAGCGTAAGCCGTACCCGTTTCTTGAAACACAACCCCAGCAACCCCCTGTTCCAAATTAACTAAAAGAGAGTCAGAGGAAATGGCCATGCAGGCAATGGAACGTCTGATGGATCCAGAAAGGTTTGTGGTCGCAGCGACCAGCAACAGTAGCAGAGTAGGCCAGTGTCCCACGTGGGAGCTGGAACTCCGCAAATATTGACAAGGAAAGGGATGGCCCCTTTGGAAAGAGTTTTGTGCAAATGAGGAGACAGGTCCCGGGAGTATAGGTCATACTTGGTGGGAGAACCTCTCTCAAATACACAAAAAGAACCTAGGTAAAGCACGCAAGCCGATGGCGATTGTGTCCTGTTTGGCACAGTTGCGAGGCGCAGAGGAGGTCATCAGGACGCTCCGGACAGATTTAGAAGAGAGGAATAGGATGAGTAAGGTCGATGTCAGGGACATCGAGAAGGAGAATCTGGATCTAAAAGGGAAGTTGGCAGAGAAGGATAGAGAGGTGGATGATGCCAAAAGGGCTCATCAGTCTTGTCTAGCTCATCTGAGCAGTTCCCAGACCCAGTATGAGAAAGCCTATCAGGACGTGCAACGTGCCGTTCTGATAAGACAGGAATCGGAGAAGCAGGTGGAGGCATTGCAGAGGCAATGTTCTGATCTCAAAGCAGCTTTGAGAGCACTCCATGCTGCAACGACCGAACAAAGACAAAGCACAGTTGACCACGCGAAATGCAGGAAACAGATTGCGGAACTGCAATCTCTGCTTTCGGTGCAGAATGGCTTCCAAAGCACCTTTGGAGCACAGTTAGATGGGGAAAATGCCCCAGATTGGCAGGAATTAAGTGAGACAGCGCAGCGTTATGTTCAGGGAACATGTGCGCCAGCAGCTCAGCAGAAACGACAGGCACCCCAACCCCCCACAGCTCAGACCATAACCGCACCCATGAATCCCGTAACCACGCAGAGAAAAGCCGAATCAGAAGGCGCCCCAGACATAACCTACACCACCCCTTTAACAGTAACCCAGCTAAGGGACGCGTGTGAAATGATCACTCCGTTCCTCCCCACCGCAGACCCCCACCAATTTTTCGCAAAAGTGAAACAGCAGGCTACCATGTACGGCCTGGATGAGAGAGAGCAGGTTAAGCTCACAGTTCTGAGTTTAGACCAAAGTGTAGTAGCAGCCCTCCCCGACCCACAGAACGTGGCAGGAGGCAGCCTAGAGGAGATGCACACCGCCATTTTAGATGCTATAGGGTACAATAGAGGTGACCCAGTAGAAGGATTAAACAAATGCAGGCAGAAAAGATCCGAACACCCCACAGCATTCGCCGGAAGGCTGTGGATTCATTTCAGCGCAGTTTTTGGACAATTAGATAGAGCGCATTTAACCCGCGAAAACATGGTTAAGTGGACGCGCACAATAATCTCCCACGCAACAGAAGCAGGACAGAGCGCTTGCAACAGCTATGACCCCTCAGAAGAGGCCCATAACGAGAAATGGGTCCTGAAAAGATTGTCCCGCGCTTGGGAGCAATCGCTTCAGGGAAAAGGCAAAGTTAGATCCCCAGAAGAGGCTCAGGCTGCTGCAGATATTCAAGCAGTCAGAGAGCACCAGAAGCCCGCATGGGTAAATGAAGGCAAGAGCAGCCCTCAGCAGAAAGGACAGGAATGCTATAACTGTGGACAGTTAGGGCATTGGGCTAAAGAGTGCAATGCACCCCAGCGATCTCAGAGAGGCCAGCAGACAGGCACTCTGAACCGCAATAAGTCAAAACCGATCCATAATGTTACAGTACAGTCAGGACCCACCAATGTGGACGAGACGGACTGACGGTGTCCGGGCTCCCCCACTTGGGTCTGTGACACACTATGGGATTCATCAGGGAGACCCGTAGTCACAGCAAGAGTAAAAGGGAAGCCCATAGAGTTACTGTGGGACACAGGAGGCTCCCGCACCACCATTAACTCCACGATCACGGCACACTCAGACACGTGGCCGACCACATCCACCATTACACTTAGCGGGTTCACCGGACACTCGCAGCAGGGGCACATTACAGCACCCATAGCAATTCAGCTAGGGAACATTAGCACAAGGCACCCCGTAGTTCTAGTAAATCTTCCCAGGACAGCAGAACACATCCTAGGGATTGATTTTATGAACACACACAGCTTATCGTTCGACCCAGTAAACCAGTGTGTCTGGCGAATGGCAAGAGCAGACAGAGCCCCAGCCACCCTCACAGTAGGAGACTACGCTAATCGGATTAGCGCAGTGGGAGAGTACTCATTCGACCTGACTACACTCCACACAGACAGACAAATTAAAGCATTACTGAACAAACACAGGACAGCATTTGCAAGTCACCGTCATGACTGTGGCAGAATGACTGGACAAGTTCATGTTACCGGACAGGACCCCCGACCGCAAAAGCAATACAGATTTCCCCTTGAAGCAGAGGTGGAAATAGAAAAAGTTATAGGTAGCTTGTTGGACCAAGGTGTACTTAGAACGGTAGCCTCCACCAACAATGCCCCTATTTGGCCAGTGAGGAAGCCCGATGGATCATGGCGTCTGACCATCGATTATCGGGAACTCAATAAAGTAACCCCCGCAGTAGCCCCAACGGTAGCTACTAGTCCCGAGACCATGCTCAAGCAGGGTCTCAACGCCAAGTACTTCACGGTATTGGATATCAGTAACGGATTCTGGTCCATACCATTGGCAAAAGCGTGCCAATACAAATTTGCATTCACTTTTAAAACTCAGCAGTATACGTGGACATGCCTCCCACAGGGATTCCAAAATTCACCCTCCATTTTCCACCGACAGCTGGCAAGTGGATTAGAAAAATTTTCCCGACCCGAATGTCTGGTACAGTATGTGGGCGACCTACTACTGCAGACAGACACAAAGGCAGAGCACATTTCGCTTCTGGCCGAACTCCTGGAATTGTTGACTTCAATTGGATGTAAAGTTAACCCCAGAAAGGCCCAGATATTGGAAAGTAAAGTGATGTATTTGGGAACAGTCATCACGCACGGCAAACGCGAGATCGAATTCAAAAGAATTGATTCGATTGTCAAATTGCCCCTTCCCCAGAATGTTTCAGCCCTCCGGTCGTTTTTAGGACTGGTTGGTTATTGTCGGAACCACATAGACGGATTTGCGACAAAAGCCGCCCCACTTTCAGACCTCCTTAAGAAAGGAGCCCCCTGGGAATGGCTTCCGCAGCATACAGAGGCTGTGGAAGAGTTAAAACGAGCCCTTAGTGCAGCACCCACGCTGCTAGTCCCCGACCAACTTTCCCCCTACGCAATAGAGGTAGCGAGCACCGATCTGACCCTCTCGGCCGTGTTGCTTCAGGAACGGCACGAGCAGCTAAGACCAGTGGCTTATGCCTCCCGACTGTTAGACCCGGTTGAACAAGGATTTTCAGCCTGTGAGAGGCACCTCCTTGCTGTCTTCTGGGCAGTACAGTACTTTTCATACATAACCGGACTAAACCCCATCACCATTCTAACCGAACACACACCCACACAGCTACTACTAGACGGTCGACTGAAGGACGGTTCAGTTAGCCAGATTAGGGCAGCTAGGTGGACCCTACTTTTACAAGGACGGGACATTACTGTAAAACGGACACGCACACACACATATTTAGCAGACAACCTCCAATACCCCGGACAGCCCCATGACTGTGAAATTGTAGCTCCCCTGCATAACACAGGCCCCTTCATAGCAAAAACACCCCCCAGGAAGCTAGGAAACCCAGCACAAGGCACCCCACACACAGACACGTGTGGACCCCTCAAGATATACGTGGACGGTTCATCCACAGTTTTAAATGGTGAGCGTATCACTGGATGCGGCATCTACGTCGAGGACGCGCAGGGGCGCGCTCTCGAGGAAATAGCACTGAAGTTACCCGGTCACTTAGGCGCGCAGGCAGCAGAGCTAGCAGCCATAGCGTACATAGTGGACCACCCCGCATCTTTCCCCAGCCCAGCAGACATATATTCGGACAGTTTATATGTCTGCAACAGTCTAACAGATTTTTTGCCCCTGTGGAGGACAAGAGGTTTTGTATCCGCAGACGGAAAACCCCTTCCATCAGCCCCTCTACTCCAGCACATTCTAGAGAGAGTGAAGGACAGGACCTTCGGCATAATAAAAGTTCGCAGCCACCATAGGTCATCACCCCCTGGGAATGTAAAAGCCGACGCATTGGCTAAGGCAGGTTCCAGGAGAGGACACTTATGGACCCCCCCAGCTAGCGCACCAGCTAGCGCCCCTGTGAGCACAGTACAAGTCTCACAAACAGAGGTTAAAGATCTCGTAGCAGCACAGAAACAGGACGGAGACCTCAGGGAGGTTTTCAAGGGAAACTTTGTGCCTGCGTACGAGCACTTTAAACACGCACTGACCACACATGAGGGTGTGATCATTAAGGATCAACTTTATGTGGTCCCACAGCAGGATAGAAATGCAATGATCGCTTTATTTCACGATAACCACGGACACCAAGGAATTGATTCAACCACGAGGCACCTCAGGCAACTCTGTTGGTGGCCTAATCTCAGGACAGATGTAACACACTATATAGAGAATTGCCTGATTTGTGCACAGAATAACCCGGAGCGGTATTCTAAGAAAGCACAACTTGGGCATACTCGCCCAGTTAACGGCCCTTGGACAAACCTCCAGATCGATTTTATAGGTCCATTGCCCCCTTGTCGGAATGGCTATAAGTATGTTCTGGTGGTGATAGATACCTTTACAAAATGGGTAGAGGCATTTCCATCACGTACAAACACAGCTAAGACAGCTGCAAAGATCCTGACCCACCACATCTTCACGAGATGGGGTTTACCCCGAAGTATCGATTCGGACCAGGGATCTCACTTTACAGGATGGGTCATGAGGAACGTCCTGACAATATTCGGCATAAAACAAAACTTCCATATTGCGTATCATCCACAGTCCAGCGGGATTGTGGAGCGCATGAATCGGACCCTAAAAACGACCCTCAGGAAAATGGTTCAAGAGAATAATTCCACATGGGATTCAGTGCTCCCCTTTGCACTTATGTTCATAAGGAACACTGTCTCCACATCTACAGGATACACACCACACACACTCATGACCGGACGCCCTATGAAAGGTACAGAATTCCTTTTAGGACTGGACATGACAAGCCCCGAAGTGACGGCCCTCACACATGAAAAGGCAGTTAAAGATCTAGTTGAGACTGTGAGGTCTGCACAGATCGCAGCCGCAGTCCAGCTAGGGAAACGCCGACAGCAACGCACTGCCTGTTTCAATAAGACCGTACACACCACAGAATTCCAGGTTGGGCAACAGGTAATGTTATCTGTTTATAACCCCAGCAGTTTTTTGGCTCCAAAATATTCTGGCCCATACTCAATTTCGGACAAAATTAGCCCCTCCGTTTACAGGATAAAGTATCCTAATGGGAAGACCGCGTGGTTTCATATTAACCAGCTTAAGGCGTATGGAACACAGTCTAACCATGCTCATCATGTACTGCTGGATGCAGCAGAACACTTCACCCCGCCCACCAGAAACACTTTTCCACCATCCCCCTCACAGACCAGTACATCCACGGACTCGCCCACGACTCCGCCCACAGACCACGACAGACCACGCCCCGACACGCCCACAAGCTGCCACAGCAGAGACAGCAGGACTGACACTGACTCTGAAGACAGCGACAGCACACAGCCATACAGCCCACACTGCACCAACTACGACCCCGACTCCAGTGACCCCATGGAAGTCACCTACCTCAAATATCCAGAACCACCACCCGACCCCGACTACCCCGACAACACACTCGACACTACATTATGGCACAGGGACAATTCGTTCAGACTTGTCCGTAACGATGAGAGTGACCCCCGGTCACACAATTCCAAAGTTGCATGCCTGATCCACACAAGGGTGTGGGATCCGGGAGAGCAGGACGACGCAATGTCTGAATCCCGACACGGCAACCCCTTTGTGACCCTGTTCACAGAGGCAGAATCAAAGTGAGGTGTCCAGATGATGTAAAATAGGAATCGTTTGAGGGAAACGATGTCCTTTCTGATGGAACCTGCACGTATGTTTGTCTTCGTTTTATGTTTGTTTGTTTTCAGGATTGTAAATTGTTCAGCTGGAGGATGGACATCTTCTTTTCAGCTGAAAAGATTGTGACCACCTCACATACACAATAAGTTTCTCTGCCGAAACCTTTGAGAACTTCGGTTCCAAAAACCCAGTTTGATTGGAGATTTTTTCCAAAGTTGTAAGGCCACACGCCAAATAGTTTGTCCGCAGATATCTCTGAGAACTTCAGTGATGTCCTCAGTTGGAGCATCTTGGCTCCCTTGGTTTTTAGGTGCCCCTCTATTCGGCGAAATAGAGGCTGCAAGTCATGGTAAATACATTCATACCCGTTTTTTTCCCAGGTTACTCAGACAGTGGACAAACGGCACTGAGGACCCGCCCTGTCTGAGAACCAACCCTTGGTCAGCCAAGCTCGGGTATGGCACAGCACGCCCTACCCGGGGATCCCATCCAACTCATACCCGTCGCGGCCCATACGCAACTCATTCGGATGTTTGTTTCAAAGTTTGTTTTCATTTTACGTTAGGTAGCCCTTCGGCCGCCATCCCACATGCTATTTACATCCGGGAACATTCGGATGGTAAATCAGCAAAGCCTGCGAGACGGCTCGCAGAAGGAAGGATTGTTAGGTGTATGCTGGTCTTTAAATTCGCTTTTTGAAAAAAAATGAGGGGAGTCACAGGGTGTGACTTAGCCAGTCATTTTAAAGGGTCAATTGGGTTTTGAAAGACAGATGCACTAACAAGTAAAGGTCTTAAACTGTGTATTGACAGATACTGTGCTTGATCCCAAAGGTTTCAAAGGACGAGACAGAGGTCGAAGCCAGGATTGTCAATACCGGAGGAAGAAGGAAGAGAAAGAAGAAGAACAGCAAAATGATGGAAACCCACCTATTGTTTCTAAATGTTATGTGTATATGTGTGGAAACAAGACACGTTTCCCCCACAACCCCCACCGTAAATGTTTCAATTACAGCAAACCCCCAGTGCTCAGCCCTGATCAGCGAGGTTCAGACCTGGTGCACTAAATTCATGACGTGGTACTCCATGTCCTATATAATCGAATCACTGTTGGTGATCGCGATCCTCATCATACTAGTACAGACCCTCAGGTTGAGGAAATGGAAGAGGAGAGCCTCTCGTTCCAGCACCTCACCCATCTATAGAGTTCAATCCCCCATCTTCGGATTCCACCAAACCCCTCAACCCCTCACTGATTACAACACTCTGTAAATAAAAAGTTCAGCCATGTATTATATTGTTCCATACTCGACTGCCGAGTTGGGAAGTGTGATGTTGTGGTGTGAATGATTAAGGTTTTAGAGTGATGAAATGTTAAGTTAAGGTTAAGGTTAATAGTGATAGGTAGAGGTTCCCAGTTGTAGTAATGCATACGTCCCTTTGACATAGGGCCAAGTAGAAATGTTAGTTAAAAATGTTTTTCTCTTCTTCCCATAGTTTAAGATAGAGTAGAACAGGAACTGGCAAGAGGTCAGAACACAAGGAAGGCAACGTACATAGGTGATCCTTCACAATAGTATGATTGTGAGGATCACAAGGAGGGAATGTAGCCATGCTGGCCACGCAAAATGGACACTGAGCCAAAGTAAAATGGAAGACAGAAGGAAAAGCCTGTTTAGTGTGAGCAGACAGTCTGCTCTCAACTAATTAGCATTTTGCAAGCAGCAAACCAGTTTCTGGCCAGGTGCAAGATCTCCAAGCCAAAGGTGTTAATGGCAAAGCGCTTAGCATTCTGATGAGGCAGCCCAGATCCAGGCACGAACAATGGCAACATTTCCATCTCAATGTAACACTTAATTGGTTGCGCAGACAGGATGGCACCAGAGTAAAGAATATCGAAACCACCCCCCAACATCGAGGAAGGCCCTCGCATTGGAGGATTTCGAAGGTAACCGTTTGGAAACGCTCCAATCGGTACCGAAAGGTAGAGCCCGCCTAGAAGGGGGCAAGGACATTAGAGAGGGGTATAAAGGCAAATTCCCCACATAGCCCGGTCTGTTAAACCCATGCTCCGGCCCTGATAGACATCTTGCATCCTGACTCCAGCCGTTGAGCACCAGCCGCCGAAACCGTAAGTTCAACGCTCGCTACGCGATCCAAGCCCACTAGACCCCCAGTACCAGAACGCTTGCTGAAGGCTGCAGTACAAGACCAGGACGAAGGCCTCGTTCTCTGACCTTGCCTGTTCCTGTTAGATAAGTATTCTGTTCACTTAAGTTTAGTTATAGCTTAGTCTCTTAGTGTGTGCATGAGTATTTATTATAACTGTATAATAAATATTGATTGTTTGAACCTTACTAATCGGTGTATCGTCTTTATTACTTTGAACTTGACCTTGGAATACTTGTGACGTTGTCTATACGGCAACTGGCGACTCCCAGAGCTGAATAATTACATAGAACAGAGCCTAGTAGTGTTAAGCACACGTCGAATACGGAGGCGTGTTAATACACTCCAATAAACGCGTTTTACAACCACAGTAAAACGTGCAACGGGGGGGGGGGGGGGGGGGGGGGGTCAGCTCCATTATTTACGGGGGAGGATGAGATGTCTTTGGAGGAGTTGAAGGCCAAGTGGGAGGAGCAGTTATGGTGCAAGGTGTTGCGGAGGGTCAATGCGTTGACTTCTTGTGCGAGGCTGGGGCTGTACAGCTGAAGGTGGTGCATGGCACATCTGACTGTTGAGGATGAGTTGGTTGTTTGAGGGGGTGGAGGAGTTTGCAAGCAATGTGGGAGAGGGCCGGCCAACCATGTAGATATGTTTTGGTCATGCCTGAAGTTGAGGACGTTCTGGGGCTCCTTCAGCACCATGTCAGCGATCTTCCAAATGGACTGAGAGCCCAGTCCCCTGGGGCCATATTTGGGCTGTTGGGCCTTGCAGAGCTGCAGTCGGGTCTGAGGGTGATGTCTCAGTTTTTGTCTCACTGGTGGATCCTTTTGGGGTGGAGGTCAGCTTCTCCAACCTGTGCCTCAAGTGTGGTTGGGGTGCTTGATGGAGTTTCTGTGTTTGGAGAAAGTTAAGTTCACCTTGAGAGGGAATGTGGAAGGGAGAGATGGAGCCCGTTCACTTGTCACTTTAAGGAACTGGCCTCCGTCAGCTGCTTGGGGCAGGGGTGTTAGTTTGTAGTTTATGAGTGGTGGCAGGGTCGGTTGTATTTTTGTTTTGCCTTGGGTCTAAGTATAAAATGTTGAAGATGCTGGAGGTAGACAGGAGGTATGCAGAGGCACCAGAGGAGGGACTGTTGGGGGAGAGGCGCAGCCTGCAGGCTAAATTTGATTTGCTGACCACTAGAAAGGCGGAGGCACAGTGGAGAAAGGCACAAGGGGCAGTGTACGAACATGGTGAAAAGGCGAGTAGGATGCTGGCTCATCAGCTCCGCAAGCGGGATGCGGCTAAGGAAATTGCTGGGGTGAGAGACAAGAGTGGGAATGTGGTGCGGAAGGGGGTAGAGGTGAATGAGGTCTTCAAGGACTTTTACGAGTAACTGTACCGGTCGGAGCCAACGGGGGAGAGGAGGGGAATGGAGAGGTTCCTCGACGGGCTTTCTTTCCCGAAGGTGCAGGAGGAGAAGGTGGAGGGGTTGGGTGCGCTGATTGAGCTGGAGGAGCTAGTTAAGGGGATCGGACAGATGCAGTCAGGGAAGGCACCGGGGCCGGATGGGTTACCGGTGGAATTTTATAAAAAGTTTGTGGACCTAGTGGGCCCCTTGCTGGTGCGGTCACCCAATGAAGCGTGGGAAGGGGGGACTTTGCTCCCGACGATGTTGCGGGCGCTGACCTCGTTAATTTTAAAGAGGGACAAGGACCCCCAGCAGTGTGGTTCACACAGGCCCATATCTCTCCTCAACGTGGATGCTAAGGTGCTGGCAAAAATCCTGGCCACCAGGATAGAGGACTGTGTGCCAGGGGTTGTGCACGAGGACCAGACAGGTTTTGTGAAGGGAAGGCAGCTGAACACGAATGTGCGGAGATTGTTTTGTTTTTTGTTTTTTTTATAAATTTAGATTACCCAATTAATTTTTCAAATTAAGGGGCAATTTAGCGTGGCCAATCCACCTACTCTGCACATTTTTGGGTTGTGGGGGCGAAACCCACGCAGACACGGGGAGAATGATGTGCGGAGATTGTTGAATGTCATCATGATGCCGGCGATTGAGGGGGAGGCAGAGATAGTGGTGGCGCTGGATGCGGAGAAGGCCTTCGATAGAGTGGAATGGGGGTACCTATGGGAGGTGTTGGGGAGGTTTGGATTTGGTGAAGGGTTCATTAGATGGGTAAGGCTGCTATATGAGGCCCCGATGGCGTGCGTGGCCACGAATGGGAGGAGGTCGGAGTACTTCCGGCTTTACCGAGAGACCAGGCAGGGTTGCCCCCGTCCCCCTTGTTGTTTGCACTGGCAATCAAGCCGCTGGCGATGGCGTTGAGGGATTCAGAGAGGTGGAGAGGCTTGGTGTGAGGTGGGGAGGAACATAGGGTGTCGTTGTATGCCGATGACCTGTTACTGTATGTGGCGGACCCGGTGGGAGGGATGCCGGGGGTGACGGAGCTGCTAGCTGAGTTTGGGACCTTTTCAGGTTATAAATTAAATTTAGGCAAAAGTGAGGTGTTTGTGGTGCACCCTGGAGACCAGGAGGAAGGAATTGGTAGGCTCCCGTTTAGGCGGGCAGGGGAGCGCTTTAGGTACCTGGGGGTGCAGGTGGCCAGGGACTGGGGGACTCTTCACAAACATAATTTCACCAGACTTGTAGATCAGATGGAGGAGGAGTTCAAGAGGTGGGACATGCTGCCATTATCGTTGGCGGGGAGGGTACAGTCCGTCAAAATGACGGTGCTTCCGAGGTTTTTGTTCCTCTTTCAGTGCCTGCCCATCTTTATCCCCAGGGCCTTCTTTAGGAGAGTGGCTAGCAGTATTTTGAGCTTTGTGTGGGCACATGGGACTCCGAGAGTGAAGAGGGTGTTCCTGGAGCGAGGGAGGGATAGAGGTGGGCTGGCGCTGCCCAACCTTCTGGGGTACTATTGGGCGGCCAATGTGTCAATGGTGCGTAAATGGGTGATGGAGGGGCGGCGTGGAAAAGAATGGAGATGGCGTCATGTAGAGGTACGAGCCTGGGTGCCATGGTAACGGCACCGTTGCCGCTCTCCCCTAAGAGGTTTACCACGAGCCCGGTGGTGGCGGCGACCCTAAGAATCTGGGGACAGTGGAGACGGCATCGGGGGGAAACAGGGGGCTTGATGGAGGCTCCATTGGGTGGCAACCATCGGTTCATCCTGGGGAACAAGGATGGGGGATTTAGGGGATGGCAAAGGGCGGGCATCAGTAAATTGAGGGACCTGTTTATTGGCGGGAGGTTTGCGGGCCTGGGGGAACTGGAAGATTAATTTGGGCTTCCCCAAGGGAACATGTTCAGATACTTGCAGGTAAAGGCGTTTGCTAGGCGACAGGTAGAGGGATTCCCTCTGCTGCCCTCGCGGGGGACGATGGACAGAGTGCTTTCGGGGGTGTGGGTCGGAGAGGGGAACGTGTCTGACATCTATAAGGTAATGCAGGAGGTGGAGGAGTCGTCAGTGGAGGAGCTGAAGGCTAAATGGAAGGAGGAACTCGGGGAGCAGATAGAGGACGGGACTTGGGCGGATGCCTTGGAGAGAGTCAACTCTTCTTCCCCATGTGCGAGGCTTAGTCTCATCCAATTTAAGGTGCTGCACCGGGCCCACATGTCCGGGACTAGGATGAGTAGGTTCTTTGGGGGTTAGGACAGGTGCACCAGATGTTCGGGGAGTCCAGCGAACCACGCCCATATGTTCTGGGCATGCCCAGCACTGGAAGAATTCTGGAAGGGGGTGGCGGGGACGGTGTCGAGGGTGGTTGGATCCAGGGTCAAACCAGGGTGGGGACTCGCGATTTTTGGAGTTTCGGTAGAGCCGGGAGTGCAGGAGGCGAAAGAGGCCGGTGTCCTGGCCTTTGCGTCCCTAGTAGCCAGACGAAGGATTCTGCTACAGTGGAAGGATGCGAGGCCCCCAAGTGTGGAGACCTGGATCAGTGACATGGCGGGATTTATAAAATTGGAAAGGGTCAAATTTGCCCTGAGAGGATCAATACAAGGGTTGTATAAACGATGGCAGCCTTTTCTGGACTTCCTGGCTCAAAGATAGGTATCTTGGTCAATAGCAGCAGCAACCCAGGGGGGGGGATGTTATTGTAGTTTCTATTCTGTAACTTTATATTGTGTTAATTTGCGTTGTTGTTAAAATGCTGTGTTGTTCATGGAGGTGGGGCGAATGTTTATGATTGCTAATATTATTGTTATTTTTGGTATTTTACTATGGTGCGTTATTGTTGTATAAATTCAAAATTTTTCAATAAAACTTATTTTAAAAAAAAAAGTATAAAATGTTGAAAATATATTCTTGGCATGTGCGAGGCTAAGCCTCATCCCATTCAAAGTGGTACATAGTGCTCATATGACGGTGGAGAGGATGAGTAGGTTCTTTGAAGGGGCTGAGATTGGTGTGGGTGGAGAGGGGCACGTATCACGTCCATGTTCTGGCGTGTCCAAGAGTGGGGGGTCCTGACAGGGGTTCTCTGATGTGATGTCCAAAGTTCTGGGTGTGGAGGTGAACCGGGGTGGTGATGTTTGGGGTGTCAGAAGATCCAGGAGTCCAGGTGGTGAGAGAGGCCGATGTTTTCGCCTTTGCCTCCCTGATAGCCTGGAGACGGATTTTGCTGTGGTGGAGGGACACGGAGCCTCCAACAGCGGGGGTTTGGGCGAGTGATCTGCGGAATTCCTGAGGCTGGAGAAAGTTAAGTTCACCTTGAGGGGGTCGACATATGGGTTCACCTGGAGGCGGAAGCTGTTTATTGATTTCTGTAAGAAGGTTTGAGGGGTCAGTTTGGGTGGGGGTGGGGGGGGGGGGGACATGAGGAGGGGTTGACATCAGGGGAGCAGGGGGAGAATGGGTGTTGGCTGTTTATTGAGTTGTTTGGTTGTTATTCTGATTCTGTTTGTGTGTGTATATATATATATCCAAAAATGCCTATCAAAGTATATATATATATATATCCAATTATTTATTTCCCAATTAAGGCGCAATTTAGCTCTGTGAGCTAGACAGCTGGTTTGTAATGCAGAACAAGGCCAGCAACGTGGGTTCAATTCCTGTACCAGCTTACCCAAACAGGCGCCGGAATGTGGCGACTCGGGACTATTCACAGCAACTTCATACTCGTGACAATAAAAGGTTATTATTATTATTTAACATGGCTAATCTACCTACCCTGCATATCTTTGGGTTGTGGGGGTGAGACCCATGCAGACACGGGGAGAATGTGCAAACTCCACACGAACAGTGACCCGGGGCCGGGATTGAACCCAGGTCCTTGGCGCCGTGAGGCAGCAGTGCTAACCACTGCACCACCGTGCCGCCACTTAATAATAATCGCTTATTGTCACAAGTAGGCTTCAATGAAGTTACTGTGAAAAGCCCCTAGTCACCACATTCCGGCGCCTGTTCGGGGAGGCTGGTACGGGAATTGAACCCACGCTGCTGACCTTGTTCTGCATTACAAGCCAGCTGTTTAGCTAAACCAGCCCCTTGTTAAAGTATATCAAAGCATATTTACGCTCTCTGATTCTTTTTCCTAGCTGGAGTATATACCAACTATTTTTTCAATCTGGTTACATCCACTAAACCTGGCCTTGAATGGTTCGCCAGACACTGGCAGTAATGCTAACAGCCTTCCCACAGTCACAAAACTGAGCTTGCCTTCATCAATGGCAGTGATAGCTGTAGAATCCCTGCAGTGCAGAAGGAGGCCATTTGGCTCATTAGAGGTGCTGGTTTAGCTCACTGGGCTAAATCGCTGGCTTTTAAAGCAGACCAAGCAGGCCAGCAGCACGGTTCGATCCAGCACGGACAGGCGCAGGAATGTGGCTTTTCACAGTAACTTCATTGAAGCCTACTCGTGACAATAAAGTGATTTTCATTTTTCATTTTCAAGTCTGCACTGACCCTCCAAAAGAGCACTCTGCCTATGCCCACTCCCCCACCCTATTCCTGTAACCCCGCATATTGATTATAGCCAATCCACGTAGCCTGCACATCTTTGGACTTTGGGCGGAATCTGGAGGAAACCCACACAGGCACTGGGAGAACGGTTGAACATCACACGGGCAGTCACCAAGGCTCAAATTGAACCTGGGTGCCTGCTGATGTGAGAATTTAAAAGTGTTCCCCAGCTAACTCACATGCTGTGTTCAATCTTTCTCTGAATTTTGCCACATAATCCATGAATGTCATTTCAGAACATTGACTCACTAATTTCTCCTGAATCAACATGAGTGGTCCCTTACTTCATGACCATAAACTAATTCAAAAGTTCTGAATCCTGTTGACTCATTAGGGTCATCTCTAATAGTAAACAACAAGAATGGAGTCCCTCAATCCCAATTCTGTGGGTAGCCTTGACTATATGCTCTCATCAGTCTTTTAAGTTTGATGCCACCTCTCTAAAGCACCTAGTGATTCAGGATAGACATAAACAAAGGATTTACAGTGCAGAAGGAGGCCATTTGGCCCATCGAGTCCGCACCAGAAAGACCAACCCACCTAAGCCCACACCTCCACCCTATCCCTACAACCCAGTAAACCCACCTAACCTTTTTGAACACTATGGGCAGTTTAGTATGGCCAATCCACCTAACCTGCACATCTTTGGACTGTGGGAGGAAACTGGAGCACCCGGAGGAAACCCACGCAGACACGGGGAGAACATGCAGACACCGCACAGGATGATAGGCTGATGACCTAAACTGCTTTGTTCCCAAGTTGTTGATTACTTCTTTAAACAGCTGTGACATGGAATTCAAACTCTGGTCTGACTGTATTTATTTTGGTAATCTATATCTTGTAAATAATTTGGTCAACTCCTCTACAATTCACTGATTTATCGCTTCTGGCAATTTACTGGACACATCGATGATTGTGAGCAAATATTTGTTTCCACTTTTAGTCTTAGGAAGGGGCCCTACACAATCAATAAGGACCCTGTTAAAAGATTCCACAAACACTGGAATTGGAATTAAAGTTACAGGTTTCATGACTGCTTGAGATTTTCCTATCACCTGATGTGTATCATATTTGACAAAATTTGACTACATCTTTATGTAGTCCAGGCAGATATAAACGTTTTTGTATCATATCTTGGGTTTTCCTAATTCTAATTGCCCAGCCATTGGAATTCCATGAGCCATCCTCAATATTATTTTGATTGCCAGATGGCATCACAGCTTGGCGTATCTGCCAGAACACGAGGCAATCTTCATCAACTCATTATGTTTAAGGTACTAACACTCTTTAATGCATCTGCCTCTGTTTGAGAGTAAGCTGCCTGGCATAAGTGCCTTATGTCTGGATCTTGCTGCTGCAACTCTACTAATTTCATTGAACCATACACTTCAGACTTAATCTTTCCAACCTTCTCCTCCTGTGTAATCTTCTCAATGACCGATCCAACTAACTGAATTTCAGCATCCTCCCCCGTCTTTTAGATTCTTCCTCTTCCCGTTTAAACTTACGAGCCTGTGATCTCGTCACTGCACAATCTGGAAACAGCCCAGGATGCTCTTTCTGTACAATCATTTAAAAAAAAACATTTTATTAAGGCATTTATAATTTTATAATAATAACAGTAAACAGTACAAATACAAGTATAAACATAGTGCAAAGACCGCCTCCCCCCTCACAAGTCCCACCTCCTCTAAACAATAATCTAACTCCCCCACCCACCGCCACCTCTGCTGACAGTTAGTTTGCTCCAAAGAAGTCGACAAACGGCTGCCACCTCCAAACGAACCCTAGCATCGACCCTCTTAGAGCGAACTTTACTTTCTTGAGTCTGAGAAACTAAGCCATGTCACTAAGCCAGATCTCTGAATTGGGGGGCTTTGAGTCCCTCCACATTAGCAATATCCGTCTCCGGGCTACCAAGGAGGCAAAGGCCAAGACGTCAGCCTCTCTCACTCCCGGATCTTCCGACACTCCAAAAATCGCCACCTCTGGACCCGGCACCACCCTTGTTTTTAACACCGTGGACATGACATCTGTAAAACCCTGCCAAAATCCCCCAAGCTTCGGACATGCCCAAAACATATGGACATGGTTTGCTGGCCCTCCCGCACATCTTGCACATCTGTCCTCTATCCCAAAAAGATTGCTCATCTGGGCCACCGTCATTTGTGCCCGGTGAACGACCTTAAAGTGAATCAGGCTGAGCCTGACACATGATGAGGAAGTGTTGACTCTGCTTAACGCATCCGCCCAAAGACCTGCCTCTATCCTCCCCCCACCCCCCAGCTCATCTTCCCATTTGCGCTTCAGCTCCTCTGCGTTTCCTCCGACTCCATGAGTTCTTTATAAATATCCGAAACCTTCCCCTCTCCCAACCCCGTTCTGGAAACTACCCTGTCCTGTATCCCCCGTGGCGGTAGGAATGGAAAGGTCGAAACCTGCCTTCGCAAAAAATCCCGTACCTGCAGATATCTGAATCCATTTCCTGCTGGCAGTTCAAATTTCTCCTCTAAATCCTTCAAACAGGAGAAGGTCCCATCTATGAATAGATCCCCCATCCTCTCAATCCCTGCTCTCTGCCATCTCCAAAACCCCCCCATCCAGCCTTCCCAGTACAAACTGATGGTTATTGCCGATTGGAGCCCAGACCAATGCTCCCTGCACTCTCATATGCTTCCTCCACTGCCCCCAGACTCTCAGCTTGTGGAGTACCGGACTGGCGAGAACGGCAGAGGTGCCGTTATCAATGCCCCAAACCTGTGTCCTTGCATGATGCCGCCTCTACTCGCGCCCATACCAACACCCCCCCCCCCCCAAAAGATGGGGGAGGCACTGAAAAACAAACGGAAACCTCAGAAGGACCGTCATTTTCACGGTCTGTACACTCCCTGCCAGTGACAGCAGGAGCATGTCCCAAAACGAAAGTTCTCCTTCGTTTTCTCTACCAGCCGGGTCAAATTTAGTTTATGTAACAGCCCCCAGTCCCGTGCCACCTGGATTCCCAAATAACGAAAACCCCTTCCAGTCCCTTGAAGCTCTTAGCGCCATCGCCAGTGACTCTATGGCCAAAGCAAACAGCAGTGGGGAGAGGGGGCATCCCTGCCGAGTCCCCCGGGGCAATTTAAAATAGTCCGACGTCAACCGATTTGTTCGGACACTCGCCACCGGTGCCTGGCGCAACAACCAGACCCAATGAATAAAGCCCCACCCAAACCTGAACCACCCCAACACCTCCCACAAATAGTTCCATTCCACCCGGTCAAAGGCCTTTTCTGTGTCCATCGCGACCACTACTTCCACCTCCCTCCCCTCTGGGGACATCATGATCACGTTTAAGAGCCTTCTAACGTTAGCCGTTAGCTGCCTGCCCTTAACAAACTCCGTCTGGTCCTCCTCTATCACCTCTGGGGCACAATCTTCTATCCTTGAGGCCTAATTTTAGCCAACAGTTTGGTATCAACATTCAATAGGGAGATTGGCCTGTATGACCCGCATAACTCGGGGTCCTTCTCCTGCTTCTGGATCAGTGAGATCGAGGCCTGTGAAATTGTTGGGGGAAGAACACCCCCCTCCCGCTCCCTTACCTCATTAAATATCCTTATCAGCAGTGGGCCCAGCATCTCAGAGAACCTTTTATAAAATTCCACTGGTAGCCGTCCGGTCCCGGGGCCTTACCCGACTGCATGGCCCCTAGCACCTCTGCCATTTCTTCAATCCTGATCGGGGCTGCCAGCCCATCCGCCAACCCTTTCTCCACCCTCGGAAACTCCAGCCCTCCCAGGTACTGCCTCATCCCTTCCACCCCAGCTGGGGGTTCCGACTCATATAGCCAGCTATAAAACTCCTTAAACACCCTGTTCATCCCTGCTGGGTTCAAGACCGTGTTCCCAGCTCTGTTCTTCACTCTACCTATCTCCATTGCCACTCTTTTCCTTAGCTGGTGTGTAAGCGTTCTTCTGACCTTCTC
This sequence comes from Scyliorhinus canicula, assembly GCF_902713615.1. Classification (NCBI taxonomy): domain Eukaryota; kingdom Metazoa; phylum Chordata; class Chondrichthyes; order Carcharhiniformes; family Scyliorhinidae; genus Scyliorhinus; species Scyliorhinus canicula. Next base: position 77,142,325 of record NC_052154.1, on the reverse strand, counting down.
TCCATACTCATATATCGTCCCCCTCGCCGTCCTCAGCTGCTCCACCGTCTTCCCTGTAGACAACAGACCAAACTCCATCTGTAGCTTCGGCCGCTCCTTCAATAACCCTGCCTCCGGGGCCTCCGCGTATCCTCTGTTCACCTGGAGTATTTCCCTAACCAACCTATCTATCTCTGCTCTCTCCATCTTCCTCCTGTGGGCCTGTATCGCTATTAGCTCCCCTCTAACCACTGCCTTCAGTGCTTCCCAAACCATTGCTGCCGAGACTTCCCCCGTGTCATTTATTTCCAAATAGTTCTGGATGGACTCCCTCAGATGCCCGCACACCCCCTTGTCCGCTACTAGTCCTACGTCCAATTTCCATTGCGGTCGCTGGCCCCCTCCTGGACACCTGTAAATCCACCCAATGTGGGGCATGGTCTGACACAGCAATCGGCGAAATCTCGGTATCAATCACCCCCGCCAGTAGAGCCCTATTCAGGATTTAAAAATCGATCCGTGAGTATACTTTATGTACATGCGAAAAGAAAGAAAACTCCTTCGCTCTTGGCCGACCAAACCTCCATGGGTCCACCCCATCTGCTACATGAACCCCTTTAGTTCCTTCGCCATTGCTGGCACCCTCCATGTCTTTGAGCTCGACTGGTCCAACCTTAGATTAATGACCGTAAAGCCCCCCCCCCATGATCAGCTTGTCTGAATCCAGGTCCAGGATCTTCCCTAACACCCGTTTTATAAACTCTGCATCATCCCAGTTTGGTGCGTAGACATTCACGAGCACAATTGGTGTCCCCTCCAGCTTCCCGCTGACCATGATATACCTGCCCCCCCATATCCACAACTATTTTCCTTGCTTCAAATGACACCCGTTTATTAATCAGGATCGCAACCCCCCTCGTCTTAGAGTCCAACCCCGAGTGAAATACCTGCCCGACCCACCCCTTCCTCAATCTGGTCTGATCTGTTACCCTCAGGTGTGTCTCCTGCAGCATTGCAACAACCGTCTTCAATCCCCTCAAATGCGCAAACACGCGAGCTCTCGTCCAAAGAGGAGGATGCGGGGAGGGGGAAGATGGGCAGGACATGGAGCCCAGGCAGGCAAGAGAGGCCGAACAATGTGTGTGCCAGGGCCAACGCGCATGGGACTCTCTGATCTTCTCCAGGTTCACCGACTGCGGTGGACTGGTTTGGGGCACGGACACCACATCCCTCCCCACCTACACCCATACACCCCGGCCACTCCCTCTGTGATACATATCTGTCGCACTTTGGCCCTGGGCTGGGAGTAACACCGTCTGGTCCATGGGATGACTTTGATGAGCTATGGTGCTCCACATCATTTGACAACGTCTGACTCCTGCCCACGGTTGCACTTTCCGCCGTCCACCTGGGTGATCCCTGCATGTGAGCAGGTCATTCCATCACACGGTCCCATCAAATCCCTGGGGGGATGGGAGAGGGGGAGGAGCCCAGGCCACCCACAACGTCCACCCATTCCCCCCCCTCTTGCTAGCCCAGACCAGCTCACTCCGCAAACCAATTGGACAGAGCACCGAGGCAGTTTGTAACAGTGTGAACAGGTATTTAATGTGACAACGTATATACAGATTTGTGCCCTCGCTCCTATAACTAAACTGTACCCTGCACCCATACGGGGATTGGTGCCAGGGTCACAGTGCTGCCTACTCCCCCTTGCTGCCCTGGGGAGGTCGTGCATTGTCTTCCAGCACTGGTGGCTGGTACAGATGCTGTTACCCACGGCGCTCACTGCCTCTGCCACCAGCGCCCAGGCACGACGAATGGCGACGGCTGGCAGCCTGCTTCCAGGTTCATCCACCTCTCCTCTGCCACCTCCAGTAGGGTCTCCAGCTCGGCGTCGGTGAAGCCTGGAGCTGCTCTCCTGGCTGCCATTATGTTGGCTGGGACGGCTGCAGCTTGTTAGCCTCATGCATGTCAATCTTGGACCTGACGAATCCCACACCATTTCTCATTGGAATCGATTGTGTTCCATGTGGCACCGATGCTAGCCCCTCAACAGTAGCTGAATCAGTCCAGGTGCGGCGGCAGTTTTGCTATTGTGGAACTCCATAAATTCTGTTGGCCTCAACACCTAGTCTCGGAAATGGAGAATCTAGCCCTATGTCTATTACTGCAGGGAGAATAAATCTCTCTGCTACAGTGCGGGGCGTTTTCCCTTTAGCTACACAGTAAGCTACTATGCAATAGGCTAATTGTGCTTTGTCATTCAATGTAACATTTCTGCAAAGAACTTCAGCTGATGATTAAAGTTCTCTTTGAATCCTTTGAACAAAATCAAGAGGTTTGTCCTTTAACTCGCCATGCTTGTTCTTCAAATGCTTTTGAGGTTTTGAGGGTTGTAAACTTTCATCTGTCAGTACTTCCCTGAATATAACATACATGGGCTATGCATCCTGATTTGCATTGGCACAATTATAAAGCCATACCTCAAGAAGAAATGCAACTAAATGGACTCTTATTTAAATGGTAAAACATTGCAGCATGCTGCTGTACAGAGGGACCTGGGTGCATTAATCGCAAAAAGTTGGTTTGCAGATGCAGTAAGTAATTAAGAAGACAAATGGAATTTTGTCCTTCATTGTGAGATGGATGGAATTTAAAAGCAGGGAGGTTATGTTGCAGCTGTATAGGGTGTTGGTGAGGCCACACCTGGAGCACTATGTACAGTTTACATAGAACATACAGTGCAGAAGGAAGCCATTCGGCCCATCGAGTCTACACCGACCCACTTAAGCCCTCACTTCCACCCTATCCCTGTAACCCAATAACCCCTCCTAACCATTTTTGGTCACTAAGGGCAATTTATCATGGCCAATCCACCTAACCTGCACGTCTTTGGACTGTGGGAGGAAACCGGAGCACCTGGAGGTGAGGTTCAGTTGAGGTTCAGTTGAATTTGGTGATGATTCTAGGTGTGAAGTTCTGCCGATACCAAATAAATTAAAGAAAACTCGAGACTATCAGTCTACGAGAAACATAATTTAAAGTCAAAATCAAAGTCAAAAGTATGAGCTAGGGACACAATTAGAAAATAAAACTATAGAAATTACAGGAATTAAAAGTAACACCTCTTGAAACCAAAGCATTTTTGAATATCACAAAGGAACTTTGAACATCACAAAGGACAATGCAATCAGATCTGAGGGCTGAGACCATGCACAAAATGAATACTTAGTCGTGTTAGAAAAATTCAGATTAAACGTACCTTTTACAATCCAAGGGAAATAAAGTTACTTTACAATAAAGTCATAAAAACTTAATAACTGCTAGAAAGAGAATATAAACCCGAAGAAAGGGGACAGCCAGCAGAGCCAGCTCTTACAGCTCGGTACATGGGAAAGATAGGACATAGCAACCGAGCTCACCAGCGAATACATCTAAAGAAGACCAGATTTTAAAAAGATGATTAATTGTCAAGTTGGGCCTGAAGGTCCCTTCAACCAACCAGAAGCAAGATCTTTTTACTTTTCTGTAAAGACAGTGATTGCATCTTTATAAAAGAAAAAAAATATATAATAAAAAAAAACTTACAAGTTTTAACCTGAAACAGTGGTTATTGGCCTACTTTACTTACTTAGCAATGCAAGATCCAGGATATCAATGCCACTAAGGGGTAAGTAGGTAAAATTATTCGGTGAAGGTGATTCTGGAGCGAAGATGATTCTGGAAAAGAGCGAAAGTAACAGGGTAGTTGTTATGGGAGACTTTAACTTTCCAAATATTGACTGGAAAAGATATAGTTCGAGTACATTAGATGGGTCATTCTTTGTACAATGTGTGCAGGAGGGTTTCCTGACACAATATGTTGACAGGCCAACAAGAGGCGAGGCCACATTGGATTTGGTTTTGGGTAATGAACCAGGCCAGGTGTTAGATCTGGAGGTAGGTGAGCACTTTGGAAACAGTGACCACAATTCGGTGACCTTTACGTTAGTGATGGAAAGGGATAAGTATACCCCGCAGGGCAAGAGTTATAGCTGGGGGAAGGGCAATTATGATGCCATTAGACATGACTTAGGATGTGTTGGTTGGAGAAGTAGGCTGCAAGGGTTGGGCACACTGGATATGTGGAGCTTGTTCAAGGAACAGCTATTGCATGTTCTTGATAAGTACGTACCAGTCAGGCAGGGAGGAAGGGGTCGAGCGAGGGAACCGTGGTTTACCAAAGAAGTGGAATCTCTTGTTAAGAGGAAGAAGGAGGCCTATGTGAAGATGAGGCATGAAGTTTCAGTTGGGGCGCTTGATAGTTACAAGGAAGCGAGGAAGGATCTAAAGAGAGAGCTGAGACGAGCAAGGAGGGGACATGAGAAGTCTTTGGCAGGTAGGATCAAGGAAAACCCAAAAGCTTTCTATAGGTATGTCAGGAATAAAAGAATGACTAGGGTAAGAGTAGGGCCAGTCAAGGACAGTGGTGGGAAGTTGTGTGTGGAGGCTGAGGAGATAAGCGAGATACTAAATGAATACTTTTCGTCAGTATTCACTCAAGAAAAAGATAATATTGTGGAGGAGAATGCTGAGACCCAGGCTATTAGAATAGATGGCATTGAGGTGCGTAGGGAAGAAGTGTTGGCAATTCTGGACAAGGTGAAAATAGATAAGTCCCCGGGGCCGGATGGGATTTATCCTAGGATTCTCTGGGAAGCCAGGGAAGAGATTGCTGAGCCTTTGGCTTTGATTTTTAGGTCATCATTGGCTACAGGAATAGTGCCAGAGGACTGGAGGATAGCAAATGTGGTCCCTTTGTTCAAGAAGGGGAGTAGAGATAACCCCGGTAACTATAGGCCGGTGAGCCTAACGTCTGTGGTGGGTAAAGTCTTGGAGAGGATTATAAAAGATACGATTTATAATCATCTAGATAGGAATAATATGATTAGGGACAGTCAGCATGGTTTTGTGAAGGGTAGGTCATGCCTCACAAACCTTATCGAGTTCTTTGAGAAGGTGACTGAACAGGTAGACGAGGGTAGAGCAGTTGATGTGGTGTATATGGATTTCAGTAAAGCGTTTGATAAGGTTCCCCACGGTCGTCTATTGCAGAAAATACAGAGGCTGGGGATTGAGGGTGATTTAGAGATGTGGATCAGAAATTGGCTAGTTGAAAGAAGACAGAGAGTGGTAGTTGATGGGAAATGTTCAGAATGGAGTTCAGTTACGAGTGGCGTACCACAAGGATCTGTTCTGGGGCCGTTGCTGTTTGTCATTTTTATAAATGACCTAGAGGAGGGCGCAGAAGGATGGGTGAGTAAATTTGCAGACGACACTAAAGTCGGTGGAGTTGTAGACAGTGCGGAAGGATGTTGCAGGTTACAGAGGGACATAGATAAGCTGCAGAGCTGGGCTGAGAGGTGGCAAATGGAGTTTAATGTGGAGAAGTGTGAGGTGATTCACTTTGGAAAGAATAACAGAAATGTGGAATATTTGGCTAATGGTAAAATTCTTGGTAGTGTGGATGAGCAGAGGGATCTCGGTGTCCATGTACATAGATCCCTGAAAGTTGCCACCCAGGTTGATAGGGTTGTGAAGAAGGCCTATGGTGTGTTGGCCTTTATTGGTAGAGGGATTGAGTTCCGGAGCCATGAGGTCATGTTGCAGTTGTACAAAACTCTAGTACGGCCGCATTTGGAGTATTGCGTACAGTTCTGGTCGCCTCATTATAGGAAGGACGTGGAAGCTTTGGAACGGGTGCAGAGGAGATTTACCAGGATGTTGCCTGGTATGGAGGGAAAATCTTATGAGGAAAGGCTGATGGACTTGAGGTTGTTTTCGTTAGAGAGAAGAAGGTTAAGAGGTGACTTAATAGAGGCATACAAAATGATCAGAGGGTTAGATAGGGTGGACAGCGAGAGCCTTCTCCCGCGGATGGTGGCTAGCACGAGGGGACATAGCCTTAAATTGAGGGGTAATAGATATCGGACAGAGGTCAGAGGTGGGTTTTTTACGCAAAGAGTGGTGAGGCCGTGGAATGCCCTACCTGCAACAGTAGTGAACACGCCAACATTGAGGGCATTTAAAAATTTATTGGATAAGCATATGGATGATAAGGGCATAGTGTAGGTTAGATGGCCTTTAGATTTTTTTTTCATGTCGGTGCAACATCGAGGGCCGAAGGGCCTGTACTGCGCTGTATCGTTCTATGTTCTATGTAGGTATGGGTTATACCGGGGGATAACTTGGCAATATAGTTTGACCTGAATAGCACCCACCGAAGCCTGCATCGGAGTCAGGGAGTGAGAATCCCTGTTCACCATTTAGAATATCGACCCTTTTTGGTATAGGAGAAATTCTAAGAATAGTAGTGAGTTTTTAACTTCAGGGGGGCAGGGTCAAAGGGCCAAATGGCCTACACCTCCTCCTATTTTCTATGTTTCTTTCTATGTTTAAGCATAACGGGGGCTTGTCATAATATTGTGTTCATTACTTTGAATTTTTTGTTAAGTTTGCAATATTTGTATGCTGTTCTTATATTTATATGAAGTCATATAAATGTGTCAAGGAGCTGAGCTGGCAGCAAGCTATGTATATTAGCCTGATTTTGCACAGGCTTGTTGTGCAGGATTTTTGGGGAGTTCTGAAGGAAAGTTTCATTGTGATTGAGGCATTGCTATTGGATTGAGTTGGCCTCCATGCTTTGGATGCTGAGCTGAAGGTTCATTGGATCACCACATCCCTCGTGTCCCTGTTTCCAGAATTTTTGTATTGTCAACTTCAAAGTCCTCACCCTCATTCTCCAACCGATTGCTGGAGTCATCCTCCCTGGCTTGTGGGCTGGCTTCATCCTCCTGAGCCTCCACTGGGTCCCCTTTGTCAGAGCTAGGTTGTGCAGTGGGCAGCACGTGACAACTATTTGGGAGACACACTGGCAGATATTGTAATGATCCCCCAGATCTGTCAAGGCATCAGAAGCGCATCTTGAGCAGCCTGATGGTCCTCTCCATCTCCACCTTGTGGATGCATGACTCCTGTTGTAGCTCTCCTCTGCCTCAGTCATTGGGTGACAGAATAGGGACATCAGCAACCTCTTAAGGAACAGCCCTTGTCACCCAGGACCCATTCATTAAATCTTGCAGGAGCCATGAATAGCCTTGGTACTTGGGAGTGCTGCAGGATGTAAGAACCATGTGAGCTCTCTGGATAACGGGCATAGACTTGGCGAATCTGTGTCTTGTGGTTCCAGAAAATCTGTACATTCAACGAGTGGTCCCTCTTCCTGTTGATGGAAGCTTCCGGCTCTCCTGCTGGCATGCTGATGGCCATATGCATACGTAAATAGCACCAGATGCGGTAAAACCCATCCATCACTTCAGGCAGGGAGGAAGTGGTCGAGCGAGGGAACCGTGGTTTACTAAAGTAGTTGACACTTGTCAAGAGGAAGAAGGAGGCTTATGTAAAGATGAGACATGAAGGTTCAGTTAGGGCACTCAAGAGTTACAAGTTAGCTAGGAAGGACCTAAAGAGAGAGCTAAGAAGAGCCAGGAGGGGACATGAGAAGCCTTTGGCAGGTAGGAGCAAGGATAACCCTAAAGCTTTCTATAGATATGTCAGGAATAAAAGAATGACTAGGGTAAGAGTAGGGCCAGTCAAGGACAGTAGTGGGAAGTTGTGCGTGGAGTCCGAGGAGATAGGAGAGGTGCTAAATGAATATTTTTCATCAGTATTCACACAGGAAAAAGACAATGTTGTCGAGGAAAATACTGAGATACAGGCTACTAGACTAGAAGGGCTTGAGGTTCATAAGGAGGAGGTGTTAGCAATTCTGGAATGAGTGAAAATAGATAAGTCCCCTGGATGGGATTTATCCTAGGATTCTCTGGAAAGTTAGGGAGGAGATTGCTGAGCCTTTGGCTTTGATCTTTAAGTCATCTTTGTCTACAGGAATAGTGCCAGACGACTGGAGGATAGCAAATATTGTCCTCTTGTTCAAGAAGGGGAGTAGAGACAACCCCGGTAATTATAGACCAGTGAGCCTTACTTCTGTTGTGGACAAAGTCTTGGAAAGGTTTATAAGAGATAGGATGTATAATCATTTGGAAAGGAATAATTTGTGTAAAGATAGTCAACACGGTTTTGTGAAGGGTAGGTCGTGCCTCACAAACCTTATTGAGTTTTTTGAGAAGGTGACCAAACAGGTGGACGAGGGTAAAGCAGTTGATGTGGTGTATATGGATTTCAGTAAAGCGTTTGATAAGGTTCCCCACGGTAGGCTATTGCAGAAAATACAGAGGCATGGGATTCAGGGTGATTTAGCAGTTTGGATCAGAAATTGGCTAGCTGGAAGAAGACAAAGGGTGGTGGTTGATGGGAAATGTTCAGACTGGAGTCCAATTACTAGTGGTGTACCACAAGGATCTGTTTTGGGGCCACTGCTGTTTGTCAGTTTTATAAATGAACTGGAGGAGGGCGTAGAAGGATGGGTGAGTAAATTTACAGATGACACTAAAGTCAGTGGAGTTGTGGACAGTGCGCAAGGATGTTACAAGTTACAGAGGGACATAGATAAGCTGCAGAGCTGGGCTGAGAGGTGGCAAATGGAGTTGAATGCAGAAAAGTGTGAGGTGATTCATTTTGGAAGGAATAACAGGAAGACAGAGTACTGGCCTAATGGTAAGATTCTTGGTAGTGTGGATGAGCAGAGAGATCTCGGTGTCCACGTACATAGATCCCTAAAAGTTGCCACCCAGGTTGAGAGGGTTGTTAAGAAGGCGTACGGTGTGTTAGCTTTTATTGGTAGAGGGATTGAGTTTCGGAGCCATGAGGTCATGTTGCAGCTGTACAAAACTCTCGTACGGCCGCATTTGGAGTATTGCGTGCAATTCTGGTCGCCGCATTATAGGAAGGATGTGGAAGCATTGGAAAGGGTGCAGAGGAGATTTACCCGAATGTTGCCTGGTATGGAGGGAAGATCTTATGAGGGAAGGCTGAGGGACTTGAGGCTGTTTTGGTTAGAGAGAATAAGGTTAAGAGGTGACTTAATTGAGGCATACAAGATGATCAGAGGATTAGATAGGGTGGACAGTGAGAGCCTTTTTATTGGATGGTGATGTCTAGCACGAGGGGACATAGCTTTAAATTGAGGGGAGATAGATATAGGACAGATGTCAGAGGTAGGTTCTTTACTCAGAGAGTAGTAAGGGTGTGGAATGCCCTGCCTGCAACAGTAGTGGACTGGCCAACGCTAAGGGCATTCAAATGGTCATTGGATAGACATATGATGCTAAGGGAATATTGTAGATGGGCTTTAGAGTGGTTTCACAGGTTGGCGCAACATCGAGGGCGAAGGGCCTGTACTGCACTGTAATGTTCTATGTTCTAATTGGTCCCTTAATTGTTGTCAGGAGGCAGGTGCGCATCTGATTTGCAAACACGTGACTTTGAAATTGCACACGTGCGCGATGATGTCGCGAACTACTCCCAATGTCTTATTTTTTTACTTATAAATTGAGAGTACCCAATTAATTTTTTCCAATTAAGGGGCAATTTAGAGTGGCTAATCCACCTACCCTGAACATCTTTGGGTTGTGAGGTACCGAAATTCACGCAAACAAGTGGAGAATATACAAACTCCACATGGACAGTGACCCAGGGTTGGGATCGAACCTGGGACCTCGGCGCTGTGAGACATCAGTGCTAATCACTGCACCACTGTGCTGCTCTCTATTCCCAATGTCTTCTTGAATGACTTAACACACTTTCCGGTTGGGTATTCCCACCCCAGCACAGAAAATTCTGTCCCGTTTGTAGAGGGTAGAATTGGAATAGATATCAAAATTCTAAGGGATATGGAGGCTAGTAAGTCCTTATTTTTATAGGATTCTGCTATTTGTTGTCCAGAGAAAGTATTGCAGGATAAAGTATTAATAAGTGGAATTCATGGAGACACAAAAGAAATTCCATTGTATAAGGTGAATTTAAAATGTAGTTTGAAAACAGGTGAGGTGATTGCCAGAGTATTGGAAAAATTGTCTATTGTCAGTGTTCTGTTTATCCTAGGAAATGATATAGCTGGGTCACAAATGTTGGGGAAGCCTACTGTCATTGAACAGCCTTTGGTACTGCAATCAACAGAGGTGCTGCAGAAAGAACATCCTGGGTTGTTTCTAGATTGGGTGCATGATCAGAGACTCACAAGTTGAGACAGGAAGAGGAGGATGACTCCAGAGGACAGGGCAAAGAGACTGAAGTTCGGTTAGCTGAAATTATTTTTGACAAGGTTGTTCGGTAAGAGCAAATTGGGCATGATGAGGTGTTTAACTCCGTAAAATTGGTGGAGTTATAGCAGAATGATCCACAAATAAAGCAGTTTTACCAGATAGCTTTGATGTCGCAAGAGGCTGGGGATTGCGATAGGCAGGGTGGAGTTCACTCAGTTCAATAGCTCACACAGTTGGCCAGATACAAAAGGAATGTTTATTTAAAAGTCTTCAGATACTCGGCAAAACAGAAAAGGAAATGAACACCAAACTCTTCTTTGAGCCTAATTTTACACACAGTATATCCCTATTTAAACCTGGACAGCTAATTAATTTCCAGGGAAACTGAACACAGTACATTACAGCAATAGTCCTTTGGGGGCAAGGCAGAGGCAAGGTCAAAACACGGACAAAGGTCAGATTACCAGAGTGGGTTCTATTCAGGCCAAAGTCCAGTCTAAATCAGCGTTTTCATAGAGTACAAGGTCAGCTCCATGCACACAGCAAATTCTTCACTCTCCTTCCGCTCCTAACAGGATTGATTGATATTTATTGTCACATGTACCGAAGTACAGTGAAAAGTATTTTTTTGCGACCAAGGGAACATACACAGTACGTGCATAGTAGACAAAAGAGTAATCGACAGAGTACATTGACAGTGGTGCATCAACAAATAGTGATTGGTTACAGTGCGGAACAAGGCCAAACAAGAGCAGCATAGGGCGTCATGAATAGTGTTCGTATAGGGAACAGATCAGTCCAAGGGAGAGTCGTTGAGGAGTCTAGTAACTGTGGGGAAGAAGCTGTTCCTATGTCTGGATGTGCGGGTCTTCTGTATCTTCTGCCTGATGGAAGGGTCTGGATGAGGGCAAAGCCTGGGTGTGAGTGGTCTCTGACAATGCTGTCTGCCTTTCTGAGGCAGCCAGAGGTGTACAGAATCAATGGCAAGCTTATGTGATGCGCTAGGCTGAGCTCACCACACTTCGTAGTTTTTTGCGATCTTAGGCCGAGCAGTTGCCATACTAAGCTGTAACGCAGTCGGATAGGATGCTTTCTATGGCAAATCTGTAGAAGTTTGTGAGAGTCGATGCAGACATGCCAAATTTCTTCAGCTTCTGTAGGAATTAGAGACGTTGTTGGGCTTTCTTGACTGTTGCATCAATGTGAGTGGACCAGGACAGACTGTTGGTGATGGTGACCCCCAGGAACTTAAAAGCTGTCAACCATCTCTACTTCAGAGCCATTGATGTAGACCCATGGGGGGGGGGGGGGGGGGGGGGGGTGTCGTGCTACGCTTCCTGACGTCGATGATCAGTTCCTTGGTGTTTCCAGCATTTTAGGGAGAGGTTATTTTCGGTACACCATGCAACCAAGTGATCTATCTCCCTTCTGTAGTCTGATCTGTCGTTGTTTGATGCAGCGCTTTGCTTCTATAGTCTGGTTAAGTGCACAGCTGATCCTTGTTGCACTGATTCCTAATACACGATGATCAGAGGATTAGATAGGGTGGACAGTGAGAGCCTTTGTCCTCGGATGGTGATGTCTAGCACGAGGGGGCATAGCTTTAAATTGAGGGGAGATAGATATAGGACAGATGTCAGAGGTAGGTTCTTTACTCAGAGTAGTAAGGATGTGGAATGCCCTGCCTGCAACAGTAGTGGACTCACCACACTAAACGCATTCAAATGGTCATTGGATAGACATATGGATGATAAGGGAATAGTGTAGATGGGCTTTAGAGTGGCTTCACAGGTCGGCGCAACATTGAGGGCCGAAGGACCTGTACTACGCTGTAATGTTCTATGGGTTTTTTCCTTCGTCTGCCATGTGACTTCTGGATAGAGTGAAACTCTGTTAAGAAACTGGAGAATATTATGAGAAAAGCCCCATGATTCGAAGATTCTGCCTGTTTTCGTGCTCCTCCACCTTCACCTTCAACGATGTACACAGGCCCCCCAGGGTTCCCAACTCCACCTCCACGGATACAATCCGGTCGCTTTCATTGGAGCCCACCGCTCCACCTTTAGCAGCTCCGTTTCTTGCGCCTTGTGGCCATCTAAAATGGCGTCCTGGAAAGGATGTTGAGAGAATTGGCCAAATTCAAGAACAAGCAGGCTGTAGCTCAAATAAACACTGACAAATAAACTGCAGCCCAGACTCCGGAAAAAGGCCATCTCCAGGCATCCCACGAACAATAGGACTTGCATGACAATTACACCTACCTACCAGACACAACGGCACCTGCATTCCTTATTTGGAAGCGCCTACGTGCCCCAGACATCTACGGACATGGCCGGTAAGGGCATGCTCTGCCATCAAGGTGGCGGGCCTTGATCGACCAAAGTGATCGGACCCTGATCAATTGATTGGTGGCATCCCAGGGACCTCCCAAAAGGGCTCAAAATCAATAAGGATAAAAAGTGCTACCCTACACTTGCTCTCTGCAGCAGCGACGGAACAAAATGACTTTCACAGGCTAACGCGAGAAAGACCATCACCCAACCAACAGGAGGAAGATCAGAGCCAGGAACAGACCTGACTAAGTACCAAACATTGAGGACTTCAAAATTCAGGATACAGATAAAGGCCAATATCTGTCTGGTACTTGCTATTCACTCTGAAGTTAAGGTCTCGTATGAACTTACTCTGTCGTGCAACTTATGTTGAAAGTATGATTGTGTAACAATAACATTGAATGCATGTGAATAAATATTGATTGATTTAAAGAAATAGATTTGCAGTGATTTGTCCACCGTATACAGGTTAAGACACGCTGTGGATAGCAACAGCCTCGAGGCACTTTTCCACACGGTCCATTGTCACTCTCCATGGCTCTCAACCAGTCCCCTTGTATCTCTCTTCTCTGCTGCCAGAGTTCATCCCTGATAAAAGCCATTGGTCGCTCCCTTTGTGCCTTTCCTGCAGGTGTGACCTTTCCCCGCAGGCGCCGATCCTTTCCATTCCGCTGCCACTTTCTCGATCATTGCCGAGCTTTCCCTCCAATTTTTTGGTAGGGTTTTTAACCGATATTTGCTGGGTCTGGTAGCTAACTGGCATAACAATCCGGGGGAGAACCCTACCCCCTTCAACCCCATTGCACCTTTTTCCATTGGAGTTATCCCGCTAACGGGGTTAAAAGTGTCGAAACCATTGCCTCCAAGCTGGAGCCGCCTTCTGTGTGGCTACTTACACCATGGCCACCAACAGAAGTCTCCACCTAGGTTCTTTAATAATATTACTGCAACAAATATAGACCTTAACCTCAGCTTTTAATAACACTACTGCAACAGCTATAAAATACAATATATATAACAATGTCTTACATTAACCACATTCTTTGAGGAGGTAACTAAGTGTGTAGATGAAGGTAGAGCAGTTGATGTTGTATACATAGATTTTAGTAAGGCGTTTGATAAGGTTCCCCATGGTCGGCTCATGAAGAAAGTAAGGAGATGTGGGATAGAGGGAAATTTGGCCAATTGGATAAGTAACTGGCTATCACATAGAACATAAGAACATAAGAACTAGGAGCAGGAGTAGGCCACCTGGCCCCTCGAGCCTGCTCCGCCATTCAATTAGATCATGGCTGATCTTTTGTGGACTCAGCTCCACTTTCCAGCCCGAACACCATAACCCTTTATTCTTCAAAAAACTATCTATCTTTACCTTAAAAACATTTAATGCAGGAGCCTCAACTGCTTCACTGGGCAAGGAATTCCATAGATTCACAGCCCTTTGGGTGAAGAAGTTCCTCCTAAACTCAGTCCTAAATCTACTTCCCCTTATTTTGAGGCTATGTCCCCTAGTTCTGCTTTCACCCGCCAGTGGAAACAACCTGCCCGCATCTATCCTATCTATTCCCTTCATAATTTTAAATGTTTCTATAAGATTCCCCCTCATCCTGCTAAATTCCAATGAGTACAGTCCCAGTCTACTCAACCTCTCCTCATAATCCAACCCCTTCAGCTCTGGGATTAACCTAATGAATCTCCTCTGCACACCCTCCAGTGCCAGTACGTCCCTTGTCAAGTATGGAGACCAAAACTGAACACAATACTCCAGGTGTGGCCTCACTAACACCTTATACAATTGCAACATAACCTCCCTAGTCTTAAACTCCATCCCTCTAGCAATGAAGGACAAAATTCCATTTGCCTTCTTAATCACCTGTTGCACCTGTAAACCAACTTTCTGTGACTCATGCACTAGCACACCCAGGTCTCTCCGCACAGCAGCATGCTTTAATATTTTATCATTTAAATAATAATCCCGTTTGCTGTTATTCCTACCAAAATGGATAACCTCACATTTGTCAACATTGTATTCCATCTGCCAGACCCTAGCCCATTCACTTAACCTATCCAAATCCCTCTGCAGACTTCCAGTATCCTCTGCACTTTTTGCTTTACCACTCATCTTAGTGTCGTCTGCAAACTTGGACACATTGCCCTTGGTCCCCAACTCCAAATCATCTATGTAAATTGTGAACAATTGTGGGCCCAACACGGATCCCTGAGGGACACCACTAGCTACTGATTGCCAACCAGAGAAACACCCATTAATCTCCACTCTTTGCTTTCTATTAATTAACCAATCCTCTATCCATGCTACTACTTTACCCTTAATGCCATGCATCTTTACCTTATGCAGCAACCTTTTGTGTGGCACCTTGTCAAAGGCTTTCTGGAAATCCAGATATACCACATCCATTGGCTCCCCGTTATCTACTGCACTGGTAATGTCCTCAAAAAATTCCACTAAATTAGTTAGGCACGACCTGCCCTTTTTGAACCCATGCTGCGTCTGCCCAATGGGACAATTTCTATCCAGATGCCTCGCTATTTCTTCCTTGGTGATAGATTCCAGCATCTTCCCTACTATTGAAGTTAAGCTCACTGGCCTATAATTTCCTGCTCTCTGCCTACCTCCTTTTTTAAACAGTGGTGTCACGTTTGCTAATTTCCAATCCACCGGGACCACCCCAGAGTCTAGTGAATTTTGGTAAATCATCACTAGTGCATCTGCAATTTCCCTAGCCATCTCTTTTAGCACTCTGGGATGCATTCCATCAGGGCCAGGAGACTTGTCTACCTTTAGCCCCATTAGCTTGCCCATCACTACCTCCTTAGTGATAACAATCCTCTCAAGGTCCTCACCTGTCATAGCCTCATTTCTATCAGTCACTGGCATATTATTTGTGTCTTCCACTGTGAAGACCGACCCAAAAAACCTGTTCAGTTCCTCAGCCATTTCCTCATATCCCATTATTAAAATTCCCTTCTCATCCTCTAAAGGACCAATATTTACCTTAGCCACTCTTTTTTGTTTTATATATTTGTAAAAACTTTTACTGTCTGTTTTTATATTCTGAGCAAGTTTACTCTCATACTCTATCTTACTCTTCTTTATAGCTTTTTTAGTAGCTTTCTGTTGCCCCCTAAAGATTTCCCAGTCCTCCAGTCTCCCACCAATCTTTGCCACTTTGTATGCTTTTTCCTTCAATTTGATACTCTCCCTTATTTCCTTAGATATCCACGGTCGGTTTTCCCTCTTTCTACCGTCCTTCCATTTTGTTGGTATAAACCTTTGCTGAGCACTGTGAAAAAGCGCTTGGAAGGTTCTCCACTGTTCCTCAACTGTTTCACCATAAAGTCTTTGCTCCCAGTCTACCTTAGCTAGTTCTTCTCTCATCCCATTGTAATCTCCTTTGTTTAAACACAAAACACTAGTATTTGATTTTACTTTCTCACCCTCCATCTGTATTTTAAATTCCACCATATTGTGATCGCTCCTTCCGAGAGGATCCCATGAATCAATCCTGTCTCATTACACAGGACAAGATCTAGGACCGCTTGTTCCCTCGTAGGTTCCATTACATACTGTTCGAGGAAACTATCGCGGATACATTCTGTGGTGAATGTAATATCGATGTATATATGTTAATTCACACTGTCTTTGTAAGCGCAGTAGCGCTATCCTACCACTAGGGGGGAGTAGCGCTGGGAGCACTCAGGAACTTGTACTGGGCTCCAACCTTGGCTCCGCCCATGACTCCTCCCCCTAGTGCAGCTGTATAAATACCCGTGTCCAGAGTCAGCCTGAGTTCACTACGAGTTCATCGACAGGTAACAGGCTGGCTCTGAAGTAAGTCGATTAAAGCCTAGATTCACATCGGAAACACGTGTCTGGTGAATTGATGGTTACATCACATTCTATAAACTCCTCCTCAAGGTTGCCTTGACCGACCTGGTTAAACTAATCGACATGTAGATTAAAATCCCCCATGATAACTGCTGTACCATTTCTACATGCATCAGTTATTTCTTTGTTTATTGCCTGCCCCACCATAACGTTACTATTTGGTGGCCGATAGACTACTCCTATCAGTGACTTTTTCGCCTTACTATTCCTGATTTCCACCCAAATGGATTCAACCTTATCCTCCATAGCACCGATGTCATCCCTTACTATTGCCCGGATGTCATCCTTAAATAACAGAGCAACACCACCTCCCTTACCATCCACTCTGTCCTTCCGAATAGTTTGATACCCTCGGATATTTAACTCCAAGTCGTGACCATCCTTTAACCATGTTTCAGTAATGGCCACTAAATCATAGTCATTCACGATGATTTGCGCCATCAACTCATTTACTTCATTCCGAATACTACGAGCATTCAGGTAAAGTACACTTATGTTGGTTTTTGTACCTGTTTTGAATCTTAACATCTCCAGTTTTATTCCTTTTAGTATTACTGGGCATATTCACTGAGCTCCCCTCAGTCTCTGTACCTTGTACAGTCGCCCTTTTTGATTTTTGACTATGTCTTCTCTGCCTTGCGCTTTCCCCCTTACTTCCTTTTGCTTCTGTCCCTGTTTTACTACCTTCCAATTTCCTGCATCGGTTCCCATCCCCCTGCCACATTAGTTTAAACCCTCCCCAACAGCTCTAGCAAACACCCCCCCGAGGACATCGGTTCCAGTCCTGCCCAGGTGCAGACCGTCCGGTTTGTACTGGTCCCACCTCCCCCAGAACCGGTCCCAATGCCCCAGGAAGTTGAATCCCACTCTCTTGCACCATCTCTCGAGCCACGCATTCATCCTATCTATCCTGACATTCCTACTCTGACTAGCTCATGGCTCTGGTAGCAATCCTGAGATTACTACCAGAAGACAGAGGGTGGTGGTGGATGGAAAATTTTCAGACTGGAGACCAGTTATCAGCGGTGTACCACAGGGATCAGTGCTGGGTCCTCTGCTATTTGTGATTTTTATCAATGACTTGGAGGAGGGGGCTGAAGGGTGGGTCAGTAAATTTGCTGATGACACTAAGATTGGTGGAGTAGTGGATGAGGTGGAGGGCTGTTGTAGGCTGCAAAGAGCCATTGATAGGATGCAGAGCTGGGCCGAAAAATGGCAGATGGAGTTTAACCCTGATAAGTGCGAGGTGATTCATTTTAGTAGAAAAAATTTGAATGCGGATTACAGGGTCAACGGCAGGGTTCTGAGGAATGTGGAGGAACAGAGAGGTCTTGGGTTCATGTCCACAGATCTCTGAAGGTTGCCACTCAAGTGGATAGAGCCGTGAAGAAGGCTTATAGTGTGTTAGCGTTTATTAACAGGGGACTTGAGTTTAAGGGCCGCGGGGTTATGCTGCAACTATACATGACCCTGGTGAGACCACATTTGGAGTATTGTATGCAGTTCTGGTCACCTCATTATAGGAAGGATGTGGAAGCATTGGAAAGGGTGCAAAGGAGATTTACCGGGATGCTGCCTGGTTTGCAGGATATGTCTTATGAGGAAAGGTTGAGGGAGCTAGGGCTTTTCTCTTTGGAGCGGAGGAGGATGAGAGGCGACTTAATAGAGGTGTATAAGATGATGAGGGGGATAGATAGAGTGGATGTTCGGAAACTATTTCCTCGGGTGGATGTAGCTGTTACAAGGGGGCATAACTATAAGATTCAGGGTAGGAGATATCGGAGGGATGTCCGAGGTAGGTTCTTTATTCAGAGAGTGGTTAGGGTGTGGAATGGACTGCCTGCTGTGATAGTAGAGTCGGACACTTTAGGAACTTTCAAGCGGTTATTGGATAGGCACATGGAGCACACCAGAATGACAGGGAGTGGGATATCTTCATCTTGGTTTCGGACAATGCTCGGCACAACATCGAGGGCCGAAGGGCCTGCTCTGTGCTCTACTGTTCTATGTTCTAAGGCTGTTGTTTTCTCTGTCTAATACACCAATTGCAAAACCGGTCTAGCAGCTGTATTAAATTTCCCTTTGGGATTTGGGAAGGTGACACTTACCATCTGCCATACCATAACACAATCTTCCACTGACACGTGTCTTGGGCCATTTTACAATTTAAAAAATAAATAAATTTAGAGTATCTAATTATTTTTTTCTAATTAAGGGGCAATTTAGCATGGCCAATCCACCTAGCCTGCACATCTTTGGGTTGTGGGGTAAGATCCACGCAGACAATATGGAAACTCCACACGGACAGTGACCTGGAGAGAACCCAGGCCCTCTGCGCCGTGAGGCAGCAGTGCTAACCACTAAGCCACCGCGCTGCCCTCCTTTTACAATGTTAAAAGACGCTCAGATGATTGTTGTTTCAGTGGTCACTGCTCAACAATGTCTGCTCCTTCTGTACCTGCCACTCACCCACAACCCAGGCTCTGCCAGTGGAGGGTTACTGACCACACCCCTCCTCCCATTGGTTGACGAAGGGACGGGGCGGGGCCTGTGCGTGATGACGTTAGCACGTTAGGGGCAATGGAGTCTAACAGCCGCTTGGATCGGCCAAGCTGAATTTGTTGTGCGGAGGAGAAGGGCAGGGCGCCGGGGTCGGTGTCTGAGCGGCGGCGGCGGCAGCGGCAGCGGCCTCCTGTCCGGTGGAAGGGGGGGGGGGAGTTGCCTGGTGAGTGAGGGATCGGCAGGGGGCTGGGGAGGCATCGGGATCCCCCTCCGGGAGAGGGAGAGAGCAGGGTCAGTGTGAAGGGCAGTGGCCGGTATGAGAGGCCCTGGCACTTCGTCGTCATGGCAGCTCCGAGGCTCTGGGTCCTGGAGGCCAGGTTACTGTGCCCAGAATCTGGCCGTTCAGTCCAGGCTAATTGGAGAACTGGGAACCATTGAATTATGGAATGGATGCAGCATAGAGGGAAGCCTTTCTGCCCATCGTCTCTGTGCTGGCCCGGCCATCTTGAAGGAACAGTTCGTTTCGTGCCGCTCCCCTTGTCCTTTTCTCGTAGTGCTACTTTTCCTTTTAAATAATGATTCCATTCTCGTTTGGAAGACTTGATTGAACCTGCATCCATTGCACTGTCAGGTAGTGCATTCCAGATCCGAACCGTTCGCTGTGCATGGCAAAGTTTCCCCTCATGTCACCATATTACCATATTTATTTTTGTAATTAAATCTGTGTCTTTTCCAACAATGGGAACAGTTTCTCCCTATCTACTCTGTACAGACTACCTCACGATTATGAATACCTCCCCTCAAACCTTCTCCAAGAAGAACAGCCCGAGCTTCTTCAATCTTTCAATTTAACTGAATTTCCTCCTCCCGAGAACAATTCCCATGCGAAGGTATGATGCCCAGGACTGGATGCAGTAATCCAGGCGAGAGTGAACCAGTGTTTTAGACAAGTGTAGCATCACTTTACTTGTGTGCTCCATGAATCTAATTGTAAATCTCAGATTGCCATTTGCTTTTTTAACCTTGCTCTCAATCCTTATCTGAGGAAGGATGTTCATGCTACAGTGGGAGTACAGCAAAGGTTTATCACACTGATTCTTTGGATGGTGGACTGACATATGAGGAGAGATTGAGTCGGTAAAGATTGTATTCGTTGGAGTTCAGAAGACTGAGTGGGGAATCTCATAGAATCTTATAAAATTCTAACAGGCTGAGACAGGATCGATGCAGGAAGCATGTTCCACATTTTGGGGGAATCCAGAATGAGGGCTCACAATCCGAGGATACAGGGTAGGCTATTTAGGTCTGACTGAGGAGAAATGTATTCACTCAGAGAATGCTGAGCCTGTGGGATGTGTTACCACACAATGTTTTATGTTTTTCAAGAAGGAGTTAGATGTATCTCTTGGGGTGATGGGGATCATTGACTTCAGGAAGCGAAGTATCATACACACCCCATCAATGGTGTCAAGATGGAGATGGTTGACAACTTCAAATTCCGAGGTGTTCACATCACCAACAATCTTTCCTGGTCCACCCATGTCGACAGTACAATCAAAAAAGCACTACAGTGCCGATACTTCCTCGGGAAACTGAGGAAATTTGGCATGTCCACACTGACTTACCAATTTTACAGATGCACAATCGAAAGCATCCTATCTGACTGCATCACAGCCTGGTATGGCAACTGTTCGGTCCAAGACTGTAAGAAACTACAGAGTGTCGTGAACCCGCCTCACATCCATCGACTCTTGTCTACATCTCCCACCACCATGGGAAAACGGGCAGCATAATCAGAGACCCTCTCACCTGGGTTATTCTCTCTTCCAACCTCTTCCATCGGGCAGGAGATACAATGGTTTGAGAAATCGCACTAACAGATTCAAAAACAGCTTCTTCCCCACTGTTACCAGACTCTTGAATGACTCAACTCATCTCCCTACGCATCTTCTCTACTGAGTAGTACTACACTCTGTATGCTTCACCCAATGTCTGTGTCTATGTATATACATTGTGTAGTTATCGGATGACCTATTTTTAAAAAATGTATGGAACGATCTGTATGCAGAACAATACTTTTCACTATACCTCGGTACATGTGACAATAAATGCAAATCAAAGTATATGGGGGGAAGGTGGCAATAGCTATTGAGTTGGATGATCAGCCATGATAGTGAATGGTGGGCAGAGCAGGCTCAACGGGCCTACTCCTTGCCCCTATTTTCTGTGTTCCAATGTAATTTCTCCTGCCATCTTAAATGATTATTACACATAGAACATAGAACAGTAAGAAGTCTTACAACACCAGGTTAAAGTCCAACAGGTTTGATTCAAACACGAGCTTTTGGAGCGCAGCTCCTTCCTCAGGAGAATGGCGAGGTATGTTCCAGAAACATTTATATAGACAAAGTCAGAGATGCTGGACAATGCTTGGAATGCAGGCATTTGCAGGTAATCAAATCATTGCAGATCCAGGGAGAGGGATAATCACAGGTTAAAGAGGTGTAAATTGTCTCAAGCCCGAACAGTTGGTAGGGTTTTGCAAGTCCAGGCCTGATGGTGGGGGGTGGATGTAATGCGACATGAATCCAAGATCCCTGTTGAGGCCGCACTCATGCGTGCGGAACTTAGCTGTAAGTTTTTGCTCGGCAATTCTGCGTTGTCACGTGTCCTGAAGACCGCCTTGGAGAACGCTTACCCGGAGATCAGAGGCTGAATGCCCTTGACTGCTGAAGTGTTCTCCGACTGAAGGGAACATTCCTGCCTGGTGATTGTTGCACGATGCCCGTTCATTCGTTGTCGCAGTGTCTGCATGGTCTCGCCAATGTACCACGCTTCGGGACATCCTTTAGAACATAGAACAGTACAGCACAGAACAGGCCCTTCGGCCCTCGATGTTGTGCCGAGCAATGATCACCCTACTCAAACCCACGTATCCACCCTATACCCGTAACCCCCCCCCCCCCCCTGCCATACCCGTAACCCAACAAACCCCCACCCCCTACTTTTTTTAGGACACTATGGGCAATTTAGCATGGCCAATCCACCTAACCCGCACATCTTTGGACTGTGGGAGGAAACCGGAGCACCCGGAGGAAACCCACGCACACACGGGGAGGACGTGCAGACTCCGCACAGACAGTGACCCAGCCGGGAATCAAACCTGGGACCCTGGAGCTGTGAAGCATTTATGCTAACCACCATGCTACCGTGCATATACATTCTTCTGTTCCTGCACTACCTTTAGAATTGTACCCTTTATTTTATCCACGTTGTCTTATCACAATAATTCACTTCACTTCTCTTCATTAAATTTCATCTGCCACTTGTCTACCCATTCCACCAAACTGTCCATGTCCTTTTGAAGTTCCTCACTATCTCCCATGATTCACTATACTTTCAAGTTTTGTATCATCCACAAATTTTGAAATTGTGCTCTGTGCACCAAGGTCTAGGTCATTCAGGAAATGCAGGGATCCTAACTGTGGTGCCTGGGGAACTATAAGCCTTTCTCCAGTTTGAAAAAAATGCGTATATTTAGCTGTGAAATTGGTTAGCTGTAAAATGTGTTGCAGGTTTGTGTATTCCTGACACTCTTAAGATACACACAAATGAGTCTTACACATATATAACTTTACATGGTTTGTATGGAATTGGACCATATCTCGTAGAGCTGAGTTTACAGTGTTCTTGAAAGGCACAGGAAGTTTCTTTAGATTAATAGGTTGGGCGGGTTGTGGGGATGGGGTGGACGCGTGGGCTTAAGTGGGGTGCTCTTTCCCAGAGCCGGTGCAGACTCGATGGGCCGAATGGCCTCCTCTGCACTGTAAATTCTATGAATCTGGAGCACTATACAGAATTACTTTTGTTGTTCAAACCCTGCAATATTTTCACCTCTCTCTATTCCTGTCACCACCTTACAAACTGCAGGGTTTACACTCCTTCCAATTATGGCCTGTTGTACATCCCCCACTTTTCTCCATTGAGGCTGGCTTATGGACTGGAACTGTCTCCTTAAACTTCTCTGCCGTGCCTCTTTTAAGACTCTCCTTAAAATCTGCCTCTTTGATCAGGGCTTTAGTCACCTCTCACCATTTGTCGTGGCTTAGTGTCAGTATTTGTCTGATAATGCTCCTGTGAAGTGGCCTGGGATGTTTTATTCAAATTTAAAAGTTGTAGAAATGCAAGTTGTTCTTAATTTCCATTGTGAAATTTTGTTTTCTGATGTTTTAGGTATTACTATCCTGTCGTTCTGACTATTTCTCGGTATACAATGAGGAGCTGCTCTGTGCCTGGATGGAATCGCCTAAGGGCTGAGGTGCTTCCTCAGCTACTGTCCGATGTCGTCTGCCCTTTGAAACGCCATTTGTCCAGTAGCTGTCGGAGGGGACGCTCAACAGTACCTGTGTCAAACGTGAGCCCATTGCCTTCCCAGGCCCAGGTTGTAATCTGTGGAGGAGGGATTGTAGGTTCCTCGGTTGCATATCACCTCTCCAAACTGGGCTGGAATGATGTTGTGCTCCTGGAGCAAGGGCGGTAAGCACTGAAGAGTACAGTAATGAAAGTGTGTGGAGAAAATATTTCCCCTATTGAATCTGCTAACAGTTTAGTTTTCTCCGAAGAAGCCGATAAACGGCTGCCTCCTCTGAATGAACCCTGACGTTGACCCTCTCAGGACAAACTTAATTTACTCAAGCCTGAGAAACCCAGCCATGTCGCTAACCCATTCTCCCGATTTTTGGGGACTCGAGTCCCTCCACGCCAGTAAGATCCATCTCCGGGCTACCAAGGAGATAAAGGCCAAAACGTCAGCCTCTCTCGCCCCCTGGACTCCCGGGTCTTCCGACAGACCAAAGATCGCCACCTCTGGACTCGGCGCCAACCTCGTTTTTAGTACAGTGGACATGACGTCCGCAAATCCCTGCCAGAATCCCCTGAGCTTCGACGTACCCAAAACATGTGCACATGATTTGCAGGTCTGATCCACCACCCTCCGGTGTGTCTCCTGGGAGCATTGCCACGTCCGCCTTCAAACTGTTCAAATATGCGAGCTCTCTTGACGGCCCTCTCACATTTCCCCTCCACCCGCCGATCAACCATTACCCTTCTTAGGCCAACCTCCAGCTTGTGCCTCCTCAGGCCCGCCCTCGGGAGTTCACTGCCATTGACCTCCAATTTGTCTTCAAGTGCTAGTCCCTCCCCTGTCAGCAGAAAAATTCCCACCCCACGAACAAAATAACAATCCCAACCCCCCATAACAAACTGATCACCTGCTCGCCCCCCCACTGTGCTTCTGTGAGCTAGCCCGCTCAGCTACCCTGGTAGCCCCCGCCCATAGCAGCAAATATCTTACCCCCCACTAATCTCCCTCCTCCCGCTCGATCATGTATATGCAAAACATAACAATCCCCAACAAACACAAAGAAGAAAATTCCACCCACCACCCCCTATTAAGAACAAAGTTAACCCGCATAGAAAAGTGAGCAACGGCCCAAATATTGGTGCAAAAACAATACATACAAATCCAAAGAGAAAAGAAACTTAACAGCATAGGTACAGAGTTACTTGCCCCTAAGTTCAACATCCTCCATCACCTGCCAGTCCCCTGTCCTTAACAAAATTCATCGCCACATCCGACTATCCAAAATAAAGTTCTTGACCCTCATATGTGACCCACAAACAAGCTAGGTACAACATGTCAAACTTCACCCCGTCTTGAAGAGGGATGATTTAACTTTATTAAAGCTCGCCCTTTTGGCCAGTTCCGCACCCAAGTCCTGGTAAATGCACAGCTCGTTATCTTCCCAATTGCAGCTCCTCGTCTGTCTAGCCCACCTCAAGATCTGTTCCTTGTCCAGGAACAGGTGCATTCGTACCACCATTGCTCTCGACGGATCATTCACCTGCGGCTTCCTCATCAGTGCCCTGTCCACCTCCAAGGGCCGAGTAAACTCATCTTCCCCAACAGATTCTCGAACATACGCGCCACATATGCCCCTGCGTCCGATCCCTCGCTGCCCTCCGGGAGGCCAACGATCCTGAATAGTGCTTCAGACTTGTCTGCCTTTTTCCTTAACTGAGGTTCTCCCTCTGCTCATGGGTGACAGGGCACTCAACCGGATTCAATGCATTTACCGCATCTCTCCCCTCGCCCTTTCCCCGTCCTTCTAGAACCATGACAGGGCACCCCTTGTCCTCGCTTTTCACCCACCAGCCAACTCCAGTATGATTGTACCATGAAACACAATTTCCCCCTTCCCTTCAGCATTCTACAGGGACCATTCCCCCCATGACACCTTTGCCACCCATCCCCCCTTCCCACGGCACTTTCCTTTGCAATCGCAGAAGGTGCAACACCTGCCCCTTTACCTACTCACTGTTCAAACACTCCTTGCAGGTTAAGCAGCATTTCACTTGCACTTCTGTGAACTGAGCAACTGGAATCTATTCAGCCAACACAGTTTATCCCCCTGTGTTTGTATGTGGTTTTTCTTATTAACTTAGCCATACCACTAAGTGTTCAAACTGCCCTGGATTTAAGACAATGGCATGAGATAGTGATATATATATAATCAAGAATGAGTGACCTCTTGTATGTTCTTGACATGCACCATGGCATGGAAGTTGCAGAGGGTGATTGTGATGATCTATTTCCAGCCTGTGTGCCTTTGCCATCTCTCATGATTCCTTTGATGTTGACAGGTTGGCTGCAGGAACCACACGACTCTGCGGCGGGATTGTAAGCACTGTCAAGCACATCAGCGTAGAAACAAAAATGGCTGATTATTCAAACAAACTTTATCAGCGGTTGGCACAAGAAACTGGAGTCCAGACAGGTAAAGGCTTTCTTTGGATATTGCTCGGTACTTTCTTGGGTTAGGATAAATGGGCACCATCATTTTCAGTGGGCGGGGGAGGGGAGGGGTTCTTCGGTAGATCCAAATCGATGAGCAGAACGATTTTTTCACTTCGAGGAGAAATTCAATTATTTCAGTAACTGGGATACAGAAATTAAATTTTCAAGGACGCAGTTAATATATGATGGAGAATGATAATCTGAATGTTTGGTGTTCGGAGTTGTGGGGATTTAGCAGGAATTCTGGAGAGATGGTGCACGCTGAGGAGTGTTTCTTTTTACACAGTACATCATTACAAAATTTCTTGTTATCCTGTTTGTGGGAAGTGACTACAGTGTTTGTGCAGCGAGCAGTTTGTGTTTCCTTACATGATTCTTTCAGTTTGTGTGGCCCGAGGCTCCAGTCTCCCTGGTTGCGCGGGGCGACGTCTGCCGTCTCCCTGGTTGCGCGGGGCGACGTCTGCCGTCTCCCTGGTTGCGCGGGGCGACGTCTGCCGTCTCCCTGGTTGCGCGGGGCGACGTCTGCCGTCTCCCTGGTTGCGCGGGGCGACGTCTGCCGTCTCCCTGGTTGCGCGGGGCGACGTCTGCCGTCTCCCTGGTTGCGCGGGGCGACGTCTGCCGTCTCCCTGGTTGCGCGGGGCGACGTCTGCCGTCTCCCTGGTTGCGCGGGGCGACGTCTGCCGTCTCCCTGGTTGCGCGGGGCGACGTCTGCCGTCTCCCTGGTTGCGCGGGGCGACGTCTGCCGTCTCCCTGGTTGCGCGGGGCGACGTCTGCCGTCTCCCTGGTTGCGCGGGGCGACGTCTGCCGTCTCCCTGGTTGCGCGGGGCGACGTCTGCCGTCTCCCTGGTTGCGCGGGGCGACGTCTGCCGTCTCCCTGGTTGCGCGGGGCGACGTCTGCCGTCTCCCTGGTTGCGCGGGGCGACGTCTGCCGTCTCCCTGGTTGCGCGGGGCGACGTCTGCCGTCTCCCCGGTTGCCCGGGCCGACGTCTGCCGTCTCCCCGGTTGCCCGGGCCGACGTCTGCCGTCTCCCCGGTTGCCCGGGCCGACGTCTGCCGTCTCCCCGGTTGCCCGGGCCGACGTCTGCCGTCTCCCCGGTTGCCCGGGCCGACGTCTGCCGTCTCCCCGGTTGCCCGGGCCGACGTCTGCCGTCTCCCCGGTTGCCCGGGCCGACGTCTGCCGTCTCCCCGGTTGCCCGGGCCGACGTCTGCCGTCTCCCCGGTTGCCCGGGCCGACGTCTGCCGTCTCCCCGGTTGCCCGGGCCGACGTCTGCCGTCTCCCCGGTTGCCCGGGCCGACGTCTGCCGTCTCCCCGGTTGCCCGGGCCGACGTCTGCCGTCTCCCCGGTTGCCCGGGCCGACGTCTGCCGTCTCCCCGGTTGCCCGGGCCGACGTCTGCCGTCTCCCCGGTTGCCCGGGCCGACGTCTGCCGTCTCCCCGGTTGCCCGGGCCGACGTCTGCCGTCTCCCCGGTTGCCCGGGCCGACGTCTGCCGTCTCCCCGGTTGCCCGGGCCGACGTCTGCCGTCTCCCCGGTTGCCCGGGCCGACGTCTGCCGCCTCCCCGGTTGCCCGGGCCGACGTCTGCCGCCTTCCCGGTTGCCCGGGCCGACGTCTGCCGCCTCCCCGGTTGCCCGGGCCGACGTCTGCCGCCTCCCCGGTTGCCCGGGCCGACGTCTGCCGCCTCCCCGGTTGCCCGGGCCGACGTCTGCCGCCTCCCCGGTTGCCCGGGCCGACGTCTGCCGCCTCCCCGGTTGCCCGGGCCGACGCCTGCCGCCTCCCCTGGGGCGTCCTCCGCCGTCTGCCCGGCGGCGCGGAGCGACATCAAGGGGCGATGTTTCGATCCTCTGTAGGGGATTGTCATTGCCTGGCACTTGAGTGGTGTGAATGTAACTTGCCACTTGTCAGCCCAAGCCTGGAAATTGTCCACGTTTTGCTGCTTTTGGACATAGACTGCTTCATTAGCTGAGGAGTCGCAAATGGGTCTGAACATTGTGCACTTATCTGCAAACTTCCTATCTTCTGAATTTATGATAGAAAGGAGCTCATTGATGAAGCAGATGAAGATGGTTGGGCCTGGGACACTACCCTGAGGTACTCCATCCCGGCATTCAGCTCTTTTGTCCATGTTTGAACCAACGCTGTAATGAGGTCAGGAGCTTAGTGTCCTTGGCGGAATCCAAACTGAGCATCTGTGAGCAGGTTATTGCTGAGTATGTGCCGCTTGATATACTTTTGATGGCTCCTTTCATCACTTTGCTGATGTTGGAGAGTAGACGGATAGGACGGTAATTAGCTTGGTTGGATTTGTCCTGTTTCATGTGTACAGGTCTTGGGCAATTTTCAACATTGCCAGTGTTGTAGCTGTACAGGGACAGCTTGGCTAGGGGTGTGGCAAGTTATGGAGCACAAGTCTTCAGAACTATTGCCAGAATAGTGTCAGGGCCCATAGCCTTTGCAGTATCTATTGCCGTCAGCTATTTCTTGATATCACGTGGAGTGAATCCTATTGGCTGAAGACTGACACCTGTGACCTCCCGAGGAGACCAAGATGGATCTTCCAATCGGCACTTCTGGCTGAAGATTGTTGCGAATGCCTCAGCCTTGCCTTTTGCACATATGTGCTGGCCTCAATTTAAGATGGAGATATTTGTGGAGCCACCTCCCCCAGTCAGTTGATTAATTGTCCATCGCCATTCGCGGCTGGACGTGGCACGACTGCAGAGTTTAGACCTGATGTGTTCATTGAGGAATCACTTAGCTCAGTCTTATGTTATTTGCATACAAGTAATCCTGTGTTGTAACTTCCCCAGGTTGACACCCCATTTTTTGGTATGCCTGATGCTGCTCCTGGGATGCTCTCCTGCACTCTTTATTGAAGCAGGGTTGATCCCCTGGCTTGATGGTAATGGTAGAGTGGGGGATATACCGGGCCATGAGGTTGCAGATTATAATTGGATGCAAAGTCTTGAGTTGCTTGATGTGTTCGAAGTCTATCCTATTTAGCACGGTGGTAGTACTATACAACACAATGAAGGGTATTCTGAATGTGAAGATGGGACTTTTCCTTCGCAAGGACAGTGTGGTTGTCACTTCTACCGATACTGTCGTGGACAGATGCATCTGCAGCAGGCAGGTTGGTGAGGATGAGGTCAAGTATGTTCTTCCCTCTTGTTGGTTTTCTCACCACCTGCTGCAGTCCCAGTCTAGCAGCTATGTCCTTAGGACCTGGCCAGCTCGGTCTGTGGTGGTACTACTGAGCCACTCTTGGTGATGGAAATTGAAGTCCCCCACCCATACCATATTCTGCGCCCTTATCACCCTCGGTGCTTTCTCTAAGTGGTGGTCAACATGGAGGAGTCCTGATTCATCAGCTGATGGCGGCTGGTATTCACCAGTAAGATTCCAGTGCAGCAGTGAGGCTGTCCTTGCATCTGGAGTTACTGTCTTCACAATGAGAAGATAAATTGAGGTACTATCTGTTTTCTAAGAAAATGGCAAGTATCCCATGGAACTATTTCAAAGGAGAGCACTGAGTTCTCCTGGGTATTCTGGCTAATGTGTATCCCTCCATCAACATTACAAAAACTGATAATTTGGTCACCCTCACAACCGGGAACCACTGCATTAGTGTGTGTGGGAGTTGCTATGTGCAAATTCGCTGCCGGGTTTCCTACACTAAAATGGTAACTTAAGTGTTTTGGCTTTAACGTGCTTTGGGAGGTGCCGAAGTTGTGAAAGCTGCCATGTAATTACAATTCTGTCTTCCTATGGGTAGAGGTTACAGTGTTTCTGCCTACATGTCTCCACATAATAATCTTTTATTGTCACAAGTATAGGAGTTGTTAGAACATTTGCATAATCAAATTGACTGTGCTCAGAAGTGTAGCTTAACCAGGTCTCTTTGCATTTACCAGGTTATATTCAGACTGGTTCAATCTCACTGGCTCATACTCAGGACAGGCTCATTTCCCTGCGTCGTCTTGTCTCACGATTACAGTAAGTAAAACAAATGGCAGACTTGAAATAATTGATCTGAAGTCCCTTTGGAGTGTTCAATGGTTTGAAGTTACTCCACATTTGTAGCAGTTACTTTATTTAAGTTTAAGTAAGACTTGATGCACTCTGTACCGTGTATTTAAGCTTTACAGAACCAGCACAGACCATTTGCTTCAAATGCTCTATTTGTGTGCTGTTACCATTTTTTGGTAACTCGTTGCCCATGAGAATGGTGTTAGTGGAAACAGTCAATGATTTCAGAAGGAGATTGGGTTGGCACTTGAAGGAAGCAAACTTGCAGAACTGCGGGGATTGAGCGGGGCAGTGGAACCGACTGGATTGCTCCACAGGATGCCGGCATGGACTCGGTGAGCCGGTTGGCCTGCTGCTGTGCAGTAAAGGACTCTATAACACTACATATCATGCGAGGCTTGGAGGTTTTACATTAGAGATTATTTTGGAAATGGCTTCCATATCTCCTCTTCTTGAGCATCTGTTTTAGAAAATTGCAAATGGCCCTGAATGGGTTAAGCCGCATCTTTGAATGGCAGAGCTTTGACTCCAAATCTTCACTGTGCTGACATTGTCTGCCAACGTCCACAGTTTACTTAATCAATTCTTAAAACTGATGGTTCACCACCACCTTCACAATTAGGAATGGGCAGTAAATGCTGGCCTCGCCAGTGATACCCACAGCCCAGAAATGAATTAAAAATGACTAACTATTACTATATTTTTAAAAGGCTGTCAAAATATTGCAAAATGCCATTGCACCACTTAATGTAACTTTCAGAAAACTTAACTATTTCGAACAATAAATGCTAATTTAACTTTTTCCCCAGCCTTTGTATATTTTTTTAAAAGTGTTTAAAATAAATTTCAGAACCCACTTATGAATTGTTTTCCAAATGCAATTCACGAAGGCAGAAAAATTTCTATCAATCCCTAAAATTTAAAAATCAGTTTTAAAAACGGGAATTGTTAGCAGCACAGCTATTAACTTTTTTCGGATCGCTACCTTTCTGTTGGATAGCAGTAGCAATATAATTTTAACACATTCCAGTACCACCAAGCTGAATAGATAATCAGAATCACCTTAAATCATTGAATCCAATCATTCAATTCAATCCAAAATTGCCAACTGTTTGTTTGACAGCCCTGTGTCAGGAATTAGACTAAAATTTACAACAACCAAAACTTCATGGTATCCATACTGAGAGTCTGTTTTTTACAATATAATAAATTAGTTGACCTCTAATTCCAGTTTAATTCAAAACTCATTTTTCAGGATTTTGGTGGCGGCCATGGTTTGATGGATCGCACACAGGGTGGCTCCTGCATGGAGGTGGTGGGTTTTTTGAGCTTTCTGCCCACCTGATGGGTGATTTCTGGTGGCAAGTTGTGAAGAGAAAGGTGTGTGGTGCATTCTCCCCCAGGCTGGAATGACTATGGGTGCCAGACCGGGCAAAGGTCGATGAAAGCCCTAGCCAGTGAGGCTTTTGAGGCCTTTTATCGGGGTTTGGGGAGATGGCAGGGAAGAGCGGATATAGGATGCTATTTGGATGTGTTAGTGCTTCCAGAGGTGAGGGTGGAGAAACGGCGAGCGAGGGAGGAGCCATTGTGGTTGCAGGAGATAGTGGGAGAGGATGGGGTCGATGCAATCAAGGAAGGCTCTGGGACTGAATGGCTTCCCCATATATAAAAGGTTCTTGGGGGAATTGACCCCACACTCCTGAGACTGGAGGGAGACTGGACTGCTGGGTATGTTGTTTTACTCTGGTAATGAGGGTGCTGGTTGCAGAATCCTTCAATTGTACTGTATTGGACAGTGGCTGCAGATCTACTGTGTGTGGAATTGACTGGTTAAAATGGTACCTGGACTTTTGAATGCTGAAAATCGTTATAAGGTTAAGGAATTTGAAAGTTCCACAAGTTTCCGGTTTGGGGATGATAATACTCTGAAGTCGCTGAAAAGACGGTGATCCCTCGGAATATTGCCAGAGTGAATCATTTCATTAGCACGGATGTTGTATGAAGTGTGATACCTTTGCTGAGCTGACCGTCGATGAAGAAAGCACACATGAAACTGGATATGGAACAGGATAAGGTAACAGTTTTTGGAAAGATGGTGGATTTACAATTTACACAGTCGGGATACTATTGAATTCCATTACTGACAAATAATATTTCAGGTGCAGTTGTTAAGGATGCGTTAATGGCAGTTGGAAATGGGACTTCAGCTGCTAAAAAGCTTGTTGTATTAAAACAGCACAGACAATTTGCGCATCCGTCTCCTCAGAGACTGAAACATTTATTAAAGGACGCAGGGGTAAGCGATGAAGACTATACTAAGCTGATAGAACAGGTTAGTGATTGCTGTGAAGTTTGTAGGAAGTACAGAAGGACACCATCACGACCAATAGTAACCTTACCTTTGGCCAGGGATTTTAACGAGATTGTGGCCATGGGTCTTAAGATCTGGGATAAAGCTAACAATATATTTAGTTGCATTTTGTAGATTTTGCAACCTGATTTAGTCAATCAATTATTGTACAACATAAAGAAAAGAGAGTAATTCTGGATCAAATCGTGGAAAAATGGTAGGGACAGGAATGGGCCCACCGGCAAAAGTCCTTACGGACAATGGGGGAAAACTTGCTAATGATGAGTTTAGGGATATGTGTGAAAACGTGAATATCACAGTTATGAATACGGCTGCGGAAAGCCCATTTAGTAATGGTGTGTGTGAAAGAAACTATGCCGTAATAGATGACATGCTCTGGAAAATTTTGGCAGATAGACCAAACTGCAAGTTAAATTCAGCTTTAGCATGGGCGGTACATGCAAAGAATTCATTGCAGATGGTTGGGGGCTATAGTCCCTATCAATTGGTGTTTATAGAAATCCTAAAATTCCGTCCATTTGGATGACCAGCCTCCAGCTTGGGAAGGGACTACAATTAGCTCTGCCTTTGCTGAGCATTTAAATGCATTACATAGCAGTAGAAAAGCTTTTTTGGAAGCAGAAGTCTCTGAAAGAATTCGCAGAGCTTTAAGGCATAATGTACAGCCATCAAATACTGTTTTTCAGCAAGGAGACATAGTATACTGTAAGAGAGACAATTCTAATGAATGGAAAGGCCCAGGGAAGATCATAGGCATAGATGGCAAAACAATTATTTTGCAACATGGCAATCAAACTAACTGTTCGGGTACATTCATCAAGGATAATGAGTACAGATTTCAAATTTAGACAGAGCAGACAGACATTCTTTTCTCTTTTTTAATAAATTTAGAGTGCCTAATTCATTTTTTTCAATTAAGGGGCAATTTAGCATGTTCAATCCACCTACCCTGCACATCTTTTGGGTTGTGGGGGTGAGACCCACGCGAACACGGGGAGAATGTGCAAACTCCACATGGACAGTGACCCAGAGCCGGGATCGAACCTGGGACCTTGACGCCGTGAGGCAGCAATGCTAAGCACTGCGCCACCGTGCCGCCCAGAGCAGACAGACATGACGAGGAACCAGGGTCATCAGGTCGGCACATGTTACAGAACTATGAGGACCAGTTAACTGATATGGACAGGGTTTCTGTAGAGGAACACAATACTTCTGATGAATAAGAACAGCCCATTTTTCCGAAAGGACAACTGCCAAATGTTGGTACAAAAGTAACATACTTGCCTGAAGAGTCTAGTCAATGGAAGGATGCAACTGTCATTAGTAGAGCAGGGAAGGCCAGTGGAAAGTATAAACATTGGTTGAATGTACTCCGTTCAAGGGAGGGTGTTAAGACAATGGATTGGGAACATGGCGTTCAAAAATGGAGGGCACAGAAACGCAGTGCCAGTTCAGATAGTACATCAGATAGTGAACAGGTTCGCAGGAAAAGGTCGAGAACTATTGAAAGGATATCCCATAGCAGAAGGGAAAGATCAAGCAGTAGCAGTACAGAACGAGATATTAGGTGAAGATGGGGACGTAGTTTATTAACATCTTGGACATTGGTAAGACTATAAATACTACCAGGAGTAGAAGCCCACATGCACATGAGATTTTGGTGGCTTCCAATAAATTAGATGAAAAAGTTATCAAAGATGCCAAACAGTAAGAACTGCATAGTTGGAGTGAATTTGGGGTATACACGGAAGTACTGGATAGGGGACAAAGAGCTCTATTCCAGAGATGGATTTGTACGGAAAAGGTTCTTCCAGATGGAACTTATAAGGCAAAGGCCAGGCTTGTGGCAAGGGGATTTAAAGAAAACTTAGAAGATCAGGATTTAAGGGTAGATTCACCTATGGCAGGAAAGGTTATTTTAAAAATCTTCTTGGCTCTATTAGCCACAAAGGTATGGAAATTCAAATCTATAGATATAGAAGCTGCCTTTTTGCAGGGGCATTTTTCTCTGTCCTCCAAAAGAGGCAGCTAACACAGAAGGGGTATTCTGGAAGTTGAACAAATGTGTATATGGATTAATGATGCATCTAGAGTCTGGTATTTTTCGGTAAGGTCAGTTTTGTTAAAGTTAGGCTGTTGCCAGTTAAAAGCAGATCTGGCAATGTTTTACTGACACTATAAAGGAAATCTTTCTGGCATCTTTATGATGCATGTCGATGATTTTTTGTGGGGTGGGACTAGTGATTTTGAAGCTATTGTAATCTCTGGTTTGAGGAAAGAATTCAGGGTTGGAAGTCAGGCTTCCGGTGCATTTAAATATATTGGACTGGAAAGCGGACAGACTTAGTTAGGGGCAACTTTACATTAGCAATCTTATTTGGAATGCATCAGTCCAATAGCAATTGTGGCCGGGTTTCACAAAAAGACGCAGTGGTTTCAAAGATGGAAAAAGAGCAACTGCGAAGTTTAATTGGGCAACTGAATTGATTAGGTAGACAGACTAGACCGGATGTTAGTTTTGATGTCTTGGAGTAGAGTACAAAAAATGAATGATTGCAAAGTGGAAGGCATAACAAGAGCAAATAAAGCGTTGGTCAAACTAAAAATGCGGGAGTGTGTTTTGAGGTTCCCGGTTTTAGGTGACCTTAGGCAAATGAAACTCATAGTTTATAGTGATGCGTCCTATGCAAATTTATGTGATGGGGTTTCAAGCGCAGGAGGTTTTATAATTTTCCTTTTGGGGAACAATGGTAAATGTTGCCCTCTTGTGTGGTAAACAAAGAAAATAAGGAGAGTGGTCATAAGCACTTTGGCTGCTGAGACATTAAACCTTGTTGAGGCGGTGGATATGGCCTATTATATATCTCCAATAGTGACAGAAAATTTGGGATTAGGGGATTTGGGTAACATACCCACTGAGTGTCACATTGACAATAGATCCCTATGGGAAAATGTGCACTCTACAAAAAGTGTCAATGAGAAAGGGTTAAGGATAGATATCGCAAGTTTGAAGCAGATGTTGGACAGGGGAGATAGCAAAAATTAAATGGGTCGACAGTAGCTTTCAATTGTCCCACTGTTTTTCGAAAGGAGGGGCTCGTTCACAGAAACATTTGGATATTGTTGTAAAAGATGTTTTATTTTTTATACATATATACGGAATGAAACAAAATGTGTAAACAAAGTTCAAACAGATCCATCGATGGGACAATACGAGTTCCAGTTCCCCATATTATTTCTGCTGCATGACAATGTGTACACTCAACCTATGAAGTTGATCACCACCAGATGAAGAATGGTGCTGGCAAAGAGAAAGTCTGCAAATGCTCGTTCAGGTGAGATGCCAATGAAGTCTCCTTTGTTCTGAGGGTTGATCTGTATCCGCAAGCAAACTGCCAGCATGAAGGCCCCCACACAGGCGATGAATCCGGTCAGGAAGGTACCGACTAGCGCGTAGTAGAGAAACTGAGCTTCTCCGCTCAGCGCCATGTACAGCAGGTACAAGTCCAGCAGCTTCAGCCGGAGCGGAGTCCCCGCCGCGTATTCCTGAGAAAAGCGACTGAGCACTGACAACACCGAACCGCGCGCGCATCACTCCAGAGAAGCCGAGCCTACTTTTGGATATTGCTAATGAAGGGCGCCTATTTCTGTGACTTTGTTTTGTTTTCCTTCCAAAACTAAAAAAAAAGGGGAAATTGCATGTGTTTTTGAGTTTCTTGTAATTTTATTTTCACCAAATTATCGTTTTTTCTCCAAGGAAGGGGAGACTTTTTTCATAAATGTCTCATTTATGTTAAGTATCCAGTAATTCACAGTGATATGTAAAGAAACAATTCACCGGGCGGACCGCACCGCGTAATCAGGCAAAGCAAAGGGTGGAGGGGTTTGCCTCCTCATCAACACCTCCTGGTGCTTGGATGTGGCGACCTACTGCTCCCCGGACCTGGAATACCTGACCGTGAAATGCCGCCCATACTGTCTTCCACCTGAGTTCACTTCAGCCATTATCACAGCGGTCTATATCCTATCTCAGGCAGAAGTGAGGAAGGCGCTGGACGAACTGTACACAGTTATAAACAACTATGAAACAGAACACCCAGAGGCCTTGTTCATCGTGGCTGGAGACTTCAACAAGGCCAACTTCAAGAGTGTACTGCCAAAATTCCACCAGCACATCTCCTGTCCCACCAGGGGCGACAACACTCTTGACTACTGCTACTCAAAAATCAAGGGCGCCTACCATTCCATCCCCTGACCGAACTTTGGGACATCAGACCATAAGACGGTGCTCCTTCTCCCGGCTTACAAGCAGAAAATCAGACGGGAGAATCCAGCTAAGAAGGTCGTGCAGTGCTGGTCCGAGGAAACAGAAGACCTCCTATGTGACTGCTTAGCGACAGTGGACTGGTCCATATTTAAGAACTCAGCGACCGACTTAAATGAGTATGCCACCACCATCATAAACTTCATCAGTAAATGTGTGGACAACAGCGTGCCAAAGAAAGCAGTACGTACGTTCCCCAACCGGAAACCATGGCTCAATTGCGAGATTGACTCCCTACTGAAGGACGGGCCTGAGGTGTTCAAGTCAGACAACCCTTGCCTATACAAGAAATCCAGGTACGACCTCCGCAAAGCCACCCGAGATGCCAAGAGAGAATATCAAATCAAGCTAGAGTCACCGACAGACTGTCGGCAGTTGTGGCAAGGCCTAAACAACATAACTGACTACAAAGCGAAGCCAAGCAGTATCTCCGGCAGCAGCGCACCCCTCCCTGATGAACTCAATACATTCAATGCTCGGTTTGAGCAGGAAACCAACATTCCGCTGTCGAGTGTCCCAGCAGCCCATAACTCACCCACACCCACCATCACAGCTTCCGAAGTCCGATCGGCCTTCCTGAAAGTGAACTCCCTGAAGGCGACGGGCCTGGACGGGATCCCTAGTTGTGCACTCATAGCCTGCGTGGACCAGCTGGCAGATGTGTTCGTCGACATCTTTAACCTGTCCCTACTCCACTCCGAGTTCCCCACCTGCTTCAAGAAGACCACCATCACACCGGTGCCAAAGAAGAACCAGGCAACGTGCCTCAATAACTACTGCCCGGTGGCCCTGACTTCATTCGTAATGAAGTGCTTCGAGAGCTTGGTCATGAAGCGCATCACCTCCATACTCCCAGAACGCCTTGATCCACTGCAATTCGCATACCGCTGGAACCGGTCCACAGCAGACGCCATTTCCCTGGCCCTACACTCATCCCTAGAGCATCTCGACAACTAGGACTCCTACATCAGACTCCTATTTATTGACTACAGCTCTGCCTTCAACACCATAATCAAAGCCAAGCTCATATCAAAGTTCCAAAACCTAGGACTTGGCTCCTCACTCTGCAACTGGATCCTCGACTTTCTGACCCACAGACCACAATCAGTAAGAATAAACAACAACACCTCCTCCGCAATACCGGGGCCACGCAAAACTGCGTACTTAGTCCCCTTCTCTACTCCCTGTACACACATGACTGGGTGGCAAAATTTGGTTCACATTTTGAATCATCTACAAATTTGCTGATGATACGACCATAGTGGGCCGGATCTCAAATAACGACGAGTCCGAATACAGGAGGGACATAGAGAACCTAGTGGAGTGGTGGAGCGACAACAATTTCTCCCTCAATGCCAGCAAAACTAAAGAGCTGGTCATTGACTTCAGGAAGCAAAGTACTGTACACACCCCTGTCAGCGTCAACGGGGCCGAGGTGGAGATGGTCAGCAGTTTCAAATACCTATGGGTACACATCACCAGAAATCCACCCACGTCGACGCTACCACCAAGAAAGCACAACAGCGCCTATCCTTCCTCAGGAAACTAAGGAAATTCGTAATGTCTAACCAACTCTAACCAACTTTTACAGATGCACCATAGAAAGCATCCTATCTGGCTGCATCAGAGTTGGGTATGGCAACTGCTTGGCCCAGGATCGCAAGAAATTTCAGAGTCGTGAACACAGCCCAGTCCATCACACGATTCTGCCTCCCATCCATTGACTCCATCTACACCTCCCGCTACCTGGGGAATGTGGGCAGCATAATCAAAGACCCCTCCCACCCGGCTTACTCATTCTTACAACTTCTTCCATCGGGCAGGAGATACAGAAGTCTGAGAACACGCACGAACAGTCGCAAAAACAGTTTCTTCCTTGCTGTTACCAGACTCCTAAACGACCCTTTTATGGACTGACCTATGACTCATTCTATGCCGGTGCATGTACGTAGTTACATTGTGTACCTTGTGTTGCCCTAGTATGTATTTTCTTTTATTTCCTTTTCTTTTCATGTACTTAATGATCTGTTGAGCTGCTCGCAGAAAAATACTTTTCACTGTAGCTCGGTACACGTGCCAATAAACAAATCCAATCCAATCCAAGAAACCTCAGGTAGCCTTTGGGGCATGTGATGAGAGGATAGAGTTTTTGTACAGAGTTGTGTTCAAAGAAAATAACGGTGTTTGTGAGAAGGAGTAGAACTTTTGACTCTTTATACAACAGCAGCTAAATGGCTAACGCTCCGTTGTAAATCTACCGCCTCTCAACCTATACCTGTGACCTAGATTGCCCCACAAGGGGCATTTGTCTAATCAATCCCTTTTAGTATCTTGTATACATCGAACAGATCCCTTCTCGTCCTTCTGAACTCCAGCAAGTCTAAACCCAAATGGTTTAATCTCTCCTCATACGTCAACCCTTTCATCCCCGGACTCAATCTGGTGAACCTCCTCTGAACTGCCTCCTATGCCACCACATCCTTCCAAAAATGAGACCAAAACTGGACACATTACTCCAGATGTGATCACACCAACACCCTATACAATTGCAACAACACTTCTTTACCTTTATACTTTTAGCAATAAATGCTACCATTCCATTTGCCTTTTTAATGACAGGCTGTACCTGCATACTCACTTTATGCAATTCATGAACAAAGACACCTAGATCCCTCTGCACAGACGCATTTTGAATTTGCTTTCCATTTAGATACTTTGTCTTTCTATTTTTCAGCCAAAATGAATAACCTCACACTTAACTCCATCTAGCCTATCTATATCTGTCTGTAAAATATTTGTCCATTGTTGCAGGCGTGAACCTGTGGTTGTTAGAGATGGGAGCCATAGTGGGCATTTTGGTCGAAGTGTTGTCTCATCAGATACCACGTTCGGCGTGTGGCTGGGCTTCTTGAGTATTTGGCTCGAGCGGATGGGAGTACGGTTATAACTCGGGCTCGGAGGGATGTCCCTATGCAGGAACTCTCTTCCAGTCTCACCCATTCCGCTCCAGGTTCTTTCACCCATCTCCTCACTCTTTCTGTGGCCACCCAGAGGTAAAACTGAAGGTTTGGGAGGGTTGGGCCTCTCATGCTTCTTCTTCTTTGCAGGACCCTTATCTCACACACACACACGCATGCACACACAGACACCCCCCCCACACACACCACATACTACACTTACACTTACGCTTCATTTGGTCGTTTGCATTCTCCCTGCTAGTGAGAGTGGGAGTGTGTCCCACCTCTACAGGTCCATTTTTACGCCCTCCACTAGACTCATCAGGTTCAATTTGTGAATCCGTGTCCAGTCGTGGGCTATTTGGATATCCAGGTAACGATTTGGGCTTGTAGTCCCTCCAGTTCTGTTCCTCTCCCTTGTGGGTTCACCCGGAAGATTTCACTCTTGCTCAGGTTGCATTTGTAGCCTCAGAAGGCTCCAAACTCCTTCAGCATATTCATGATCGCTTCCATGCTGGCCTAGGGGTTCGAGATGTAGAGAAGCAGATCATCCTCATAGAGTGAAACTCTATATGCTCTCTGTCCCCCTCTGAATACCTCTCCAGCCGTTTGTCATTCTCAGGGTGATCGGCAGTGGCTTGATTGCCAGAGCGAACAGCAGTGGGGATAGCGAGCATCCCTGCCTCGTTCCCTTGTGCAGCTGGAAGTATTTAGAGCTGGTGGTGTTTGTCCGTTCACTCACCATGGCTAAATGTCACCTGTGAGGAACTTTTTTAAATGCCTTCTGGTAGTTCATAAAAATAACATTCATATACATTACTGATCTATTCGTCAGAGAATGTAATCAGATTCAGCAGGCATGACCTACCATTTACAAAGCCATGCTGACACTCACTAATCAGCTGACAATTGTCTAGGAGTTCAGTTGCCCTATCCTTAATTGTAGATTCTAATAATATCCCAACAACAAATGTTAGGATAACTGCTCTACAACTCCTCTGTAACCTTTCAGAAGTGGGGATGTCTGCGGATGACTGTACAATGTTCGGCATTGTTCATGACGCCTCAGATAACGAAGCAGTCCATGTCCAAATGCAGCAAGACCTGGACAATATCCAGGCTTGGGCTGACAAGTGGCAAGTTACATTTGTGCCACACAAGTGCCAGGCAATGACCATCTCTTACAAGAGAGGATCTAACCATTGCCCCATGGCATTCAATGGCATTACCATCGCTGAATCCCCCACATTCAACATCCTGTGGGTACCATTGATCAGAAACTGAACTGGACTAGCCACATTAATACTGTAGCTACCAGGGCAGGTCAAAGACTAGGAATCCTACGGCGAGTAACTCATCTCCTGACCCCCCCCCCCCCCCCCCCCCCCCCAAAGCCTGTCCACCACCATCTGCAAAGCACAAGTCAGGAGTGTAATGGAATACTCTCCACTTGCCTGGATGAATGCAGCTCCAACAACACTCCAGAAGCTCGACATCATCCAGGCAGAGCAGCCTGCTTCATTGCTCCCCCTTCCACAAACATTCAAACCCTCCACCACCGTCGAACAGTGGCAGCCATGTGTACCATCTACAAGATGCACTGCAGTAACTCACCAAGGTTCCTGAGACAGCACCTTGCCTACCCACGACCGCTACCATCTAGAAGGACAAGAACAGCAGATTCCTGGGAACCCCACCACCTGGAGGTTCCCCTCCAAGTCACTCACCACCCTGACTTGGAATTATATCATTGCTTTTTCCCTGTCGCTGGGGCAACATTCTGGAGCTCCCTCCCTAACAGCACAGTAGGTGTACCTACACCTCAAGGACTGCAGCGGTTCAGGAAGGCAACTCGCCGCCACCTTCTGAAGGGCAATTAGGGAAGGGCAATAAATGCTGGCCTAACCAGCGACGCCCACATCCCGTAAATGAATTTAAAAAAAAAAGAAAGCCAAGATCAAATGTCAAAATCCTCGTTTGTTCGTGGTGATTAGAGTGGGCATAGATGGAGCTCAGCTGGTCGTGGTGCAGTTGCTGCTGACCGTGCTCTTGCCTTGGCAGTACTGTGTGCAACCGAAGATGTTGCCTTGACTTGAGAATGTCAGCTCTGCTGTGCAGGTCATTAGAGCTCACTTTGAGGGATTACAGGGTACCTGTGGAAGAGTGGTGGAGGCACTCTTGCACTCAAAAGAGCACTGTCCCTAGTTAGGGATCACCTTCGTGTCGTAGAAATCCTGCTGCACGATGTATTGGATATCCAGACATATTCGGAAGATGAAGACCAGGTGGAATGTGGTGGGCAGCAGGGTAGCATGGTGGTTAGCATAAATGCTTCACAGCTCCAGGGTCGATTCCCGGCTGGGTCACTGTCTGTGTGGAGTCTGCACGTCCTCCCCCTGTGTGCGTGGGTTTCCTCCGGGTGCTCCGGTTTCCTCCCACAGTCCAAAGATGTGCGGGTTAGGTGGATTGGCCATGCTAAATTGCCCATAGTGTCCTAAAATAGTAAGGTTAAGGGGTGGGGGGTTGTTGGGTTACGGGTATAGG
Source organism: Scyliorhinus canicula (assembly GCF_902713615.1). Taxonomy (NCBI): domain Eukaryota; kingdom Metazoa; phylum Chordata; class Chondrichthyes; order Carcharhiniformes; family Scyliorhinidae; genus Scyliorhinus; species Scyliorhinus canicula. Next base: position 77,100,320 of record NC_052154.1, on the reverse strand, counting down.
GTGGATACGTGGGTTTGACTGGGGTGATCATGGCTCGGCACAACATTGAGGGCCGAAGGGCCTGTTCTGTGCTGTACTGTTCTATGTTCTATGTTCTAATGTCACCTGATCCCGGTCCCTGGCAAGAGGTGGGAGATTAATTCCTGATTGAGTTCGAGAATTGGCTGGCCTGCTTTGGTAATCTTGATTTGATGGCTGGGAGTACCAGATTTGATGGAACACAGCGTATCCCGTTTGCGAGGCCAGGGGTCGGTAAGGTCGACTGATTATCTTGTTCTCAACGCTTATTGTGAGGGTTTAGAAGAGGCCGAATGGGTCAAGTTATTCCCCCTGGCTGGGGCCTAGATTGTGGACTGCTTGGGCGTCAGAGAGATGGCACGGTAGAAGTGATGGTGTCTTATGTTTCGATCGTTGGAATCCTTGAGAAATCATGGAGAGTGCTCATTGATCCTGCCTTATCCTTTTCCTTCTCGTGCAACATGGAAGACGCCTTTATTCTGCTATTTACCCTGTGGTTCTTCAATAATCCTGATTGACACTCTGTTGATCATGTGTTGACTTTTTACTGCTGTCTTTTCTTGTAGGGGAGTGCAAAATGTGAGAGTGGTGACCTGTGCAGTTGATTATCCTTATCCTGTTATTCTGTTCCAGCAAGATCATTTTGAGTCAATTATGGGAAGTGTGATTTGTGCACAATTTTGCTCTTTCTAGTTATTGAGTCTTCTAATCCTTGTGCTTGGGGGAAGGGAGTGCTTTTTGTTACCCCTTGTATCGTGTGTTATGAAGACGAGTGGAGCTGGGGTGGGGTGAAGGGTGGGTGGATATGGTTAGTTCAGTCCTCACTAAGATTGAGGATCGCGCTTCAGGTTTTTTTTGGTTTTATATATTCTTTAAATTAAGAATTTGAGTCTTCATCCTTCTTTGGCCTGGGCAGAGTTTGTACCGTGGGTAGGCCTTCTGTCTCCTCGAGATTGAGCTTTTCCTTTTCTCTGTTTGGATCTCATGGTGGTACAGAGGTTGTAGCACTGCTGCCTCACAGCGCCAATGCCCGGGTTCGATTCTGGCCTTGGGTGACTGTCTGTGTAGAGTTTGCACGTTAAGTTTGCACGTTCTCCCTGTGTCTGTGTGGTTTTCCTCGGGGTGCTCCGGTTTACTCCCACAATCGTTTCTCCATTTCTTAACCGGGTGAGCATAGTGTTGGTTCCTATCCTGATTTAGCCTGTTCGTTGGGACGGGGGTTGGGGGGGGGGGCCTTTAAGGGTGTTGTCATAATTATGGAGGCACGATGATACTGTGGTTAGCATTGCTGCCTCACAACGCCAGGGACCCAGGTTCAATTCTGGCCTTGGGTGACTGTATGGAGTTTGCATTTTATCTTCTTGTTCTGTGTGCTTTCCTCCGGGTGCTCCGGTTTCCTCCCACAGTCTAAAGATGTGCAGGTTAGGTGCATGCCCTTCGTGCCCAAAGATGTTTAGGTTAGGTGAGGTTGCAGGGATAGGGTGGGGAAGTGGGCTTGGTAGGATGGTCCTTCAGTGGGTTGATGCAGAGCTGAGGGGCTGACTGGCCTCGTACTGCACTGTAAGGATTCTGTTGTCTGGTGGAATTGCGTGAGTAGGTTTTTTTTCTGCTCTTATTTTCCTTCCTTTTCACCGTGGGAGGTCCTGTAGGCCTGACCATAGTCTGAACATGTTGTTGTTGCCGATACTCTCTTTCTCCATTCTTAATTGTGGTTGGCCCTTCGGTGTGTTTTCGGGGTTCAGTTATGTTATGTAGTATGTACGTAACTCCCTGTAGATCTGGGGTTTCCATGTATTCTCTTTTGTTTTTGCAATGACTAATCTGCTCCTGGTTTATGTATGGGTGCAGGCGGTCTGGAATCCGAAAAGAGAAGGCTGTGTTGGGTCATTGGTGGTAATGGTGTTGAGGGGGATGTACATCGATGCGCATTGAATGGTATGGGAAGTTTATTCTGATCTCCGTTGATGATTGCGGGGCTGAACATTGTAAGTGGGTGTGTGACAATTTGTCATGCTATCATGTTTTCATGATCTTATCCCGTTTCTCCATTGATCTCTGGTAGGGCGATATGACTTATCTAGTTTTGTCTAACGGTGGTATTAAGCCAGTTGTGATGATGATCCCCTGTTCCATGCTGTGCTCATGTGCGTTAAGCTGTTTGGTTTTTTTTGTTCCTTAATGTTTGGTGATGTATTATTTTGTAATTTTCTTTTATTATGCATACTTAGCCTGCTACTATACTCCCTATACATACACGATTGTGCGGCAAAGTTTGGCTCCAACTCTACCTACGGGTTTGCTGACGACTCGACCGTAGTGGGTCGGATCTCGAACAACAAGTCAGAATACAAGAGGGAGATAGAGAAAGTAAAGAGTCAGATAGAGATAGAGTCAAAAAAGAGAAGAGAGCTGGTCATTGACTTAAGGAAGCAAGTATCGTACACACCCCTGTCTGCATCAACGAGGCTGAGGTGGAAATGATTGACAGCTTCAAATTCCTAGGTCTGCTTATCACCAAAAATCTGTCCTGGTCCACTAACGTCGACACTACGACCAAGAAACACAACAGCGCCTATACTTCCTCAGGAAACTAAGGAAATTTGGCATGTCCACATTGACTCTTACCAACATTTAAAGCTGCACTATAGAAAGCATCCTCATAGAATTTACAGTGCAGAAGGAGGCCATTTGGCCCATCGAATCTGCACCGGCCCTTGCAAAGAGCACCCCACTTAAGCCCACGCCTCCACCCTATCCCATAACCCCACCTAACTGTTTTTTTTCTTGGGTACTAAGGACAATTTAGCGTGGCCAATCCACCTAAGCTGCACATCATTGGACTGTGGGAGGAAACGGAGCACCCGGAGGAAACCCACGCAGACATGGGGAGAACGTATAGACTCCGCAGAGACAGTGACCCAAGCCGGGAATAGAAGCTGGGACCCTGGAGCTGTGAAGCAGCTGTGCTAGCCACTATGCTACCGTGCTGCCCCATCCTATCTGGCTGCATCACAGCCTGGTATGGCAACTGCTCAGCCCAGGACCGTAAGAAACTAGCTACAGAGTCGTGAACACCACCCAGTCCATCACATGAACCCGCCTCCCATCTATTGACTCTGTCTACATCTCCTGCTGCCTTGGGAAAGCAGGCAACATAATCAAAGACCCCTCCCACCCGGCTTACTGACCCTTCCAACTTCTTCCATTGGACAAGAGATACAAAAGTCTGAGAACTCGCACTAACAGATTCAAAAACAGCTTCTTCTCTGCTGTTACCAGACTCCTAAATGACCCTCTTATGGACTTATGGACTGATCTGATCTCTTCACACATCTTCTCTACTGAGTAGTGCTACACTCCTGTATGCTTCACCTGATGCCTGTGTCTATGTATTTACATTGTGTATTTTATGTTTACCCTATTATGTATTTTCACGTACGGAATGATCTGTCTGAGCTGCACGCAGAACAATACTTTCCACTGTACCTCGGTACACAAGACAATAAACTAATCCAATCCATTTCAAATGTAAAACCTCAATAAACGTCCATAAAAATGTATTTCAGTTCTTCTTTTTATTCATTCATGGGATGTGGCATCGCAGGCTGTGCCAGCATTAATTGCCTATCCCTAATTGCTGTGGATGGATCTGGAGTCACATGTAGGTCAGACCAGGTAAGAATGGCATATTTCCATCCCTAAAGGACATCGGTGGACCTGATAGGTTTTCACGACAAACAACAATTGTTTTGCGGTCATTACCAGATTTTTTTTTGTATTGAATTCAAATTTCACCATCTGCAGTGGCGGGATTTGAACCTGAGTCCCCAGAGCAGTACTCTGGGTCCCTGGATTACTAGTCCAGTGACAATATTACTACGCCACTGTTCTCTGGTTGTACAATCTTAAAATCATCTTATTTAATTAACCACATTCACACTTTCATGCAATTGATCCTATTAGGAGACTTGTCAATAAAAGATTCTTAAACGTTCAAGATAAGGAAACTTTCACACTTGCCTGCAGTATCCTTTCAGTTTCCTTTCACTCAGCAATTCTTGTTTTAGTTTTCTTGGCACAGAAACTGGCAGCATTTGTCATCAGCTTGAACTCTGGTTTCAACTTTGTCATTATTTTTCAACTTTTGAACTCGTTTCAGCAGCTCATCTCAGTACTCTAACTCCTTATTCTTTCCCTTCATTTCTGAGTTCTGGGAGCACTTCCAGCTACTACCTCAGTTGCTAGTGCTGGATTAATGTACAGTGCAAATCACCATTCCTGGTTTCTCGCTGCTGGTATTCTTTATTTCCCTTCTCTTTCATATTTCTGAGAATTTGTATATCTTCTGTTGTGCAAAAACATGGGCTGCATAGTTGTAGCATATGCCTGTCTTTATCTCACTCGAATTTGCCCAGGGTTAGTTGGCTGGCTCTGGATTCAGTCTGTCGCCTTTTGATAAAGGACTTTTCAGGACCTGCTGAAAAGTGACAAAGCTGCCACACAATACTTATCAATTTAAAAAAATTTCTCAACACTGCCGTTGCTTAACTGTCACTTTCTGGTACAAGTCCAGGCCTAAACTGCTGAAAAACAACACCAGGTGTGCCACAAGTAACTGTTCAAATTTCTTATCTCTGGCCCTCTCAGCATTCTTTAATAAATTTCTGTAATAATGCTGGTAGATTAATGCTCCTTGAAGCTTTTACTTCCTTAACTGACTAGGCAGCTAACCATAATGGCCAGAGGATCGACTTAGACCAAAGTATATAAATAACTGTTAGTCAGCTCCTGGTTGTGCACTAAATTTGGAGGCCATTAATTTGAAGTAAGTGTTCTTTTTGTCTGTTCATAGGTTCATAGCTGACCCCCTATTTTATTTAAGCTTTAGTGAGACTTGAAACACTCAATATTTGAGCTGGGATTTGCAATGTGCAAATCAGATTCATACTATGTATTGTTCACCTTTGGATTATAGACATGGCCTAATCTTATTTCTCCCACTTGCATGTGTGTTTACACCTAGAACATAGAACACTACAGCGCAGTACGGGCCCTTCGGCCCTCGATGTTGCGCCTACCTGTGAAACCATCTGAAGCCTATCTGACCTACACTACTCCATTTTCATCCATATGTCTATCCAGTAACCACTTAAATGCCCTTAAAGTTGGCGAGTCTACTACTGTTGCAGGCAGGGCGTTCCACACCCCTACTACTCTCTGAGTAAAGAAACTGCCTCTGACATCTGTCCTATATCTATTACCCCTCAATTTAAAGCTATGTCCCCTCGTGTTGGTCATCACCATCCGAGGAAAAAGACTCTCACTGTCCACCCTATCTAACCCTCTGACTATCTTATATGTCTCTATTAAGTCACCTCTCAGCCTTCTCCTCTCTAACGAAAACAACCTCAATTCCCTGAGCCTTTCCTCGTAAGACCTTCCCTCCATACCAGGCAACATCCTAGTAAATCTCCTCTGAACCCTTTCCAAAGCTCCCACATCCTTCCTATAATGTGGTGACCAGAACTGCACGCAGTACTCCAGGTGCGGCCACACCAGAGTTATGTACAGCTGCAGCATGACCTTGTGGCTCCGAAATTCAATCCCCCTGCTGATAAAGGCTAGCACACCATATGCCTTCTTAACAGCCCTATTAACCTGGGTGGCAACTTTCAGGGATTTATGTACCTGGATGCCGGGATCTCTCTGTTCATCTACACTACCAAGAATCTTGCCATTAGCCCAGTACTCTGCATTCCTGTTACTCCTTCCAAAGTGAACCACCTCACACTTTTCCGCATTAAACTCCATCTGCCACCTCTCAGCCCAGCTCTGCAGCTTATCTATCTCCCTCTGTATCCTATAACATCCTTCAGCACTATCCACAACTCCACCGACCTTCGTGTCATCTGCAAATTTACTAACCCATCCTTGTACACCCTCTTCCAGGTCATTTATAAAAATTACAAACAGCAGTGGCCCCAAAACAGATCCTTGCGGTACACCACTAGTAACTGAACTCCAGGATGAACATTTGCCATCAACCACCACCCTCTGTCTTCTTTGAGCTAGCCAATTACTGATTCAAACCGCTAAATCACCTACAATCCCATACTTCCTTATTTTCTGCAATAGCCTACCGTGGGGAACCTTATCAAACGCCTTACTGAAATCCATATACACCACATCAACAGCTTTACCCTGATCCACCTGTTTGGTCACCTTCTCAAAAAACTCAATAAGGTTTGTGAGGCATGACCTACCCTTCACAAAACCGTGTTGACTATCGCTAATCAACTTGTTCTTTTCAAGATGATTATAAACCCTATCTCTTATAACCTTTTCCAACATTTTACCCACAACCGAAGTAAGGCTCACAGGTCTATAATTACCAGGGTTGTCTCTACTCCCCTTCTTGAACAAGGGGACAACATTTGCTATCCTCCAGTCTTCTGGCACTATTCCTGTCGACAAAGACGACATAAAGATCAAGGACAAAGGCTCTGCAATCTCCTCCCTGGCTTCCCAGAGAATCCTAGGATAAATCCCATCTGGCCCAGGGGACTTATCTATTTTGACATTTTCCAAAATTGCTAACACCTCCTCCTTTTGAACCTCAATTCCATCTAGCCTGGTCGACTGAACATGAGTGTTCTCCTCGACAACATTGTCTTTCTCCAGTGAAAGAACTTTCCACTACTATCCTTGATTGGCCCTAATCTTACTCTAGTCATTCTTTTGTTCCTGTTATACCTATAGAAAGCCTTAGGGTTTTCCTTGATCCTATCCGCCAACGACTTTTCGTGTCCTCTCCTCGCTCTTCTTAACTCTCCCTTTAGGTCCTTCCTGGCTAACTTGTAACTCTCAAGTGCCCTAACTGAACCTTCACGTCTCATCTTTACATAAGCCTCCTTCTTCCTCTTGACAAGTGCTTCAACTTCCTTAGTAAACCACGGTTCCCTTGCTCGACAACTTCCTCCCTGCCTGACAGGTACATATTTATCAAGGACACGCAGTAGCTGTTCCTTGAAAAAGCTCCACATTTCGATTGTACCCATCCCCTGCAGTTTCCTTCCCCATCCTATACATCCTAAATCTTGCCGAATAGCATCATAATTGCCTTTCCCCCAGCTATAATTCTTGCCTTGCGGTATATACCTATCCCTGCCCATTGCTAAAGTAAACATAACCGAGTTGTGATCACTATCACCAAAGTGCTCACCTACATCTAAATCTAACACCTGGCCGGGTTTATTACCCAGTACCAAATCCAATGTGGCCTCGCCCCTTGTTGGCCTGTCTACATACTGTGTCAGAAAACCCTCCTGCACACACTGTACAAAAACTGACCCATCTATAGTACTCGAACTATAGTATTTCCAGTCAATATTTGGAAAGTTAAAGTCCCCCATAACAACTACCCTGTTACTCTCGCTCCTGTCGCGAATCATCTTTGCAATCCTTTCCTCTACATCTCTGGAACTATTCGGAGGTCTATAGACAACTCCCAACAGGGTGACCTCTCCTCTCCTGTTCCTAACCTCGGCCCATACTACCTCAGTAGACGAGTCCTCAAGCGTCCTTTCTACCGCCGTAATACTTTCCTTGATTAACAATGCCACCCCCCCCCCTCTTTTACCATCTTCTCTGTTCTTACAGAAACATCTAAATCCTGGAACCTGCAACAACCACTCCTGTCCCTGTTCTACCCATGTCTCCGAAATCGCCACAACATCGAGATCCCAGGTACCAACCCATGCTGCAAGCTCACCCACCTTATTCCGGATGCTCCTGGCGTTGAAGTAGACACACTTCAAACCAGCATCTTGCTTGCCGGTGCCCTCTTTCGAACTTTTAACCCTATCCCTGACCTCACTACTCTCAACATCCTGTACACTGGGACTACAATTTAGGTTCCCATCCCCCTGCTGAATTAGTTTAAACGCCCCCGAAGAGCACTAGCAAATCTCCCCCCCCCAGGATATTGGTACCCCTCTGGTTCAGGTGAAGACCATCCTGTTTGTAGAGGTCCCACCTACCCCAGAATGAGCCCCAATTATCCAGGAAACCAAAACCGTCCCTCCTGCACCATTCCTGTAGCCACGTGTTCAACTCCTCTCTCTCCTTATTTCTCACTTCGCTAGCACGTGGCACGGGTAACAACCCAGAGATAACAACTCTGTTTGTTCTAGCTCTCAGCTTCCACCCTAGCTCCCTGAATTTCTGTCTCAAATCCCCATCTCTCTTCCTACCTATGTCGTTGGTACCTATGTGGACCACAACTTGGGGCTGCTCCCCCTCCCCCTTAAGGATCCCAAAAACACGATCGGAGACATCACGAACCCTGGCACCTGGGAGGCAACACACCAACCGTGAGTCTCTTTCGTTCCCACAGAACCTCCTGTCTGTTCCTCTAACTATAGAGTCCCCAATGACAAGTGCTCTGTTCCTCTTCTCCCTTCCCTTCTGAGCAACAGGGACAGACTCTGTGCCAGAGACCTGTGCCCTATTGCTTACCCCTGGTAAGTCGTCCCCCGCAACAGTATCCAAAATGGTATACTTGTTATAGAGGGGAACGACCACAGGGGATCCCTGCACTGCCTGCCGGTTCCCTCTCCCTCCCCTGACGGTAATCCATCTACCTTCTTATTTTACCTGAGGTGTGACTACCTCCCTATAACTCCTCTCAATAACCTCCTCCGCCTGCCGAATGATCCGAAGTTCATCCAGCTCCAGCTCCAGGTCCCTAACGCGGCTCTCGAGGAGCTGGAGTTGGGTGCACCTCCCGCAGATGTAATCAGCAGGGACACTAGAGGTGACCCTTTCCTCCCACATTCTGCAGGAGGAACATTCAACTGCCCTAGCTTCCATTCCCACTGAACTAACTTCCCAACTACTGAAAAATAAAAATAAAAAACTTGTTAGTTTAGCAATCCAACAGACAGAACTTTTTTTTGGTTAGAGGAGGAGGATGGGTGGGAGACACTACGTAAGTAGTGTTTTGGGTAAAGCTGTCACTCGAGAACAGCCCCTTCACAAACCACCTTCAACTTACGCTGACCGCACTGCACGTATGCAAATCTCCCCGGAACAGCCAATCAGAAGCTCTGCTCTGCTGCCCTCTGCTGGATACTTGCCTTCCGTCGAACTCCTCTGGTCACTTGTGCAGGTGCACCTTCATCTTACGCTGACCGCACTGCACGTATGCAAATCTCACCGGAACAGCCAATCAGAAGCTCTGCTCTGCTGCCCTCTGCTGGATGCTTGCCTTCCGTCGAACTCCTCGGGCCACTTGTGCAGGTGCACCTTCAACTTACGCTGGCCGCACTGCACGTATGCAAATCTCCCCGGAACAGCCAATCAGAAGCTCTGCTCTGCTGCCCTCTGCTGGATCTGTTCAGATCCATGTCCCTACTGCAGTGTTTTTCAAACTTTCTTTCCCGGGACCCATTTTGAGCAACCTTCGTGACCCATGCAAGCCAACCTTTGCGACAAACGCCACATTTGCTTATCTTAAATGCAAAAGGGGAGCCTGCTTTGTCCTCACGATCTCACTTAAATCAGGTGCAAAGGAGGAGGGGAAATGCGTATATCAGGTACAGACTTCAACCAGTTCCTTTGTGCCGTCTTAATCCAACCGTCGACATGTAGGTCCTCACAAACGACAAAGCCATACCTCAAAAAATCATCTTTATTACTGCTTTGTTCCTGAGTTAAGTTTCTGCTTTGTCGACTGTAGATCAGAGGCCTGGAGAGTGTGCAGAGCAAACATTGGTACTGCTCTGCCCTGCCCTGGACTGTCCTGAACAGATTCTGTTGTGAGATCCTGTCCAATAGGTAAACTGCCTATTTGAGTCTCTGGCCGTCTCTTACTTTGCAGAAAACCATTCATCTTCACGGTTCACTTTCCCTGCTTGCCAGCAGCTGGAAAATGGAAGCAACATTGCTCCGTGATTTGGCGCCAAAGGCACATTCCTGGAGGGTGCTTAATGTCAAGTCTGTGCAGGGTGCATGACCTGCTCTCTGCTGCTGCTTATTTTCATTTAAAAGGTGGCAGTGGCCGCCAGTCTCTTTTTTTTTTTGTTTGCAATATGTATTTTGTTTTGGATAGGTAGACTGCAAGGATCACAACATAACCAATAGTAAAGAGCATTATTTCAGCTGGTATCGCAATCTAGCTTTAAAAATCCATTATCTTTCCAGAATGCAATTTCATTATAATTCACGTCAAAATGCAAAAATGGGAAATTTCTTCAAGATAGCAATTTCGAGTCGTGACACAAAAGTTTAATGCTCGAGAAAGTACAACACCGAAGCCTGCTTTTTCCAAACATTATGCTGTTCTCTGTGAATACCAAAATAAGTGATAGACTTTTCAGAGTTCATATCATTTTACATCAAAGTTCGGTTTATATCACAATAGGGCAATCCTTCTCAGCAGAGACAGGGACTTATTTTCAAATTGCAACCTCAAATACTAAAATAAAATGTAAAATGCCGTGGACTCCATGCCTGAGAATAACCATGTTAATTGTCGTTTCTGAGCCCGTCGCTCAGTGAGGCCCAGGGCTTTACCAAATCCAGCCCCCCCAAAATAAAACCTGGTGCCCAGTAACCTCCAAAAACCAAACCACAAACCAAGGGCTGGGTCTCACCTCAGACGGGGCTGAGGGTTCAGTCACCAGGGCCTGTCTCAGCAGATGAACTCTCAGGCCTAATTTCTCCAGATAAATCACCGAAAGGAGCAGCACATGGAGCCTTGGGCGCATGTGCACCAGGAATCGGATCAAAATACTCAAGGGGGTATCGTCCTCCCGACCGTGTGGATGGAGCGGCTTCGCCTCCCCCCTCAATCGCCGGGTCTCACTCATCCCCAGAGCCTGGCACGAAACCTCCCGAACACCAGCGGACACTCAGTCGTCCCCACACAAACCAGGGGTGAGATCTGACCCGGACATTTAAGTTTCTCTCTCCACCCAGCTGACCATCCCCCATTGCTGACCTGCCCTCTCCACTGAAGCCGCGCACGTTTTCAAACGTGGCCCCCATTCTCAAAGTAAAAGTCGGGCGCTCCTCCTGTCATTGGGACCACCGCAGTAATGGCACGGACAATAGTATCGCGACCCTGACTTTGAAAAACCCTGCTGTACTGCACTGAGCGTGTCCCAAATCTTCTGATATACTCTAAGAACAGACACTACAGAAAACTTCATTCAATAGTGTATCTTTAATGCTCTCATTCTACCCAATTTTGTGGTTGGGTATTTCTGTTTCCAGTCTTTGGTCTCTGGGCTCATTTAGCACAAGCTGTCCTATTTCTTTGTTTCTATTTCAATGTCTGTGGCACACCTAGGCACTTGATAACTGTATCAAAGCTTAGTGCGTGAAAATTAGGTTAAAAAGCATTTGGAATTGATTATATTTCAACTATTCACAAATTTCTTTGTGTGTGGCTCCATTCAGAAAATAGGATTTCCCTTTTTCCTAGTGATACATAGAAACATAGGCGGCAAATAGAAACAGGAGGAGGCCATTCGACCCTTCATTGTTATCATGGTTGATCATCAAGATCAATACCCTGATCTGGCCTTCTTCCCCCATGTTCCTTGATCTCTTGGGCCCCAAGAGCTCTTATCTCATTCTTCTTTAAAATTACACGATGTTTTGGCCTCAACCACTTTCTGTGGTAGTGAATTCCACAGATTCACCTCACTCTGGGTGAAGAAATTTCTCCTCACGTCAGTCCTAAAAGGTTCACCCCATATCCTCAAATTATAGACTCCCCACCGTTGGGAACATTCTTTCTGAATCTACCCTGTCTAACCTTGTTTGAATTTTGTAAGTTTCTACGAGATCTCCTCTCACTCTTCTAAACTCCAATGAATACAATCCTAACCGACTTAGTCTCTCCTTATATGATACTCCCGCCATCCCAGGGATCAACCTGGTAAATCTTCGTTCCACTCCCTCCATCGCAAGACAGCCTTCCTTAGATAAAGACACCAGAACTGCACACAACACTCCAGGTGTGGCCTCACTAATCCCCTATACGATTGTAGTAAAACATCCCTCTTCTTATGCTCAAATCCTCTTGCTGTGAAGGCCAACATACCATTTGCCTTTTTAAAAAAATTTAGAAAATTAAAAATCCAATTAAGGGCAGTTTAGTGAAATCCACGCAGTCACGGGGAAATATGCGAATTCCACACAGACAGTGACCCTGGGATGGGATTGAACCTGGGTCCTCCGCGCCACAGGCAGCAATGCTAATCACTGCACCACCGTGCCACCCAGTCATTTACCTTCTTTACTGCCTGCTGTACCGGCGTGGTTCCTTTCAGCAACTGATTCACAAGGACACCAAGTTCTCGCTGAGTATCCATCTCTCAATTTACACTCGATGAATAATAATCTGCCGTACTATTTTTGCTACCGAAGTGGGCAACTTCACATTTATCCACATTATACTGCATCTGCCTTGCATCTGCCCACTCACTCAGCCTGTCCAAATCCCAAATGATAAGTGTGTTTTTGTAGCATCAATGCCCCCTTTTCACACCTAGAACCTTGAGTCAGTAGAAAATCCAAGGTAGTGTTTTTCACAGAAGCGTTTCAGAATAAAGCTTATTCATACAACTCTTGCAATGCCGAATCCCTCGAAATATCCTCAAAAGCTCATATCCTTTCAGACCTCCAAATTGAATTCTTAGACTTTCCATAAAGTGGTTGCTTTAATGAGGGAGGTGTGGGTTAAAACGGCCTACAGAGTGCATGTATGGGGTTGATTAGCAGCGCCACACGGCTTTGCATTTGAAGTTTTTATATCATCAGAATTTCAGGGTTGGGTCTGAAAACTAATCAAAATGTTACATTGTTTTTATTGCAACACGCAAACCAGACTCTCACATGGACACTTCGTTATGAGTGTTAAAAGCTATCATGTTTTATTTGGTGAAGAAGTTTTCACTGATTAATATATTAGAATCTTTGTCCAGTCCTGGCCATACAATGCAGGTCAGAAGAAATGTATGTGCAACTTGCTATTAAAGAAAAAAGACCTGTATTTGTAGAGCGCTTTTCACAACCACTGGATGTCTTGAAGCGCTTTACAGCTCAGGAGGTACTTTTTTTGAAATGTACTTCTTATTGTAATATGGGAAACTCGGAAGCCAATTTGTGCTCAGCAAGCTCCCATGAACAACAATGTGATTATGACCAGGTAATCTGTTTTTGTTTTGTGTGATGTTGATTGAGGGATAAATATTGTCCAGGACCCTGGGATGACTCTCCTGTTCTTATTGAATGTACGTTCTAAAGTTCACAATCCAGTCATGATTCCCTATATTCGTAGGTTATTAATCTTGAATGTGTGATTTATGTACCAAAATCTGTGCAGGATAGCAGGTTCAAATTTCTGAAGATTTTTATTGTATTTCAATTAAACTCTGTTAAAAGCATCTCCAATGCACTCTTTCAAATATGCAGGTTCAAGACCTACACTCTTGAGCTCTTGATCTTATAGAGAGGAGAGTAGACACATATTTCTCACTCGCACCTGTGTAAGCCATGGAATGGCAATGGAGCAAGTCACTTATCTTCACCCATGACGATAGAGATATGTGGATTTTTGGAGGAGCTGAGAGAACAGAAATGTATGGGTAGCTTCCACAAGACAGCAACATACAAAAACAAACAAGGTGCAGTGGCTCAAGTGAACAACTGTGAAATCACATTAAGCTATTAAGTTTATGTAACCTCTATAGCAGTCTTGAAGATGTTCTGGCACTAACTGACACCCTGGATTTTATTCGAGCTGCTTTGAGATCACAGGCTTTAATCGAGTAAAACCAGTGAAAATGCAAAATAACCATCTTGTATTAATTGTATATGTGAAATTTATTCAGAAGTCTTCACAATGAGGTATGATGGCCCATGATGAAGGGTCCTATGATCAGCACTGCTGTCTAATTGTATTGATAGCAGTGCACACCAACATGCTCACTTTTCCACTTGGGAGTGTGTGTGTTTTGTAAGATTTGTATTACACAGGGTATTGAATGTGATGTTCCATGTGTGTTATCAGGGTTATGGGAATCTCTTGTGACATCATCAGTCCGAAACAAGTCGCACAACTGCACCCTCTGGTAAATATCCATGACCTGGTTGGAGCAATGCACGTCCCAGGGGATGCAGTAATTTCACCACCAGATGTTGTTCAGGCACTCGTGACGGCTGCTGTACACAATGGTGAGTTTCCATTTCAGTCAGATAGTCTTTGAATAGTGAGCAATCAAATGACACTTCCACAGAGGAATTCTGTTTGGTACCTTACAGTTTGTACACACCATCCCATATATTTGGTTTGCTTTGTGATATGATGTGCATGTACTTTTTGAAGGTGTTTGTATCTTAAAACTATTGTCATTCAATACACACCTCAACAGGATGGGATGTATTATTGCCATGACTGGTAGACAGTCGGCAAACAGCAGGATACGATACTTAGTCCTTTAGTAAATCCATCTGAATGCAATCTTCAAATAAAACGCACACACTATTGTTTCACCAATCCCTGTATATGATTGGTATGTTGATGTCAAAGAGAAGAACGTAACAACTTTTCACAAGCAATAGAACCTAGAGTATTCATCTTCATCACTCTACTGGGTGGCAGGTTCAGTAGGATGGCCGCATGATGTAATGCTGGATTTTTGGTGGGTCTGTTGAGTCTGGAGACCATGTTCTTTGTCCCACTATTGGATTTCCACTATGGTCCCATTCTGTGGCATTCCATAGAGGTAGGAGCATAGTAGATCATATGGCTCCTTGAGCTTGCTTTGCCATTCAATGTAATTTTGGCTGATCCTCTTTCTCAGTTCTACTCCCCATATCCATTGATTCCTCGAGAGATCAAAAATAATCTATCCCAGCCTTGAATATGATCAATGATGGATAATCTACAAACCAAAGATTCATTGTCCTTTGAGGGAAGAAAGTTCCCCTCATCTCAGTCCTGAACGATTTATTCCTAATCTAGAGACACTGCCCCTGTGTTCCAGATTCCCCAGTGGGGGATACAGCCTCTGTGTCCGCCCAAGCCCCTACAAAATCTTGCATGTTTCAATGAGATCTCCATTCAATTTAGAGAACATAGGCCCAATATACTCAGCTCCTCATGACAACACTTTCACCCCAGGAAATAATTTAGTGAGTGTTACAGTGCAACCTTTGTCAAGTAGGTCCCGACATTTGGAGCCCAAAACTGCACACTACCCTAAGTATGGTCTCATCAAAGCAAATTGTGGCAAAATGTCCTTATTCATGTACTCTAATCCCCATGTAATCAAGATCAATATGCCATTTGCTGTCCTAATTTATTGCTGTACCTGCATGCTAATTTCCGTTGTTCCTTATATGGGTCCACCCAAGTTGCTCTAATCATCACCTTTTAGAAATTTCACATCTTTAAAAATTAAAATTGCTTTTTTCATGACTATTAATATCAATGTGAATAACCTTGCGCTTCCCTGCATTATACTCAGTTGCCACCTGCTGCCCCATGCACTTCACCTGTTTATCTGCAGCCTCTTTGCGTCTTCACAGTGTACATTGCCACTTTGCATCATCAGCAGACTTGGATACATTATTTTGTCTCTCTGTCAAAGACATTAATTTAGATTGTAATAGCGGAGGGCCTTGAACTCTTTCCTGTAGCACTCCACTAGTTGTAGCCTACCAACTTGAAAATGACCAGTTTATCCCTATTTTCTTCTTCCTGGAAATTAACCAATCCTCTATGCTAATATATTATCCCCATCTCCCATGAGCTCTTATCTTGCGTATCAACATACGTGACACTTTATCGAATGCCTTTTGGAAATTAAAAGTATGCTACAACTACTGATTCCCCTTTATCTACCCTATTTCTTACATTCTCAAAGAACTCTTAGGTTTGTGAAGCAAGACTTCACTCTCTTAAAACCAAATCAACTCTGATCATTTTAATATCTATATTAAATACTTGGATGAAAGGACCGTGTATTGCAGCTAAATTTGCTGCAATACAAAGATAGGTAGGATAGCAAGTTGTGAGGAAGACACTAAGATTATGCAAATGTAATGTAGATACGTTAAGTGAGTGGGCAAGCATTATTTGACCTTTAGAATATAATTTGGTAAAATGTGAGATGGGCTACTTCGATAGGAAGAATGAAAAAGCACAATTTAAATTTTAAATGGCGAGACTGCAGAATGTTGCAGTCCTGAGGGATTTGTAAGTGTCCTTCCTGTTTATTCCGTGTCTATTCTCTTATTTCTTATTTTATTTTTGCCACTACATTTTTTGATCCACGGATGATATATGAACATGTGTCTTTAAGGCAGCCTGTATCTTTAATTTAAGGAGAAGAAAGCAGTGGCCTGTGTCTTTAATTCAGAAAGTAGGCTCCAAAAGGCCGTGCTATTTCATTTTTAAAATAAATTTTCACCGTTGTTTCCAATTAAGGGGCAATTTAGCGTGGCCAATTCACCTACCCTGTACATCTTTGGGTTGTGGGGGTGAGACCCACACAAACACCGAGAGAATGTGCAAACTCCACACGGACAGTGGACCGGGATCGAATCCGGGTCCTTGGCGCTATAAGGCAGCAGTGCTAACCACTCCACCACCGTGCTGCCCGAGGTTGTGCTATTCTAGATTGGTGATTGCAAACTGGCCAGAGTCAGTGATGACTCTGTTTGACAGATTTGGCTGGCGGCCAATGTATGGAACTAAAGACTGTGCTCTGCCCGGTAACTGGTGGTGATTGGATCTGATCCAGCTGGATTGTTTTCAGAGTCATGAGGTTCCAGTTTGAGTTCACTTTTGATTCAGCAGCCTGGTTGAAGAGGTCTAACAAGCTCTCCAAAAATATCTAACTAATTCTTTACGTAAGACCACTGTGAGGGCTGACTCTCTCTCCAGGACTGACACCCAGTCAGTCTCTTGAGAATGCAGAGGCCTGAAGTCAAACCATGGGCTGGAAGCAGTGTTTGACGTGAAATAAAGTGTGTCAAGAAAGATATAGGCCTGAAAGATATAGGCCTGAATGATATAGGTGACACAGTAGCACCGTGGTTAGCACTGTTGCTTCACAGTGCCAGGGTCCCAGCTTCGATTCCTGGCTTGGGTCACTGTCTGTGCGGAGACTGCACGTTCTCCCTGGGTCTGTGTGGGTTTCCTCCGGGTGCTCCGGTTTCTTCCCACAAGTTCCAAAAGACGTGCTGTTAGGTAATTTGGCCATTCTGAATTCTCCCTCTGTGACCCAAACAGGTGCCGGAATATGGAGACTAGGGGCTTTTGACAGTAACTTAATTGCAGTGTTAATGTAAGCCTACTTGTGACAATAAAGATTATTACAATTATTATATGAACCTCGAGCTGAAGGCCCAGTTTGCTAAAACTAAAGTTATTCTCCAGAAGGCTGGCGGCTGCTTGAGAGTTTTGAATTTTTTAGCCTGTGGGGACCCTGAGTAAATAATTCTGCAAAGAAGACCACTACCAGCTGAAAACCAGAGACTTCAATCAGCAAGCGTGCTAAAGAACCACCATTTTAAGCAAAGACTTAACTTTAGACCTTCATCCTTATTATTTTACCCCTTTTCACCTCTCATTGTGTTTGTGTGGATAGAGGGTGGAACAGTTAAAATGGGTAGTAGGTATTAGCTTGTCGTCATTCAGTTGTAATTACAGCATATTTCATGATCGTTCTTGGTATGAATAGACAGTGATTGCGTTTCAGCTTACTAACCTGGTGACTAATTATTGGGCAACCAAGGGCCAAAGACTTGGGGAATTTTTATAAGAATTGTAATGGGCCAGGGTTTAGAGAACTCCCAAGTATATCATGGCGTTCACCTGACCTGTAACTGTTTATTAATTTTGGTTATGATGAGCACAAGGGTCTGTCTTTCAGGTGTTATTCAACAGAGGCCTTAAGCACTTTTAATCAACAACAAGTTTTATTCTACAAATTTAGTTAACATTTTTATAAACGCACACAGTAAGCATTTTTATAAACTACCAACATAAATACCCCACACAGCTACAGTAACCTACGTATAATCCTTAATAAATTCCCCCCTTAAGCTGTTCCAATTTAATAACAAGATCCCATAAACCAGAAAACTCTTTTTCAAGGTGTGGCCCAGCACACGGCACTCAAGACCTGGTATGGATGCCCTTGTTTCCTTTTCAAAACAGCAGGTTTGAATTCCTTCCAGAAAACAATTATTTCTTTTAAGTTGTCAAGTAATCTGGAAACAGCTTTTAAAATGCAAATAGAGAGACACTTCTTTTTCGGCCTATACTGTACAAACCAGTTCAAACTCGAAGCGAAAGTAAAACTAACTCCCAGAGCCACAGCCCAGCTCCACCCACACAATGACATCACTGAAGCCATGTGATGAGACAAAAACATTTCTTAAAGGGACACTTCCATGACAGAATTGTTGGTTAATTCACTTATGTTGTGACTCTGGGGGATGCGGGGCTGGAATTGACTGCGCACTTCCCGTAATAATGACGTAACAGATCTGGGTGTCCTAATACATGAATTACACAGTTTACATGCAGGTACAGCAAGTAATTAGGAAGGCAAGTGAAATGTTGGTCTTTATTGCAATAGGAATGGAATATAAAAGTAGGGAAGTCCTGTTACAGCGATATAGGACTTTAGCGAGACCATACCTGGAATACTGCGGACAGTTCTGCCTCCTTATTCGAGGAGTGTTGTGCTTGCATTGGAAATAGTTCGGAGAAGACTCACTCAGATGATTCCCAGGAGCGAAGGGGCCATCTTTAGAGGAAAGGTTGAGCATGTAGGAAATTGGAGATCAGGCCAAAATCCGATTCACCAGGATCTTATTGAGTGACTTGTCAGGCTCGAGGGAACAAATAGCCTATTTGTGCTCCTTAAGACTTTCCTGATAATAGATCCTAGCATTTTCCTGATGGCCTTTATCAGGCTAACTGTTAGTTCCCTGTTTGCTCTCGCTTTCCTTTATTGAATATTGGTGTTACATTTGATCGCTTCCAATCTGCTGGGACCTAGAATTCTGGGGACTTCAGAAGAATCGTAACCAGTGCATGCTCCATCTCTGCAACAACTTCTTTTAGAACTCCAGGGTGTGGGTCATCTCTTCCTGGGGATTTGTCAGCTTTTAATCCCTTAAGTTTCTCTAATACTTTTTCTCTGCTGATATTAATTGTTCTTACGTTTCTCACTCTTGTTAGTCCCTTGGTTATTCTCTATTTCTGGTATGCAACTTGTGTCTTCCGCTGTAAAGACATATTCAAAATATGTTTCAATGTCCCTGCCATTTCCTCCTTCCTCAAGATGATTTTCCTGTCTCTATCTCTGAGACCAAAATTTACTTTAGCTTCTCCTCTTTTATATACTTGTAAAAGCTCTTATAACTTATTTGTTTTATATTGCATGCTAGTCTACTCATTTTCCCCCTTTTCATTATGTTTTCATCACCCTTTGCTGTTTTCTAAAACAGTCCTAGTCCTCAAGCTTACTAGTATTCTTTTCAACATTATTTTTTCAATCTAATGGCATTCTTAAGATGGATCATTCTCACTGAACTTTATTTTTGTTAGATTTTTAAAATTTCTACAAATAAACAGTAGGAAAAATTTACCACCATGTTTTTCTTGTCTATTTACCTCATCATCTTTAGCCAGCTCTCTACTCATATCTAGATAATTTGTTTATGTTTAAGATTCTTGTCTTATGCTAAAGAATATTGCTGTCAAACTTAATTTATTTCCCAAACCTCCTTTTTTGACTCCTTAAGACCCACTTATTTGACCAAGTCACCTCCCTGAAACACTCTCTTGGGCTTAGGGTCTATTTTCCTTGTGCCTCATTGAAGTACTTGGGGATAGTTTTCTACATTAAAGGCACTCTATAAATAAGTGCTACGATCATACCAGAATAAACTTGGGAATGTCTAATCAAACCTTCTTTACCTCTCTACCCGTCTCTCCTCCTCTAAGTTACTTCTTCAAACCTACTGTTTTAATAAAACTTTCGATGTTCTGATGTCTCTAATTCTGTGCTTCAAGATCAAATTTTGATGGATAACACTCCTGTAAAGTACCTTGGATGTTTTTTACTATGTTAAAGGTGTTAGAAATGTAATGCTCTGAATTCTGAGATCTATTTAAACGTTGTTTACTGCAGGTGTCCAGATTTTCGAAGGGGCCAGTGTCAATCATGTGATGGTCGAGAAGGGTCATGTGACTGGAATTGAAACTGACAGAGGGCATATAGAATGTGAATACTTTGTGAACTGTGCAGGCCAGGTAAACAATACAGACTCCATGGATCAGTGGAACACTCTCCATTCTGTCATTTGCACAAATTAGGATGCTACTGACCTCCATTCTGTCCATTTTCCTCCTGTCATTCAGAAAAGCTGAACGCAACTTAATTTGAAAACAAAATAAAATCTTGTCAGTTCTCTCATCGCAGCAATATAAATATCTGGGGCTGAATTCTCCGCCGTCGGAATTCTCCGTTTTGCCGGCAGCCCAGGGGTTTCAGAGAAGCCCCACAATGGGAAATCCCATTGACCTGCTGGCGTAACGGAGAATCCTGACGGCAAGCTGAACCAGAAATCTGGCACTGCGGAACGGAGAAACCCGCCCCTCAAAAGTGTGTTTGAGTTATGAAAGGTTGCTGAATGCTGCTCTTTAATTTCAAGTGGCATACAGTGGAAAATATTCTACATCTCACAAGTAATTTTAAGTTTGATTTACCTGCCTACAGGGATGCCTGCTACAAAACAAGACAATTTTAAAATGTCTCTGTTACAAACATGTATCAGAACAGGTTACAACACCCCCCCACACGACGAGCAGTTCCTCAAACGCGGTCGTGAACATCCCGCATCTTTTCTCAAACCCCTGTGCAGAACCCCTTAACTCATACTTTATCTTCTCCAACCGTAGAAAGTCATACAGGTCACCCAACCAAGCCGCTACTCCTCTGTGACAACGGTGACTGCCACTCCAGTAAAATTCGTCACCATGCAATCAGAGAGGCGAAGGCCATGACATCGGCCTTCTTCCCCCCATGAGTCCCGGTTTCACCGAAACCCCAAATATCGCCACCAAAGGGTCAACCTCCTCCTCCCTGCCCAGAATCTTCCCAATTTTTTGCAACCCCAAAACATGTGCGTGTGATTTGCTGGTCCCAGCCCACACCTCTCACTCTCATCTGCTACCCCCTGAAAGAACTCACTCATTCTCGCCTGAGTCAAATGCACCCTGTGCGCTACCTTAAATTGTATCAGGCTCATCTTTGCACAGGAGGAGGTCCCGTTTACCCTATGCAGGGCCTCACACCATACTCTCCAATTGATCTCCCCTCCCAACTACCATTTCTCCTTGATCTTCACCACCCTCTCGCCTCCCTGTCCCCCCAGTCATTTGAATATATCCACAATTCTTCCCTCCCCTTCCACACTCGGAAGCAGCAGTCGCTCCAGCAGGGTGTATCCCGGCAACCTAGGGATCCTCCTCCTTTTGTGCAAAGTCCCTAACCTGCAGATACCTGAACTCACTCCCCCTCGGGAGTTCTACCCTCTCCCTTAGCTCCTCCAGACTGGCGAACCCATTCTTCAAATACAGATTCCTCACCTTGGCCAGCCCCACTTTCCTTCACCTCCTGTATACATTATCCATCCCTCGGCTCAAACCCCTGTTGCTCGTACAGCGGCGTTAACACTGACATGACTTCCACCTTAAAATGCCTCCTCAACTGATTTCATGTCTTCACCATGGACTGCATCACCAGACTCCCTGAATACCTACTCAGAGCCATTGGCAACGCCTTCAAACTGGACCCCTTACAAGATTCCTTCTGGTCCTCCCAACCCGTGGCACCTTCCCTGCCCATACAAAGTCCGAAATGATCCAATTTCCGAAAAAGGGCCTTTGGTATAAAGGTCGGGAGGGCCTGAAAAATAAACATGAACCTCAGCTGAATATTCATTTTCACCACTTGGACCCTCCCCGTCAACGTCAACTGCAGTGCATCCTACCTCTTAAGATCTTCTTTGGCTTTCTCCACCAGCTTCCTCCCTGGCTTCCTCCATCAGCTTCTGCAAAACAAGACTGACCATTTCATGGTGATTCATTCTAATACACAGTCAGAAACTGGACTCTTTTACTCCATACCTAAACTTTACAATGTCATGTTCCAAACTTTGAATTTGATGACTTGCATACAACATTCAGAGGTTTTCTAAAAATATTGGAGCAGTTTTCTACCTTCCATTTCCCACATTGGCTTTATATTATTCAGCATCAAATGCTCAGAATGAAGCAATAACCATCTGCATAGTAAGTTGGCCAAGGTTTTCTTGTAGAATCAAAGTGCTGCAGTGCATTTTATATGCTTGGGTTTGGTATGTGAAGTTAACACTCTTTCTCTCCCCTTGCCCAGTGGGCCTATGAACTCGGGTTAATGAGTGAGGAGCCCGTAACTGTCCCGCTGCATCCATGTGAACACTTTTACCTGGTGACACGGCCTCTCAAGCAGGGTCTGCGTCCTGACACACCAGGTAGGGAGACTGACTTTACACATGCCTGCTTGGAATTAACAACTTGTTTACATCAATGTGGTTTTTAAGTAGGAATTGGTGTGCTTCCCGAAGAGGGTTGATGGCACTTTCAGAAAACCGTGTCTATTGGAGCTGATATATGAGCTCAAATATTGAGCTTCAAACTGGTTAACGCAGCATCAATCTAAAGCTGACCAGACAAATATCTTATTAAGAATAAGATTGAAAGCTATGGGGTCCATTTTTTGTTGATTTCCCCGTCAAATTCCTTTTTACATCCGCTGGTGGAATTCTTGTATCCACACAACCTCTGCTGTTTGGTCAGCTAAGGCAGTAGCTCTTGTGCATCAAATGCTGAGCCTTCATCCTGTGGGATTGTTACCTGGACCATCCAGGCCAGAACACTCCTGACTTTTATGACCACATAGCTGGAGTGTTTGGCAGGGCTGAGGCTCAAATTCGGTATGTTTTTAGTTTATGAAGCCAACTTTAAGCATATGAGGATTGAACATTCATCACAACATTAAACGTGAGGTACTGATGAGATGCACACCAGAAACTCTATCCATGCTGTCTAATGGCCTATTTTGAACAAAAACAGCTTATAATTATAAAGCACTTTCAGTGCAATAAAATATCTCGGGGACATCACTTGGGCATTATAAGACAAAGTATTACAGCAAGGAACAAAAGGAAATTGGTCATTTGACCAAAAACTTGGTCAAAGAGCGAGGTTTCAAGGTGCTTTCTCCAGGAGGAAAGCACGGTGGAGAGATTAGGGAGGATACACCAGAGCTTCGGGCTGAAGGCACAGCTTGCAATGATGGAGCGATTGAAAGTATGACACCATCTTTATTGGCTTGCAGTTTACACTGATGTATCTTTTGTCCGAACTCTTGTTTGCAAAACTCTTAATCTTCTCCCCCGCATCTTTCACAGGGCTGTGTCCTTTCTGATGAACTGTGTTCCTTCCTTTCCCAGTAATCATGGATCTTGACGGTAGGATATATGTCCGCAACTGGCAGGGTGGCGTGCTCTCTGGGGGCTTTGAAAAGAACCCCAAACCTATCTTCACAGAGGGCAGGAACCAGCTGGAGTTCCAAAGCATGCTTGAGGACTGGGATCACTATGGTACGTGGTCGTAGGGAATCTGGGTGGGGGAT
The DNA here is from genome assembly GCF_902713615.1 of Scyliorhinus canicula. Lineage (NCBI taxonomy): Eukaryota > Metazoa > Chordata > Chondrichthyes > Carcharhiniformes > Scyliorhinidae > Scyliorhinus > Scyliorhinus canicula. Next base: position 77,076,525 of record NC_052154.1, on the reverse strand, counting down.
CTTGCATGATTTGGACATCAGACAGGCAAGTGCAGGGAATGGAAATTGGAAAATGCAGCTAGATGTGGCTAGTTCAGTGTTGAAGCTGGACTCAATATACATGTCTGTCAGTCAGGTGATAGTTCTGTGTATGCGTGTGCATGTCTAAGCCTACTGAACAGGAGATAAAATACATGGGTAACATAGAATCCCCAGGCGGCCCAGTGGCACAATGATTAGCAGTGCTGCTTCACGGCGCCGAGGACTCTGGTTCAATCCTGGCCCCAGATCACTATCTGTGTGGAGTTTGCGCATTCTCCCTGTGTCTGTGTGGGTCTCACCCCCACAACCCAAAGATGTGCAGAGTAGGTGGATTGGCCACATTGAAAGTGCCCCTGAATTGGAAAACATTTTAAAAAGGGAAAGAAACATAGAATCTCTGCAGTGTAGAAGGAGGTCATTCGGCCATCGAGCCTGTCTAACCCTCCAAAGGAACACCCTTCCTAGGCCAATTCCCTGCCGTAACCTCATCCAACCTGCACATATTTGGACTGTGGGGGGGAAACCAGTGCACCCGGAGGAAACCCACACAGACACGGGGAGCACATACAAACTCCACACAGTCACCCAAGGTCAGAATCAAACCCAGGTCCCTGGCGCTGGAAGGCAGCAGTGCTAACCACTGTGCTACTGTGCCATCCATGAGAGTCATGAAAAAATGGCAGGTTAAAATCTTTTATTTTCAGTTCTTTAGAGATGGGACTAACTGCTGCTCATTCATCACCTTACTTTTCTATAAACAGACAAGACATCGACATGACCTCCACTTCCCACTGCAACTTTCCTTTTTTGTCCTGTAGAGTCTGCATTAGCCCAGAAATCCATTGTTAATGGGCTGCATATAGTTATATTATTATGATATGCCCGTCGAGATGGCAACACAGACTTGGCACAGTGCCACATCAATGCTTGGGCCAATTTTCCTACTTGGTGTTGGCAATGTAAGTGCTGTGAGCATACAGAAATGACAGGCATGGATAGACCTCTGGTCCACAAATCTGTCCCATGCAGTCATGATGCCTGTAGTATTGTGTTTGGACATCTCTCCCTATCCACCAGCAGCCACATAACGTAGGCAGGCGAAGAATCAGAATAAAAACTTGATGCATTGACAGTTCCTCCCAAAACTATTCCAGATTCCTGTTGACCATGCTATATTACCTTGGAAGGGAAAGACCATTCGGGGAGTCCTGCACTTTGTTGCCCTCCAGTGACGGTGTGGTGGATCGCTTGACAATTATGTCTTTGGGAGAGGTGGCTATGCCTTTAGATTGGTACCCCAGCATATTCGGGGCGTGTAGGTGTGCCAGAAATTGAGCCTGAGAGGAGTTAATGGGATTATTACTCAATGTAAATACTCTGGAGGCCTCAACTGGTTTGGGTCACTGTGCGTAGTCTGCACGTTCTCCCTGTGTCTGTGTGGGTTTCCCTCGGGTGCTCCGGTTTCCTCCCACAAGTCCTGAAAGACGTGCTTGTTAGGTGAATTGGACATTCTAAATTCTCCCTCTGTGTACCCGAACAGGTGCCAGAGTGTGGCGACTAGGAGATTTTCGCAGCAACTTCATTGCAGTATTAATGTAAGCCTACTCGTGACAATAAAGATTATTATTATAACTGTCAGACCCCAGAGACATGATGTTGAATAATGAATGTGGTTGAATGCTCCAATTTATTTTTGCAACTATTATGTTGACAGAGCCACTCCTGAGTGCGTTGCTGCGACGGATGCCATCTCTGGAGTCAACTGAGATCCTGCAGCTGGTAAATTGCCCAGAATCCTTCACTGCCGACATGAGGTGCATCATGGGAGAGTCAGCAGCTGTGCAGAACTATTTTGTTTTGGCAGGAATGAACTCTAGTGGCTCGTCCTTCGCAGGCGGAGCTGGGAAGTGAGTGGTTCACTGAACACTGGGTGGGGCACAGTTATAATGTATGAACGCAAATGGGTGAAACGTTTCATAGCAAGTGTGGCCACAGGAGATGCGATGGGGCATGGGTTCATTGAGAGGTGTCAGGGAAAATAGTGATGACATGAAAATGTGAGAGAAATCAAATCAGTTGGAATGTTTTCTGATGGTTATATATTTAAAAAAATAATTAGAAAATGTAAGCTGCTCAAGGCAGTGATGTTTGGTTATGCAAATGGAACTAGTGCTTGTCACATTGATGACCCTAGCAACACTGCAAGCAGATGTTTATACAAGGCAAGCTGGTTACAATGGGAAACAGAACATAAGGATTTTGAATAAGGGTTGAAGGAGGAGGCAAAGTGTGAACTTTGCATTTACACTCTTTAGTAGACTACGAAGGAAGTGCACACTGACTTGTAGAAAGAAGTAAAGTTTTATTACAATAACGATTATTTACATGGCACGAAAGATCCCAACCGGGTATCTCCTCTATGTAGGTACCCAAACTGGCCAACTTTATACAGAGCTACACGTGGTTTAGGGTTCCCTGCCCCCTTTAATGAGGGAGTTCATATTCAGCAAGGCTCACGGGAAGTTTAATCATTGCCACTTTGTAAATCCTGTGCGCGTTATGACACACTCTAAAAGGTAGACTTGTGAAATGAAGGTAATTAAGTTTGACTTCTGAAGAGGTTCGTTCAGATAAGGGAAGATCAAAATAGAAAAAACTATATTTGGAGATGATTAAACCAATGCAAGGTTAGCTGTTTCAGACCTCGGGCACAGCAGGAATAGCTGTTTAACTCCCAGCAAGTCGTGTCTGTGAAGAAAACCTGTCTTGAGAAGCCAGTTAATTATTTTACCTCAGAAGCAAATCCCAAGGAGCTATAACTGCCTGCTGTGGAAACACGTTGCTGGGTTTTTTTTAAAGTTGGAAAAAAAATCTAAGATGTTGTGGAATACTTGGGGTGATTTAGTTCTAGAGTTTCCAGACTTGTGTCTATGTCAGAGCAGTCAATTTCAAATTTTCCTCAATGCTATTGGGAATTTGCGTTTTAAGTATCAAGTCTTCAGTCGTTGGTGAATCCCTGGTAGAAATTCTGCAGATATTTTGTTGAAGCATATAATAGCAGCATGCAGAGACTAGGAGGGAACTGGACAGAGGAGGAGAAGATCTGACCTGTTTTTAGTTTCTCAGACTGTCTTATCGAGCTAGTACCCTTTAGCAATTGGTGCCAGATCATCCACTCCAAGGTTTGCTAAAATCAAAAAACCTAAAGTATAATGGCTTAGGATGTCTTGAATTCAGCACAAAATTGAAGCAGATGGAGAAAATCTAAGATGCATGGTGTTAGATTCACTCGGGCTTAGCTGCTAGTCACCCTTTTTCTTGTAACCCAAGATGCCTTCCCTTGGACATGACGTGAAATGTTCAGACATGACTTTAATTCCACAAACTCACTTATTTGAGGGATTATTTCTTTTTACTCCTGGACAATATTTTTGGGATTTCAGTGACTGACGTGCTAGACTGTGACATATACTGCTTCTTCCTGAACGTATAGGTGGGATTAGTGTCCGTAGTCCTGATGCCAATACTTCCACCCGGAGTGTGAAGGTGGGACTAGAGAGTCCGACAGTGATCAATGTTACTATATGCATCGGCTAGATAGAGGTGTTTATCTATGATCAGGTGGCTCTAGTGCAACAAGGTTCTTAATTGATGTATCTGGTAAAATGGGCATAATGTTAGCCCAGATCATCATGGAAAAGAGTTTTTGATTAGTTGGTTTTGATATGATGTTCACTGACAAGATATGAGGACGCCATTACTGCTGATTCATTGAACATAGTTGTTCCCTTTCTTAACTATTTATTAATTTCCATTTAGAACCCTGTTCTTGTGATTCAGCAGCTCCTATAGTATGATTGATGGGTTTTTTTAATGCTCATTTCCTGAAAGCTTTTGGTTGTTTTGACTTTGTCTTCTTTCCCTTTGCAGGTACTTGGCTGAATGGATGGTGCATGGATACCCTTCAGTAAATGTCTGGCCATTGGACATCAAACGCTTTGGGCGGCTCCAGAGCAGCCGCACATTCCTTCGCCATCGTGTCATGGAAGTGATGCGTAGGTTTCCAGAGAACCGATATGTAAAGGAACAGTGATTGGGAGAAGGAGCGGGGCCTGACGCTGTGCTGAAGAGACCTTTATCCCTGATGAGTATATCAGATGTAGAAAACAGGATGCTGGCTGGGTGGGGTATCTAGCAATATTGTTCACTGAAACTCCAGTCTTTGCTGAAGTTCCTTTAGGGCTAGGGGTGTTGGCAGAGGTTCTGTTGATTTGGAGGCTTGAGGATGTATTTATGGGATTACCAGACGCAAGGGAAATGGGGTGGCGGGGTGCAGTTTCTCACCTGTTGTTCACAGAATAAATTCTTAAATTCAACCGGGGCTCCATTGCCCACCAGGAGAAAGGGCGGCAGTTTATTGGGTCAGTCACCTTGATACTGTCCCGCAAACCCCTGTGAAGTGTGATGTGGCCGATTGTCCTTTTTGACTCTCACATGGCTTCCAGTATCTAGCTGCGTACAATGTAAGAGGATTCCATCTTGTCATCCTGGATGGAGAGTGGTTTTGACATTGATACCGAAAATGGAGAAATAACGGAAGATGAGCAGAAAGAACAGTCTAATTTTTTCCCCCAAAGGTGTGCAGGTTAAGTAGATTGGCCATGCTAAATTGCATCTTAATGTCCAAAGATCTGCAGGTTAGCTGGGTTACGGGGATAGGGTGGGGGAGTGGACCAGGGCGGGATGCTCTTTCGGAGGTTTGTGTCAAGTGGTCTCCTTCTGCACTGTAGGGATTCTATGGTTTCTATGAAAAATGCAACGCAAAGTTGTTTAATTTGACCTTTGTTTATCTGACTTTTTAAATTCAATCACTCTCCCCGTGCTTGTGTGGTCTCACCCTCACAACCCAAAGATGTGCAAGGTAGGTGGATTGACCACACTAAATTTCCCCTTAAAAAAATAATAATAAAATGCAATCACTGCTGATATGCCAAGCATGGGAGTGTTTTATCTTAGCTGTTGTTCAGCTTGTCTGCTGTTTTGAAGATTGACAATTTGTAGTCTTTTTGCTTAGTTGACAGCTTTAAAACCACTTATAAGAGCAGCTGTAATTTGTGGTGTCTGATCCTTTGCTGCCTGTGCATTGTGACTGGTCTGGGTTGCAGACAGGGAGAAGCTGAGGGCAACGCAGACCTCTTTTTAAAAAAAAAAAGCTCACTTTTTGTTTCCCTTTCTGATTGCAGCTCTCATGTTTGAACTGAAGGTTCCTCGTTGGGATTTCCAGACTGGCCGACAGCTCAGGACCTCCCCCCTGTACGATCGCCTGGATGCACAAGGTGCACGCTGGATGGAAAAGCATGGTTTTGAGAGAGTCAAGCACTTTGTCCCACCTGGAAAGGGTAAGCATATCTAATGCATTTCATAAGTGAGTAAAGCAAAGCATCTTGATACCTGTATTGTGGCCGTCAGATATGGCTTTGGGTGGTAGTATGACATTTTTGAACCTAAATCTACATCATTAACAGTGCAGGTTACAGGGCGAGGGGATGACTTCAGAGATGGCGATCTGTACAATGATAAATGGTAACTGGCTCTGCAGAGAGGAACTAAGTAATGCGGCTAAATCTTAAGTGTCTTTCATAACCGGGCATTCAAAAGTGGTTTACAACCAATGGAATACTTCTGAAATGTAATCACTGTTGTAGTGCAGAACTTAAGTAAGTAAAATCTTCACATCCATTCCATTGGAAATAGACCCATTATGCAACTAGTCATTTTAATGGTTATCTGTACTTGCTCTCTCTATTTTTAGGAATTGTATGTTTGAAACCTTATAACCTTTATTAGTGTCACAAGTAGGCTTACATTAACACTGTAATCAAGTTACTGTGAAAATCCCCTAGTCGCCACACCACAGGGCCTGTTTGGGTACATAGAGGGAGAATTCAGAATGTGCAATTCACCGAACAAGCATGTCTTTCGGGACTTCTGGGAGGAAAAGCGGAATACCCAGAGGAAACTCACAGACACAGGGAGAATGTGCAGACTCTGCTCAGTGACACAAGCTGGGAATCGAACCTGGGTCCCTGGTGCTGTGAAGCAACAGTACGAACCACTGTGCTAACAGCCATCCAATTCACACCTCTGTATTTTTCTATGTTTTTCTTTCAAAATGAATTACCTCATATTAGTCTACATTAAATTGCATTTGCCTTCTGACTGCCCAATTGGCTAAACCGTCTCTTTCACAGCCCTCTTCAATGTTGGCCAAACCTCGATTTTTATCTTGTTAGAAAATATCAAGGTGGTGCTTTCTATACCCAAATGGAAGTCATCTATAATAACAATATTCTGTATTAGTGTCACAAGTAGGCTTACATTAACACTGCAATACACCAAGTGCAAAAATGGGGGCCATCAGGACACCAATTTCAACTCTTTTGAAGTCCAGGAATCGTGACTTTGATGTCCAACATTAATTTTTGTGCTTTATCCTGTTGTGTGTCCCACAATCAGTCTGTGGTCTGTATGTGCACCTTCTTCCCTTGTCTGTCCCACATTTATCTATAGCCTCTTATGCACTTTCTGTAATTGGCTGTCCCTTGTTAATCTGAAATCTCAATCTCTGAACTACTTATTTTTTGTCTTTCCAGATTTATTGGAATTAGACCAGAGTAAGACGTTCTACAAACCAGACTGGTTTGACATTGTAGGAGCAGAGGTCAAGTGCTGTAAGGAGGCTGTTTGTGTCATTGACATGTCATCTTTCACCAAGTTTGAACTCAGTGTAAGTTTCTGCTGAAGCAGGAATGCGTGCTACAGCTGGATCAATACTGATCCCCTCAAAAATATCCTAAAGGCTGAAAAATATAAGTGGCTGAAAATTACAATAGGGTAGCGTGCAACTAAAGAAGGTGAAGTATAGCAATACTTTGCTGTAGACTTGGGAACATGAATTGAGGGTGAAATCCTGAGGATCTGAATTGTGAATCCCTTACCAGATCTCCCCTACCTCTGTGCCGTTTAAATCCATCAGAATGGTCTTGCAGATTGTGGGGAGGAAAGAGAACATAAAAACACAAAATAGCAGCAGGAGTACCTGCTGAACATAACCTTTTTGACACAAAATGTGCCCAACTCAAATTATCCAGCCTCCACTGCTCTCCGAAAAGAAATTCCTCCTCACCTCCGTCTTAATTTGAAGATACCTTATTTTGATATGCCCCTAGTACTAGATTCCTGCAAGAAGAGTACCATGGGCGAAATTCTCCGACCCCACGCAGGATCGGAGAATCGCCCGAGGCCGACGAAAATCCCGCCCCCGCCACGGCAGAAATTCTCCGCCACCCGGGAATTGGCGGGGTCGGGAATCGCGCCACGTCGAGCGGCGAGCCCCCTGCGGTGATTCTCCGGCCCGCGATGGGCCGAAGTCCCGCCGCTGAGAGGCCTCTCCCGCCGCTGAGGTTTGAACCACCTCTGGTGGCGGCGGGATCGGCGGCGAGAGCGGGGTCCTGGGGGGGGGGGGGGGGGCGCAGGGCGATCGGACCCCGGGGGGTGCCCCCACGGTGGCCAAGCCCGCAATCGGGGCCCACCGATCGGCGGGCGGACCAGTGCCGTGGGGGCACTCTTTCTCTTCCGCCGCCGCCACGGCCTACACCATGGCGGAGGCGGAAGAGAATCCCCCAGCGCCGCTGACGTCACCACCGGCGCATGCGCGAACCGGTGAAGACCTTTCGGCCAGCCCCGGCGGCGGGCGTCAAAGGCTGTTGGTGCCGGTTTTGGCGCCAGTCGGCGTGGTGCCAACCGCTCCGGCGCGGGCCTAGCCCCCAAAGGTGCGGAGAATTACGCACCTTTGGGGAGGCCCGACGCCGGAGTGGTTGGCGCCATTCCGCTACGCCGGTACCCCCCCCCCCCCCCCTCCCTGCCGGGTAGGGGAGAATCCCACCCCATGTTCTCAGATCTACACTGTCATGCCTCCTCAGAATCTTCTGTTTCAATAAGATCATATCTTGTGCTTCTAAATTCCAATGAGTATGGTTCCAACCTGCTGAACATTAGCTCAAGGCAACCTCTTCATCCCTGGAATCAAACTAATGCACCTTCTCTGAACTGCTTCCAATGCAAGTTGAAGAAGATTGTGGAGTCATTTGGTCATTTACAGCATAGAAGGAGGCCATTTGGCATATTGAGCTCATTCCGGGCTCCTGCAGAACAGTCCAGTCAGTTCCATTCCCTGCTTGATCCCTGTAACCCTGTAAGTTTGTTTCCTTTAGTGCATATCCTTTTGAAAATTATTGATTCTTTTCCTTCCACCATGCTTGTGGACAATGAGTAATCATAGAATGTTTTCAGCTCAGAAATAAACCATTAGGCCCGTCTTGTCTATGCTGGCTCTGAGAAGCTCAAATACTGAGTGTGTTATGCTTAAATAAAGTAACTTCCAAATGTGGAATCTGCTTCAAACCATTGAACAGACAATCCAAAGGGACATTTTGTACAGGCCTGTCACTGGTTTTACTTATTGTAATCATGAGACAAGGTGACCCTGGAAGATTAACCTGTCCTGAGTATGAGCCTGTGAGATTGAACCAGTGTGGATATAACCTCTCTGAAAGGCCTGGGAATTCCAGTGGTGGATCAGGAACAGGCAATCATTGAGGCAATAGGAAGTTGTAAGGATCACAATCACATTAATTAATTCACCATTGAATAGGTTGTATTTCACACGGTTGCAAAAGTGCATGGAACCAAATGCTGTTAAGTTGACCTAAATTGGGAGATTTCAGGAAATGAGAAGTCCACCCACGTACAGTGAAAAGCATTTCAGAAGTTGATCTAGGGAAATGAAATATGGTTTGCAAATAAATGCAAAGCTCATAAGTGAAGGGCGGAAGAGGCAAATTGTGGAGGCTCTGACCACAATGTTCCAATTCTCCTTGAATTAGATTCTGAAATGGTCCAATTAGATTGGAAGTTGACAAATGTTGCACTGTGTTTCAAGAAAGAAGGGAGAAAGAATATAGACGAATTAGCCTAACACCAGTTGTTGGAAAAGTGATAGACTCTATGATTAAGGAAGTCTTAACAATACATTTAGAAACGCATAGTATGATTAGAACAAGTCAACATGGTTTTACTAAAGGGAAATCCTGTTTGACAAATGTATTACATATTTTTGAGAATATAACTAGGAGGATAGATAAAGGAGAACTAGTAGATGTAGCATACCTGGATTTCCAAAAGGTTAATAGGCAAGATAAGAGCTTAAGAGAGTTGGGGCAGCACGGTGGCACAGTTGTTAGCATTGTTGCCTCACAGCATCTGGGACCCGGGTTCAATTCTGTGTGGAGCTTGTACTTTCTCCTCGTGTCTGCGTGGGTTTCCTCCGGGTCCTCCGGTCCTCCCATAGTCCAAAGATGTGTAGATTAGGTGGATTGGTCATGCTAAATTGCCGCTCAGTGAGTTTATAGAGATGTACAGGTTTGGTGGGTTTACGGGGATAGGGTATAGCAATGGGCCTAGATAGGGTGCTCTTTCAGAGGGTCGGTGCAGACTCCATGGCCTCCTTCTGCCCTGTAATGGTTCAATGTTTCTAATATTTTAGCATCGATAGAGGATTGGTTAATGGATAGAAAGCAGAGAGTGGGCATGAATGGTTCTTTTTCACGTTGGCAAGCAATGAGCAGTGAAGTGCTGCAAGAATCAGTGCTGGAGCCTCAGGTATTTACAATCAGATAAATGTTTGCTGATTCTACAAAGTTAAGGGGAAAGGTAAACGGTGGGGAAGACAGGCTGCAAAGAGTAAGGTGAAGTGAGTAGGCAGCACGATTGCAGATGGGTGTAATGTCGGGAAGTGTGAAATTATTCACTTTGGTTGTAGAAATAGAAAAGCAGAAGATTTTTTAATAGGTGTGAAACTCGTAAGTGTTGATGTTCGAAGAGACTTGGGTATGCTCAAAAGAAATGCAGAAAGTTAGCATGCGGGTAAAGCATGCACTTGGAAAGAAATTGCATGTTGGCCTTCAATAAAGGGGATTGGAGCACAAGATAAAGAAACCTTACAATTGTAGAGGGTTTAGTGAGACTGCATCTAGAATACTGCATGCAGCTTTGGTATTCACAGTTAAGAAAGATATACATAATTGGAGGCAGTATAACTAAGGTTCACTAATTTGGGATGAGGGGGTTGTCCTCTGATGAGAGGCTAAGTAAATTGGGTTTATATTCTCTGAAGTTTAGAAGAATGAGGTCTCATTGAAACCTGCAATGTTCTGAAGGGGCTTGATGGGGCAGATTTTATACCCTGGTCAGGGGACACCGTCTCAGGATAAAGGGGCCAGCCTTTTAGGATTTTAGGATTGAAACAAGGAGAAATTACTTTACTTAAAGGGTTGTGAATCTTTGTATTTCCCTACCCCAGAGGGTTGTGGATGTTCTATCGTTCAATACATTTAAGACAGGGATAAGTAGAATATTGGTGTCTCAGAGAATTTTTAAAAAAAAAGTATTTTTATTAAGGTTTTGCAGAATTTTTCATAATAAAACAGTAGTAACCATAATAACAAAACAAACTAGAGTGAACATTAACATAGTACAAAAAGAGAATATACAATAACAATTAAATAGACATTACCCCACGCAACCCAGTCTTCCCAAACCATTGAGTCTCTCCACATTAATAAAATCCGTCTCCGGGCTACTGGGGAGCCAAAGGCCAAGACGTCGGCCTGGTGTCTCAGACAATTAAAGGATATGGGAAGCGGATGCGAAAGTGGAGTTAAAGTCCAGGATCAGCCACAATCGCACTGAATGATGGAACAAGCTTGACAGACCATATGGTCTCCTCCTCCCATTTCTTGTGTTCTTGTGACACTTCTGTTTAAAAAGGGGAAGGTGGGTGGGGTAAATCTGGAATCTGTGGACCTGTCAGCCGAATGCAATGAAGTTACTGTGAAAATCCCCTAGTCACCACATTCCGGCGCCTGTTCGGGGAGGCTGTTACGGGAATCGAACCGTGCTTCTGGCCTATCTTGGTCTGCTTTCAAAGCCAGCGATTTAGCCCTGTGCTAAACAGCCCCTTTTTTTTTTGCTGCTTTACAACCCTCTGTGTGCACTCTTTTTATCCATGGATCCCTTTGATCCTTGATTCTGGTAGGATCTTGCTGTCATTGGCATGTTACTTTGGACTGATTTTTTTTGGTTGTAAAATTGAACTGCATTTTCAAACAATAGAGCCACTGAACTGTGCCAGACTGCAGTCCTCATGAGTTTGACATGCCTCTGATCTGATGTCAGTAGCAAATATCCTTCCTTTTGTGCATGTCAAAATCATTTGGATAAATGGAAACAAAAGAGGTTCAGCTGCACAGCACTACTGTGTCTCACCAATCTGCAAAGTGTCAATTTACACCCATACAATACTTTCTGAGCTGCCTTCATACACCTCTTAATACAATGATGTCCAATATATTGGTCATTTGAGAATCCAGATATTGCTAATTGCATTTATGATTAGTAAAATAAAAGAATAAGCATTTATCTCCATATTGGCATGGTATATGAATGTTTATCATAGTTTTTGTGTATGTTTATAGGTTAAAATGGAAAAAGCAAGCATTTTTTGATTCAGTCTTTAGTTCCCAGTATATAGAATGGTGTTACTAAATAAATCTACACATGTGAAGTATGTTTATGTGGATATGAGAATGTACCCAAATTGATTTTAACCAGTACTTGTGCAAGTGGCTAAAACAATGTCTTTGGAGCTACACGTGGCTAGTCAGTAATTTATTTTAGATAAAGCTGCTTAATCCCTTTATCCTGTTCCTCAATTTCTTTTAATGTGGGACCTTATCAAATGGCTTCTGAAAATCTCATTTCAGCTCATTGATATCAGTAGTTTGCCATCACAGAAGTTAGACTTTAATTTCCTTATTCAGCCACTTCTTTTGATGCCCAGTTTAGTAAGTGGATTTGCCCAAGGGACTTACAGTGGAATTGAAATTCTTCACTGTCAACCTTGTTTTAAAAAGATTTAATCCAATCAAAAATCCAAAGGATGAAACTTCACTTTTTAAAAATAAAAAAGTCTAATTTGAAGTCTTGGAGTACTTTTCCATGTAATCCTGTTTACTGGTTATGTAATGGCATTATTTATGTCATGCCAACATTTTTTTTGGGATCTACTGGAGCGGCCTTTTGAGACTACACCAGTTGCCATCTCCAGATGCAACTGATGGTGCGCAGACCCAAATCTCATAACTGAGAAATGCTTTGCGTTTCTTTAGTTTCTTACCACGTCTCAGCAATATATGAATGTCCTTCACATGCATTGAGCGTCTCTGAAGTGACTGTTACGCGAGTAAAATCAGTAGCTGCTGTGTGAATAGGATTCCACAGCCCTAGCTTCCAGTTACTCTTCCCGATGAAGAGGAGACTGCATTAGCTTATCTCTGGAGTTTTCAAAATTAAAAAAAACAAACATTTTTTCCATTTAAGGGGCAACTTAGTTTGGCCAATCCACCTACCCTGCACATCTTTGGGTTGTGGGGTTGAGACCCATGCAGACACGGGGAGAATGTGCAAACTCCACGTGGACAGTGACCCGGCACCGGGATTGAACCCGGGTGCTCGGCACTGTGAGTCAGCAGTGCTAACCACTGAGCCACCTTGCCGCCCACCATCTCTGGAGTTGGTGGTTGAAAAACTAATGTTGATCAGGACCAATGTTTCCTCTGAACTGCGTGAGTTCATGATTGCGCAGAAGCCTAGAACTTAACCAAACAGGCCACGCACAGAAAGCCATTCCTTTTAGTTCTGTATATGCATTGTGTGCTGATCAGACTCTCTGCTCAAGTCCTCAGGTGGCCAGGCACTAGAAATACTGCAGCACCTCTGCTCCAATGACTTGGATGTTCCTGTGGGACACATTGTGCACACAGGAATGCTGAATGAACGGGGCGGCTACCAGAATGACTGCAGCGCAGTGCGACTCAACAAACGCAGGTACTTGTTCACATGTCTGCTCAGAAGCCACTAAAGTTCGTCACCAGGGAATCACACATTGTCATTTGAAACCTGCCATCAGAATATTATTACAGCTTCCTTTACGTACAATGGCTGCAATAGTGTTTATTGAGGAAATGATCAGCAGAAAGTGTGACTGCTTCTGCTTCCAATCTTCTGCTACCATCCCACTCCTCAAAAAGAACAATGACTCTTGACTCTTTTGTTCTTGCAAACTACCACCTCCAACCTCCTTTTCCTCTCCAAATTCCTTTAGCATACTGTCAGCTCCCAAATCTGTGCCCATCTTTGTAGAATGTTTGACAGGTATGCTGATACCCAACTATCCCAACACCAAATCTCTTGATTCCACAGTCTCTTGTCAGACTTCTTGTTAGACACCCATACTAGATGAGAAAAATGTCCACCAATGAAATATTAGGAAGATCAAAGTCTTTGTTCTTGCCACAGACTTTGTTCCCTAATTACTTATTCCATCCCTTTCCTTGGCAGCAGCCTGAGACTGAACCAAACATCTGTAACCCTGGAGTCATATTTGACAATCTGTTGAGCTTCCAACTACACATCCGTGCCATTTTGAGACCACCTCTTTCATTTCTGTAATATCATCTGGCTCCATACCTGTCTCAGTTAATTTGCTGTTGAAACCCTTATCCATGCCTCTTGACTACTCCAAGATATGCCTGGCCAGCTTCTCTCATTATACTGTTCGTAAACTTGAAGCCAGCTACAACTCTGTTGCCAAATATCTTTCACATGAAGTCCCATTCACTCATCATCCCTATGCTCACTGGCGTTTATTAACTCCTGATGAACAACACCATGATTTTAAAATTCTCCAACCTCGTTTTCAAATTCCTTCATGGCTTTGCCTGATCTCTGTAATCTACTCCAGCCCCGTAGCCCTCCAATGTCTGGACTCCCCAATTCTGACATCTTCAGCATTCCCAATTTTGAATTGCTCCACCATTGATGTCGTGTCTTCCATCCTTAAAACTCTGTCTAATTCTCCTTTCTCTTAACATGCTTCTTAAACTTAGGGTGGCACGGTGGCGCAGTGGTTAGTGCCGAGGACCTGGGTTCGATCCCAGCTCTGGATCACGGTCCGTGTGGAGTTTGCCTATGCTCCTCGTCTCTGCATGCTCTCACCCCCACAACCCAAAGATGTACAGGGTAGGTAGATTGGCCAAGCTAAATTGTCCCTTAATTGGAAAGAGATTATTAGGAACTTTAAATTTAAAAAAAACACTCATCAGGTGCTCCTTAAACTTGCATCTTTAGTCAAACCTTTGGTCACGTACCTGACTAATGTCTTGGTGTCACATTTGGTTTGTTAATGCTCTTAAGAAACACTTTGGGATATTTTATTACATTAAATACAAGTTGTGTTTGATTTGGCAAGTAAAATGTTGCCACAGTACACTCCATGTACAAGGATAGGAACTTCGGCCTGCTTTGTTCAAAGAGGTCCAGTCGATATAAAGAGTGTCTAAATGTCGGAATGGTGGGTGTAGTTGAAAAATGCAAGTCCAGGAAGTGTTGGCCTTGTTCCCAAGTTTCACAGTGCACTTTGAGAAAACTTTGATATCTATGGAGACTTTGTGTTGACCTGTTGCTGGCACCTTCACATTCATTTTGCTATTTTGTCCCATCCCAGTCCATTACATGGTGATGTTTGACATGAGATGCTGAACTAATTTGAGAAGAGTTGAGATCTCTGTCCAAACAGGAGTAAAGTATATTGATTTTTTGCATTTTTCATTGTATTTGGCTTTGTTGACGCTTGCTGAACAAACTTAAAGAAGTCATTAATTTATTGCCAAATGTGTTGCGATTCTGCCTGCTGTCTTTGAAAAGTCTTCTATTTTTGCAAAGAGTTTTTGTGCCGTGTGTTGCAATTAAAACAATTTGTTCCCTGTTTATTGCTGACTTGCATAAACAGTGGGAATACTGTACCAGATTAAAGTCTTGCTTTAAAGGATATTCATTGAAACTGAACATTCAAATGGCAAAAGAGGAGAGGTCTCAGAAAAAAGGCCCCTCAGAGATGAACGTAATTGTGGTAATTAAATTGTAATCCTGCTTGTTGGAGCTCTTTGCCACACCTTTTGAGTAGAGTGAGCGGGGCAGTGAAGGTGTTGTGTTGACACCCCTCTCTGCAGTGATGTTGAGTCTTCTATGTGCTGTAAGGCGAGTAAATTTTGTTGGAATTAATATGTGCTTTTGTTCAATTCTCAGCTTCTTTATCATCTCTCCCACAGACCAGCAGGTACACTGTTGGTCTTGGCTCAAACAGCATATGCCCAAAGATAGTCAGCTACAGCTGGAGGATGTGACCTGGAAGTACACAGGTATTGCACACTTAGTCACATGCCACACCTAACTTGGCTGTTCTGAGAGCCATAAGTCACATTTTCACCTGTAACTACTTTCAGGACAGAGCACTTACTATTTCAGGATGGAGGGCTCTGATTTGAAAAACATTTGAGTCTTACCACGTCAGAAGAAATGTTTTCAGTAACTTCACAGCATTGTGTAAAGTTACTGAATACTGCATAGAGTCTCTATGGCACCAGCGTGAGAGTTAAACAAAGCAGTGTGAGGGAAAAGTCACAACAGAAACTTTGAGCAAGTTTTTTTTTCAGTTGATTACTTGCCTTTCCTACTAGAACCTTTTGAAATAAAATGAACTGCATTTGAGGCTGAAGTGAATGATTTAATTCTGTGACCTCAATAGCTCCACTTGAGCCAGGTGTTGACTTACACAATTGTTATATTTGAGAGTTTTAGCATCAGTGAGTCACACAGTTACTTTTTTTTTCCACTTTGAATTTTCTTTTATTTGAGCTACAGATTAAGGCTGATTGTATGGGGCATATATCACAGCATAATATAGTGCAGAAGAGGCCCTTTGTTTGGCCCATTGAGTCTGCACAATGAATGAAATACTCCTGACCTGCCTGCCTAATCCCATTTGCCAGCACTTGGCCCATTGCCTTGAATATATGACGTGCCAAGTGCTCATCCAGGTCCCTTTTAAATGACGTGAAGCAACCCACCTCTATCACCCTCCCAGACAGTGCAATCCAGACTGTTTCCACCCTCTAGGTAAAAAAGGTTTTTCCTCAAATCCTCCCCATAAACCTCTTGCCCATCATATTGAACTTGTGTCCCCTTGTAACTAACCCTTCAACTAAGGGGAACAGCTGCTCCCTATTCACCATGTCCATGCCCCTCATAATCTTGTAAATCTTGACCAGGTCGTCCCTCAGTCTTCTCTGCTCCGGCGAAAACAACTCAGGCCTATCTTCATAACTTAAATGATACATCCCAGGCAACATCCTGGTGAATCGCCTCTGCACCCCCTCCAGTGCAATCACATCCTTCCTATAATGTGGCAGCCAGAATTGCACACTAATTCAGCTGTGGCCGAACCAAAGCTCAATGCAGCTACAACATGACCTCCCAGCTTTTGTAATCTATGCCTTGATTGATAAATCATATACCTTTTTCATCATCCTATTAACCTGCCCTTCTGCCTCAGCACACCAGAATTGTTCCTCAGAATTTCCCAGTGTCAGGCAATTTATTGAATACTTCCTTGTCCCATAGATTCTGAAGTTCCAGGAAAGAGGACAGAGGATGGTTGATGAAGAAACTGGATTCATGACACTAGGAAAACACTGAGCATATTTGTTTTAAAGAATGCTCCAGATTCTTATCCATGTTGGCCTCAGCTTGAGTTCACAGGCAACCTTGTGACTGAAATGTGGTCCGTTAGAGTGTAGCATTCGGATCTAACTGAATCCTGTGTGCAAGTAGCTACTGAAGTTCTGTACTTGAGTTTTGAAGAGGTGACCAGGTGTGTAGATGAGGGTAGGTAACATAGAAAATAGATGCAGGAGTAGGCCATTCGGCCTTTTGAGCCTGCACTACCTTTCAATATGATCATGGCTGATCATGCAAATTCAGTATTGTATAACTCCTGCTTTCTCTCCATACCCCTTGATCCCTTTAGCCGCAAGGGGCATGTCCAGCTCCCTCTTGAATAAATCCCAACAAACTGGCCTCAACAGCTTTCTGTGATAAAGAATTCCACAAGTTCACAACTCTCTGAGAGAAGAAGTTCTTTCTCATCTCAGCCCTGAATGGCTTATTCTTAGGCTGTGACCCCTAGTTATGAATGTCCCCAACATCGGGAACATTCTTCCCGCATGTAGCCTGTCCAGTCCCATCAGGATTTTATATGTTTCTATGAAATCCCCTCATTCTCCTCAACTCCAGTGAGTACAAGCCCAGTCAATCCAGTCTTTCTTCATATGTTAGTCCTGCCATCCTGGGAATTAGTTTGATGAACATTCACTTGACACCCTCAATAGCAAGAATGCTCTTCCTCAAACTAGGAGATCAAAACTGCACACAGTACTCAAGGTGGGGCCTCACCTGCAGCAAGACATCCCCATTCCTATACTCAAATCCTCTCCCTATGGAGGCCAGCCTGCCATTAGCTTTCCTCACCGCCTGCTGTACCTGCATGCCGACCTTCAGCGACTGTTCCACAGTTTTCACAGTAACTTCTCTGCAGTGTTAATGTAAGCCTACTTGTGACAACAAAGATTATTTATTGGGTAGCACGGTAGCATAGTGGTTAGCACAATTGCTTCACAGCTCCAGGGTCCCAGGTTCGATTCCCGGCTTGGGTCACTGTCTGTGCGGAGTCTGCACGTTCTCCCCGTGTGTGCGTGGGTTTCCTCCGGGTGCTCCGGTTTCCTCCCACAGTCCAAAGATGCGCAGGTTAGGTGGATTGGCAATGCTAAATTGCCTTTAGTGTCCAAAATTGCCCTTAGTGTTGGGCGGGGTTAAAGGGTTATGGGGATGGAGTGGAGGTGTGGGCTTGGGTGGGGTGCTCTTTCCAAGAGCAGGTGCAGACTCAATAGGCCGAATGGCCTCCTCCTGCACTGTAAATTCTATGATCTCACATTAACCACATTTTATTGTATTTGCCCACTAAGCCAGCCTGTCCAATTCACCCTGCAGCCTCTTTGCATCCTTATCACAGCACACACTGCCACCTAGCTTAGTGTCTGCAAATTTGGAGATACAGAATGCAATTCCTTCATCCATATTATTAATGTATGTTGTGAACAGCTGGGGTCCCAACATTGAACCCTGTAGTACCCCCACTAGTCACTGCCTGCCACTCTGAAAAGGATTCTCTGCTCCTTGTCTGCCAACCAGTTCTCTAGCCACGTCAATACATTACCCGCAATACCATGAGCTTTAATTTTGCTTACTAATCTCTTGTTTGGGACCTTATCAAAAGCCTTTTGAAAGTCCAGATACACAACATCCATTGGTTCATCCTTGTCCACTCTACTGGTCACGTTCTCAAAAAATTCTGGAAGATTTATTAAGCATGATTTCCCTTTGGTGAATCCATGCTGACTTGGACTGATCCAGTCCTCGCTTTCCAAATGGTCAGTTATTTTATCCTTAATAATTGACTCCAGCATTTTCCCGACCACCGACTGCAGGCTAACCAGTCTATAATTCCCCATATTCTCTCCCTTTTTTTAAAAAGTAGGTTTACATTAGCTACCATCCAATCAATTGGAACTCTTCCAGAGTGTATAGAATGCTGGAAAATGATCATCAATGAGTCCATTATTTCTAGGGCCACTTCCTTAAGTACTCTGGGATGCAGAGCATCAGGCCCTGGGGTCTTTAATCCCATCAATTTCCCCAATACAATTTCCTGACTAATAAGGATTTCCTTCAGTTCCTCCTTCATGCTCGACCCTCTGTCCCCTAGTATTTCTGGAAGGTTATTTGTGTCCACCTTGGTGAAGCCAGATCCAAAGTATTTGTTCATCCGGTCTGCTATCTCTTTGTTGCCCATTGTGAATTCATCTGATTCTAAGTGTAAGGGACCCACATTTGTCTTCACCAGTCTTATTCTCTTCACATATCTATAGAAGCTTTTGCAGTCATTTTTGTTTTCTGCAAGCTTACTCTCATTCTATTTTCCCCATCTGAAATAAAACCCGCTGTCTTCCTTGCTGAATTTTAAATTTCTCCTTCAGGCTTGCTCCTTTTTCTGGCCAATTTATATGCCTTCTCTTTGGCTTTAACACTATCCCTGATTTCCCTGGTTAGCCATGGTTGAGCAACCTTCCCCGTGATACTCTTGCGCCAGACAGGGATGTACAATTGTTGAAGTTCATCCATGTGTTCTTGAAATGTCTGCCATTGCATATCCACCGTCAACCCCTTAAATATCCTTTACCAGCTTATCCTAGCCACTACACATCTCAAATTTGCTTTCTTCAAGTTCAGGACCCTAAACGGTGTTACTCACCACCTTATTGAAGAATTCTACCACACTATGGTCACTCTTCCCTAAAAGATCTCGCACCACAACTTTGCTAATTAATCCTCTATAATTGCACAATACCCAGTCTAGGATTTCCTGCTCTCTAGTTGGGTTCCTCGATTGGTCAGGAAAACCATCCCTTATACATTCCAGGAAATCTTCCTCCATCGCATTGCCACCAGTTTGATTAGCCCAATCAATATGCAGATTGAAGTCACCCATAATAACTTACTACATACATCTCTAATTTCCTGTTTGATGCCAACCTCAACCTCACAATTACTGTTTGGAGGTCTGTACTGTATACAACTTCCACAAATGCTTTTTGCCCTTTGGCGTTCTGCAGCTCCATCCATACAGATTCCACATTGTCCAGGCTAATGTCCTTCCTTACTATTGAGATAATCTCTTTAACTAGTAACGCAACCCCACCATCCTTTCCTTTTCTTATGTCTTTCCTGAATATTGCATACCCCTGGATGTTGAGTTCCCATCCTTGGTCACCCTGGAGTCAGGTCTCCGTGATCCCAATTACTCATATCCATTAATGATTGTTGGCGCAGTTAAATCATCAACCTTTTTACAAATGCTCTTCACGTTGAGACACCGAGCATTTAGGCTTGTTTTTTTTTTTTGTTACATTTATTGCCCTTTTAGAATTATGATGTAATGTGGCCCTTTTTGATTTTTGTCTTTTGTTTCTCTGCCTTCCACTTTTCCCTTTACTCCTTTTGTTTCTGTTGCCACCTTAGTTCCCTCCGACTTCCTGCGACGGTCATCATCCCCCTGCCATATTAGTTTAAACCCTCCCCAACAGCACTAGCAAACATCCCCTAGGACATTGGTTCTGGTCCTGCCAAGGTGCAGACTGTCCGGTTTGTATTGGTCCCACCTCCCCCAGAACCAGGAATTTGAATCCCTCCCTCAAGCCACATATTCACCTTGGCTATCTTGCCATTCCTATTCTGACTAGCACTTGACACTGGTAGTAATCTTGAGATTACTATGTTTGAGGTCCTGCTTTTTAGTTTAACTCCTAACTCCCTACATTCAGCTTGTAGGACCCCATCCAGTCTTTTACCTATATCGTTGGTGCCTGTATGCACCACGACAGATGGCTGTTCACCCTCCCCCTTCAGAATACCCTGCAGCCGCTCCGAGACACCCTTGACCTTTGCCCCGGGAGACAAAACACCATCTTGGAGTCTCATTTGTGGCCACAGAAACGCCTATCTATTCCTCTCTGAATCTCCTATCACTATAGCTCTGCCACTCTTTTTCCTGCCCTCCTGTGCAGCAGATCCAGCCACGGTGCCATAAACCTGACTGCTGCCACCATCCCCTGGTGAGCCATCTCCCCCAACAGTATCCAAACGGTATATCTGTTTGGGAGGGAGATGACTGCAGGGACCTCTGCACTGCCTTCCTACTCTTCCTTTGTCTGGTGGTCACCCAATCCCTATCTTCCTCAGTACTTTTTACCTGCGGTGTGATCAACTTACTGAACTTGCTATTCACGATTTCTTCAGGATCGTGGTTGCTCTGAAGTGAATCCACCTGCAGCTCCAGAGCCGGCAAGCGGTCTGACAGGAGCTGCAGTTAGACACACTTCCTGCATGTGAAGGAGTCAGGGACACCGGATGGGTCCCTGAATTCCCACATCGCACAGGAGGAGCATGACACTGGTCTGGGATCTTCTGCCATGACTTGACCTTTAAGTTAACTTTCCAACAACGCCAAGAGAGAATAAGAGAAAATAAAATAGAAAAAAAAAAATAAAAACTACTTTCTAGTCACCAGCCAATCACTTACCTGCTGGCTGTGATGGCACAATGACTGAGTTGACTTCTCTCAAAATCCTCTTCTGCTGCCTCTGTTGGATGACCTTCCTCCTGTTTGTCACTGGAGGGGTTCTTCAACTACCCACAGAACAGTCTGAGGTGACTGAGTTGACTTCTCTCAGAATCCTCTTCCGCCTCCTCTGCTGGATCTAGTGCAGTTGATGTAGTTTATATGGATTTCAGCAAAGTCTTTGACAAGGTCCCACATGACTGGGACTGCTTTAGTGACTGGAAGCCAGTGTCCAGTGATGCACCACAGGGATCTGTGCTGGGTTCCCACGAGCCCAAGAAAAATTACCTACTCCCAACAACAATAATAACCAGTGCTTTCCCCACCCCCCCAAATAGCTGATGGTGAATGATTTATTTTTTCTAAGATCAAAACATGTATTTGCAAGAATGTTGCAACCATAGTCGTCTTGACATCAAGGCTGCATTTGACCAAGTATGTCAAGGGCAGTCAGGGCACTTAGAGACAGGAAGGACGTCACCGTGAATGCCATCTTATTGAGCAGTATGGCCGCTCCCACTAGCCCTCATTCTGTAACATGATTGATATGTCTGTCCTACCCAGCTTTTTCTTGCCCTCATGCAGTCCTTCTAGAACATAGAACATAGAACAGTACAGCACAGAACAGGCCCTTCGGCCCTCGATGTTGTGCCGAGCAATGATCACCCTACTTAAACCCATGTAACCCGTATACCCGTAACCCAACAATCCCCCCATTAACCTTACACTACGGGCAATTTAGCGTGGCCAATCCACCTAACCCGCACATCTTTGGACTGTGGGAGGAAACCGGAGCACCCGGAGGAAACCCACGCACACACGGGGAGGACGTGCAGACTCCACACAGACAGTGACCCAGCCGGGAATCGAACCTGGGACCCTGGAGCTGTGAAGCATTGATGCTAACCACCATGCTACCGTGAGGCCCTGATGGTGAATGATTTATTTTTTCTAAGATCAAAACATGTATTTGCAAGAATGTTGCAACCATAGTTGTCACTCTCTGTCGGGAGTGTCTCTTGGAGGAAGATTACATTGGTCTTCAGGCTTTTAAGATGGGCGAACACTCTGGATCATTTCACCATGGGATGGGATTGTGCCCCTCCCCCTCCTGCAGGGTCAACCAGTGGGTATACCCCTGCAATCCAGGGTTTCCCTTTGTTTGGGTGCTCTTTTAGATGCCCATGTTCTTGCTGTCACCATGTGTGACCTGTTGTAACCAGCGTTCTGCCCAATCCCCCCCTCCCCCCGGGCCTGTGTACCCCTCTCGTCTCCTTCTCCCTGTGGGCCTTGATGCTCTCCAGCAGGCCCACAGTGCAGAGTCTGCAATCACCGCTCTGGTTTTCCCCACTGCCTCCTTGAGGGGGGGGCAGGGCATCTGCGACCGCTGCTTTCACTGTTGTCATCATTCCCAGCTTGATCGCTTTCCTGTGCTTCAGGAGCTCCTGCTTTAGGAACTCCATCCACTGACTTATTGGTGGGTAGACCGGCATGGGTGTCGGTGACCCGGTTCGGTCAGCAATGTCTAGCTCTAACTCATTTCACGTGTTCACCGCCCCGGCTTTCCTCTCCTGGCTTCTGCTGGTTTTACCGTCTCTTTGGCCCCTTGGATAGTTTGAGGGCATCCCTGTGCGTTAATGATGATCTTGGAGAGAATGGGGGGGGGGGGGGGGTTTGCTAGCTTGGTGAACTACGTGCGGGCAATGTAATGTTTGGGGTTTTACTGTTTTACTGTTCTTTGACACTGGGTCCTCCGCGATCCTCTTCTCAGTTGTGAGCAAGGTGACTTCTCCCAGAATTAGAGAATTAGGTCTGTGCGCATTCAGGACCCTGACTTTCACGTTGCTTGCCATTTTAACACATGACCCTGCTCCCATGCCCGCATGTCTGTCCTTGGCCTGCTGCAATGATCCAGTGAAGCTCAACGCAAACTGGATGAACAGCATCTATTTTTTGGTTAGGCACGCTACAGCCTTCCGGTCTCCGCATCGAATTCAACAACTAGCTCTGCCCCACCACGACTCCTTTGTTTTCATTCCATTTCATTTTAATTATCTTCTATCTTTTATTTCTTTCTTGTTGTTATTTATATATATTTCCCCCCCACTCTTTCCCCCTATCTTATCCCCCCTTTCCTTACCTTTTCTCCCCTTTGCTTCTTCCTTCCCTCCTTTTTTTCCATTTTACCTCTCTCCCACCCATGTACCCCTCCCCACCACTTCTACATCTGTCACAGCTTACCCCCTGATCTTAGTTTCTCTGTTTAGCCTTTCGCACATTTTATTCTCTCTGGGGACTGCCCATTAGTACTCTTTTCCCTTGGTTTCTGTGGCTATGACTCATCTTTCATTCTCTCACTCCACAGTATAAACATCTCCCACTTTCTATGCCTTTTAGCTTTGACAAAGGCTAGACTCGAAACGTTAGCTCTTTTCTCTCCTTACAGATCCTGCCAGACCTGCTGAGATTTTCCAGCATTTTCTCTTTTGTTTTCTCCCAGACTTCTCCTCAGTTACTTTTCACTACTGCTCTCTGTTGGTTGCTCTTTGACACTTGGTCCTCCAAGGTCCCCTTCTCCGTTGTGGTGAACAAGCTGACTTCTCCCAGAATCGTCACCCCCCCCCAGTTATTACATATGATCCAGATTTCTCAGGTTGTGGATAATTTCTTGTTCCACTTGAATCCTGTAGTAATAAAAGGTTATAGTTCTGCTTCTCCATATTGACACTGTCCCATAGCCTAGAAATCAGGTGACCGGGTTCCAGATTTCACCAAGGATCCAGGATCTGTTATATAACATTTTGTGACAACTAATGACTGCCTATTTTTACACCAATAGAATTGCAGTCATTTAGTATTTCCTGCTCTTACTGACTGCTAGGTGACCAATTCCTTTGGACAACTTGCTTCTGCCATTTTATTTTTGACCTTGCTTTCTGGAAAGTGTTGGGAATCTGCTACTGTCACCGGAACAGCAGATCACTTACTTCATAGACACTGCAGGCTTTAGCTTGTACTTAGCTCTGTCTAAGGAAGCAGGTTTAAACAGTAGGCTGCTTGCTATCACAAAGATCTCTACTACTATGTGGATGAATTGGCAGGGTGGAAATTATGCTTAAACTCTGTAGTACTCAAATGTAACTCCTCTCCGGTCCTATGCCCAGTGCTGGACACAGACATTCACAAACTTGATATAGCTTGGAGGTGAGTATAGCTCACAGAAAAGTCATGTCGTCAATCCTTAGGGTCATAGGTCAGAAACATCAGGACAGGTGCCTGTAAAGTGATTTTGTAAAGCTATATAAAATGTTAAAAGGTACAGAGAAGATATTTCCCAAAAAAACCCTCAAACTGAATGTCAAAAGTAGATGCCACATTTTAGGATTTCTTTAAAAGCATATTGCCACAGGGATGATTTGGTGTAGAGTTTCACTTTTATGTATTGGTTTTTAACTAGCTCAGCTAGGTGGTTAAATACTAAACATTAGTGTTATTGCATAATTTCTTTAAAAACAAAGAAATTCTTCAGCCTTTCTTGCTAGTCAGTAAGCAACTTTCACCCAGACCATGCAATAGAACAAAGAGTATAGAAGGAGGCAGTAGTCTGTCCACAGGCAGAGCAAAAAAGGTAACAAGTACGAGAAGGGAGGTGGTCAATGCAGGACTGAGGGCGTTGTACCTAAATGTGCACAGTATACGGAACAAGGTAAATGAGCTAGTTGCGCACATTGAAATTGGCCGATACGATGTTGTGGGCATCAGAGATGTGGCTGCAAAGGGATCAAGGATGGGTTCTAAATATCCACGGATAGTGTCCTATCAAAAGGACAGGTAGATGGGCAAAGGGGGCAGGGTTGCATTGTTAGTATGGAATGAAGTTAAATCGATGACGAGAAACAATATAGGATCAGAAGGCATAGAATCTCTGTGGATAGAGTTGAGGAATCGCAAAGATAAAAAGACCCTGAAGGGAGTTATGTACAGGCCCCCGAGCAGTAGTCAGGATGTGGGGCAGAAAATAAATCAGGAGATAGAAAAGGCATATAAAAAAGGCAATATTGCAACAATCATGGGGACTTCAATATGCATGTGGATTGGGAAAATTAGATTGGTAGTGGATCCCAAGAAAAGGAATTTGTGGCATGTCTGAGATTTTTTTTTGGAGCAGCTTGTGACAGAGCCGACTAGACAACAGGCAATTCCGGATGTAGTGATGTGTAATGAGGCAGACTTTATTAGGGAACGGAAGGTGAAGGAACCCTTAGGGAGCAGTGAACACAATATGATAGAATTTACCTTGCAGTTTGCGAGGGAGAAGCTGGAATCAGATGTAATGTAATTACAATTAAATAAGGGTAACTACAAAGACATGAGGGAGGAGCTGGCTGGAGTTGATTGGAAAAGGAGCCTAGCAGGGAAGACAGTGGAACAGCAATGGCAGGGGTTTTTGGGGGTTATTAGGGAGGCACAACAGAAATTCATCCCAAGGAGGAGGAAACATGCTAAGGGGAGGACAAGGCACCTTATAGGAAGGATGTGGAAGCATTGGAAAGGGTACAGAGGAGATTTACAAGAATGTTGCCTGGTATGGAGGGAAGATCATGGGCGGGATTCTCCGTTGCCCGTCGTAACGCGGGTTTCCGGCGAGAAAAATCGGTGTTAATCACTCACTCCGGCGTCGGGGCCTTCTTTTAAGCTGGCAATCTCCGTTCCCGGAAGGGCCAGCAGCTGACTGACGCGATACGCGTCAGTTTCACCAGCTGCGGAAGTGGTGAGACCCGGCGTTTTTTGGAGGAGGAGGAGGAGAGAGACAGACCCGGCATTTGGGGGGGGGGGGGTTCCGGCATTTGGGGGGGGGGTTTCTGGCATTTGGGGGGGGGGGGGTTCCGGCATTTGGGGGGGGGGGGAGGTTCCGGCATTTGGGGGGGGGGGGAGGTTCCGGCATTTGGGGGGGGGGGAGGTTCCGGCATTTTGGGGGGGGGGGGGGTTCCGGCATTTTGGGGGGGGGGGGGGTTCCGGCATTTTGGGGAGGGGGGGGGGTTCCGGCATTTTGGGGGGGGGGTGGGGTTGCGGCATGGGGGGGGGGTTGCGGGCAGTGGCGTGCAGAGAGGGGGGGCGACGGATGCCCGGGGCCAACGCACCGTCGCCCCCCCCTCTCTGTACGCCGCTGCCCCCTACCCCAACCCCCCCCTCACCACCCCTACCTCCCTCCCCACCATCCCTACCCCCCTCCCCACCACCCCTACCCCCCACCCCTACCTCCCTCCACACCACCCCTACCTCCCTCCCCACCACCCCTACCTCCCTCCCCACCACCCCTACCTCCCTCCCCACCACCCCTACCTCCCTCCCCACCACCCCTACCTCCCTCCCCACCACACCTACCCCCCTCCAACGCCGCCCCCCATTTCTCGCAACGCCGCAACCCCCCCCCCCCCCCCCCCTCAACGCCGGGTCTCCCCCCCCCCTCAACGCCGGGTCCCCCCCCCCCTCAACGCCGGGTCCCCCCCCTCAACGCCGGTACCCACACCCCGTCCCCCTCCCTCTGAAGGCCGGTACCCACACACCCCCCCCCCCCTCTCTCCTCCCCCCCCCCCTTCCTTCCTCCGTTAGTGGGGGGGGGGGGTGCGGCGTTAGTGGGGGGTGGGGGGGTGCGGCGTTGGAGGGGGGTAGGGGTGGTGAAGGGGGTAGGGGTGGTGAGGGGGGGTTGGGGTAGGGGCAGCGGCGTGCAGAGGAGGGGGGCGACTGATGCCCGGGGCCAACGCACCGTCGCCCCCCCTCTGCACGCAGCTGCCCCTACCCCAACCCCCTCCCCTCACCACCCCTACCCCCTTCACCACCCCTACCCCCCTCCAACGCCGCACCCCCCCCACCCCCCACTAACGCCGCACCCCCCCCACTAACGGAGGAAGGAAGGGGGGAGGAGGAAGGAAGGGGGGAGGAGGAAGGAAGGGGGGAGGAGGAGGAAGGAGGGGGGAGGAGGAAGGAAGGGGGGGGAGGAGGAAGGAAGGGGGGGAGGAGGAGAGAGAGGGGGGGGTGTGTGGGTACCGGCCTTCAGAGGGAGGGGGACGGGGTGTGGGTACCGGCGTTGAGGGGGGGGACCCGGCATTGAGGGTGGGGGGTTGCGGCGTTGCGAGAGATGGGGGGCGGCGTTGGAGGGGGTAGGGGTGGTGGGGAGGGGGGTAGGGGCGTTGGAGGGAGGTAGGGGTGGTGAGGGGGGGTGGTTGGGGTAGGGGGCAGCGGCGTACAGAGGGGGGGGCGACGGTGCGTTGGCCCAGGGCATCCGTAGCCCCCCTCTCTGCACGCCGCTGCCCCCAAACCCCCCCCCCCCGATGCCGCAACCCACCCCCCCCGAAGGCGCAACCCACCCCCCCCCCCCCCCCGATGCCGCAACCCACCCCCCGGATGCCGCAACCCCCCCCGGATGCCGCAACCCACCCCCGATGCCGCAACCCACCCCCCGATGCCGCAACCCCCCCCGATGCCCCCCCATGCCGCAACCCCCCCCCGATGCCGCAACCCACCCCCCCCCCGATGCCGCAACCCATCCCCCCCCCCACCCCCCCGATGCCGCAACCCACCCCCCGACACTGAACGGCGTCAACCATCATCAATGGTTGACGCCGTTTTAAAGCAACTGTGATTTTCGCCGACGTGACCCGTGGCCACGTCGGCGGGACTTCGGCCCATCCGGGCCGGAGATTTGTGGACACTTAAAAAAAAATGAAATCCCGCCGGCGCCAGCTGTTTTCAGAGGCTGCCGGCGGGATTTGCACAACGCCGGTTTTTGGCCGGTGGGAGATTTAAAAACCCTGCGGGAGCGGAAATAACGCCGCTGCCCGCCGATTCTCCGACCCTGCGTGGGGTCGGAGAATCCCGCCCCATATGAGGAAATGCTGAAGGACTTGAGGCTGTTTTCGTTAGAGAGAAGAAGGTTAAGAGATGACTTAATTGAGGCATACAAGATGATCAGAGGATTAGATAGGGTGGACAGTGAGAGCCTTTTTCCTCGGATGGTGATGTCCAGCACGAGGGGACATAGCTTTAAATTGAGGGGAGATAGATATAGGACAGATGTCAGTGGTAGGTTCTTTACTCAGAGAGTAGTAAGGGCATGGAATGCCCTGCCTGCAACAGTAGTGGACTCGCCAACACTAAACGCATTCAAATGGTCATTGGATAGGCATATGGACGATAAGGGAATAGTGTAGAGGGACTTTAGAGGGGTTTCACACGACGGCGCAACATCGTGGGCCGAAAGGCCTGTACTGCGCTGTAATGTTCTATGTTCTATGGCTGATGAAGAATGTCAAGGACAGCATAAAAGCAAAACAAAAAGCATACAAAATAGTGAGGATTAGTGGGAAGCTAGAGGATTGGGAAGCCTTTAAAAGCGAGCAGAGAACAACTAAAAAAAGCAATGGGGGGAGAAGATGAAATATGAGTGTAAGCTAGCTAGTAATATAAAAGAAGATAGGAAGAGTTTTTTTCAATACAAAAAAGGCAAGAGAGAGGCAAAAATAGACTTTGGACCACTGGAAAATGAGGCTGGAGAAGTAATAATAGGAAACAAGGAAATGGCAGAAGAACTGAATAGTTACTTTGCATTAAGCTTCACGGTGCCAGAGCTCCAGGAGAATCAGGGGGCACAGGTGAATGTGGTGGCCGTTACTAATGAGAAGGTTCTGGGGAAACTGAAAGGTCTGAAGGTGGATAAATCACCTGAACCGGATGGACTACACCCCAGGGTTCTGAAGGAGATAGCTGAGGAGATTGTGGAGGCATTGGTGGTGATCTTTCAAGAATCACTGGAGGCAGGGAGCGTCCTAGAGGACTGGAAAGTAGCTAATGTAACACTGCTGTTTAAGAAGGGAGGGGGGGCAGAAGATGGGAAATTATAGGCCGATTAGCCTGACTTCGGTCATTGGCAAGATCCATTATTAAAGATGAGATTGTGGAGTACTTGGAAGTGTATGATAAAATAAAATAAAGTGTATGATTCAGCATGGCTTTGTCAAAGGGAGGTCATGTCTGACAAATCTGTTAGAGTTCTTTGAGGAGGTAACAAGGAAGTTAGACAAAGGAAAACCAGTGGATGTGATTTCTTTAGATTTCCAGAAGGCCTATGATAAGGTGCCGCTCAGGAGACTGAAGTGCCTTTGACAACGTGCCACATAGGAGACTGAAATATGTTAAGAGCCCATGGTGTTAAGGGTAAGATCTGGCATGGATAGAGGATTGGCTGACTGGCAGAAGGCAGAGAGTGGGAATAAAGGTTTTTTTATTTCAGGATGGCAGCCGGTGACTAGTGGTGTGCCTCACGGGTCGGTGACCACAACTCTTCACAATATACATTAACGATATGGATGAAGGAACTGAAAGCACTGTTAAGTTTGTCGACGATGTAAAGATACGCAGAGGGACAGGTATTATTGAGGAAGCAGGGGTCTGCAGAAGGAGGGGCTATGAGAGTGGGCAAAGAAGTGGCAGATGGAATACAATGGAAAAGTGTGAGGTTATGCACTTTGTAAGGAGGAATGGAGGCATAGGCTATTTTCTAAATGGGAAAATGCTTAGGAAATCAGAAGCACAAGTCTTTGTTCACGATTCTCTTACGGTTAACGTGCAGGTTCAGTCAGCAGTTAGGAAGGCAAATGTAATGTTGGCATTCGTGTCGAGAGGGCTAGAGTACAAGAGCAGGGATGTACTTCTGAGGTTGTATAAGGCTCTAGTCAGACCCCATTTGGAGTATTGTGAACAGTTTTGGGCCCCGTATCTAAGGAAGGACGTGCTGGCCTTGGAAAGGGTCAGAGGAGGTTCACAAGAATGAAGGCTGGAATGAAGAGCTTGTCGTATGAGGAATGGTTGAGGACTCTGGGTCTGTACAAGTTGGAGTTTAGATGGATGAGGGGGATCTTATTGAAACTTACAGGATACTGCAAGGCCTGGATAGAGTGGACGTGGAGAGGATTTTTCCACTTGTAGGAAGAGCTAGAACCAAAGGGCACAATTTTAGACTAAAGGGACAATCCTTTAAAACAGAGATGAGGAGGAATTTCTTCAGCCAGAGGGTGGTGAATCTGTGGAACACTTTGCCGCAGGAAGGCTGTGGAGCCACATCACAGTGTCTTTAAGACCGAGATAGATAGGTTCTTGATTAATAAGGGGATCAGGGGTTATGGGGAGAAGGCAGGAAATGGGGTTGAGAAAATATCAGCCATGATTGAATGGCGGAGCGGACATGATGGACCAAGTGGCCTAATTCTGCCCCCATGTCTTATGGTCTTATTGGGATGTATCTCATCCTTTCTGGCTGTGGGCAGAGGCAAATAGAGACCTAGACATGAGTAATTTGACAAATCTGCAAAGGCAGTAAAGCCAATCAGTATTTTTACTCCAAAACCCATGTGAGAAGCTTTGGACAGATTCACAGGAAGAAAACAGGATAAAGAGTCTTTTTAATATGAAGATTGACTCGGAAAATGTTGTGAGCTCATTGTTTTGTGGTATTACGTATTGGTTGATCTAAATGGGTTTGATAAAAGCAGTTGGTATTTCATTTCATCAAATTGTTCTGGCACAGAAGGGGGCCATTCATGCTAGTTCTTGACAAGAGCAATTTAGTTAGTCCCATTCCCCTGCCATTTCCCAGGAACCCTGTAAATGTTTTCCTTTCCGGTGCGTACCCAATTCCCTTTGGAAACCGTGATTGAATTTGCCTCCAACACACACCATGGCTATGCATTTGAGATTGTAATTAATTGCTCCATTAAAAAAGGTTTCCCTCGTGTCACCTTTAGATCTTTCTGTCAATTTGCTTAAATCTGTGACCTCTGGTTCTCAACCCTTCCACTAATGGGAACAATTTCTGTTTGTGTACTGTCTAGACTCCATGTGATTCTGACCACCTCTCAAATCTGTTCGCAACCTTCTCTACAAAGAACAGCCCAGCGTCTCCATTTCACCCACCTAACTGAGGTTCTTCATGCCTCAAACCTTCCTAAAGTGCAGTGCCCACAATTGGGCACAACAGTCGAGGCAAAGGCAGTATTTTATAATTTCCTAGCTTTTGTACTCTATGCCTCTATTTATAAAGCCCAGGATCCCATATGCGTTTTTTAAAATGCTTTCTTAACCTGCCCTGCCGTCTTCAGCAATATGTACACATCCCAGATCTCTCTGTTCCTGCATCCACTTTAGAATTGTGCACTTTAGTTATATTACTTCTCCCTATTCTTTCTACCAAACTGTATCACTGCACACTTCCCTACATTAAACTTTAATCTGCCGCTTGTCCACACATTCCGCTAATTTTGTCTTATGTTCTCTTAATGTCTATCAATATTTTCCTCGCAATTACGATCAAGTTTTGTCATGAACAGTTTTTGAAATCACACCCTGCGCACCCAAGTCTAGATAATTTGTATAGATCAAGAAAAGCAGCAGTCCTAATGGCGAATCCTGGGGAACCCTACTATACACATTTCTCCAGTCTTAAAAAAAAAAACAACTGGTCACAACTACACTCTACTTCCTGCCATTCAACCAACATCGTGTCCATGGTGCCACTGTACCTTTTATTCCATTGGCTTCAGCTTTGCTGCAAGGCCATGTTCACCACATCGACTGCATTACCCTGATCAATCCTCTCTCTTACCTCATCACAAAATTCAATCAAGTTGGTTAAACACAATTTCCCCTTAACAAATTTCTGCTAGCTTTTCTTAATCAATCCACACTTATCCAAGTGACTGCTAATATTGCCCCGAATTATTGTTTCCAGAAACTTTCCCAGCATGACAGTTAAATTGAGTAGCTTGTCATTGCTGGGTTTATGCTTGCACCCAAGTAGGATGTACTCCGCTGCAAATTCCCAGGGCTCAAATCTCCGCCATCGGGATGCTCCGTTTTGCTGGCAGCCCTACAATGGGAAACCCCATTAACCAACCGGTGAAACGGAGAATCCCGATGGCGTGCTGAACCAGAAATCTGGCACGACGGGACAGAAAAACCCGTCCCATGTATCTCTGCAATTTCTCGTTATTTCCAGTGAAATGAATCACTGAATGATTAGTTATCTGGCCACTTTTTATCATGCCTGGATTTTCCAAGAAGCTGCAGTCATCATTAGATTGCTGCTGTGTCCAAACATCTCCCCAACCTAATGTTGCTGCGCATTTCTATCGGGGTCTTCTGAACCCGGTATCCCTGAAATTCAGAGTACAGTGCCCCCAGAAATCTCTAGTGGATCATAAGAGTCAGGGGAAGACAAGACCCCTTTACAGCATACTTGCTATATGGCTAGTTTAAATGTCCAGTCTGCATGCTAGTCATTGAATGTTGGTGAATGAGTGTGTGTGGGTGATTATGGAAAAGACTGAGACCATTTGGCCCATCAAATCCACATTGGATCTCTGGAAAACAGCTAGTCAATCCCTTTGTCATCCTCAGTAGGCCTCTGAGAGTCCAAAGGAGCAGGGAACTGCCCGTCAGAAGTTGGAACTTCCACCGCAATTTTCAGTGGAGGTCTGCATGCCCACAGGTCCCAATGCGTAACTTAGTTGTATGTGCAGTATCCTCCAATCCATAGATTAGAAGATTTGGCCCATGTTTTTTTGCTAAATCTACCGTTGAAAACTGTTATGTGAAATACATTGTTGTCTAGTTCAGATCACAAAGTTGCAGCCCTGGGTTATGCTATTGCATGATTACATGTTTGGCAGTGTGAGCTCACCCCTGGATGTGATGTGTTTAGACCAGTTACAGGAGTGATTGGTACCATCTGCTGCAAAGAGTATCTACCCTAATAGACCCTAAACTCTTAACAGAAGACCAAAGAGATACTAGTTCTAATCAGCAAAAGGTAAATTTGTGGCACGTATTAGGAAGCTCTCTTTCACGCTATGTGAAACTAACCTCTGAATAGAATAGTAAAGTCAAAAGCTGTGGCATTATTTGAGAAACAGTTGGAGATTTCAGTGGATGCTCTAAGTTTATAAAAAGGCAGGCTTGTTGAATTTACTGTTAGGCAGTTCTGCTTGGATACTATCTACCTGTCCTTGGGCCACACTATGTGACCATAATATTGGGTTTAAAGTTTGGAATATGTCGGATACAAAATGACTCCGTGTGCAGCGAGCTGCTGAGAAAGTTCCAAAATATCTCACTTTATTCACTTCCTTCACTTGCAATTCCTCTCTTGAAGTTGCCAACATTACTGACTTCTAGATCCCAAGGCAATCTTGTCCACATGCATCCCTTTTTGAGTGAAGTAATTATATTGAAATTATTCGCTGCACCATTTCTGAGCGTTTTGGATCCTTATTTCGAATTTTAAAAAATATACTTTAATTCAAATTTGAACAATCACACATCACAATATTTACAACTGAAATAACCATGTAGCAAGCCCACCCACCTCCCCATCCCATTAGTAACAACTAGCTCTCCAAAATGTAATATAAACAGGCACCATCTCTTGTGGAACCCCTCACTCTTCCCCCTCGAGGCGAATTTCACATTTTCCAAGCACAGGAACTCCACTCCAAAGCAGATGGTAGAGATTCTGACCTCCACCCTAAAAGGACCTGCCTGCGAGCCATCAGTGAGGTGGAGACGAATACATCTGCCCCTGCACCCGTCTGCAACTCCAGCAAGCCTGACACCCTGAATATGACCACCAGGGGATTGGGTTCACATGTAAGATCACCGCCGAGGTGCTGAAGAACGACCCCAAAACATCTCCAACTTTGGGCAGGACCAGAATATTTGTACATGATTGGCTGGGCCCTTCCCACAACGCTCACACACATCCTCCACCGTTCAAACAACCGTCTCATCCTTGATTTTGTCAGATGCGCTCTATGTACCACTTTTAACTGAACCAGCCCAGCCACCTACATGAGGTTGAGCCATTCACCCTCCACAACACTCGTATTACAATCCCTCCAACACCTCCATCCCCAACTCCTCGTCCCACTTGGTTTTGACCCCCTCCAGAGACACTCTGACCTCCTCCAATATCCTCCCATAGCTCGCCAAGACAACTTCCAACACCCCCACTGACAAAACACTGTTCAACATTGAGGAGGGCGGTGCCGCCAGGAATGTTGGGCAGACCTTTTTTATAAAACCCCGCTACTGCATATACCTGAATCTCTCAACCCAAGGGACCCATATTGTGTCTCCAGCTCCTCCAAGGGCACAAATCAACCTTCTAAAAACAAGTACTTTACTTCCGCCAGCCCCCACTCCTCCCAACCCCGAAACCTTGCATCGATCTTCCCAGGCTCAAACCCATGATTCCCTTGGATTGGCATCATCTTCGACCCCACCCCCAATTTAAAGTGCTGGCAAAACTGCCTCCAACCTTTCAATGTGGCCACCATTACTGGGCTTCCCGTATACCTCCCTGGAGTAAACTGGAACGACGTTGTTGCTAGCGCCCGCAATCCCAACCCCTTACAGAAACCAGCCTCCAACTTCCCCATGGCATCTCTCACTCCCTACTCCAACCCCTCACCTATTAGACGTTTAGCTGCTGTAGTATAAAGAGTCAAAGGTTCTGCTGCTTATCCACAAAACACCTTTAATTTCCTTCAACAGACTTTGCACAAAACCTGAACATTACATCACCTGACCCAAGGGCCACCTGAAGCCCTTTTACATAATCAGTGTCAATTATTGGATGCTTACATAAATGGGACAACTAATTGGAATGTCTCTTAACCCATTACTTAACTGTCTCCCCTTCCTTGGAGGAAAAAAAATAATTAGGTGAAACAAAGTTACAAAAAACTCAAAAACACACACGCTATTCCCCCCCTCCTTTTTTTTTTCTCATTTTGTTTTTGGAAGAAGAAAAAAAACAGTCACAGAAACAGGCGCCCTTCTTTAACAACATCCAAAAGTTTCTGTGAACTAGCCCCTCTTTTTGTAAAACAGTCTGACAATTCATAGCTACTGTCAACCTATTTAATTTTTGCTATCTCCCCTCTGTCCAACAGCTGCTTCAAACTTGCAATGTCTATCCTTAACCTTTTTTCATTGACACTTTTGTAGAGTGCACATTTTCCCATAGGGATTTATTGTCAATGTGACATTCAATAGGTATATTTCCCAAATCCCCTAATCCCAAAATTTCTGTCAATATCTGAGATAGATAAAAGGCCATATCCACCGCCTCTACAAGGCTTAACGCCTCAGCAGCCAAAGTGCTTTTGACCACTCTCCTTATTGTCTTTGTTTCCCACACAAGAGGGCAACATTTACCATTGTTCCCAAAAGGAAAATTATAAAACCTCCTGCGCTTGAAACCCCATCATATAAATTTGCATAGGGCGCATCACTATAAACTGAGTTTCAAGTGCCTACGGTCACCTAAAACCGGGAATCTCAAAACACACGCCTGCATTTTTAGTTTGACCAACGCTTTATTAGTTCTTATTCTGTCTTCCACTTTAGGATCATTCATTTTTGTACTCAACTCTAAGACATCAAAACTCACTTCCGGTCTAGTCTGTCCACCTAACCAATTCAGTTGCCCAATTAAACTTCGCTGTTGCTCTTTTTCCATTTTTGAAACCACTGCGTATTTTTGTGAAACCCGGCCACGACTAATTGCTCTTGGACTGATGCTTTCCAAATAAGATTGCTGACATAAAGTTGCCCCTAACTTAGTCTGTCCGATTTCTAGTCCAATATATTTAAATGCACCGGAAGCTTGACTTCCAACTCTGAATTCTTTCCTCAAACCAGAGATTACAATAGCTTCAAAATTACTAGTCCCACCCCACAAAAAATCATCGACATGCATCATAAAAATGCCAGAAAGATTTCCTTTATCGTGTCAGTAAAACATTGCCGGATCTGCTTTCAACGGATAACAGCCTAACTTTAACAAAACTGACCTTACCGAAAAGTACCAGACTCTAGATGCACCATTTAATCCATATACACATTTCTTCAACTTCCAGAGTACCCCTTCTGTGTTAGCTGCCTCTTTCGGAGGACGGAGAAAAATGTCTCTTTGGAGCTGATGCCTCTGCAAAAAGGCAGCTTTTATATCTATAGATTTGCATTCCCATGCCTTTGTGGCTAATAGAGCCAAGAAGATCTTTAAAATAACCTTTCCTGCCGTAGGTGAATCTACCCTTAAATCCTGATCTTCTAAGTTTTCTTCAAATCCCCTTGCCACAAGCCTGGCCTTTGCCTTATAAGTTTCATCTGGAAGAACCTTTTCTGTACAAATCCATCTGTGGGGTAGAACTCTTTGCCACCTATCCGGTACTTCCGTGGATACCCCAAATTCACTCCAACTATGCAGTTCTTGCTGTTTGGCATCTTTGATAACTTTTTCATCTAATTTATTGGAAGCCACCAAAATCTCACGTGCATGTGGGCTTCTACTCCTATTAGTATTTGTAATCTTACTCATGTTCCGAGATCTTGATAAACTACGTCCCCTGTCCTTTCAATAGTTCTCGACCTTTTCCTGCAAACCTGTTCACTATCTGATGTACTATCAGAACTGACACTTCGTTTCTGTGCCCTGCATTTTTTGAACTTAATTTTCCCAATCCATTGTATTGACTCCCTCCCCTGAATGCTGTACATTCAACCAATGTTTATACTTTCCAGTGGCCTTCCCTGCTCTACTAATAACAGTTGCATCCTTCCATTGACTAGACCCTTCAGGCAAGTATGTCACCTTTGTACCAACATTTGGTATCAGAAGTGTTGTGTTCCTCTACATAAACTCTGTCTATATCAGTTAACTTGTCCTCGTGGATCTGTAACATGTGCCTACCTGATGACCCAAAATAACCTCTCCATCTCTATAAAAATGACTACAGTAGAAAGACTGGCAGGCACTGGAACAAGACAAGGAATAATTTTGACTGCCAAATTTAGCTTGTACCCTGAAAAAGCCCAAAATCTCTTAAGCCACCCCATTATATCCCCCACCAAAGCACCCGGAATGGAAATGTACAGCAGCAAACCATCCGCATACAGGGACAACCTATGTTCCACACCCCCTTATCCCCTTCCATTTTTCTGAGCACCTCAGCGCTCTGGCCAAGGGTTCAATTGCCAGTGCAAGCAGGAGGGGGGTCATAGGTCACCCCTGTCTCGTTCCCCTATGCAAAGGAAAGTAACCTGTGTTCATCTTGTTCGTACGCAAAGTTACCCTCGGGTCCTTGTACAACAACCGTACAAACTTAGGCCCATCCCAAACCTCTCCAATACAGCAATCAAAAGCTCCACTCCACACGGTTGAACACTCTGCATGCCACCACCTCCTTTCCTTCTGCTGGGGAGAGCACCACATTAAACACACATTAGACAACAACTGTCTTCCCTTCACAAACCTGTCTGCTTTTCCCCAAACCCCTTCGGGAGCCACCCCTCCAACCTAACCGCCAACACCTTTGCTGAAATCTTGGCATTCACATTTACCAACAAAATCAGCCTATACACCCACATTTTTTAGCAGCAATGAAATGGATGACTGTCCCATCGTCTCTGGCAGCACCCCCTTCGCCACCGCATCTGCAAACATCTCCATGAACTGCAGCGCCAACTTATCCAAGAATGTCTAATATAACTCCAACGGGAAACCATCCGGCCCGGTGCATTTCCTATCTGCGTCTTGCCTATCGCCACCCACATTTCCTCCATCCCCACTGGCTCCTCCAGCCCCGCCCTCTTATCTCTCACTTTGGCACATTCCAACTGTCCCACAAACTCCCTCATGTCTGACTCATCCTCCAGAAGCTCCAACTTATATAACTTCCTGTAAAACTCCTCATAAAGCTTACTCATCTGCTCTGATGCAGCCTCCTTCTCCCCCGTCCTATCCTGCCAACAAGCGACTGGTCATTTCCCCGTACTAATATACAACCCTCTTCGCCCGCCTCAACTGCCGAATTGCATTTCCTGTGGACAAGTCAAACCTCACCTGCAGCTCCATCTTCCTCACCTGAAGCTTTGGCTTCAGTTTTGTATACCTTCCATCTACCTTCAAAATTTACTCTCTCAACTGTTCCCGCTCCTCTATTACCACCTTATCCACCTGTGCCTTGAATGAGATAACCTCACCCCTCACTACCCCTTTCAATGTTTCTCACAACACCGACGGGGACACCTCCCCGATCCTGACATCCACATAATGCTTAATTACCCTGCCCAACAACCCCACATCCAGCCTCCAGGCTGGCCTCTGTGCCGGCCCCTTTTCCAGGACCACGTCCACCCAATGCGGAGCTTGGTCCGAGATACCAATCGCCGAAAACGTTGCCTGCCTCTCCCCCTCCAACAGTGCTCTACCCATCACAAAAAAAATATATTCTTGAATACACAGTGTGTATACATGAGAAAACTGAGTACTCCCTTTTCCTCGGATGTAGGAACCTCCATGGGTCTACCCCTTTCATCTCTTTCATAAACGCAACCAACACCCTCGCTCTCCCTGAGGGGGTCGAGGACCGAGGCTTAGACCTATCTATCTTCGGATTCAACACTGTATTCAAGGTAGATCCCCCCCTTAGTATTAACTGGTGTGTATACAAATCAGTTATGGCCACCAATATCCTCTTCATGAACCTTCCATCATTCCAATTGGGGCGTAGACACTAACCGGCACCACCAACCTACCTTCCAGTGCACCAGTCACTATTGTATACCTACCCCCCTGATCACTGCTTTCTCCATCTGAAAGTTTACCCTCTTACCCACCAATACAGCAACCCCC
This sequence comes from Scyliorhinus canicula, assembly GCF_902713615.1. Classification (NCBI taxonomy): domain Eukaryota; kingdom Metazoa; phylum Chordata; class Chondrichthyes; order Carcharhiniformes; family Scyliorhinidae; genus Scyliorhinus; species Scyliorhinus canicula. The sequence continues at coordinate 77,037,502 of NC_052154.1, read as the reverse complement.
CAGGCCCTACTATCGAAGCCTGAGTGAAATACCTGGCTTACCCAAACCTTCCTCAGCCTCACCTAATCCTTCCCCCTTAAATGTGCCTCCTGCAGCAGCACCATGTCGACTTTCAAACTCTTTACATACAAAAAAAACTCTTGTTCGCTTCACCGGTACCCCCAGCCCACCCAAATGGATGGGGCGGGTGTCTCATCCCTTCCCTCTACCCCCTGCCCTTTCTGTCAGTCATTAATACTGCTCCCGTCCTACCCCTAGTCGCTACACCCCCCTTCCCATAACCCCCCTGTCACTTCCTCTCAGAACCACCTCTCCCAGTATCATCCCCATCCCCCCCTTTTCACACTTCCCAGGCCCATTGAAACTTGTTCATACAGGTTTCAATGACTGTGGCCCCACCCTCCACCTTGCTCCCGTTCACCAACGGTGGCCGCTGCCAGATCCCCCACACCAAAGAAATGCACCAATACCAATCCCCCCCCCCCAAACCCAACCCTTCAAACTCCCATCACAATCGGTGCACTAAGCCCCTAATCCAAAAAAAACCCATCCCAACCCAAACACCCCTTACACAATAACAACATAACTGAAAAAGCAGAACAAGTCCAAACTCAGTCCAGTCCCAAGACTTCAGCCTTCACAAACGCCTCTGGCCTTTTCTGTTGTCACAAAATAATAGCCTCTGCCGTTGTGTGATCCTTAGCTTCCACGGGTAGACCATACCAAACCACACGTTGCGGTTATACAACGGCACCTTCGCCCGACCAAAGGCCATCCATCTCCTCGCCAGCTCCATCATTAGATCCTTGTATACACATATACCACTCCCTTCCCACATTACACCTTGTTTCGCCGTCACCCCATTTCAACACCTTCTCCTTCACCTGATAACGGTGGAAGCAGACGATCACAACTCTCGGCGGTTGAATCGCCGAGTGAACTGTGGGCCCGATCCAACCCTCGTAGCTGGAGGGGTTCCTCCCCCTCCCCCATCAGCTTGGCAAACATCCCCGCAAAGTACTCCGTAGGCCTCCAGCCCCTTGTGCAAATCCACAAACCTCAAGTTCTGCCTTTGTTACCTGTTCCATCAGGTCCTCCACTTTTGCTCTCAGCCCTCTATTACTCTCTACCACCCTCCGCAGCTCCTCGCCTATCGAGGTGAACTGGTCATTATGCTGCGACAATGTCTACCCCACACCCTTCAGTTTCTCTCCTTGCGCATCGCTGTAAAAGCCTTTGCCAGAGTCTCCTTCATTGGGGCAAGGGTCTCACCCACCCACTCCTTGAGTGAGGTGATAATTTCCGTCCAATGCCTGTAGAAATGTTTTATAAACAGCCGCTGAAATTCCACAGCCATCACCATCACCTTGGCCATCTTTTCCACTGCAATGGGTTTCTTCATTATGAGTATTCCTTGATCGCTCCTCACAGATCAGATGCATATCCCAGTGTCAGTTAGTTGCCCTCCTCTGTACTCTTTTCAAAGTCAAAATGTTTGTCGATGTACACAGATGAAACTGAGTTGGTGCCCTACGTGAGCTCACTAACACCCAGAAGGCAAATCTGGGAACTTTCCCTTGAGTTATAAAGGAGGCTGGCAATCTGTAGCCTTCAAACTCATTGACCACATTCATTTTGAGATGCAATAATCGGAGAGCGAGTTCAGGCCACTATTGGGAGACAGCTCATTTGCATATGCAATAATAGAACCATTAAAGTTATCTTTTTCATTTCATGGATGATTGGTTTCCAATAACCAAAACTATTGGTATTTCTTTATTCATTCCACATTGTATGAAATGCTGATGGCAAAGATCCATCAAGGCAGAAATTGCATCTAGATGTTTGTCAGGCATTGGTAATGCTAAGATAGATAACCTTGCACAGATTGTGAGGAGTGAATTAGGAGTCATTGATCTGTGATGTGGATTTTTGGGTGTTCGCTTCGGGAGAATCGAGCAATTACATGTCTTAAAACTCTGTTTTTTCTTTAGCATTGAATTTGATTGGTCCTCGTGCAATGGATGTCCTTTCTGAATTGTCTTATGTGCCAATGACTTCTGATCACTTCCCCTCGTTATTCTGTAAGGTGGGTTATAGAATTATGTTGTCGGTACATGTTGTGTGTCAACACAGAACAGTCTGTAATAGCTGAGGACCTTATGGATTTGGGATGAAATTGATGAAAACTTCGAATGATCCTCTTGCTAGCCACTTTCTTAATACATTGGCAGCAAGGTATTTCAGCTGTTCACGCCAATACCCATTAGCTTTCTCCTTGATTCACAGTGAAGATTTGAAAAAGGAGTCTTCACCCTTGCTCCCTGTTATGTTGTAGATGCTCATTTCAATGGATGTAGCACAGTATCTCCTGAATTTTACCTCCCTGCTCTTTCCGCGACGCAGCCACAGTTGTCATGTTTGTATCCAGCTGGATCTTACCATCTGGCATCTGTTGTGTTGCTCCAATTTCCGTGTCGTCCCCTGCTCCAACACAACTAAAGGTAGGAATACTGCTTGCCTATTCCATTGGAGAGGAGAGAATAATCTCCTCTTTTTCTTATTATAGATTCCTGTTCCTGCTAAGTACAGTAATACTGGGAATTCTACTTCTTGAGATCAGAAGCTAACATTGTATAGAATAGCAGCGGCGTTAACATGTAACTCGTGCAGTGCTGTGTCTCAAAGAGTCACTTGCAACAGGAACAGGACCTGCAAAAACCAGCTTGATGCTTGCAGAACCTATTACCTCAACCAGAAGGCGGCAGTTGGATGAGGGGCAGCTTCTTCACTATTTTCTCTGCCTCCCATTCTCCACTCTTGGCACATCCCCTTTTTTTAGTCTCTTCAATTAACACAGAAAAATAATGATTTCCTGGTTTCCATTCAGAGAAAGGTTTCCATTCAGAGAAAGGAAGAGCTGGTGCTAGAAATCAGTCTGTACAGCCACTTTTATACAATGAAAGCGCTACATTAATCGCTGTAGTGGGTGGACGTTACATACGCGTCAAATAGCTGCATAAATCCTGCACCATTCAAATCTACTGTACTAAACTGAAAAGCGATATCAATGATATGGGGTGGGGGAGGGGGGATGGCGGCGGGCGGCATGTATTTATGAACATTATATTCTGCAGTCTCTCCTTCCCTATGTACGGTAGGCGTTGTCTATATAGTATGCAAGAAACAGTATTTTTCACTGCATACTCATACATGTGGCAATAATAAATCAAATCAAATCAAAAATGTTTGTTTGCTGAGGAGAGGTATACAGTGGAGAGCGGGTATCGCATGTTTACTAATTATGTTTTTAATGAGAGGGGTTCACAGCAAACTGGGTGGATTGATATTTACTATATGTTTCTAATTAACAGGAGATGAGTGTTGGTTACGCTAATGGTATCCGAGTGATGAGTATGACACATACAGGAGAGCCTGGCTTCATGCTGTACATCCCTATCGAGGTGAGAACCACACTGAAGTTTAGTTAACAAGTTGGGTGACAAACACTTGTGTTGCTTTTTGTATTGTCTGAAATTCTCCATTACAAAAAAGGTAAGGTAAAGTCGCCAGATGATCATAGGCAGCTTTCCCCTTTGAGGCGGAGAGCTGACTGGTGGTGATTTAACTTGAGGGTCACCACAGGGACAAGGTTGAGCAGGCGAGTTTTCATGAATAACCTCAGCCGGTACAGGAATTGAACTCGCGCTGTTGGCCTCACTCTTCATCACAAACCAGCTATCCAGCCAACTAAGCTGAACCAGCCCCCATTATAATCATTATCTGATAAGTGTGCAACTTTTCAGTTAGATTTGTTCAGGGAGACGCGAAGTTGTCTGGAGCTACCTCATGTGGACATAATGAGAACGAAGATTTATGTTTCTCAATTTTCAAATTATACTGTTTAGTAGACAAAACAGTGAACCATGTGGAGCAGTTCAATCTCAGCCTGTGCTGTTAATCACCACTGAGCTGGCAATAGAGGCATAGCTGTCCTTGGATTCAGTATCTTGGGCTAGAAAGAGGGTAAAGATCAAGCCAGAACTCCTGGACCCAACTGTTTTCTGATGAATATTGCTCGTAAATGTGTGTTTTTATTAAATTTCCTCAGGGTTGGACTGTGCAAGTTAAATAACAGTGCCAGGTTCATGCATGTTGGCATCTTCAGGAGACTCAGCAGTAGCCAGTCTGGTGGTTAAGCAGTCATGTCTCTGACACTGCTGTTCTATTTTTCAGTATGCACTTCACGTCTACAATGAAATCATGAATGTAGGACAGAAGTATGGAATCCGAAATGCTGGGTACTATGCACTGCGCAGCCTGCGAATCGAAAAGTTCTTTGCGTTTTGGGGTCAGGACCTGGACACGTTTACAACACCATTGGAATGTGGTCGTGAATTCCGAGTCAAGTTTGACAAGGTACTTAACTGTGTCTGGAATTTAACTGGGAAGATTTCGCATGAAATGAACATCAGAATATGCTCTTCATTTTGTGAGGTCAAGTGGGGTGCAAGAGTGCGTGCGTGTGTGTGTGTGTGTGTGTGCGCCACACAAGACCGCTGATTCACCTGATGTCCTCTTCACAGGCAAGGAGAGAGGACATGACAATAGTGGAAGGGCCAAGTGGAGAGGGACCAGAGATCGCCTGAGGGGCTGCAAAGGAGCCTTGTGTCTTAGTGTGTGACTATGAATGTGATCTTGCCAGACTCATCTGAACTGATTTAAATGGGGCAAGGAGCAAAAAAACACCGATGGGTTCTGAAATCTATTTATAAAGTTACGCATGTTCTACCTTGGGGCAGAGAATGGTGTTGCTCATTTTGTGTCTCTGTATTTCTGGGGTTAACCTCCTCTTTTTTAATTGTAGGGGACTGATTTTATTGGCCGTGAGGCTCTGTTGCAGCAAAGACAGCAGGGAGTTTGCCGTCGGTTCACCATGTTTATCCTGGATGATCATGACACTGACCTTGACCTTTGGCCCTGGTGGGGAGAGCCTATATACAGGAATGGCCACTATGTTGGCATGACAACCAGTAGTGCCTACAGTTACACGCTGGCCCGCCATGTCTGCTTGGGCTTTGTTCACCAGTATGATGAAGATACTGGAAACAAACTGGTGGTGACCCCAGACTTCATCAATCGTGGCGACTATGAGATTGAGATTGCCGGACAGCGCTTTAAGGCGAAGGCCAAACTTTACCCATTCAGTTCCCTGTTTACACAGAAGAAGAGGAAGGATGAGATGGAACTGAGCAGCTTTCAAGGGAAATAAGAGCCACAGCAGCACCTTTGAGTTAAGGTGATGATGGGTCAGTCATGCACTCCCCAGGAGGGAGGCTGAAGACCATTATATCGGTGTTGGTTTGCAAAGCTAATTTCTCCTGCACCTCACAGACACTTTGTGTGCATGTGTGTATATATAGACACAGATAAAGAATTGATCTACGTCTCTCAGATCCAACACCATGGGCAGGTATCACTCCTAGGTTTTATTAGTTAATGTACAGTGGAAAATGCTGCCCTCTCTTCGGAAAAGTGAGTGTCATTCTGAGATTGGAATTCAGAGTTGCCTATATCTTTTTCTCTCTCTCTCTCTCACTCACACACACATAGATGAACTCTTGAGTGTGGGAAGTAGGTGCTGACCTGTGCATCTAGCACCGAAATGGCACATAGGCGCAGACCTATTGTACTGATGGTGTAGGCCTCTGGAACAGTACGCGCAGGTTGAGGAATGTTTAGCCGTTCCTCCAATTTGCAAGTGAATCACTGAATTAAGTACCTTGATTGAAATGTTGTTTCTCCTCTTCCCTCATTTTCCCTGGAGTATACTGCCAGCTGAGTAGTCTTTATCCAGCTTCCAGGAGCTAAATGTGTGTAAGCAGCCTGAAACTCTAGGTCAAGATCCTGCCAAGTTGTGCAGTGTGTCTTCACAATTTTTTGACAGAGCTCGATTACAAGGGTAGTTTTTAGGGAAATTCTAGGAGTACAATATTTAACTGATCTGCTAGTAACTCGGCTAATATAATCCACCCATTCAGAGTGGTATGTTTTGATTATATTGACATTGAAATGGAAAAGACAATAAATATAAAGGTAATTTTAAAAATGATTTGTTGCATAACAAATTAAGGATCAGCTTGGATGACAGTTTTGTGATTAATTTGTAGGAGGAGGAAGTGGATGAAAAATGACTTTTCTCCTGGTTATGCATCTGTTTTGTAAGGGAGACACAGGCTGTTGTTCAACACAACTCAAGTGATATTATTTCTAATAAAATTAGACTACCTTCCTTCAAAATAGTCATTTCAAAATCTACAATAAAGGACAGAAAGAAAAAGCTGATCATTGAGCCTGTCCATCTGTGTGGGACTCCTGCTTGTATCATTAATCCCATCTGTGCTTCAATTTCTTACAATGAATCTGTACTTGTGCTTCAAAGTAATCACTGGTCAGTGTGCTGCAGTGCATTATAAGAGCATCTCTTGACTAAATGTGTTAGCCAATCCAGGTGGCTGTGGCAGAGGTGGTACTGGAGATTACGTTGTCCATAGGCTATGTCTGGCATAAGTGGCGAAAATCAGAAGCCTCCCATTGTGTTCATTGGTTGTGGGCAACACTAGGCACCATTTATTGGCCATCCATATTTCAGGATTCACACAATCTCAGTCTGTTGAAGTTCAAATTATTTTTTTTATATTCAAGGACTTTTCTTTAGGGCAAAATTACACAACATGGAACATATGTATTTAGCCACCCTGGGGTGATCTTGTAGAAAATTCACATTTCCTCTTTCAAGTCATGAAAATCCTTTAAACAGTCAGAAAATGTCAGAAACGTGAAATGGCCAACCTCCTCCCTTGATTAAAAGAGATTTAACTTTTTTACTGGCACCATGGAAACTACCACTGGTCAATTCAGCTGATGCAATCAGTACAGATCTGTATAGTCCAGATTTGTGCTATTAAAAGGATGAAAATGTTCTTTCCTTGCAAAATTTCAATCTTGAGGTAATTTATTCAAGCAACCGACATATGGCAAGGTGCTTCATTTCAAATCATTATGGTAAAACATAAATTTATGGTATGCTTCATTATTTATTCCCAGTGACATACAGGACAAAAATAGATATGTATGTATATATCTGGTACTTGGATGTTATTTCTTGTATTCCCATTTTACTTATCCCTATTTACTGTAGATTTTACCTTTTCACTGCCATGACAATGTCTTGGATTGAAATGTTATCATAACCTAATACTAATAATAATAGAAGTTTCTTGCTAATTTTTACATTGGTCACATCTACAAAATTCACATGATCACACTGTGTCGTGCTACTTTCTTTCAAGTTTTCGGCTTCAGTATCTTTGACTGAAAATCCTCTTCCCATGTTAGCTTGACCATCTGACTTGACAACATCAAACAGGTCTGCATATGCGTGCTCTGTCATGTATTCTGAAAAATTCCTCTGTTCCTTATCGCAGTGGTGCCCAAATGCTTTTGGTCGCATACCCTTTTTCGGATTTACAAACTTTGTGCATACTCCTATTAGCAGTTTATCTTTTAACTACCCCTCCGATGGCCCTATATATTATTATAATTATACATTACAGGTAAAAATATGTCTCTTTTTTTTACTACTCATTAATGTGATTAATGAGTTAGATTGTTGGAGAATAAACTCATGAAGTTGGGAAAATGGGTGATAGTTCCTATCGCAAACCCATTTTGATGCACATGCAGCGATAAACATTTTGACTTCATTACAGTGAATGCCAAAAATGCTGTTTCACAAAAATATGTTGTGAATGGCATCAAAGCCTTCTAGTTGAGGATACGCTGCTTGCATTTGGATGCAAAAATCTGTCAAGTGCTTTTGTTGGAACTGAAATCTTGAGTGCACCATTTGTTACCATGTCAAGGAGGGTCTCTTGTTTTTTTTTATTGTTGGCACTTCGTGTAACATGGGAATTGCAGGAAAATAGGACAAAGGGTAGCAACGCAGCACTTGGGTGTCGTCCATCTGGGAGAAGTAATCATGTAACTGCAGTGCCGGTTCAGTGATATGTTGCTCGATGTCACCTTTAGTGCGGCTGTGCAAGTTTAACTCATTAGTTGTCAGGAATTCATATTGATTTGGAAATATTCCAGTGTTGTTTCGGCCATACAATGAATCCAAATTCCAGCTTTTTAATCATGGCCTCAGTTTTGTCCTGAACCTTGAATATTGTCGGGCTTAGCCCTCAGAGGCTGATATTTAGCTAATTTCAGCGAAGGAAAATGCTATTCGATTTGATCAGCCAATTGCTGAGAGTATGGCCAATGTCTGCAGTAAAATCCATACACAACATTGTTCAATTGTGTAGTAGGTAGAATAAAATTTGGTTATTGTAATAGGCAGTTTACAGAACATACTCACCAGATCACGCTTGAAAAACCCAAAAGAAAATGCTTACTGTTAGATGTAATTCTGCAATTGGGCAGCACTGCTGAACAATTCTGAGTGCGCTAATAACTCCACAAACAAACAATATCAGTGGAACTCTTTGCAAACAAAAGGGATTTATTCAAGTTTTGCGCCTTTTATGAATTACCCAGAAGCTTGGGAGATCTGTTTCCCATTGTTTTCATCGTGGCAATGTCTCAACTAATCAGAGTCAAATTACCAACCAATCAGCACCCTTTTCTCCTGTAGTATCAATTGTCATCAGTTGAAATTGGCTTTTTTTGCATTTTCCCTGACTAGTGCAAGATTAAAGGTTTCTGCAACATCTCTCTTTTCAAGTCTTGTTTTATTTGTTTCAAGAGGGATGGGGGGGGGGGGGGGGGGGGGGGGGGGGGGGGGGCAGGAAAGGAAGTGAGAAATACACCCTGAATTTTCATTCCTACGTCATACAAATGTATGTGCTTCATCGCTTCTCGAGGAAATTCCACCCAAGTTAGATTAAATGCAGCAACATTTCTGTTTTGTCATACGGTGTCAGCAGAATGAGAGACCCTTTCCAGTCACAAAATGCATGGTTAACTTGAGGTATAAGGTTAGGCACAAAATACTTCAGTTGCGCTAATTTCCATAATTACTGTAATTTAAACGCTGGCAGGGCCAGCATGATCTTAAAGTAATATCTCTTCTTGCAAACTGCCACTTAGAATCCTAAATGTAAGTAACGTTCTAACCCTGTCCCATTTTAGTAGATTAGATTTATTTTCACGTCTACTGAGGTACAGTGAAAAGTATTGTTCTGCACACAGTCCAGGCAGATCGCTCCACACGTGAAAACATAGAACACGCAATAACTATATGAAGATACAGAATGAAAATACATAAACATAGACAGCGGGTGAAGTGTATGGTATATAATGCTACAACTGTAGAGAAGATGCGTAGAAAGACCAGTTCAGTTCATAAGATCAGTTCTGACCCTAAGAGGGTCATTCAGGAGTCTGGTAACAGTGGGAAAGAAGCTGTTTTTGAATCTATTGGTGCATGTTCTCAAACTTTTGTAACCACACTCCTTCCTGTTACTTTATCTGTTTATATCACTCCCACCCTGACCCCATTCCAATTGTATCACTCCTCCTCCATCTCTCAATTGATTTGTGTCCTCCAGTTGCTATTCCTCCAGTTCATGCTTTCCTCATTCTCATTTTTTTCAGGCATTATTTACACCCCTGCCGCTCTAATTCAATTTTATTACCTCTTTTTAGTCCTGCTCCACTGTTTTATGCTGTTCTATTTCTCCCAATCCCATTTGATTTTCTAATTATAAATCCACATCTTGCAGGAAAATATGGATGGCATCAAACAAATGTATTTCGGATAAAAAATAATTTTCAATAAGCGGCAGCATTCACCGCAAGTTTACTGAAATAAATGAATGGATGAGTGCGCATGTAACCAAAAAGGAAAAGCAAAGGTTGGATGGACATTATCTTTTACGTAGCATGTGCACCTTGCTTTGCGTGTTCGCATAGTTGTGATTTTCCCCATAGCTCTGCAAATGTTTTCATCTTCATGTATTTATCGAATTTTCCATGAAAATTATCAGTGAACCTGCTTCCAGCGACCTTTCTGGAAATATGCTGCAGGTCTAAAGAATTACTTGTTTTAAAAAAAAATACATTGAAGCTCCTCCTCAAATTGCAGTGTCGTCTGGTTGTTTCAGAACTTAACATCTGTATGCTTAATGCTCAAAGTCATAACCTGCTCTTGATACTTTCCTGAAATAAAGTAGTCATCAGGGCTCTAGGGCTGGATTCTCCACCCCCGTACGCCGAAATCGCGCTCGGCGACAGGGCGGAGAATCCGTTTTGATGCGAAATCGGGAGTGGTGCCGGTTTTTGAATTCTTTGCCCCCTATTCCAGGAGTACACCGCGCCAAGTATGCCGCCTCGCAATGCACCGTCCCTGACCGACCAAGTTCCCAACGGCGTGGGTTATGTGTGCTCACACCATTCGGGAACTGTTAGGAACAGTGAGCTCACACCGTTCGGGGACTCAGTTAGGCGCCGCCACAGTTGGGGAAGGGCCGATCTGCGGGCGGGGGGGGGGGGCTTCATTCAGGGTTGGGGCACTGTTGGGTGCGGTTCGAGGCGCGTGAGCGGCTGAAGGGGAGCACTACTTTTGCGTCCGTCATGAAGCATTGGCCGACCTCTGCAGGGCGTCGCCGTGCGCACACTCGGCCACGGACCCGGAAATGCTCAGGACTATATTGGCAGCTACAGCTGCAAGCCCTACACTGCCTCCGAGCTAGCCCCCAGCCATACGGCGAATCGGTGGCCCTGTTGCGTCAGATTTCCTGGCACAAAAGATCACCATTTTCATGCCGGCGTGGGGACTTAGTCTCCCAGACGGAGAATCCAGCCCCTTGTATTTCACGAGTTCACCTTATATTACATTTTATGGTTGTAAAGCTCTTGTTGACTTGTGTCATTGGTGCAAATGGCAATGATCCTGACCAACACTGAATGCTACTTCACTGCCAGCCTAATCTTGGTCAGTGCAAATGGTTATTACAGTGCCCACTTGGAAATCTGATAAGAGTGCTCACGGACTGATACCTCCTTCCATCTGGTTCACTTCAGTGGGTATTTATCTTGTTTTATTTCCATGCCAGTTCTATTTTCATTTGTGCTACTGCTCTTGTCAAAGAGTAAAGTGAAAAGCAAACAGATATGCAGATTATAAGAGACCGTAGAGCCTGTGTGGTTTTGGTAACTTCAGAGTCTTAGAGGAAGATATTGCCAAGGTTTCCAATTAGCATGGTGGCTATTCTTTACAGTGAGCACACAGGTAGCTTGGTATCACATGGAAAACTTTTTGCAGGTATGGTTAATAGAATAACTACAGTTCAGAAGAAGGCTATTTGGCCCATCGAGTCTACATAGACACTGCAAAACAACATTCTACCTAAGCCAACTCCCCAGCCCACTGGACACTAAGGGGAAATTTAGCATTGCCAATCCACCTAACCTGCACTCTTTGGACTGTTGGGAGGAAACTGGAGCACCGAAGGAAATCCACGCAGACACGGGGAATATGGGCAAACTCTGCACAGTCAGACAAGGCCGGAATTAGCAGTGCTAACCACCGTGCCGCTTCTGTGAATAAAGGAATTCACCCAATGATCAGATTATACCCAAATATAAAACTGAAAGAGTCATGCTTACATCTCTTAGGCTAAGCGGAAGTGTGTGTTCATTCAGTGCAATGTGCAAGTGTTTACTGTGGTTGCATGATGCAGAGTTGCAGGCATTTTTGAAGGGCTTCAACTCATGATGGGGAGCTACATTCATTGGGAGGCCAAGTTGCAGAATTGGGCACAGATCCGGTGGTGAATTAAGGACCATTCCAACTTTATAAATAATTTTATCTCGGGAAATCTCATATTTTGTCCCTCCTAATGCATCTTGGTAAAGTGCGCAGGTTTGAATCCATTCAAACGGAACATTTGCTTGTGGACAGATTTCAACCGTTGCAACTTTCTGATTGTCATTCTGACTGGCCGAATATTTATTGAACTGCATGATTTCCAGCTCTTTTATGTTAGAAAAATTATAGCTTTGATTTTGGCTGTGGACGTTAAAAGAGAGATTAGGAAGTGTAATATTCTAATTGGTCTCATGAAAACTCCAGATATCAAATATAGTCGAGGGACAGGAAACGTTTGTAGTCCATGGAAAATTCCCTTTAATTTTAATTTGCTTTTGGAGCTATCAAAATACAGTTGTTACCCAGCTAGCAGGCAGGTAATCAGTCAGAGTTGATTTTCTTCCTTTGTACTGCAAGGAAGTGCCTGTCATCTGCTTCAGTACTCATCCTTTGGTACTACTGATATGGGCAATTAATCCACTACAAGTGAAATCTACAGTAAACCTATATTCTGAAACAGTGCTCGAGGACATAACACCAACACCTCTGTGGCTCCAAGTGCACACATAGAAAACTCATGCGCATTCATGTGGAATTTAGGAAGTGGTGTACATGATTGGAATACTGTGCACACGGAGTCTGGATTATTTTGATGCATTTACTCACTTGTTAAAACGCCAATAGACCAGTGAATAAATGTACTGCTAGGCGAGGAACCACGTCATACTGACTAGGAAGTGTTCAGATTGTGCTTTGTGCTACGTTGAATTAGCTGAGTTTGAGTCAAATTACAGTTAAACATAGACATAGAACAGTACAGCACAGAACAGGCCCTTCGGCCCTCGATGTTGTGCCGAGCCATGATCACCCTACTCAAACCCACGTAACCACCCTATACCCGTAACCCAATAACCTCCCCTTAACCTTACTTTATTAGGACACTACGGGCAATTTAGCATGGTCAATCCACCTAACCCGCACATCTTTGGACTGTGGGAGGAAACCGGAGCACCCGGAGGAAACCCACGCACACACGGGGAGGACGTGCAGACTCCGCACAGACAGTGACCCAGCCGGGAATCGAACCTGGGACCCTGGAGCTGTGAAGCATTTATGCTAACCACCATGCTACCGTGCTGCCCACAGTTCACCTCAGAATTCCTAAAACTCAAAGGTACCGGCCCTGCTTGCTGATCCAGGGCTCCTTTTGGAAAGGAATATGTAGATAGTGAGTGAGGACAATAGCATCCTGAGCTTTGATGCCTTTATTACTGAATAACCTGCCACCATGCACGGTCTAGGTCAGTGTTTTTCAAACTTTTTTTCTGGGGACCCATTTTTATCAACCTGCCAACCTTCGGGACCCAACCCGGCCGACCTCCGCGACCCATGCCGACCGACCTTCACGGCCCATCCCGGCTGACCTGTGTGACTCACCATCTTCTCTTACCTTGTTTGGTGTTGGAAAAAGTGGAGGAAATGGTTTTGGGTCCCTTTGGCCCCAATGGTCCCTTTGGCCCTGCTGAACTTGTAAAAACAAAAGGCTGAGACCGTATAAAATAAATGCTGAACTTGTACAAAAAAAGGCTGTGACCGTATTAAAAAAACGCGGATGCACTGCACATGCGTGCCCGATCATTGGTGCGCATATGCAAGTCTTGCGCATGCGCACCAATGATCGGGCACCCGTGCGCGGTGCGGCCGAATTTAAAAAATATGTTCCTGGCCATTTTGAAGGCCGCTTGCAGCCGGCATGGTTAAAAGCCGGCTGTTGCGCGTGGATTTCCGCGATCGGGAGTGCCGCAACGGATGGCTCAATGACCCTCCTGACACCCGCCCCCGGGTTGCACCTCCGAATTTGATAATGCCTGGTCTAGGTTTACATCTGGGAGGTAATGCATTTCCAACTTAACTGATTCCAAAAGAGAGAATTTGCAAAAGTAGATATTTTATTATGGGCTTGTTTTGCTCTGGCAGTGGATCCACGTGCACCTGTGTGCTGATAAAGATGTGACTGTGCAGCATCCTGTACTATAGAAAAATTAGACAACTTATTTTGCTGTGTGCCATCGAACCTCCTAACTCCTTCCTCTCTCAATTACATTCCAGATAACAAGGAGGAAAAGTAGTTTCAAAGATTACTTAATATTTTTGACCCATCTGAGATCGAGTGAGTGGTTGGGGAGGGGTTGGGTGTTTCCTGTTTCTAGGTATCAACTGATGACCCTGCAACTAAGCAATTCCTTCAATTTTTTTTTCAGGCAATGGGTCCAGCTAATATTGATAAATTGTGTGTCCAGTGTAAATGGTATGCCAAAGTACTGCACGGTTTAACTCCGGAGGAATGGTGAGTTTTCCAGTGAAGTAAATGGAGACTTCAGGAGAAAGGCATCATGGCTATCTCACATGGAAAATGGACTTGAGCTGCATGTACTTACAGCAATTACCTTTTAACACTCTTTTTGCGAGGTTGCGAAGGGTTTTAATGTACATCTAGTCAGACCTTGAGCATTAGTGTAGTGACGCAAGTGATTTTAAACAAGAGCAACAAATTAGCTTATCATGGTACAAAAGTGATTAAAATTAATTTTTTTAAGACCAGCATAATATTTACATTAATTTAGTGTTGGTCACTACAATGACACTTTGTCATATTTCTATGAAGTGAATATGAAAATATCTCTTATAACCTTTTGTTTGACTTTAAAGTAGGGAATATTATCAAAACATCATTGGCCTCACTCTATGGATTCTCTTTCCATCCCGAGTACCCAATCTGAGATGGTAACATCTGTTATTATTCACCATGTTGAGGAGAACCCAGTTAATGCAGAATACATGTGATCTATTTGGGGGAGTAGATCCATGGACATTGTACCCTTCTAAAACAGTTCACTCACCTTGACCAGAGTAAACAGAAACTACTGGTAGGAATATAGCAAATAGGAACAGAAGTAAATCTCCATCCCCTCAAGACAGTTTTGCCACTCAACTAGATCATGGCTGAACTTCTACCTCAACTTTATCTCCATAATCCCATGATCTTTCATGTGAGAAATCACTGTCTTGAACATACTCTGCAGCCCTCTTGGTGGAAAATTCCAAAGATGAAAACACTTCTCCCCCGACCTAAATGGCTTACCTCTTGTTCTGAGTCTATGTCCTCTGATTCTCGAGCACCGAGCCAAGGGTATTTACTCTGTCGAGCCCTGTCAGAATATTATATGTTTCACTGAGATCACCTCACAAACTTTTAAACTCCAGAAAATACAAGCCCAGTCTCCTCAAAGGATAATCCTGCTATCCCAAGAATCAGTCTGGTGAGCCTATGTTGCATTCCCTCTGCAGAAAGTATATTGGGCGCGATTGTCCGCCCCCCACAACGGGTCGGAGAATAGCGGGAGGGCCTTCCCTACATTTTTCCCGTCCTCCCGCTATTCTCCCCCCCCCCCAACTCCCGACACGAATCGCTGCTGCCGTTTTTTTACGGCCGGCAGCGATTCACAGCTGATAGATGGGCCGAAGTCCCAGCCCTTTACGCTGTTTTTACGAACGGCAAACAGACCTGGTCTGGCCGTTCGTAAAATCGGCGGGAACAACTCGCTTTTTATAACCATGGCACCGATTGGCACGGCAGTACCCGATGCCTGCGCACTATTACTCCTTCCGCCGCCCCGCAGTATCCATTCGCGGGGCGGCTGAGGGGCATCCCGGCCCGCGCATGCGCGGGTTTCGCGCAAATACGCGATGACGTCATCCGCGCATGCGCACGTTGGAGTCTTCCAATCCGCGCATGCGCGGCTGACGTCATATGACGCGTCAGCCGGCGCTAACTCCGGCAAGCGGGCTTAACGAAATTCGTTAAAACCGTGATGCCGGAGCTTACGGCGTCGGGCTGCTAGCCCTGACCGGGGACCAGAATCGGTTCCCGGTCGGGAAGGGGCGCGCTGGCGTCAAACCCGCCCGGGTTTGACGCCAGCCTTACGATTTCTCCCGTTTTGGGAGAATCGCGCCCATTGTTCCTTCTGGAAGGAGACCAAAACGACACAATAATCCAGGTGCAGTTTGTACAATTGCAGCAAGATATCTTTACTCTTGCACGCAAATCCTTGTACTGTTTGCCTTCCTAATTGCTTGCTGAACCAAGATGCTAGCTTTCAGGTCCCTTTGGACATCAAAATTTCCCAATCTCGCCTTTTAATACCCTGCATTTGTTTTTCCAACCAAAGCGGACAACTTGATATTTTAAATCCATGTTGACTCTGTCCTTTCTAAGTGCCTGATTATCATATCCTTTATAATGTATTTCTAGCATTTTCCCCACTACTGATGTCAGGTTTGTAGTCACCACTTTTTCTCTCCCTCGAATCTTAAAGGAGCAGGATTAAGGTGGAAGAAGATGGCGGTGTCATGTCATGTGTGCGTTTTTCGGAGTAGGTCAGAAGCCATCATATTTTAATTACATTCTGTTTTCTCCTTTGGATGCTGTTCATGGGAAACAAGTATTCTAAGTATCCTGGGTGAGGTTACAAAGCCAAATGGATTCCTGCATTCGGATTGGACTGAGAACCTGTAGATGTTTAATTTACTCGGTTGTATAAACGTTGGATTTATTTGATAGCCAATTCTTGAGCACTTTATTCTGGCATTTAAGTACTCTAGGTCATGTCGGCATAAGGAAGGGGAGGTTTTGGGTATTCTAAAAGGCAGGTTACTGAGGGAAATGAGGGACGAAATAGCTGGGGCCTTAACAGATATCTTTGCAGCATCCTTGAGCACGGGTGAGGTCCCGGAGGACTGGAGAATTGCTAATATTGTCCTTTGTATAAGAAGGGTAGCAGGAATAATCCAGGAATTATAGACCTGTGAGCTTGACGTCAGTGGTAGGCAAACTGTTGGAGAAGATACTGAGGGATAGGATCTATTCACATTTGGAAGAAAATAGACTTATCAGTGATAGGCAGCATGGTTTTGTGCAGGGAAGGTCATGTCTTACAAATCTAATAGAATTCTTTGAGGAAGTGACAAAGTTAATTGATGAGGGAAAGGCTGTAGATGTCATATACATGGACTTCAGTAAGGCATTTGATAAAGTTTCCCATGGCAGGTTGATGGAAAAAGTGAAATCGTATGGGGTTCAGGGTGTACTAGCTAGATGGATAAATAACTAGCTGGGCAACAGGAGACAGAGAGTAGTGGTGGAAGGGAGTGTCTCAAAATGGAGAAAGATGACCCAACAACGATCGATAACCAACAACAAATATCTCAAACCCCATAACAGTAACAACAATCTCATCCTCCCACCATGCCCAGACATCAGCCCGTATGTTAACATAAACAAATGACAAAGAAAAAAAAGGAATCAGGAATTACCCATAGCCATCTTCAACATACTCAGCTCACCCCGCACCCCCCCCCCCCCCACTAATGTTCGATGTTATCCAGTTCTTGAAAGTGTATAATAAATAGTGCCCATGACTTGTAGAACCCCCCCGAGCTTCCCCTCAGTTCGAACTTAACCTTCTCAAGGGTCAAGTATTCCAACAGGTCCCCTTGCCTCGCCAGTGCACAGGGTGGAGAGGCCGCTCTCCATCCCATCAGGATCCACCTTCGGGCGATCAACGAGGCGAAGGCTGCGAAATCTGCCTTCGCCCCCGTTTCCAACCCTGGCTGGTCCGACACCCCGAATATGGCCTCCCGGGGACCCGGGTCCAGCTTCACATGCACCACCTTGGAAATTACCCTAAACACCTCCTTCCAGTACTCCCCAAGCTTTGGACAGGACCAAAACATATGAGCGTGATTAGCGTTCCCCCCGCAACGTTCACACACATCTTCTACCCCTTCAAAGAATCGGCTCATCCTTGCCCTCGTGAGGCGTGCCCTGTACACCACCTTCAGCTGCATCAGCCCCAACCTCGCACACGAGGTGGAGGCATTCACTCTCCGGAGCACATCACACTAGAATCCCTTCTCCATATCCTCTCCCAACTTCCTCCCACTTTGCTTTGATCCCCTCCAGTGGTGCCTTATCCTTTTCCAACATAGCCCCGTATACCGCTGACACTGTCCCCTTCTCCAGTCCACTTGCCGCCAGCACCTCCTCCAGCAATATGGAGGCCGGTTCCTCCGGGAAGCTCTGTATCTCCTTCCTGGCAAAGTCCCGAACCTGCATATACCTAAACACTTCTCCCTGCTCCAGCCCATACTTCGCTTCCAGCTCCCTCAATCCTGCAAACAAATCTTTTAGAGGAAACAAATCTTTTAGAGTCTTAATCCCCTTCTCTTCCCATTTCCGAAAGCTTCCGTCCCACCTCCCTGGCTCAATTTTGTGGTTCTCCCTGATCGGCATTTCCCTTGACCCTGCCCCCAACCTGAAGTGTTGGCGAAACTGCCTCCAGATTTTCAATGAAACTATTACTACCGGACTCCCTGAGTATTTCCCCGGAGCTATCGGGAGCGGGGCTGTTGCTAGTGCCTTCAGCCCCGATCCCCTGCACGAACTCTCCTCCATCCTGACCCACTGGGAATCAATCCCTCTGACCCAGCTCCGCACCTTCTCCACATTCGCCGCCCAGTAGTAGTACATCAGGTTCGGGAGACCCAAACCCCCTGCCTGCCTTCCCCTCTGTAGCAGCACCTTCCTCACGCTGGCCACCTTCCCTCCCCATATAAACAAGATAATCCTTCCCTCAATCTCCCTGAAAAAAGACTTTGGCAGGAAAATCGGTAGGCATTGAAAAATCAACAGAAAACGCGGCAACACATTCATTTTAACCGCCTACACCCGACCCGCCAGTGACAGAGGGAGACCATCCCACCTCGCCAGGTCGGCTTTCACTCTCCCCACCAAACTAGTGATGTTGTATCTGCGAAGCCTCCCCCACTCGCGGGCAAATTGCACCCCCAGATACCTAAAGTGAGTCCCTGCCCTACGGAATGGCAGCCCCACCACCCCTGTCCTCACCCCCGGCCGAGACACCACAAAATACTCACTCTTATCCAGAGAAATACCTGCAGCAACTCCAATATTCCTCCTATCGACGCACTCGGCTCCGACACATACAGCAGCAAGTATATAAGGATGCCCTATGCTCTATTTCCCCCCCCTCACTATTCCATTCCATGTTCCCGAACCTCTTAATGCGATGGCCAACGGCTCAATCACAAGCGCAAACAGTAGGGGGGACATAGGACATCCCTGCCTCGTCCCACGGTGGAGAGAGAAGTATCTCGACCTGATATTGTTCATGCGGACACTCGCCTTCGGCTCCTTAGATAATAACTTTACCCAGTTCACAAATCTTGGTCCAATCCCAAACCGTTCCAGCACTGCCATCAGGTACCCCTATTCCACCCGATCAAACACCTTCTCAGCGTCCAGTGCCACCGCCACCTCTGTTTCCTTCCCTTCCGCCGGTGCCATAACGACTTTCAAGACCCTCCTAATATTCAAAAACAGCTGCCTCCCTTTCACGAACCCTGTCTGATCCTCGCCTATCACCTTCGGGAGGCACCCCTCCAGCCTACCCGCCAGTACCTTTGCCAATACCTTTGCATCCACATTAAGAAGTGATATGGGCCTACACGACCCACACTCTGTCAGATCCTTATCCTTTTTAAGAAACAGTGAAATTGATGCCTGCCCCAAGGTTTGCGGCAGCACTCCCTTCCCTATCGCCTCTTCAAACATCCCTACCATCAGGGGTGCCAACTCATCCTTAAATTTTTTATAATATTCCACCGGAAACCCATCCGGCCCTTCCACCTTCCCCGACTGCATCCTCCCAATCGCGTCTTTTATCTCCTGCTCCAGTATTGCTCCTAATATAGCCCTGTCCCCCTCCCCTAGCCTCGGGTACTCCAACCCATCCAGAAATTCCAGCATCTCACGGTGGCTCTGACCTGTACAACCTCTTGTAGAATTCCTCAAAAACCTTGTTAATCAGCTCCGGAGCCATCATCAACTTCCTGGCCCTATCCCTTACCTGAAGATTTTCCCTTGCTGCTGCCTCCCTCCGGAGCTGACCTGCTAACATACGCCCACCTTGTCTCCATGTTCATAGACTGCACCCCTCACTCGCCTCCTGGTGGATAGTCGGTCGAAGCTCGCCTGTAGTTCCTTCCTCTTTCCCAGCATCACTGGGTCCCCATCCTCCGCATAACTCCTATCTGCCTCCAACATCTCATCTATTAGCCTCTGCCGCTCCAACCTCTCCTATTTGTCCACCCTGGCCTTAAATGAAATTACCTCACCCCTCACTACCGCCTTTAGAGCCTCCCAGACGACTGCCATTGACACCTCACCCGTACAATTGAATCTTACATATTCCTTAATTACCTTTTCAATTTTTTTCACAAATACTTGGTTCCCCAAAAGCCCCACATCCAGTTTCCACCCCGGCCTCTGCACTACCCCCTTCTCCAGCACCATATCCACCCAATGTGGCGCGTGATCTGACACAGCAATTGCAGAGTATTCCGACCCTTTGACTCCAGCCACCACAAAAAAGTCAATCCGCGAGTATAGTCTATGGACTGCTGAGAAAAAAAGAGTACTCCCGTTCCCCTGGGTGCAGGAACCTCCAAGGGTCCACCCCTCCCATTTCCACCATTAGCCCAACTAGCGCCTTTGCCCCCCCCCCCCCCCCCCCCGATGGGACCAGTGAGCGCGGCCGTGATCTGTCCAACCTTGGCTCCTACACTAGGTTCCAGTCCCCCCACCCCCACAATCAGCTTGTGTGTGTCCAAGTCAGGAATGGCTCCAAACACCTTCCTCGTAAATCCCGCATCGTCCCAGTTGGGACCGTATACACTTACCAGCGCCACTAATCTCCCATCCAGCGTCCCGGCCACAATCACATGTCTACCCCCTTGATCGTCCCCTACCTTCTCCATCTGGAAGCGTACCCTTTTGCTGACCAACATTGCTACCCCTCGAGCCCTTCCATCAAATCCAGAGTGAAACACTTGGCTAACCCAACCCTTTTTATGTCTTACCTGGTCCTTCACCCTCAAGTGAGTCTCCTGCAGCATTGCCACATCGGTTTTCAGACTTTTAAGATGCGTAAGCACCATTGACCTCTTGACCGGACCTCCTAGCCCTCTCACGTTCCACGTAACTATCCTTACTGAGGGTCTCTCACCCCCCCCCCCCCCCACCTTTCTTATCCACCATCAACATACCGCCGGGCCCTGCCCCATAAGCCTGACCCGCCCCTGTCCATTGTTAACATCGAACCCCTTCCCCCCCCCCTCCCAAAAACCACCCTACCTTTCCCCCAGAAACAACATCCCCCAGAATCCAACCCTTCCTCCTCCCCTTTCGCTCGCCTCGTAGGCCCATTGACGCCTGCTATCCAGGCTCCAATGTCCGCAGCCCTCCTCTCCTCTCACCTCCATTCACTAGCTGACTGACTTTAGCTAGCTAGTGCGGGTGGCTCCCCCCCGCCAAGACATATCACCCCCTTCCACCCAGTCCCAGAGAAAAAAAAAACAAACCCAACAATCCAACCCATACAATTGACTAACATAACATTTAACCGTCGCAACACAGAGCGCCCATCAACCCACCATTAACTTAAACCCTATAACAATACAAAGAGAAGTGGATTACAATACAAATCAGTAAAAAGAAAGTTATAACATTTATACATTTTCCGGCTGTTCAAACACAGTCCACAGTCTCTCTTCCAGCTCCGCTCTTCATGTCTGTCCTAAGCCTTCTGCCTTCACGAACGCCTCAGCCGAAAATAAAAGTCTTTGCCGTTATACGTTACCCTCAACCTCGCTGGGTACACCATACCAAACCGTACCCCCTTCTTGTACAACGTCGCCTTCACTCGCCCAAACGCCGCTCGTCTTTTTGCCAACTCTACCGTCAAGTCCTGGTAGATCCGGACCATAGTACCATCCCATAGTATCTCCCGCTTCTGCTTCGCCCAGTTTAACACCTTCTCCTTCATGCAAAACTTATGGAAGCAGATAATTACTGCCCTTGGCGGCTCGTTCACTTTGGGCTTCGGCCTTAACGACCGATGGGCTCGGTCTAGCTCGTACTGGGAGGGGCTCTCACCCCCCCCCCCCCCCCCCCCCCCTCACCCCTCACCAGCTCCGCCAACTTCTTAGCGAAGTATTGTGTTGGCCTTGGGCTCTCTGTCTCTTCGGGCATTGCCCACAATTCTCAAAATATGCCGCCTTGAATGGTTTTCCAAGTCTTTGCTCGGAGACCTCTATTAATGTCCACAGCCCTCCGCAACTCATCTCCCATCGAGGTGACCTGGTCGCTGTGTCGTGACATGGCTTCCTCCACTTCTTTCATCTTCTCGCCCTGCTCTGTCACCTCGGCCAATGCCTTTGCCACCGACACCTTCAACGGGGCAATTATCGGGGCGATTGCCTCCTCCACCAGTAACTTCAATGCGGCCGCTGTCTCCTTTCTCCAGGCCTCCATGTGCCTCGCAAACTATTTTTCCAGCTCCCCTGCCATCACCTTGGTCATCTTCTCCACCGTAAATAGTGCGGCGCCGCTTTAAAATTCGGCTTCCGCCATCCTATCACCACTTTTATTCGTCTTCTTCTTCAGCAGCGACCCTGCGTTTCCTCCTTCAACGCTGCTTTTCGCATCCTTTAGCAGCTTATTGTTTTTCACTTTCTTTCTCTTCTCTCTCCCTCCACCCTTCTGTCCTTCATCAATCTGAATTATTATTTTTTTTAAAGACAAAGGGGAGGAGAAAAAAAACTTCACCAAACTTTAAATTTCTTTAAATCTTCCAGCTTTCTTTCTTTCTCCTCTGTACTCATCCAGAACTCCCCTGGGACCAGGTTCCAGCCTTCTTTCTTCCTCCTAGGTGGGAGCCATCCGTTGTGGGACACCGCACTTACATGGTGTCCTGGACTCAGGCCTGCCTCCTCGGCCTCCTCGTACCTCCGCCCCCGCTGCTCTGGCCCCGACGCCGCGCTGGGCCCAGGACCTCAGCCCCCGCCTCCCCAACACCCGCGTGGGGTTCTTTACGGGTTTTAAAACCGGCCCCGCTGGCTGCTCGCGACGGCCCCAAAGGCCGACGGTAGTCGGGGGGTGCATCGAAACTCGGGGATTTCCCCGAAATCGCCGCGACTCGTGGCCACCGGCGGGAGCTCTTCACGCTGCGGCCGCCCTGCGCGCCCACGCCACCGGAAGTCTCACCCCATGGTGCAACTTACAAGCTCCTAGCTGTTCTCACTGCTGAGTGCTCACTGTATCCTGTAAATGCTCAAGAGAGCCTCTGGTCATGTGGGAACTCGACAGCCTGCCCCTTTAGAAGCCCTCAGACCCCAGCATTATCATCAAGGCAATGGGTGTGGCGATGCTCAATCACCAGCCCACAAGGTGCTGGCACTCCTCAGAAGCGCAGCCCCACAGCAGGGAAATAGCAAGTACTTGTGGCCTAACCCTAACCTCCAGTGAGTGGACATGGAAAAAGGGTCGAAATAATGGACTGATTTTTAAAACGGGTGCTAATACTGACACAAGTGTGTATAATACACCAATGCACACTTACACAAGTCTTCATGGGAAAAGGAAACATGGTTTAAGAGTTTTTAAATACAGAATAATGGATAGGAAGGAAAATAAAACAAAACAGACATATCTTCCTCTTTAATCTTCATTTGCACTTCAAGCTGTAAGATTTCTGCAAATGAAAAATAGCACACAATAAATATCCCAAGAGTGTAACAGAGTTATAAAGGAGCACGCTTCTGTTTATTGTCCTATTTAATTGATCTGAAGGCCTCTAAACCTGGCTGTCCAGATTCTTGAGAGTTTACTTAATGATTAAGCAAATCAGGAAGATCCCAGGTTTGACCCACCACCTGTTTCATGGAGCTGATTTCAGTCGATCACGAAACCAGATTCAGGATTTGAAGCTTGATCAAGATTTCCATGAGTTGAATGGTGGAATGCCCTACGTCTGTTTCTGTGTCCCCAATCACTGACTGACAATCTATGATGGAAGTCAGCAAAATATGAATATCAGGAGAGGATCACAGTCTCTGCTGTTAAACCTTCAAAGGTGAAATAGCTTGCCAATGCTTACTGTCAAGATTTGCAGAAATAACAGGGACTGGCACAAAATACTGGAAAATGCCTGTGGAGTTTGCTCAGGACGAGTCAGTGTCTTCAAGAAAGGGAAAATTGATTTTTGCAATTGTATCTGTGATCTTACAGGATTTGCAGATCGTGACAACATCAGTATTGAATAAAGTCAGTTAAATATTGTTGAAGGCAGTGCTGTTGTTTCCCACATTTGATAACTAGCCTAGATTAATTTGGCAAAAGATCTTAAGGAGATTATGCTGATTTCTCCTTAAAAGTGTTCCCTAGATCCGGTACTGAGTTTGGGGACACTCACTCACCCTGTCCTTTGGTGCTTTGGCCTTGTTTCTGTGAAAGAATGAGAAACAGAAGGCGAGTGGGGAAGCTCTTGGTGTTTCTGGCTGCACTTCCTTATTCTCTGTGAATTGTTCTGCTTCTTTCAGACTAAAATAGAAACAAAATAGAATAAGTTAAGAAAAAAGTGCACCTTGTATGATGTTGATTACAGTTGTCGGAGAATATAGAATCAGACTGCACAGAAGTGGCTATTACTACCTCAGACCAGAACCTAACAGTGCCTAGGATACTGGACATAAGCCTCAATATTTTATTTTAATTTTGTTAGACTGAGGAAAGAATACTTCACTGCAGGAGTGATTGCACAAAGAAATAGGGAAATGGTATAAAAACAAACGTCATTACTAACACGGTATTAAAATCTTTAATATCACACCAGAAAATAGCTTACAATTACCCTCAAACAATACTACTCAATATAGTGAATGCAATATACCCTTAATTGCTAACTTTATTCCCACTTAAACAACAGGAAATAAAAATACCTCTGCTCTCAATCCACTTTAACTGCCAATATAACACAGGTATGTTTGCTTTACAGAGATGTTCTTTGAGAAAGAGAGAAACTTTGACACTACTTTAAAGACCTTGAGCTTGGATTCTCAAAAATGGGGCTATGTCCCCATGCATGCGTACTAATGCTGGCGTTTTACTCCAGACTTTCCTGAACACAATATAGAGCAATTCACTTACCTGCAGAGGGCTAGAAGGGACCTGGGGGGCTTCATGCAGCTTTGGCTGCGGAAACGGGCCCCTGCACTTCTGGTTCCAAGTCCGAGCATGCGCATGGCGGCGGCCTCCAGCGGCCGCGTCGAGTGCCATGGCGGATTCGGACTGCGGACCAGCAGTAAGAAAGAAGGTCCCCTAGATCGGCCCTGCGCCGCTTCATACGACCTTCCCGACCGCTGCCCCGGCTGCCCATAAGGTCACCCGCAGTGATGTATCCCCCCCGCCACCCCACCAGGGCGGCCGCAGACTGACTCCCGACTGGCCAGACGTGGTTAGAACCACGCCGTTGGGAACTCGGCCGGTCGGGATCGGAGTATCGCTGGGAGGGCCTCTGGCAACAATGCCCCCCCCCCCCCCCCCCCCCCCCCCCAGCCACGCGGCCGGAAAATTGCGGGAGCGGCGCCGGGCCCGATTCGGGCGTAAAAGTCGATTCTCCGCCCCCGCGCCAAACGTGATTTCGGCGCGGGGCTGCGGAGAATCCAGCCCTTGATCTGACTCCTGTCAGACCCATGCAGAAACCTTGACCATGTCTTCAGAAGAGCTTACTTCAGTTCCCTCTTGTTCTCGAGACAAGTCTGCATGTTTTAGAGACTGTTAATCTCTTTCAACTGAACTGCAGTGAGAGCAAAACTGCTTCACTCCTGGATACAGCTTAATTCAGCTCCGAGCCGTCCTGACCTACTTCCTGTAAAAATGCGTGATACCTTGGCTCCACCCAGTAATGACATCATCTTGCCAAGCTGAACTGTAATTAACTCCACTAGGAATCCCCTTACTCAAAACAAAATTCTATTAGCTTAAGCTTTTTATGATGGTTTAATTGCACCTCTGGCTCCCAAAATATACTTGCCTTTCAAACTAGGATTTCTTTCAAAACATGATTACAGCAATCATGCACACAATAACCCAGTAATTCCCTGGCTTATCTCTACTACCCTTCTTGAAAAGTGGAACATTAGTGGAACCAATCTTTTGACGCCTCCCCCTGTGGCCAGAGAGGAATTAAAAGTTTGAGTTGGAGCTCCTGTAATTTCCTCCCTTGCCCCCCACAGCAGCCTGGGATACAACTCCTCTAGATCTGGGGATTTGTCCACTTTTAAGCCTGCCAAATCCTCCAGCACCTCCCCACTCCCTATGTCAAACTGCTCAAGAACCAAAGATGTGAAGTACGTATTTAACATCCTACCAATGTCATCCGTTTCGACGAACAGATTAATGCCTTGATCCCTAATAGGTCTGACTCTTTCCTTGGTTATCCTCTTTCCATTGATATACTTATGGACCACCTTGGGATTTTCCCTAGTCTTACCCGCAAGGGCTTTTTCATGTCCCCTCTTTGCTCTCCTAATTGCTTTTTTGAGTTCCCCCTGCACTTTCTATACTCTGACGGCCTCTGTAGATTTCCCCCCTTGTATCTATTAAAAGTATCTCTTTTCCTTCCTATCCAGTCCTGAATATTCCTAGACATCCATAGTTCTCTGGACTTGTTGCGCCTACATTTCATCTTTAAGGGGAATATGTTGGATGCTGGACCTGTACTCTCGCCAATTCCATTTTGAACACTGTTCCAGTCTACCTTGGCCAGATCCTGCCTTATTTTGATAAAATCAGCCCAATTCGAAACAGTTTTTTTGTAGACTATCTTTTTTCTTTTCAATGACAATTTTAAAATGTACGATGCTATCACAAAAATGCTTCCCCACTGCTCCGTCGAATACATGTCCAGCCTCATTCCCCAGAACTAGGTCCAGCACTGCACCATCCCTTGTTGGACCTTCGACATGTTGATAATAAAATTTATCTTGAATACATTTCAAGAAATCTTCTCCCTCCAAACCTTTCCCAATGTGACTTTCTAATTAATGTTGGGAAAGTTGAAATCCTCTAATATAATTACTTTTTAAACACACCAGCGAACTGTCTACGTATCTGCTCCTCTATTGCCCGCAGACCATTTGGTGGTCCATAATACACTCCCAGCAGTGTGACTGCCCCTTTTGATTCCTAAGCCCTACTCACAAAGCCTCATTAGAAGATCCTTCCAAGGTATCATCCACACTTACTGCAGTAACAGATTGCTTAATTAATAATGCATCATCACCTCCTCTCTTACACCCTCCCCTGTCCTGCCTGAAGATCTTATACCCTGGAATACTGACCTACCAGTCCTGCCCCTCCCACAACCACGTCGTGGTATATGGCAACACCACAACTCCAAGTGTCAATACATGCTCTTTTTAAAAAAAAGTGTTTTTATTGTTTTTTTTTACAATTTTATGTTATACATCCCAATTCTTACTTTATGTTTCCAGGTTTCATCACCACACATATTGTTGAGCCAAAGAGAAATTCATATTTACAAGTGTGCAATAAGCCAACGCAAAACAAGAAGCAACACACAAAACAGAAAGTTTAAAAAAAAAAGCACAATCAAACATGATAAATATTTACATGCCACCCCCCAACCCTGTGGTTGTGGACCCTACTTAGCCATTCTGCCTTGTTTGGGCTCCCAATGTTGGGCCTAGCATGTATTGCCCAGTGTGCTGATGTTGTTTCTGTTATTCCCGCTTGTCTCGGGTCCATTCTCTGCAGCTATGATACCTGTGTCCCATGGTCTTTTTAAATGGTTTTTTTGCCCCTCCCTCTCCCCTTCGCTTTCTTTTCCCTCTCTTTCCTCCCTTTTAAAGTCATGCACTCTGTCATTTGAAATTTATGATGGAAGTATAAAACTAAGTCCATATTTATAATGTGAACTTGTGAAATAATACATTGTCCCACTCATAATAGTGCTGAAGTATCTCTGCTGGGAGAGTATAACAAGTTTACATAGTTTCCATTCTAAATGTGGAGATAGGAATATAAAATGGGAATAAATGCTGACAGGAAGTGTGCAGGTGCAAGATTTATAATGTATTTTTTCAATATATAATTTGTTAATTTTGAGAATCCGTTTTAAAAATACTTTTTTAGTCATCATCGCTGGGATGATAATCTGATGGAGGGAATTGCCCACACTTCATAAAATCTGTCTGACTTTCATTTCATTGAATTTAACGGCTGGGTAATCTCTGTAAAGGCTGGGTAATCTCTGTAAAGGCTGGGTAATCTCTGTAAAGGCTGGGTAATCTCCATCCACAAAAGTTACCTCGCAGTGTCTCTTTCAGTCGACAAATTTACAATACTGTAATTATTCTGTGTTGAAGTGGCCAAGCCCTTTCCTTCAATAGCAGCATTCATCTGTAAACTGCAACACGTTACAACGCCAAGCTTAGATTCTGAATGTATTCTAACCTCTATGTACAAATCAGAATCCCACTCATTTAAGGGAAACTCTCTTAACGGGACACATCCGTCTGTAACCACGCCACCCAACCCTCTTCACCCTCTCTCTCTCTTCCACCCCCCCCCCCCCCCCCCCCCCCGTCAAAAGTTCTCGGCAAACAATCAGAGTGTTAAAGATAGACTGTTGGACATCAGAGCTATCGTTGGGAAGGCGAGAAAGGGAAGAAATATATACCATAGGTTATTGTAGACAATCCTTAATGTAAGATACTAAGAAATTTATTTAAATGGGGGATGTCTGATTATGTGTCCATTTGAAAAAGGATCATTCAACCCAAATAGCTTGAAAACCATGAGTGAACCCCTTACTTTCACTTTAATTCTTACATGTCTCACACATTAACAGTAACCCCTTATTTTAACACTGAGTTGATCGGATTCAACAAGTAAACATTCAAGAATGTTATGGTGACAGATATAGAGTTGGAGACTGAAGGATGCATTGGAGAATTTTACAAATGAGGATTAATATCTAATCTAGATTATTGTGCACTTTTAGCTTCGCACCCTTGCTTTAGTAGTATTATTATTTTGTGAAGCAGATTTGCCTCTCTGCAATTCATGCAACTCTGAGTTCTTGCATTGTTATACACTCTAATTTATCTATGTGTTTGCTGAGAATGATTTTCCTGCTGTCTTTTATGTCACTACGATGAATTCTTAATATTGCAGCAATGAGTAAGCAATTACTCATTGAGAAATAGTTATAACCAGGACAAAGCAATTTAACTATTAGTTCTGTTCAACATAAAGAGGACCTAAACAGTGTTTTGTAGCCTGAAGTTGTGCACTGTCTACAAGTTAGATACTCACTGTGTTATTTCCAAACTGTTCAGCTCCTTCTGCAGATTAGTGCATTCATCTTTTAGGTGCTGTGTGAAAAGTTGTAGAAACAGATCAATGCTGAAGTACATCAGGGCAATAGAGCATCTGTTAGAAAAATGAACCACTGCAGAATAGTGATGCCCCATTTAACCCTAAGTGAAGCTCGTTGATTAATTTCCCCCAGTATTGATTTCTTCTGGGGTTGCGCACTGGGTAGGTGATTAATAGGATGAAGTTCTGTAGTCCTGAAAGGCATTGGCGAAGGCCTCTCGGGTAAGTGTATGTTGGCAGGTGGAGAGGAATTTCAACATCTCTGCTTGTTTCTAGTTACAGAGCATTATCTCAATCTCTGCCTGTTGAAAGCTGTGCCCAGGATCATAAGTTTTTTCTTGCTTTCCATCTGCCCCCCCCCCCCCCCCCCCCCCCCGCCATGTCTCCCTCTTCTTTTCAACCCTGGCCCCCTCCAATGCTAAAAGGCCTTAATATCCCCTTACCCCACCAATAACTCCTGGTGTCAGCCCTTGAGGTCCCCTCTCCTTGGCCTCTCGTACCCAATCCTACACTTTCCTCTTGTTCTATTACAACTTGCATTAGTTTATCACGTTTAATATAATACAACACTGTGACATCTCTTACAGCAATAAAAACAACCAGTCGGGCAATAGCAGGGATTAAGACTGTGAACCAAGGCAAGATTTAAGAAAGCGAATGTACATTTATTTAGCATTTTTCAAGACCTCAAGGCCCAAAGTACATCACAACCAGTTGTTAAGTGTAGTTAAACATGACAGCCAGTTTGCACACTGGAATGTTCACATACAATAATGGGATAAATTGAGCAGGTAATTTTCTTTGGTGATGTTGGTTGAGGGCTAAATATTGGCTAGGGCACTGTTTTCCTTGAACTTTTTATGTTCGTCTGTACAGTACAGAAATAAGCTTAATAAGCTGTGTGTTTTGAAGGAGAGGGGTAGCAAGGGAAAGGGATTTAGAAACTTACCGGAGTGTGGAACTGCACCGACTGAAGACTGTATGGCAGAATGGGATGTAAAAGAGACCGCAGCTATAGGATGCTGAAGGAAATTGCAGGGGTGCAGAGTGGTAAGGCAAGTATTTGGAAGGGCTTGTAGATGAGATGGATTTTGAAATTCACATATGGAGAGATTGGAAGCCAAAAAAGGCTGGCAAAGATAGGGGTGCAGTTGTAAATTTGTGAAGGGTTAAACCCAAGAGTCTGGCTGGGAGAGCATTGGAATACATAAGTCATTGAGAAATATTTTAACAAAGGTGAGGCATATCCAAGACATCTGGGTCAGAGGTAGAAAAATACAGTGTAGATAGTGGTTAAGATTTAAATTTGAACGGTCAGCTTTGGGCGCACACAACAGAATGTCACATAGTCAAGTGCCAAAATGTGGAGTTTTTGATGCGAGCTAAACAGGATTAGCTTATGGTCTTATTAATGTTGAACTGAAGGCAGTCTTGCATTGGTGGTGGGTGATGGAGAGGTAAAGCTGGATCTTGTCAACTTCAGTGTAAAATGTCTCCACATAATTACTGGTCCATAACTGCAAAAATAGGGGATACAGCCTTCCCAGAGATACGCTGGATCTGTTGGTGCAGATGAGTTTGAGGTTGGCTGCGTCAGATGCATTACTGCCCCATAAGATATAGGAGTTGGCCATTTGGTCTCTTGTGCCTGCTCCACCATTCAGTAAGATCATTGCTGCTCTGATTTAATTTTACATCCACTTACTTGCTTATCCCTCAAAATCTTTGACTCCTTTTTTTTTAATAAACATTTTATTGAGGTAATTTTGGTATAACAACAGCACAATAAACAATGTACATGAAACTATTAACTGCAAAAGCCATCTCCCACCCTTACAGGTCCCGCCTTTATTAACCCTCTACTCTAAGCTAAACTAACCCCCCCCCCCCCCCCCCCCCCCCCCCACCACCCCCTTCAGCTGACGATTAATTTTCCGCGAAGAAGTCGACAATTGGCTGCCACCTCCGGGGGAACCCTAACTTCTCCTCCAGCGCTCTGATACTCTGAAAGCTCCCCTCTATAAACATGTCCCCCCCCCATCCTCTCAATCGGTGCTCTCCGCCATATCCGGAACCCCCCATCCATACTTCCCGGGGCAAACCAGTGATTATTACAGATTACAGACCAGAACGATGCTCCCTCTGCTCCCACATATCTCCTCCATTGCCTCCAGACTTTCAGGGCCGCCACCACAGAGCTGGTGGAGTACCATGCCGGCGGGAATGGCAGAGGCGCAGTTACCAAAGCCCCCAGACTGGTGCCCTTGTATAAAGCCGCCTGCATACGCTCCCATGCCAACCCCTCCCCCACCACCCACTTCCTGATCATGATATATTCGCCGCCCAGTAATAGTTAATAAAATTTGGCAGCGCCAGCCCGCCTTCTCCCCGATTCCGCTCAAGCATTACCTTCCTTACCCGCGGGGTCTTGCCCGCCCAAACAAAGCCAGAGTTCTCTTTGTTAACCCATCTAATAAAGGACCGCGGAATACAGATGGGAAGACATTGAAACACGAACAGGAATCTCGGGAGGACCGTCATCTTCACCGTCTGGACCCTCTCAGCTAATGACAACGGGAGCGCGTCCCATCTCTGAAAATCGTCCTTCATTTGGTCTACTAGCCAGGCCAGATTTAATTTATGCAGCCGGTCCCATTACTGTGCCACTTGAATGCCCAGGTACCTAAAGCTTCCCCCTCCAAATCTAAACAGCAGCTCCCCAAATTGCCTCTCCTGTCCTCTCGCCTGGATCACAAACATCTCACTTTTCCCCATATTTAGCTTATACCCCCGAAAACCGGCCAAATTCCCCTAGAATCCTCATGATTTCTTCCATCCCCTCTATTGGGTCCGATACATACAGAAGCAGGTCGTCTGCATAGAGCAAGACTCTGTGCTCCAACCCCCTCCCCCCGGACCAGCCCCTTCCAGCCCCTTAAGGCTCTCAGAGCAATTGCCAAAGGCTCTATAGCTAGCGCGAACAACAGTGGGGAGAGGGGGCATCCCTGTCTCGTGCCCCGGTGCAGTCTAAAATAGTCCGATTCTGTCCTATTCGTCCATACACTTGATACAGAAACCTGACCCAGTCAATAAAGCCCCGCCCAAATCTGAACTGTCCCAGTACCTCCCACAGATAATCCCATTCTATCCGATCAAAAGCCTTTTCTGCATCCATTACAATCACTACCTCCACCTCCCTACCTTCCAGGGACATCATGATCACATTTAACAGCCTTTTTACATTGGCCACCAACTGCCTACCCTTAATAAACCCCGTCTGGTCCTCCCCAACAACGTCCGGAACACAATCTTCAATCCTGAAGGCCAAAGTTTTGGCCAGCAGTTTGGCGTCCAGTGTGCCTGTAGGACCCACACAGCTCCGGGTTCTTGTCCCGCTTCAGAATTCAGCGGAATCGTGGCCTGTGACATCGTCGGGGGCAACACCCCTCTTTCCCTTGCCTCATTGAACATCTTCATCAACACCGGCCCCAATATCCCAGAGAACTTTTTATAAAACTCCACTGGGTACCTGTCTGACCCCGGGGCTTTACCCGCCTGCATGGCCTTCAGACCCTCCACTCTCTTCCAACCCGATCGGCGCCCCCAGCCCTTCTACCAGCTTCCCGTCCACCTTTGGGAAATTCAGCCCCCTCTCCCCCTCCAAGAAGTGCCTCATCCCCTTCGGCCCCGTAGGGGGTTCCGACCTGGGCAGCCTATCTCCCTATTTACTTTCAGGGAACAGGCCGAACTTTTGTCCTAGGTTAATCATAGAATTTTGGACAATTTTTCATGGCCAATCCACCCAACCTGCACATCTTTGGACTGTGGGAGGAAACCGGAGTACCCGGAGGAAACCCACGCAGTCACGGGGAGGATGTGCAGACTCCACACAGACAGTGACCCAAGTCGAAATCGAACTTGGGACCCTGGAGCTGTGAAGCAATTGTGCTATCCACAATGCTACCGTGCTGCCCTTAAGAAGTTAACCTACACTCCATTATTCTACCCTAATCCAAGTACCTATCCAATAGCCGCTTGAAGGTCCCTAACTTTTCCGACTCAACTACTTCCACAGGCAGTGCATTCCATGCCCCCACTACTCTCTGGGTAAAGAACCTACCTCTGACATCCCCTCTATATCTTCCACCATTTATCTTAAATTTATGTCCCCTTGTAATGGTGTGTTCCACCCGGGGAAAAAGTCTCTGACTGTCTATCTATTCCCCTGATCATCTTATAAGCCTCTATCAAGTCGCACCTCTCCGTTCTAATGAGAAAAGGCCTAGCACCCTCAACCTTTCCTCGTATGACCTACTCTCCATTCCAGGCAACATCCTGGTAAATCTCCTTTGTACCTTTCCAAAGCTTCCACATCCTTCCTAAAATGAGGTGACCAGAACTGCACACAGTACTCCAAATGTGGCCTGACCAAGGTTTTGTACAGCTGCATCATCACCTCACGGCTCTTAAATTCAATCCCTCTGCTAATGAACGCTAGCACACCATAGGCCTTCTTCACAGCTCTATCCACTTGAGTGGCAACTTTCAAAGATCTATGAACATAGACCCCAAGATCTCTCTGCTCCTCTACATTGCCAAGAACCCTACCATTAACCCTGTATTCCGCATTCATATTTGTCCTTCCAAAATGGACAACCTCACACTTGTCAGGGTTAAACTCCATCTGCCACTTCTCAGCCCAGCTCTGCATTCTATCTATGTCTCTTTGAAGCCGACAACAGCCCTCCTCACTATCCACAACTCCACCAATCTTCGTATCATCTGCAAATTTACTGACCCACCCTTCAACTCCCTCATCCAAGTCATTAATGAAAATCACAAACAGCAGAGGACCCAGAACTGATCCCTGCGGTACGCCACTGATAACTGGGCTCCAGGCTGAATATTTGCCATCCACCACCACTCTCTGTCTTCTATCGGTTAGCCGGTTTGTTATCCAACTGGCCAAATTTCCCACTATCCCATGCCTCCTTACTTTCTGCATAAGCCTACCATGGGGAACCTTATCAAATGCGTTACTAAAATCCATGTACACTACATCCACTGCTTTACCTTCATCCACATGCTTGGTCACCTCCTCAAAGAAGTCAATAAGACTTGTAAGGCAAGACCTACCCCTCACAAATCCGTGCTGACTATCCCTAATCAAGTAGAAGGAGAACTCCTTCACCCTCGGCTGCCCAAATCGCCATGGATCCACCTCCCCCATCTGCTCCATGAACCCCCCCCCCCCCCCCCCCCCCCCCCCCCCCCCCCCCGATCCCTTACCATTGCTGGCACCCTGCCCGTTTTCGAGCTTGACCGGTCCAAGCCAGGGTCAATAACTGTGTTGAATTCCCCTCCCATGACCAACCTGTGCGAGTCCAGGTCTGGTATCTTCCCCAGTATCCTATTAATAAACTCCGCATCATCCCAATTTGGCGTATACACATTTACTAATACCACCTGCACCCTCTCCAGTTTCCCACTGACCATAATGTACAGACATTCCACATCCGAACTATTCTACCCGCCTCAAACACCACCCACTTATCGATCAGGATCGCGACCCCTCTAGTCTTTGAATCCAGTCCAGAGTGAGAGACCTGACTGACCCAGCCTTTCCTCAATCTAATCTGGTCAGTTACTCTGAGGTGCGTCTCCTGCAACATTGTCCGCCTTCAGTCCCCTAAGATGCGCTAACACACGTGCCCTCTTGACCGGCCCATTTAACCCTCGAACATTGCCCCCCCCCCCCCACCTTCGCCGATCAGCCATCTCCTTTTTGGGCCCGCCTCCAGCCCATGCTCCACGCCGCCACCAGCCCGTCCCCAGGCAGCCTCCGCCCCCAACCTCCTCTCTGTCCCTTGGCCCAAGTCCCTCCCTCATCAGCAGAACATTTCCCCCCCCCCCCAGTAACAACACTCTGTAACCCAACCCCTTTGATAAACTGAACATATGCACATCTCCCACTGTGCTTCTGTGAGCTAACCCACCCAGCTAGCTTGGTGGCCCCCATCCCTGGTGCCGGATAGTCTCCCACCTATTGTTTCTCAGCACCATTGCCCTCGGGGGGGGGGGTCTCCCCTTCGCGGCTTCCTCGCGAGTGCTCTGTGAGCCCTGTCCACCTCCAAGGGTTGGGAGAATGTGCCATCCCCCAGCAGCTTCTCAAACATGTCTGCGATGTATGCACCAGCGTCCGCTCCTTTGGACCCCTCCGGGAGCCCAACGATTCTCAAGTTCTGCCGGCGGGACCTATTCTCTAGGTCCTCCACCTTCTTCAGGAGCTTCTTCTGCTGGTCTCTCAGCATCCCCACCTCCAACTCCACCACAGTTTGATGTTCCTCCTGCTCAGCCAGCACCTTCTCTACCTTCTGAATTGCCTGATTTTGGGCGTCTAATCTAAGCTCCAGCCGCTCAATCAACTCTTTTTTTCGGGTCCAAGCAGTACCGTTTCTGCTTAGCAAAGCTTTCCTGAATAACGTGCATCAGCTGCTCCGTTGACCGCTGGGTCGACAAACCAGAGGTCCGGTCCTCCACCATGCTGTCTCCCGCTGCAGCTTCAGCCCAAGCCTTTCCTGTCTTTCTGTTTCTGCCTTTACGAGCACTTCTAGTCCTTCTCTCCGTGCACCGATGTGAGAATTCTGTACACAATTACCTCTGTCTTTAGTTTTACAGTTCAAGTCCGGTAGAAATTCGGGGGAAAAGGTCCAAAAGTCCGACCTGAGCGGGAGCCACCAAATGTGTGACTTACTCCTTCATAGCCACCACTGGAAGTCTTGACTCCCTTTTCAATCAAAAATGTATCTAACTCAGCTTTGAATCGAGCTTCCGATGGTGGCCACGGAGTGAGCGGTCGCACATTTGGTGGCTCCCACTCAAGGTGGCACTTTTTGGTCTTTTCCCAGTCCGAAAGGCGAAATATTTGACGGCAAGAGGCGCAGGAGTGCCCATAGAAGGTTTTACTCCTCTGGTGTGGCTGGATGGATCCATGACCTAGGAGTGGGGTGAGAAGAAAAGAATTACTAGAACAGGAGAGTCTTCGTGGTGCGCCACAGGATAAGATGGCGGAGAGCAAGGGGGCTGCCCTGCCCACCCAGTGGTCAATGGAGCAGCTAACAGAGTTTCCAAATGTGAAGTTCTGCCAGCAGAGGGAAGAGGCCCTGGAAGGTCTGGCCAAGGTGGTGGAACCGATTAAATCGGGGATCAAGAGACTGGAGCAGAAGCTGGAGTCCCAGGGAAGGGCCATCCAGAAAGTGGAGGAGGCAGTGGGGGAGTATGAGGCGCAGTTGGCCTTGTTGGTGGCTTAGGTGGGGGTGATGTGTTAAACCCAAAAGAGGCTGAAGGAGAAGTTGGAAGATCTGGAGAATCGTTGCAGAAGACAAAACCCAAGGATCGTGGGGATGCCCGAAGGCATTGAGGGTGCAGAGGCGAACACGTACGTGGCCAAAATGCTGGAGAAGCTGATGGGGGAGGGGGCCTTTAACCGGCCCCTGGAGGTCGACTGGGCGCACAGGGCGCTGATGAGGAGGCTGCAGGTGAGCGATGGTGGCGTGGTTGCACTGCTTTTCAGATAAGGAGTAGATCCTCCGATAGGCAAGGCCGTCGAGAAACTGCACCTGGGAAGGGAACGGGTGCGGGTGTACCAGGACCGGAGAGTAGAACTGGTGAAGAGGAGGGCCGGGTTTAACTGGGTCAAGATTGCCCTCTTTAAAAGGGGGTGAAGTTCGGAGTTCTGTATCCAGCCTGCCTCTGGGTGACTTTCCAGAAACATGAGTACGACTTTAGCCCGCCAAAAGAGGTGATGGAGATCATGAGGGACAATGGACTGGGAAGAGAGGGAGGATATTGAACTTTGGAGGAGTTTGTGTGTGCGTTGTTTTTTGAAAAGTTTTTTCTTTGAAGAGTTTTTGAAAACGAGGTTTCTGGAAGACGGGCTTCTCATGGGGGAATACAGAGAGTGAGTGTACCTTTTGTTGCTCTTTCAGAGCTATGGACAGGGGGTCGGTGCAGGGAAATGGAGGGGCCAGGGAAGTTGGAGCCTTTGTGCGGGGGC
Organism: Scyliorhinus canicula; assembly: GCF_902713615.1. NCBI lineage: Eukaryota > Metazoa > Chordata > Chondrichthyes > Carcharhiniformes > Scyliorhinidae > Scyliorhinus > Scyliorhinus canicula. Next base: position 77,000,188 of record NC_052154.1, on the reverse strand, counting down.
CACCATGCTAGCTGGGCCGTCTAGTTAATGGGAGTCAAGTGGGGGATGCCAGCAGGAAGGCGAGGGGGGGGGAGGAGAGGGGGCTGATGTTTTGTTTAAGGATGGGGGGAGGGTTGCTGACAAGGGGGTGATTCATGTGGCGCAGTTGGAAAAGTATTGGTGACAGTGAACATCCGAGGGTGGGCCTGGAGGGTTGCCTGTCACAAGCCGGGGGCTGGTCCAAAAAGGGATCTGGTTGATCGGCAGGGGAGGAGGGTGGGGAGCCCTCAATCAGGCTGGTCACATGGATTGTGAGGGGGCTGAACAGGCCAGCCAAACGGTCACGTGTGTTCGGGCACCCGAGGAATCTGTGGCCTTCCTACACACTTTGAGGAAAGGATGGGTGGGGCATGTGTTCCACTCGGGACTGGACATGAAGACAAGGGGAATGGCGGTGTTGGTAAATAAGTGGGTGGCGTTCGAGGTGGGGAATATTTTGGCAGACTCGAGGTTGGGTGGGGGGTAGGTTCGTGATGGTGAGTGGGAAGCTGGAGGGGTTGCTGGTGGTCCTGGTAAATGTTTATGCCTCAAATTGGGATGATGTAGATTTTATGAGGCGGGTGCTGGGGAAGATTCCTGATTTGGGCTTGCACCGGTTGAGCATGGTGGGTGGGGGGATTTTAATATGGTTATAGAGCCGAGTTTGGACTGGCGAAGCCTGAAGCCGGTGAAGGAGCTGAAGGGATTTATGGAACACATGGGGGGTGGTGATGGGGGGGGGGGGGGGGGGGGGGGGGGGGTGTGTAAGGTTTGGGAGACCGAGGGTGAAGGAATTTTCATACTTCTCTGACGGGCACCAGGTGTACTCTCGGACTGACGTTTTGGTGTTGGACAAGGTGTTGTTGGCGGAGTGGTTAACTCGCCGATTGTGGGCTCTGACCACGCGCTGGACTGGGTGAATTTACAAGCAGACCGGGGGGGGGGGGGGGGGGGGGGGGGGGGGGTGCGTTCGCCCACAGTGGAGGCTGTATGTGGGGCTGTTGGCGGATGAGGAGGTTTGTGAGCGGGTGAGGGCTGCCGTTTGGGGGTAAAAGGAGCTAAATGACACAGGGTGGGTCACAGCCGCCATGCTGTGGAAGGTATTCAAGGCAGTCGTTGGGGAGGAGTTTATCTCAAATCGGACGCATAGGGAGAAAGCGGAGCTGGTGGAGATGGCAAGGCAGGTAGATGAGATCCTGAGGGTGGATAGGAGGTACCCAGAGACCCTTGAGGCAGGGTTGTTGAAGGAGAGGCAGAGGCTCCAGATGGAGTTTGGGTTAGTGTCCATGGGCAAACAGGGGCAGCTACGGAGGGCCAGAGGAACAATGTATGAGTACAGTGAGAAGGCAAGCAGGATGCTGAGGAAACAAGAGGCAGGGTGAGGGAGATTGACATTGTAGACGATAAGGGCAGGGTGAAGTTGGACCCGGAGGGGATGAATGGCGCTTTTGAGGAGTTTTATAGGAGGTTATATGAGTTGGAGTCCCCTGGCCGAGGGGGAGGGAATGCGGTGGTTTTTGGATGTGCAGGAGTTTCCCAAGGTAGAGGAGGAGCTGGTTCAGGAATTGATGGCCCCAATTGGGCTGAGGGAGGTGGTGGTTCACTGGCAGTGTGGAGTTTTTACGTTCTCCCTGTGTCTGCGTGGGTCTCCCCCCACAACCCAAAGATGTGCAGGGTAGGTGGATTGACCACGCTAAATTGTCCCTTAAATGGCAAAACCCCGCTCAACTTTTAGTAAGATTTTTTTCACTCCTAATTTCACTCCATTTGCTTTCCTAATTAATGCTGAATTTACATGCTAATTTTCTGTGATTTATGTACAAGGGCACCCAACGCCATTTGAATATTACTGCCCAATCTCTCATCATTCAAAAAAGTATTTGCTTTCTATTTTCCTTCCAATTGGATAACTTTGCACTTCCTCATGTTATCTTCCATCTACTATGTTCTTGCTCAATTCACAACCCATCTAATATTCCTTTGTACTCTCTTTGCTTCCTCCTCACAGCTTACTTTCCCAACTCACTCTTTATCACTGGAAAATGTGGTACATTACTCAATTTCCTGATCTAAGTCATTGATATGTATTGTAAATTGCTGAAGCTCAAGCACTGATGCTTGCAGTTTCTTGCTGGTTATAGTTTGCCAATCCAAAAAATGCCCGTTTATTTTTATTTACTGATTAATCATAGATTTAATCATACAATCCCTACAGTGCAGAAGGAGGCCATTTAGCCCATTGAGTCTGCACTGACCCTCTGAAAGAGCACCTTATCTAGGCCCAAGCCTCTACCGTATCCCCCATAACACCACCTAACCTTTTGGCTACTAAGGGACAGTTTAGCATGACCAATCCACCATCCATCTAGCCTGCAAATCCTTTTACTATGGGAGGAAACCAGAGCACCCGGAGGAAACCCATACAGACATTGAGAGAATGTGCAAACTCCCCACAGTTATCCAAGGCTGGAATTGAACCCGGGTCCGTGGTACTGTGAGGCAGCAGTGCTAATCACTATGCCGCCCAAAATTAATGACAGAAAACAATCAATCGTAATGTATTACCCAAAACCGTAAGTTCTAATTTGTAACAACAATTGTCATTTTTGTTTGTCTGGGCTTCTTTTATTGGTCAGTTTAAGGATCTAATGGGTTTATTTGGTCTGTGGGGCCTAGTGTTTGTGGGCGGTACATGAAGCCTCAGAGGACTGATATGTGTGGCTTCCAAATGTTCATGGTAGGGTTGGGAACATTTTTGTGTAGAACAAAAACAACAAAAGATATGGTGGAGTACCATGGGAGGGATGAAAGGATTGGGGTGGAGACGAAATGGGGAAATAGCCGATGCGATGGAATTGGTTAAGTGTGGCAAAATGGTGGGGACAAAAACAATTGATATTACAACAAACAGAACAATGTTTTCCATGTGTGAGTAATTCTTTGAAGATCTGAACCTGGCTATTGATAATTTAGCACTCAAGCTACCATCTCACTTCATGTCTGTATACGATGGAATATAGTGGCTTTATTCCAATAGAATGTGAGAGTCTAATTCTATTCCAATTAACAACCTTTGATTTATCTGCCTCACCAACTCTTTTCTGGTAATGATACTAATTTAGAAACAGTGAATTTAAAGTCGCCATAACCCACACGGGACTTACGAGGGTGGCAACAATTAAACTCCCCGTGAGCCTTGCCGAATACGAGCTTATCTGTTAAAGGGGTTGGGAATCCCTAAACCATGTATAGTTATTAAAACATAGAACAGACAGTGCAGAAGGAGGCCATTTGGCCCATCGAGTCTGCACTGACCCACTGAAGCCCTCACTTTCACCCTGTCACCGTAACTCAATAACCCCTCATTTTAGGACACTGGGCAATTTATCATGGCCAAACCGCCTAACCTACACATCTTTGGATTGTGGGAGGAAACCGGAGCACCCGGAGGAAACCCACGCAGACACGGGGAGAACGTGCAGACTCTGCACAGACAGTGACCCAATGGGGAATCGAACCTGGGACCCTGGTGCTGTGAAGCCAAAATGCTATTCACTGTGCTACCGTCTTCTGTATAAAGTCAGCCAGTTTGGGTACCGATAGGTGAGACCAACATGGCTGGGATCTTTCAAGCTGTGACAATAATAATTATTGTAATAAAACTTTATTTCCTTTTAACAACTTGATGTAGACTCCTTCGTGTTCTACAAAACCTATATTCCATGCAATATTTGTAAATCCTCTAGTTCTACAGCCATTGTATGCCACTAAAGCAGTCTGAGTGTCTTTGTAAAGTGTTATGGCACTGTTTTATTAATGTGTTTGTACATATTGCGATTCTATGTAGTTACAGGATTGTTGAAATCTCTGTCTGAATAAATCAGCCTGACCTACCAAGTTTGATTCCAACATCATCTCAAGTGTGTTCATCAGCTGATCAATGTACAGATTTTTCTGAAAGGAAAAATAAATGTCAAATAAATGCAGAGAAAAAGGTTCTGAAGAGAAGGAGGGACAACATTGTCCACATTGCAACTCCAATATCCTGCCTCTCAAATCCCATGGAGTTTGATCCTATTTCCGGCAATATGTTTGAGGCCTAGAGGTTTGGAAAAACCTGTTCTTAAACCAATTGAGGTGACAGTGACTGCCCTTGACCAAGTGTGGCGACAAGGATCCTAGCAAAACTGGAGTCAATGGGAATCTGGGGGAAACTCTCCGCTCGTTGGAGTCATACTTCACTGAAAGGAAGATGGTTGTGGTTGTTGGCAGTCAGTCATCTCGGCTCCAGGACATCACAGCAGGAGTTCCTCAGGGCAGCGTCCTAGGTCCAACTATCTTCAGCTGCTTCATCAATGACCTTCATTCCATCGTAAGGTCAGAAGTAGAGATGATCAGTTATGTTTGCACAGTGTATACCATTCATGAATCAGATACTGAAACAATCCCTGTCCAAATGCAACAGGACCTGCGCAATGTAGCCACCTGGGGTGGCTACGTCCCGATTCCGAAATGGATGCCTGCAAAGAGTGTAGGGAAAATTGGTGAGCTACGGACATCCGGTGGCGGCAATGATCGGGTGAGCCGCACATTCGGTGGGCTCTCACTCCGGTGGGGCTTTAGGGACTGATTCCCCGCGATAGCGGGACTGCGGAGGAGCGGGCTGCAGTGCATGGAACCGCGGGAGACCAGGAGACAAAGGAAGTGGGAGAGAAAGGGACAGAGGCAAGGAGCAGGGGAAGCTGACCTGAAACCCAAGACGGCGGACACACAGACCTCGGACTCAGCAATCCAGCAAGCGCTGGAAAACATGATACATGTGATGAAAAGCAGTTTTGAGTCGCTGAAGCGGGGCAACTTGGACCCACTTCAGAAGGCAGTGGATCAGCTGAATCAGAGGCTGGATGCTCAGGATGTAAAAGTTAAGGAGCTGGGAGAGGCGGTGGAGGAGCAGGCGGACGTGCAGACGATTGCTGCGTTAGAAGTCGACGGGCTGAAGGAGTGGCAAAGAAGACTGCTGGACAGAGTGGAGGAGTTGGAAAATAGAGCTCGCAGGAATAATCTGAGGATCATCGGCCTCCCTGAGGGAGCTGATGCTGCAGCGTTTGTGGCAGACCTGTTGATGCAGCTGATGGGGGCTGAAGCCTTTCCGCTACCGCCGGAGCTGGAGGGGGCATACAGAGTGCAGGCGAAGCAGGGGCGGCCGGGGGGACCCCCCCCCCCCCCCCCCCCCCCCCCGCCCGATGGTGATTAGGTTCCACAGGTTCGTGGACAAGGAGCGGGCGCTGCGGTGGGCGAAGAGCACCAGGAGCAGCGCGTGGAACAACAGTGACCTTCGCATATACCAAGACCTAAGCCAGGAGGTGGCTCGGCGGCGAGCAGCCTTTAAATAAGTCAAGGAGGTGCTGCTCAAGAAGCACGTGAAGTTTGGTCTGCTGTTCCCGGCCCGTCTTTGGGTCACGCATCAGGGTCAACACCACTACTTCTCCGAACCTGAAGAAGCGATGGACTTTGCGAGGGATCAGGGGCTGGTCCCGAAAAGAGGTCCCATGGGCGCGGATTAGGACCCGAGAACTATCGTTTGAAGGGACGCCGAATGTGCCTGGACTGCTGTTCAATGGTTTGCTGAGTTAAAGGTTCCAAGCGGGACATTTGGGACTCTTCCCTTTGTTTTTGGTTGCTCTTTTTTGCTTCTTTTTTTTTCTTTTTTCCTTTTCGTGTGGATTTTACGTTTCTGGGTCTGTCGGTTGTGTTGGGTACTTTTTGTGGGGCTCGCGGAGGGCTCTGGAGCCGGTATGGTAACTAAGGGTGGCCAGTCAGCAAAGGGGGTTAAGGACGTGGGTTGGGGGGTTTTTGTTTTACTGATGTTCATGCCTTCCTGTGCCGGTGAGTTTGCTCCAGCGGGTTGGAGAGGGGGATGGGGCGCCGGGGAGTGGGGATGAGGACGGGGAAACAATGGGGATGAGACGGGGGGTCGCCGGAGTGATGAGTCACCGGGCTAGCAGATTGGCTAGTCAAGGGAGTCAGGTGGGGGCGGAGAATACAGCCAATGGATGGCAGGGGTGGGGTTACCGGGGGATGTTGCTGGGGGGGGGGGGGGGGGGGGGCAGGGGGGGAGGGGGGGGGGGTTGTTCTGCTGACGTGGGAGGGATCTGAAGTAGGCACTGGAAAGGAGGCCGAGGGTGGAGGCAGCCAAGAGGCGGGCCAAGAATGGCGCGACGCACGGGCCGGGGGCCGGGGGCCGGGGGCCGGCCCGAGAAAGGCTATGGCTGACCGGCGTGGGGGGGGGGGGGTGTTGGTTGGTTGGTTGTGCCCCCAACCAGGCTGATCACCTGGAATGTCAGGGGTCTGAATGGTCCGGTTAAGAGGGCATGGGTGTTCGCGCACTTGCGGGCTCTGAAGGCGGACATAATTATGTTGCAGGAGACACATCTGAAAGTGTCTGACCAGACTAGGCTAAGGAAGGGCTGGATTAGCCAGGTCTTCCACTCGGACTCTAAGTCCAGAGGGGTGGCAATCATGATCAGCAAACGGGTGCAATTTGAGGCGGAGGGCATAGCCGCAGACAGGGGGGGCAGATACCTGATGTTAAGGGGAAGACTGGAGGGGAGAAGAGTGGTGCTGGTGAATATATATGCCCCGAACTGGGACAACGTGGGCTTTATTAAAAGAGTGCTGGGGAAGATCCCGGACCTGGACTCTCGTAGGCTAACAATGGGGAGGGTACTTTAACACGGTCCTTGACCCGGGACTGGATCGGTCATGTCCCAGAACGGGTAGACTCCCAGCAATGGCAAGGGAGCGGAAAGGGTTTATGGAGCAAATGGGGGCAGTGGATCCCTGGAGAGCCAGGCAGCCGACAGGAAGGGGCTACTCATTTTACTCGCACGTCCATAAAGTATATTCTAGGATAGACTTCTTTGTCCTAAGCAGGGACTGTATAGGGGAGGTAAAGAACACGGAATATTCGGCAATCACTATCTTGGATCATGCCCCGCACTGGGTAGACCTGCAGGTCGGAGGGGCGAAGCACCAACGCCCACAATGGAGGCTAGACGTGGGACTGTTGTCGGAGGAGGGGATACGTGAGAGACTTCGGAAGTGTATGAAAAACTACTTGCAGGTGAACGATACGGGGGAGGTCACAGCGGCGACCCTGTGGGAGGCGCTGAAGGCAGTAGTGCGGGGAGAGATGATCTCAATTGGGGCCCACAGGGCCAAGGCGGACAGGGAAGAGATGGACAGATTAGGTCGGGAACTGGGTCGGATAGACGAGGAACACGCGGAGTCCCTGGGGGAGGACCTACTCAGGGAGAGGCAGAGACTACAGGCGGAACTGGGGGCGCTATCCACGAGTAGGGCCGTGGAACAGCTTAGGAAGACGAGGGGTGTGGTGTACGAGCATGGGGAAAAGGCCAGCAGATTGTTAATGCAGCAACTCAGGAAGAGGGAGGCGGCCAGGGAAATAGGTAGAGTGATGGATGGGGAGGGGTGTAAAGTGGAGGACCCGGCAGGATTGAGTAAGGTATTCCGGGACTTCTATAGCAAGCTGTACACTTCGGAGCCCCCGGAAGATTCAGAGGAGATGAAAAGGTTTCTGGATGGGTTAACATTCCCAACAGTAGGTGGGGGGGGGGTGGGGGGGCGCGCGAGTGGATGGGCTGGGGGCCCCGATTAGAGTGGAGGAGGTATTGGGGGCCTGAAGGCCATGCAGTCGGGGAAAGCCCCGGGGCCGGATGGATACCCAGTAGGGTTTTACAAGAAGTTCTCTGAGTTAGTGGGACCGGTCTTGGCGAGGGTGTTAATGAGGCAAGGGACAGAGGGACCCTGCCGCCACCGATGTCGCAAGCTACTATATCACTGATATTGAAGCGGGGTAAGGACCCAGAGGTGTGCGGGTCCTACAGGCCAATCTCCCGGATCAATGTAGATGCCAAGCTCCTGGCAAAGGTCCTGGTGATTAGAATTGAGGACTGCGTACCGGAGGTGATTGGGGATGACCAAACTGGGTTCGTGAAAGGCAGGCAGTTGTCGGCCAACTTGAGAAGATTACTCAATGTGATCATCATGCCCCCGACGGGCAAGGAGGTGGAGGTAGTGGTGGCGACGGACGCCGAGAAGGCCTTCGACCGTGTGGAGAGGGCTATCTATGGGAGGTGCTCGGACGGTTTGGGATCGGGGAGGGACTGGTGAATTAGATCAGACTATTGTATCAGGCCCCAAAGGCCAGCGTCAGGACAAACAGAGAAGTGTCAGAGTATTTTAGACTATACCGCGGGACCAGACAGGGCTGCCCACTCTCCCCGCTGCTGTTTGCGCTGGTCATAGAGCTACTGCCGATTGCGCTGAGAGCCGCAAAGGGATGGAAGGGGATGGTTAGGGGCGGGGTGGAACATAGGGTCTCTCTCTATGCGGACGACCTGCTCCTGTACGTGTCAGACCCACTGGCCCGGATGGAACGTATACTGGAAACACTGAGGAAGTTCGGCCAGTTCTCAGTGTACAAATTAAATATAGCCAAGAGTGAGATGTTTGTGGTGCAGGCAAGGGGCCAGGAGAACAGATTGAGAGGGCTACCGTTTAGGCTGGTTGAGGAAAGTTTCTGGTACTTGGGGATTCAGGTGGCGCGAGATTGGGGCAGGCTGCACAAGTTAAATTTGGCCAGGGTGGTGGAACAAATGAAGGGAGAGTTTCGGAGATGGGATGCACTCCTGCTGTCGTTGGCAGGGAGGGTGCAGACTGTAAAGATGACAATCCTCCCTAGATTCCTGTTCATTTTTCAGTGCCTCCCGATCTTTATCCCACAGTCCTTCTTCAAAAGGGTTAACAAGATGATCATGAGCTTTGTCTGGGCGGGAAAATCCCCACGGGTGAAGAAGGCGATGCTTGAGAGGAGCCGCAGCGAGGGAGGGCTGGCATTGCCGAGTCTGATTAATTATTACTGGGCGGCCAACATCGCTATGATAAGGAAGTGGATGGTGGGTATGGGGTGTATCTGGGAGCGGGTGGAGGCGGCTTCGTGCAGGGGCACCAGTTTGACAGCCCTGGTCACTGCTCCTCTACCACTGCCGCCAGCCAGGTACACCACCAGCCCGGTAGTGGTGGCGACCCTGCAGATATGGGGCCAGTGGAGGGGGCATGTAGGGGAGGTGGGGGCGTCTGTCTGGGCGCCAATCTGCGACAACCATCGGTTTGCCCCCGGGAGTATGGATGGGGGGTTTCGAGCATGGCGGCGGGCGGGGGTGGGGAGGGTGGGCGATATGTTCCTGGAAGGGAGCTTTGCGAGTCTGAGGAGCTTGGAGGAGAAATTTGGTCTGGTAAGGGGAAACAATTTCAGGTACCTACAGTTGCGGGACTTTGTCCATAGACAGGTCCCGTCCTTCCCACGCCTCCCGCCGATGGGGATCCAAGACAGAATAGTCTCTAGAGGGGAAGGAGGGGAGGGTAGAGTCTCTGATATTTATACGGTACTCATGAAGGGGGAAGGGCCCCAGACGGAGGAACTGAAACTCAAATGGGAGGAGGAGCCAGGTGGGGAAATGGAGGACGGGCTGTGGGCAGAAGCCCTGAGTAGGGTAAATTCGATTTAAGGTCGTTCACCGGGCCCACATGACGGTGGCTCGGATGAGCAAATTCTTTGGAGTAGAGGACAAATGCGCTAGGTGCGCAGGAGGACCAGCGAACCACGTACACATGTTTTGGGCATGTCCGATGCTTAGGGGTACTGGGAGGGATTTGCGGGGATCATGTCCCGGGTACTAAAAACAAGGGTGGCGATGGGTCCAGGGGTGACAATTTTTGGGGTTTCGGAGGACCCGGGAGTCCAGGGTGAGAAAGAGGCCGATGTTTTGGCCTTTGCTTCCCTGATAGCCCGGCGATGAATATTATTGGCGTGGAGGGACTCAAAGCCCCCAAAGACTGAGTTGTGGCTTTCGGACGTGTCGAGTTTTCTGGGTATGGAAAAAATTAAGTTCGCCTTGAGGGGATCTGTACAGGGGTTCACCCGGAGGTGGCAACCATTCATTGTCTTCTTTACGGGAGAGTGAACGTCAGCAGGGCGGGGGGGGGAGGGAGGTTAGAGTAGAGTAGGAGGGATAAATTGGCGGGTAGTGCCGATGGGAGAGGAGCGGGCTGATGCAGTATGGTACGATTGAAGTATTGATTTTACGTGGATGTTTGCACATTTTTGCCTTTTTTGCTTTCTATTTGTTGATGTCTGTATCTATTTACAATGCCGAAAAATACCTCAATAAAATTGTTTGTTAAAAAAAAATTGGTCAGCTACAGGGAACACAAGCAGGTGCAAGGTTTCCTGTGTATTAAGATTTGCAGAACCCAGACAGAACCGAAACCAATAGCCATTTACATCATACTAATGAGCTATCTCCAGAAACAATCAGAAACATTGAAACAATCGGGACCAAGACAGACTCCGGCGCCAGTGGGAGCTGGGACAAAGGCAGGCCAACGAACACCTTGGGCCCGCCCAACGATCAGGGAACAACTCCGGTATTGGAGAAAATCGATGAGAACGATTGAGACATGGTCCAATTAATTGGGACCAAGTCCGGGGTCCGCCCAAAAGGGCGCGAAACCTCTGGGACCTATAAGATAGCGTCCCCAAGTTCAGTTGGCTCTCTTGGCAGCTCTCAAAGAACTCTTGACCGTGGCTCTCAGCGAGGAGAGACCTGCCTAGCAGCTGCATGAACCAAGTAAGTCTCAAGTCAATGCACGCTACGAGATAGATGCTCCTAGCTACTATTCCGTACCAGCTCAAAGCCAGAAGTATCAGAACCGGACAAAGGCCATTGTTCCTCTGACCTGGTGGGCCATTCGAAGCTAAGTATAGGCTTTTAGTAGTAGTGATAGTTTAGCAAGTAGAGTTTATGCATGAGTAGTGATTGACTGTGTGTATAATAAATGTGTATTGATTTCAAACTTACTAACTGGTGTATTGTGTTATTGATCAGCACTTGGCCTTGAACCTCGTGGTGGTATCAGAAAGATACCTGGCGACTCTAGAGCAAAGGTTATTAAAACAGAGCGATTAAAGAGAAAGCACAACGAGCAACAGCAATATCCAAGCTTGAGCTGACCAGTGGCATGTTTGTGCCACACAAATGGCAGGGAATGACCATTTCCAACAAAAGAGAATGAACCATTATCCATTGACATTCAATGGCATTACCATTGCTGAATCCCTCACGATCAACATCCTGGGAGTTACTATTGACCAGAAACTTAAACTGGACTAGCCATATAAGTACTGTGGCTACAAGAGCAGGTCAGAGGCGAGGATTCCTGCAGTGAGTAACTCATCTCCCGACTTCCCAAAGCCTCCCACAAGGCACAAGTCAGGAGTGTGATGGAATACTCTCTCCTTGCCTAGATGAATGCAGCTCCAACAGCACTCAAGTAGCTTGACACCATCCAGGACAAAGCAACCCACTTGATTGGCACGCATTCCAAAAACATTCATTCCCACCACCACCGACACACAGTGGCAGCAGTGTGCATCATCTGTAAGATACACTGTAGGAACTCATCAAGGCTACTTAGAAAACACCTTCCAAACCCATGACCACTACCATCTAGAAAGACAAGGGCAGCAGGCGCATGGGAACAGCAGCACCTGGAAGTTCCCCTCCAAGCCACTCACCATCCTGACTTGGAAATACATCGCCGTTCCTTAACTGTTGATGGGTCAAAATTCTGGACCACCCCCTCCAAACAGCACTGTGGGTGAACCCACAGCACATGGACTGCAGCGGTTCAAGAAGGCAGCTTGCCACCACCTTGTCTATGGCAATTAGGAACGGGCAGTAAATGTTGGCCTAGCCAGTGAAGCCCATATCCCTTGAATGAATTTTAAGAAAAGTTATCTCAATAGTGTAATGAATAAATCCTGTCAGATCACGGTGTTGTAAGCAATTAGAAATCAATTCAAATTAATGGACATATGGATTTAAACGTTACATGGAGACTCCTGGTAACCTGTGGCTTAATCCTGATTTAGGAGAGTTGGTACAAGCATTGGATAACAGCTAATGATTTTTCTAAAAGTAAGTCTGAGGTAATGGACTGAGATTTGGACAGTGTTGAACCCAATTAAGTGATTGTACTTTGACAGAACGCACCTAGTTGCAGTAAACATTGAGATCATAGAATGGTTACAGCTTAGAAGGCAGCCATTCAGCCTTTGTGTCTGTGCCAACTCTCTGCACGAGCAATTCACCCATTCCCCTGCTTTTTCCCCATAACACTGCACATTTGTTGACCAGATTGGGTATTTGGTTAATTGCTGTAGGAAATGAGAAAGTTATATTGCTGCAAGAGGCATTCATCTGTGATTCAAGCTAATAGATGTTTTAGGAGTACAACAGCTGGAGATTAGCCCTGCATCTAATATATGTTTTGGCCTGATGAAACAGTATGGATGGAGTTCAAATCGGCTTTAAATCCTGCGCAACCTGAGCTGGAAGTGCCTGATAAGGTCAGGGAGTTATGTCTTCTGGTCAACAAATGTGCAGTGTTAAGGGAAAAAGCAGGGGAATGGGTGAATTGCTCGTACAGAGAGTTGGCACAGACACAAAAGGCTGAATGGCTGCCTTCTAAGCTGTAACCATTTTATGATCTCAATGTTTACTCATTGTACTCACGTGCAACTTAAAACTGGAGCAGACTTAGACTCTCTAGCGATCAGCTGCATTAGAAATCTAACCTCCCTGAGTTGCCTTGTTGCAGTGGCAATGGACATCAACTGTTTCCTGGGCCTTGTGTGGTGCTACTGGATTTGCCAATTCCAGGTCTGGGAAGTATCTGTCATTAGGTTGGGTGGCTAGAACAGTGTATCACCTGGTGGATGGAATACCATTGTTATCCTGAAGTTTTCACAGCCAGACAGAACTCTTCAGTTGAACATCTGAGGCCATAATCAAAAGTTCAATCGATTTTTCGTCTCCACTTCCACAACCCAATGACCAAAGCAGGCAGACTGAATAAGTAGTTTTGGGTTTGCCTGCACTTGGTCTATTATTGAAGCGTGTACACTGAGGAAAGATTAAAAGCATTTTACCACAGTTATGACGTGATCTCTGTCTGTAGATAATATTCTGACTTCATCCAGCACCTTCTGTAAAACACCAGGAGTACTTTTTAATCAACATTTCTGTGATAACTTTGAATATCACTGCTAAATTCTCTCTGTCTCTCTCCATTTGTCACACAGTGAAATGCAACTCACATGTAGGACCTTTGCCCTACTGCTCATATCCTCGACACTGTGTTCTTGCTGACACCTCTGACTCTCCAGTTTCTCAATCTGGATTAAAACAAGAATGAGAAACATTTGCATGGGTTTGGGTTTGGTAGGATCTTAAAATGTAAAAATACTCAAACTCGGAACCCAATCTGCATTGAACCTACTCACTTCCGCCTTTTAACACAGGTGGAACTGAAGGATAGGTGACCAACCCATTCTCAGAAAATGGGTCATTTGTTTAAGTGTTTTAATGCAGTTGCAGGCCTCAGATTTGAACTCTCTTTTAACATCAGGATCCCAGTGCCACGAGCTAGTCAGAGTAGAAATAGCAAGATATATCGGATGAATACATGGCTGAAGAGATGGTGTGAGGGGAAGGGTTTCAGATTCCCGGGGCATTGGTTCTGGGGGAGGTGGGACCTGTACAAACTGGACCGTTTACACTTGAGCAGGACCAGGACTGATTTCCTGGGGGGAGGGTTAGAGCGGTTGAGGAGGGTTTAAACTAATATGACACGGGGACAGAAGCCTTTGGAAGGATTAAGACCGGGGGTATCAAGAACAAGAGAAAAAGACAACAAGGAGATTAAGAAAAGTGATAAGCAGCGAAATCAAGGGCCTGTATCAGATAATAACACTGTAACAAATAGTAGGGATGAGACATGGAACATTAAAAGGACAAACCTTAAGGTTTTGTATCATAATACACGGAGCTTTTGAAATAAAATGGATGAATTAGTTGTGCAGGTGGATGTAAAGGGGCATGATATAGTTGGGATTACGGAGACATGGCTCCAAGGTGACCAAGGATGGGAACTAAACATTGAGGGCTATTCAGTTTTTAGGAAGGACAGACAGAAAGGAAAAGGTGCTGGAGTTGCATTGTTGATTGAAGAAGATACAGATACAATATTGAAGAAAGATATTAGTACAGATGATATGGAATCTGATGTGGGTCAAGTTAAGAAACTTGAAAGGGGCAAAAGAATTCGTAGGGGTTGTATGCAGATCACCAAACTGCGGTGCTAATATTGGGAATAGCATTAGGCAGGAAATTAGAGATGCATAAAGGAACATCTGTGATTATGGGTGACTTTAATCTACATATAGATTGCGTGAGACAAATTAGTCTCAGTACAATAGAAGAGGAATTTGTGGAGAATACATGGGATAGTTTTCTGGACCATGACGTCGAGGAACCAACAAGGGATTAGGCCATCTTGGATTGGGTGTTCTGCAATGAGAAAGGATTCTAATAATAATAATCTTTATTATTGTCAGAAGTAGGCTTAGATTAACACTGCAATGAAGTTACTGTGAAAATCCCCTAGTCGCCACACTCGGGCTGTTCAGGTACACTGAGGGAAAATTCAGAATGTCCAATTCGCCTAACAGGTAATCTAATTGTGAGAGAGCCCTTGGGGATGAGTGACCATAATATGGTCAAATTCTTTATCTAGGTGGATAGGTTAAAAGCAAATTACTGCGGATGTTGGAATCTGAAACAAAAACAGAAAATACTGGACAATCTCAGCAGATCTGACAATATCTGTGGAGTGAAAAGGGAGCTAGCATTTTGATTCTAGATGACTCTGTCAAAACTCATATCGTGAGGTGGTTGATTCTGAGACCACGGTACTGAACCTCAACAAATGTAACTATGATGGAATGAAGCATGAGCTAGCTATGATGCCCCATTGGTCACCTTGGAGCCATGTCTCTGTAATTCCAACTATATCATACATCCACCTGCACAACTAATTCATCCATTTTATTTCAAATGTTTCTCTCACTAGGAAATATTACTGAAAGGAAGGACAGTGAATAGGCAATAGCTGGCATTCAAGAAACGAATAGGTGGACTCCAAAAGTTGTTTATTCCTATTTGGCACAAAATTGGAAAGGGAACTGTGGGAAAACCATGGCTTACAATGGAAATTAGAGATAGTGTTAGATTCAAAGAAGCGGCATACAAATTAGCAAGAAAAATTAATAGATCTGCGGTTTAAATATCAGCAAAGGCAGACCAAGGGAATGATTAAGAGGGGGGAAATACAATATGAAAGTGTGGTGAATGTAACTTAGTAATTCACACTGTATTTACCAATACCATTGTAAGCGCAGTAGCGTTATCCGACCACTAGGGGGAGTAGCTCTGGGAATGCTCAGGAGTTTGAACAGGGCTCCACCCTTGGCTCCGCCCACGACTCCTCCCCCTGGACTGCTGTATAAATACCCTTGTCCAGAGCCAGCCTGCCAGTTCATCGAGAGTTCAACGGGTAACAGGCTGATTCTGTAGTAAGTAGATTAAAACCACTGTTCATATCTTAAAGCACGTGTCTAGTGAATTGATGGTTCCATCAATTTAATCTACTTAAGAACAGTCAGGATCGATCATGGAATCAGCCCTCAAGCCTGGACGCCTGGAACTCGACCCACAGGATGCAGAGGCAAAAGAAATCTTCTCCCACTGGCTGTGGTGCTTTAAGGCCTACCTAGCAGAAGCGAGCACAGCCGAAACAACAGAGGAACAGAAGTTAAGTTTACTGCACGCGAGGGTGAGCCACAGAATCTCTACGCAACAAAACTCGGCCGGTTCATATACTGCAGCGCTGGCGATACTCGATAAGCTGTATGTAAGGCCCATTAACGAAGTTTACGCACGCCATGTGTTCACGACTCGCTGCCAGCGGCCTACAGAATCACTCGCCGAATTTTTAAGAGAGCTCAATAATCTATCAAATGACTGTAACTATCAAGCGGTTACCGCGGCTGAACATAGAGAACTTGCTGTACGCAATGATTTTGTAGCGGGCCTCAGGTCTAATTATGTGCGCCAACGACTGCTGGAAAAGGGGGCCCAAGACTTAGAAACAACTGCGGAAATTGCTACCACGATGGAGGTCTCCTTCCGCAGCCTCACCTCGTTCCCCGCGGATCCCACGACCCAATCATGGGCCCCCGACCAGCGACTCCCCCAGGCCTGTGCCACGCGGCCGCCCAGCCACCATGCTGCCCCAACCAGCCACTATGCTGCTCCAGCCAGCCACTATGCTGCTCCAGCTTGCCATTTCTGCGGCCAGAACCAGCACCCGCGGCAGCACTGCCCGGCCCGCAACGTGGCCTGCAGCAGCTGCGGGAGGAAAGGCCACTACGCGAGAGTGTGCCTCGCAAAAAGGGCTCCAGCTTCCAACTACCCAGCGACACGAAGTAATCGCTCCCCACACCCCCAGGCCCGCGGGGCCCGAAACGCTGCGGCCTATGCCCTGACCCCGCCACCTCCCGCCACGTGCAATCCATGGGGGCCACCATCTTGGCAAACCTCCACCACGTGGCCGGACACGTGCGACTCATGGGGGCCGCCATCTTGGACGCCATCTTCCTCGCCGCCCGCCACGTGCGATCCACGGGCCCGACCTGCATCTCCACGCTCGGACAACTCATCGGAAGAGTACGACCTCCCCGGGCGCTCGTCACGCGGCCCGCAACTCGGCGCAGTCACCCTGGATCAATCACGCCCGAAGCATCTGCAAAATTCGATGGCGGAGGTCCAAATCAACGGGTACAACACGCCATGCCTTTTCGACTCCGGGAGCACTGAAAGCTTCATACACCCAGACCTGGTGAGACGCTGTTCGCTCCCTGTTTTCCCTGTGCGGCAAACTATCTCGCTCGCTTCAGGCTCCCATTCTGTCCAGATCCAGGGGCGCACCGCCGCGACACTCACAATCCGAGGCGCTAGCTACTCAAAACTTCGACTCTACGTTTTGCCCGACCTCTGCGCGCCACTCTTATTAGGCCTAGATTTTCAGTGTAACCTTAAGAGCCTCGCCCTCAGCTTCGGCGGGCCCCTGCCCCCACTCACTATCTGCAACCTCGCTACGCTGCGAATCTCCCCCCCCCCTCTCTTCGCCAATCTCACAAAGGACTGTAAACCCGTAGCCACTCGTAGCAGGCGGTACAGCCTGCAGGATAGGGTATTTATCAGACCAGAGGTCCGAAGGCTTCTCAATGAGGGGATTATAGAGGCCAGCAATAGTCCCTGGAGAGCTCAGGTGGTGGTCGTTAAGACCGGGGAAAAATTCTGCATGGTTGTCGACTATAGTCAGACCATAAATAGATTTACACTCCTCGACGCGTATCCCCTCCCCAGGATTGCAGACATGGTAAATCAGATTGCCCAATATCGGCTATTTTCCACGGTGGATCTGAAGTCTGCATACCACCAGCTCCCAATCCGCCCGGAGGACCGCCACTACACGGCATTCGAGGCCGATGGCTGCCTCTTCCATTTCCTACGGGTCCCCTTCGGCGTCACTAATGGGGTCTCGGTGTTCCAACGAGCAATGGACCGAATGGTGGACCAGTACGGGCTGCGGGCCACGTTTCCGTACTTGGACAATGTCACCATCTGCGGCTATGACCAGCAGGACCACGACGCCAACCTCCACCGTTTTCTCCAGACGGCACAGAAATTAAACCTCACCTACAACAAGGAGAAGTGCGTTTTCCGCACAAACAGACTGGCCATCCTCGGCTACGTCGTGGAAAACGGAGTCCTGGGCCCAGACCCGGACCCCTCCCCCATTGCCCCAAGGCCCTCAAACGGTGCTTGGGCTTCTTCTCCTACTACGCCCAGTGGTCCCTCAATATGTGGACAAAGCCCGCCCACTCTTTAAGGCCACACGATTTCCCCTGACAGCTGAGGCGCGCCAGGCCTTCAACTGCATCAAGGAGGACATCGCCAAAGCGGCCATGCGGGCGGTGGATGAATCCACTCCATTCCAGGTTGAGAGCGACGCCTCAGAGGTAGCTCTAGCAGCCACACGAAATCAGGCAGGGAGACCAGTCACATTTTTCTCCCATACCCTCTCTGCTTCAGAACTCCGACACTCCTCAGTCGAGAAAGAAGCACAAGCCATTGTGGAGGCTATTTGTTACTGGAGGCACTACCTCGCAGGTAGGAGGTTCACCCTCATCACCGACCAAAGATCAGTTGCCTTTATGTTTGATAACTCGCAAAGGGGCAAAATAAAAAATGATAAATTTCTTCGGTGGAGGATCGAACTCTCCCCCTATAGTTACGATATTAAGTATCGACCCGGGAAGCTCAACGAGCCCTCGGATGTCCTATCCCGCGGGACATGCGCCAGCGCGCAGATTGACAGACTGAAAGTCATCCACAACGACCTCTGCCACCCGGGGGTCACCCGGCTCGCCCACTACATCAGAGCCCGAAACCTGCCTTTCTCCAACGAGGAGGTAAAAGCGGTCACCAGGGACTGCCCGATCTGTGCGGAGTGCAAACCGCACTTCTATAGACCAGACTGGGCCCACCTGGTCAAGGCTTCTAGGCCCTTTGAATGCCTCGCGATTGATTTCAAAGGGCCACACCCCTCAACTAACAAGAACGTTTACTTTCTAAACGTCGTAGATGAGTTCTCCCGTTTCCCAATTGCTATCCTGTGCCCCGAAATGACCTCCCACACAGTCATTCGGGCCCTGCATAGCATCTTCACCCTGTTTGGTTTCCCCAGCTACGTGCACAGCGACCGGGGTTCGTCCTTCATGAGCGACGAGCTGAGTCAGTACCTGCTCGACAAGGGCATTGCCTCGAGCAGGACTACCAGCTACAACCCCAGGGGGAACGGGCAGGTGGAGAGGGAGAACGCGACGGTCTGGAAGACCGTCCTACTGACCCTCCGGTCTAGAAAGCTCCAAGTCTGCCAGTGGCAGGAAGTCCTCCCAGACGCACTCCACGCTATTAGGTCCCTCTTATGCACAGCGACCAATCAGACCCCTCACGAGAGGCTCTTCATTTTTTCCAGGGGCACTACCATGGGGGTCTCACTTCCGGCATGGCTGAGGTCGCCGGGCCCCATACTTCTGAGAAAACACGTCAGGGCGCACAAAACCGACCCCCTTGTTGAAAAGGTGCGCCTGCTCCACTCCAACCCCCAGTACGCCTTCGTCGAGTTCCCTGACGGCCGTCAGGTCACCGTATCTCTCCGGCACCTTGCACCCGCCGGATCCAGCGCCCCCTCTGCCCCCACATTTGGATAGGTGTAAATTGAGAGAGGCGGATACTCAGCAAGACCTTGGTGTCTTCTGCTGAAAGTAAGCGTGCAGGTACAGCAGGCAGTAAAGAAGGCAGATGGTATATTGGCCTTCATAGCGCGAGGATTTGAGTACAGGAATAGGAATGTTTTATGCAATTGTATAGGACACTGGTGAGGTCACACCTGGAGTTTTGGTGTCCTTATCTAGGAAGGATGTTCTTGCTATGGAGGGAGTGCAACAAAGGCTTATCAACCTGATTCCTGTGATGGCAGGACTGTCTATGAGGAGAGACTAAGTCGGTTAGGATTATATTCACTGAAGTTTAGAAGAGTGAGAGGAGATCTCATAGAAAACATTCAAAATTCTATCAGGATTAGACAGGGTAGATTTGGAAAGAATGTTCCCAAGGGTGGGGGCGTTCAGAACTAGGGGTCATGGTTTGAGGATAAGGGATAAACATTTTAGGACTGAGGTGAGGGGAAATTTCTTCACCGAGAGTGATGAATCTGTGGAATTCACCACCATAGAAAGTAGTTGAGGCCAAAACATTGTGTAATTTCAAGAAGGAATTATGATGTGGAGATGCCGGCATTGGACTGGGGTGAGCACAGTAAGAAGTCTTACAACACCAGGTCAAAGTCCAACAGGTTTGTTTCAAACACAAGCTTTTGGAGCACTGCTCCTGCCTCAGGTGAATGGAGAGGTATGATGGAGAGGTATGGAGAGGTATGAATGGGGAAGGAATTAGATATAGGTCTTGGGGCTAAAGGAATTGAGGGATATGGGGGAGGAAGGCGGGATCGCAGGCGGTTGTCGGGAGGGTCGTGGAAAGATCGGGCGTGCTGTTCCTGTGTTGGCCCCGATTGGAGGAGGAGCGCCCGGCTTTTACTTTGAGAATGGTGGTCCACTTTGATAATGTCCGTGACGTCGGTGGAGAGGGTAGGTCAGCAATGGGGGATGGTCAGCTGGGTGGAGAGAGAAACTTAAATGTCCGTGGCTCAGGGCTCACCTCCGGTTTGCGTGGGGATGTCCGAGTGTCCGCTGGTGTCCGGGAGGTGTTGTGCTGGGCACTCTGGGTGAGTGAGACCCGGTGATTGAGGGGGGAGGCGAGGCCGCTTCCTACCCCATGATCAGGTGGAAGATCGCCCCCTTGTGAGTATTTTGATCCAATTCCTGGTGCACCTGCGCCCGAGGCTCCTTGTGCTGCACCCCACCCCCAGAATGTGACTCCTCTTGATGATTTATCCAGGGAAATTGGGCTTGAGCAGGCTTGACAGTTTATCTGCTGAGACGTCGGAGGTGAGACCCAGCCCCTGGTTTGTGGTTTGGTTTTTGGGGGTTACTGGGCACCAGGTTTTATTTGGGGGGGGGGGGGGGGGGTGGATTTGGTAACCGCACTGAGCGGCGGGCTCAGAAATGACAGTTAACGTGGTTATTCTCAGGAGTTGTGTCCATGGCTTTTTACATTATATTTTAGTATCTGAGGTCGCATTTTGAAAATAAGGACTTGCCTCTTGTGATATAAACTGAGCTTTGGTGTAAAATGACATGAACCCTGAAAAGTGTATCGCTTATTTTGGTATTCACGCAGGAGAGCATAATACTTGGAGAATGCAGGCATCAGAGTTGTATCTTTTCGAGCATGAAACTTCGGTGTCATGACTCGAAATTGCTATCTTGAAGAAATTTCCCATTTTTGCATTTTGACGTGAATTATAATGAAATTGCATTCTGGAAAAATAATGGATTTTTAAAGCTAGATTGCGATACCAGCTGAAATAATGCTCTTTACTATTGGTTATGTGCGGTGTCTGCTGTCTACCTGTCCAAAATAAAAAATATATTGCAAGTAACAAAAAAAGAGAATGGCGGCCGCTGCCGCCTTTTGAATGAAAATAAATTAGGCCGTGTGAAGTTTTCCAGAAAGAAGCAGCAGCAGAGAGCAGGTCACACGCCCTGCACGCACACTTGACATTAAGCACCCTCCAGATATGTGCTTTTGGTGCCAAATCACGGAGCAATGTTGCTTCCATTTTCCAGCTGCTGGCAAACAAGGAAAGTGAACTGTGAAGATGAATGGTTTTCTGCAAAGTAAGAGACGGCCACAGACTCAAATAGGCAGTTTATCTATTGGATAGGATATCGCAACAGAAACTGCTCGACAGAGCTTCTCAGGACGGTCCAGGGCAGGACAGAGCAGTGCCAGTGTTCGCTCTGCACACAGCTCTCGGGCCTTCGGTCAACAGCCTACAAAGCAGAAACTTAACTCGAGAACAAAGCAGTATGTGGTGATCACAAGTTAACTAGATGCAATACAACTGAGCAAACACTAGAGGGAGCACGGGAGAGCCATATAAATAGACCGGGACAGGAAGTGAGGACACACTTCACAGAAGGCAGAACTCGTAGCAGGGCACAGGCACACCAGCTAGTAGCACTTGAGGTAGGTAGGTTAAGGTCTGAAGAGAGAACGAATTCACAATAAAGCATCTTCTCCACATTTGAGACTACGAGCTTTATTAAGTCACGAGGAACAACACATTGTACCCAGGAGTGGCTTCAGACGCTTACTACAGGACAACTCAGTGGCAGACACAGAAAGAACAAAATGGCATGGAAATCTCCTACTGGACATTCGACTTGGGAAGACATCGCTGATGGGAGGAAGTGCCTTGGATTCCCACTTTAGCTGGACACGACTGGAAATGTAAAAAGTGTCTGGGAAACGTTTAAACAATGGTTCGGTTACGGTATCATAGCATATGATGCAGCAGCAGCCTCAGACGAAATTAAAATAGCAATTCTCATCAAAGGACATGAAGCTACGAAAGTTTATAATGGATTTAAATACTCAAAAGGTGAAGACAGAAACAGCTTACAAACGATACTAAACAAATTCGAAGAGTACTGTAAGGAATTTGCACAGCAAGGCATGCTCAGAGGCCAAACTGCACAGAGACTGAGTGATGCAAAACTTAAAACATCACGAAAAGAACAAGAAATCGCGAATGAAAAGTACAGATCAAAAAGAAGAAATAACATGAATTTTTCACAAAGCCAAAATGCTGAAATCCAGTCCAGATCGGAAAGAAAAGGTAACTTACAACTTTTAGAAAGAAAAAACGCTGAGATCCGCGATAAAATGGCGTCGGAGCACATTTTGCAGTCTCGGGCAAGCAAAAAACTACAAATTGCGTCTGCGCATGCGCCGGAACCGGAAGCCGCGCATGCGCAGTTTAAAAAAGGTCACGGTGCCGATCATTATGCGCATGCGCAAGCCGCGCATGCGCAGTCTCAAAGTTTTGGTCGCGGATCGTTATGCGCATGCGCAAGCCGCGCATGCGCAATGGACACAAAACCGCACAGTGAAGGAGGAAGGCCGATTTGCGCATGCACAATTCATTCCTACGCGTGGCGTCATGACGTCTGAGCATCCCGACCACGCCTACTTAAAAGGGAAATGCCCGAAAATTGAAAACAAGACACTTAAAGTGGTAAAAGCAAATTTTCTTGCCTCAGAACACAGAAAAACGCCTGAACTTAAACCAACAGTTAAAAACAACTTGCACAACACCCTGAAAAAAGCAGTCTGCACCACCCAAAGTGAAGAGAACAAAAAGAATTCCGAAACAACAAAAGATGATTTGTTTTTCGAAGATTACCTCTCAGACATAGCTGAGTCAGTCGGATATGCTAATCACAGCATCAGCGACACGGTCGCAAAGTTCAACACGAATCTACTCGTGGTAGATTAATCCAACACCATGATGCCATGGCAGCTCGTCGATACATTGGATGACAGCAATACCCAAGACGAAGACGACGCCACACAGAGAGCACAGAAAGACTCCACAGAGCGAGCGATGACAGGCTCCACAGTGCGAGTGATGAAAGACTCCAACAGGGATGCAAGCAAACACTCCCTGGCGAACACCATGCATGAACAAGACCATGAAGGTAAACCCAGTGTATCTGAGCAACCGCAAGCAGACTATGAAAGTCTACCAAGCTCACATGAACAAGAAGAAGACAACGTACATCTAACCACTGACACCATGCATGAACAAGACCATGAAGGTCAACCCGCCGTATCTGAGCAACCGCAAGCAGACTATGAAAGTCTAACAAGCTCACATGAACAAGAAGAAGACAATGTACCTCTACCCACTGCATGCGAAAACAGTGACAAGGTGATCACACTCGACGTACAGGATCACAGCGAGACTGACAGTTCTCAGCTTGTCTGTACAGAAGCACAGAGCGAAAACAGTGACAAGGTGATCACACTCGACGTACAGGATCACAGCGAGACTGACAGTTCTCAGCTTGTCTGTACAGAAGCACAGAGTCGGGCCACCCAACAGTCCAGAGAGACAACGCCGAAAGAAAACATGCAGATTTTGACTCCAGAAGAGGAGCACCTGGAGTCCAGAGAGACCACGCCAAAAGAAACCATGCAGATTTTGACTCCAGAAGAGGAGCACCTGGAGTCCAGTGAGACAACATCAACAGAAATCATGAAGATTTTAACTCCAGAAGCGGAGCACCAAGAGTCCAGAGACACCACGTCAACTGAAATCATGCAGATTTTGACTCCAGAAGAGGAGCGCCAAGAATCCAGAGACACCGCGTCAAATGAAATCGAGAAGAATTTGACTCCAGAAGAGGAGCACCAAGAAAGCAAAGATGAGGAATCAAATCCTCCACAAATGATTGATGTCACCAGCACCGATGCAACATCAGATCATTCGCACCACTCTCGAGACGAAATGCTCAATGACTCAAATTATCCACACGGGACACTCATAGAGTATAACAAGAAAAACAAAAGTCAAAAGAAGCACAGCAGAAACGAGAACAACAACAGCAAGAACAAAAGCAACATGAAGCGCAACAAGACCAACAACAATAGCAAGAAGCACAGCAGAAACGAGAACAACAACAGCAAGAACAAAAGCAACATGAAGCGCGACAAGACAAACAACAAAGTCAGGCACAAAGATAGCGACAACGACAGAGACAGAAACAACAAGAACGGCAACGAAAACAACAAAGTCAGGAACAAAGATAGCGACAACACCAAAGACAGAAACGACAAGAACAGCAACAAGAACGGCAACGAAAACAACAAAGTCAGGAACAACGACGGCGACAACACCAAAGACAGAAACGACAAAAACAGCAACAAGTACGGCAACGACAACACCAAAGACAGGAACGACAGAAACAACAGCAATGAAACAACGACTTGTACACAATGGTACTACTCGGCACATGAAGGACAATGTCACAGCACACTGCAAAACGATGACAAGACTACAAACATGCCATGGGATGACAACGAATCGCACAAACTCACATCTGCTCCAGAACAAGCAAGCACACCAGCATCCAAGGCGGATGAGATAATAAATCAATACCACAAGCACAAAAAAAAAGTCCATGCCAGTCAACATCAGTGATGTGACCATACAAACACCTCGGGATGACGCATTGGGTACTTAAAATAACAAGGAACACCAACAACATTCACAACGGAGTTGCAATATCAATATCACCACGTCATCAACAACAAAAAGAAAAAGAAAAACTGAACAAATTCATCAAGTTTGGACTCATAAATGTTTTATTAAGATTGGACTCATAAATACATTGGCTTTGTAAAAAAATATGCAATAGCACCATCACTTGTATAGATACGCATATCATAAGTAACTGTTTTGTATAATTTTCTTTAACGATGTACAGAAAATATGTAAAGAGAAAAAGGGGGATGTGGTGATCGTAGATTGACTAGATACAATACAATTGAGCAAACACTAGAGGGAGAGCTATAAATACACCGGGACAGGATGTACAATTTTCTTTAACGATGTACAGAAAATATGTAAAGAGAAAAAGGGGGATGTGGTGATCACAAGTTAACTAGATGCAATACAACTGAGCAAACACTAGAGGGAGCACGGGAGAGCCATATAAATAGACCGGGACAGGAAGTGAGGACACACTTCACAGAAGGCAGAACTCGTAGCAGGGACAGACACACCAGCTAGTAGCACTTGAGGTAGCTGTAGGTAAAGCTCTGAAGAGAGAACAAATTCACAATAAAGCATCTTCTCCACATTTGAGACTACGAGCTTTAGTAAGTCACGAGGAACAACACACAGTATAAAGATGATTTCTTGTGGTATGGTTTTGCCGTTCGTGAGGAGCTACTTGTCCACAATTGGATTTTTCATTTTCGTAAAGATGAAGATGCCACAAATGAACTGGCTGAAGTCTGCACCTGATATGGCCATTGTCCTCTCTTCCTTTGCACCTGATTCAAGTGAAATTGAGAGGACCAAGCAGGCTCCCCTTTCGCATTAAAGGTAAGCAAATGTGGCTTTTGTCGCGAAGGTCAGCCAATGTCAGTCCCAGGAAAAATAGTTTGAAAAACACTGCCTATCATGCCTGTTGCTTCTTGTGATCGCTACCCCAAGCAACAAGAAGCCAATCCAGTCTTGGACTACAAGTGTCTTGTGGAGTATCTCTTGTCCGAGGGGGAGTCAAGTCGGTCAATTGGTTGACTTCTGAGTGGGGAACCTGCTTTTAAAAAACACTCAGCCAAGGGAGACAGAATTCAGGGAAACGTGAATTTCTAGATTACAAACGGGAGTTCATTCCAGCAGAATGGAAATTCCTCCCTAGTAAATATTGGAGGCATTGTTTCTGACTGGTAATCTCCATTTCAGAATGAACAACATTTAAAATCAGACACTGACTTAAGAGGCTGTTCTACAGAAAACATTGAAGAGGGTGTGTTACATGTGACCACTGGGAATGAAGAGGAAGAGGCGTGCCGACATCCTATTGAAATGCAATGAGTATTCTACATCCAATGTGCCTCTTCTAAAGAAAACACATGTTATACTTGATTTATTCAGTTGTAAGAGGCACTGAGCATATCTTTCAAAAAACACATCACAAATCTGCTTTAAATGCATTCATGAATGCTAAGGGGGCATACTCTAGGGAGTGCATGCATGCACAGAATAAACTATGCAGAGAGAGTGTATGTGTACAGGAGAAACCTCAGGTAAGAGATAACCAAGAGGGAATCAGAGCAATAAAGTACCAGAAGATAGAAAATAGATATTGAAAAACTCACTTACCTCCTGCTCATAGAACCTGAACTGGAAAAGGAGACTCTCCCTTTGCTGTTCCTATCATGAATTGAAACAAACAATATGTGCAGACTGAACGGTGCCAACAGCTCCCAGTTTATAATACACAGAGTGAATAGCTGAATGACACGTGCCAGTGTATTATACAGACTGACATTACCAATAATACCATGTGCATTATACACTGTCTGTTCCTGGATTATTACATAGCATGCATAGACCAAATAGCGATGAGGGCTCCTGATCTATTATACACATTGCCAAGAGGGTCTGGGACATTATATAAAAACCAAGCAGCACCAACAGCTCCCACTGTATAATGCACATTCCAATTTGCATGTGGTGCATTGTCAGCATATATACAGAGCAAAAGCACTGACAGCTTCCAGTGAATTATACACAAGAGTGAGCAACTCCCTGTGTATTAAACACAGGCCTAACAGTGCAAACATTTCTTTCTGCTTGATGTGTTAACTCTTAGGGTCTCCTCTCTGTGGTGAATACATGTGGGCACACTCAAGACTAGAAATCTTTACAAAACAACTTCCCAAAATTTATGTGACAAGCTCAGATTTAAGTTTACATTAGGTGAATCTGTATGGAGCCCAGTGGATACCCTTAAACCTGAGATCATACTGTGGTATTGTCATAACTATCAGCATTGATGTAGTGTTGAGTGTAGCCACTAGAGAGAGCTACAGTTACAACTATATAACGCAGTGACGCTGGACCTTGGGGGAGGAGTGTATGCAGAACTTTGCTAGTAAAGGTTAGAAGAGCAGATAGTGCAAGTAAGGTTAGATTATAGTTTAAACCAGTAGTGAGATGAGCTGTAGATGAGTGTAGTTAGATGCTTTTGATCAACTGTGTATTCTTAAGGTGCATGTGTCGAATCCAAGTTAGTAGTGTAAATAAAAGCATAGCTTTGT
Source organism: Scyliorhinus canicula (assembly GCF_902713615.1). Classification (NCBI taxonomy): domain Eukaryota; kingdom Metazoa; phylum Chordata; class Chondrichthyes; order Carcharhiniformes; family Scyliorhinidae; genus Scyliorhinus; species Scyliorhinus canicula. The sequence goes on along the minus strand of NC_052154.1, from coordinate 76,972,754 downwards.
TTAACTAAAAGTTACTTTGTGGTCTTTGTGAACACTCCACCAACCATCTTGAAATAAGCAACACAAAGAACACCACACATACTCGGGTACTTTGTGCTTTCCATGCATCAGCAGCAAATAACACAATTGCACCAATGAGATGTTGCATCTCTGACAAAGTGATGAGGAGAGCCATGAAATAGAAGGTTTGTTTTTTCAAATGTATTTTTCCTGGTAAATCTTTGTACTTTGATTAAAGAACCAGGGGGGAGGTGGTCACAGTCAACACAGTGGTCGTCATGATCTGGAATGTAGTGTCTCAGAGGGTGGTGGAAGCAGGTTCAATAGCAACTTTAAAAAGAAAGTTGGATATATAGTTGAATTGTATAGTTCTTTCAAAAAGCTGGATTATGTATGATGGGCTGAATGGCCTTTTGTGCTGTAAGATTCTATAATTATCAAGATTTTAAATTCCGGTTAGCTCCCCCTTCTCACTGTTTAGTTGTGTGGCCTTACTCTCTATATGTTCATAGTTTCAATATACCAAGCATCCTTGTTGCTTTAACTTGATCCCACTGTGCCAGATGTGTTGGTTGTTTGTACAGTCCCACTGTCCTGGCATCCGATCCAAACCTCTGCATTTTATGTATGGACCACTACTCCAGACCTCAGCATCTATACACTGTCCCAGTGACCAGGTCAACATTTTGTTTGATCTTATTGCCCCAGGCTGCTTCCTCCATATCATTCTATTCCAGTACTAACCAATTGATTGTTTTGTTTTTCCAATCGCCTGTAAACTTCCTCCATGCTGCCCATTTCTCTTATCATCTTCTGGAGGACACAGTAATCACTTTGTGAGTCATGATTCCTGTAAGAATAGGTCAGCCATTAGATCAAACATCACCAGTATATTTGCAAAATTTAAGTGCATGAATGGAGGGAGAGGTGCACTAATTGTAAGTTGTTAAATATTGAATATTACCCAGAATGATATTGTCATTAATGCTGGGTTGTGTATGCAAACTTGTGTTTCCCATTGCTACACCACCTTGATTTCTGAGTTTATTAAAGCGACACAGAAATGCATAAAATATACAGCACACAAACCGGCTTTTTGGCCCAACTGTTATGTGCTGGCATTTATGCTCCACATGAGACTCCTCCCATTCCATCTACCTCATCTCAGCCTTTCAGCAGATTCTTCTGCTCCTTTTTCTCATGTACTTGTTTAGTTTCCTTTTGAAAGCATCTAAGCTACTTGCCTCAAATACCACATGTTAACCACTCTGCGTAAAGAAATGTCTCCTCTTTATTATCCTTTGTTTTGGGTTTTCATGCAAGTGTGTTTAGCTCAGTTGGCTTGTGATGCAGAGCGAAGCCAGCAGTGCGGATTCAATTCCTATACCGACTGAGGTTATTCATGAAGACCCGCCTTCTCAGCCTTGTCCCTTCCCTGATCCTCAGGTTAAATCATCATCAGTCAGCTCACGCCCTCAAAAGGAGAATGCAGTCTATGGTCATCTGGTACTATGGCAACTTTACTTTTTACAATAAACATTCTCACCCCATTTACCCTATTTAACACACAATTTTAGCAATCTCTATTAAGTCACCCTTAAACCTTCACCTTTTCTAAAGGAAAAAAAACCATTGCCCATTCAATTTTACCAAAAACTGGGGTCTCTCAGTTCTGGCAACATCCCCGTAAATCTGTGTTGTACTCTCTCTAGTACATCTACGTCCTCTTTATAGCATGGAGACCAGCACCGTATACAGTATTTTAAGTGCAGTCCTGCTTCACCACTCATTATGACCATGGTTGATCATCTAACTCAATAGTCTGAGCCTGCCTTACCCCCCATATCCTTTGTTCCCCTTCACCCTGTGCCATATTTAACTGCTTCTTGATAGTACTCAACCATAATCTGTAATCTCATGTTCTGGCATAGCCCCACTCTACCATTACCACCAAGCCAGGGGATCAACCCTGGCTCAATGAAGAGTGCAGGAGGACATGCCAGGAGCAACACCAGGCATACCTAAAAATGAGGTGTCAACCTGGTGAAGCTACAACACGGGATTACTTGTTCGCCAAACAACATGATAGACAAAGCGATGTCACAACCAACAGATCAGATCTAAGCTCTGCGGTCCTGCCACATCCAGCCCTGAATGGTGAATGAAACAACCCACTGGTGGAGGAGGCTCCACAAATATCCTCATCCTCAATGATGCTCAACACATTTGTGTAAAAGATAAGGCTGAAGCATTCCGAACAATCTTCAGCCAGAAGTGCTGAGTGAATGATCCATCTCGCCTTCTTATCCTCCGGAAGTCTGCAGCATCACAGATGCCAGTTTTCAGCCAATTCAGTTCACTCCATGTGATATCAAGAAATGGCTGAAGACACTGGATACTGCAAAGGCTATTCCGGTAATAGTCCTGAAAATTTGTGGTCCAGAAATTGCTGTGCCCCTAGCCAAGTGTTCCAATATGACATTGGCATTTACACGACAATGTGGAAAATTGCCCAGGTATCTCCAGTACACAAGAAACAGGTGTGTATTAAGGGTGACTATGGGTGATCCCTGATTCCTTTTTGTCATTTGTTTATGTAAACATGCGGGTTAATGTTTGGGGGTTGGTGGGAGGATGGGATTGTTGTTATTGTTATGAGGATTGACATATTTGTTGCTGATTATTGTTTATTGTTGGTGGGTGTAAATTTGGGAGAAAATGTGAAAAAGGAGAATAAAAATATTTAAAAAAGAAACAGGACAAATCCAACCCGGACAATTACTGCCCCATCAGTCTACTCACGATCATCAATAAAGTGATGGAAGGGGTCAACAACAGTGCTATCAAGCGGCACTTGCTTAGCAATAATCTGCTCACAGATGCTCAGTTTGGGTTCCACCAGGGCCACTGAGCTCCTGACCTCATTACAATCTTGGTCCAATGATGGACAAAATAGCTGTATGCCAGAGGTGAGGTGAGAGTGACTGCCCTTGACATCAAGGCAGCATTTGACTGAGTATGGCATCAAGGAACTCCAGCAAAACTGCAGTCAATGGGAATCCGGGGGAAAATCCATTGGTTGGAGTCATACCTGTCACAAAGGAAGGTGGTTATGGTGGTTGGAGGTCAATCATCTCAGCTCTAGGACATTGCTGCAGGAGTTCCTCTGGGTAGGGTCCTAGGCCCAGCCATCTTCAGCTTCTTCATCAATGACCTCCCTGCCATCCTAAGATCAGAAGCGGGGATGTTCACTGATGACTGCACAATGTTCTGCACCATTTGCGATGACTCACATAATGAAGCAATTGATGTCCAAATGCAGCAATACCTTCACAATATCGAGGCTTGGGGTCACAAGTGGCAAGTAACAGTCGTGCCACACAAGTATCAGACAATGACCATCTCCAACAAGAGAGGATCTAACCATCACCCCTTGACATTCAATGCCATTACAATCACTGAATCCCCCACTATCAACATTCTTGGGGTTACCATTGACCAAAAACTGAATTGGATTAACCATATAAATACTGTGGCTATCAGGGAAGATCAAAGACTCGGAATCCTGTGGCACGTAACTCATCATATCACTCCCAAAGCATCTTCAAGGCACAAATCGGGAGGGTAACTGAATACTCTTCAATTGCCTGGATGAGTGCAGCTCCAACAACACTCAAGAAGCTCGACACCATCCAGGACAAAGCAGCCAGCTTGATTGCTACCCCTCCACCATCGATGAACAGTGGCACCCATGTGTACTATCTACAAGATGCACTGCAGGACCTCACCAAGGTTCCTTAGACAGCACCTTCCAAACCAACTACCATCTAGAAGGACAAGAGCAGCAGATATCTGGGAATCCCACCACCTAGAGGTTTCCCTCCAAGTTACTCACTATCCTGACTTGGAAATATATTGCTGTTCCTTCACTGTCACTGGATCAAAATACTGGAAGTCTCCCCTAACAGCACTGTGGGTGTACCTACAGCTCAGGAACTGCAGTAGTTTAAGAAGGCAGCTCACCATCACCTTCTGAAGGGCAATTAGGGATGGGCATTAAATGCTGGTTTAGCTACTGATGCCCACATCCTGTAAAATTAATTTTTAAAAAGGTGCTGAGGCTGGCAGGTTAGAATACCCACTCGTATTTATTTAAGTATCAGAAACTTTGAATCAGGCCGGCCTGATGGCTAACCTGTCAATCAAAGAAGTCTGACATCTGTTGAGAGAGGTGGCCATCTGTTGAGAGAGATGGCCATCTGTTGAGAGAGATGGCCAGCTGTTGAGAGAGATGGCCATCTGTTGAGAGAGATGGCCATCTGTTGAGAGAGGTGGCCATCTGTTGAGAGAGGTGGCCATCTGTTGAGAGAGGTGGCCATCTGTTGAGGGAGATGGCCATCTGTTGAGAGAGGTGGCCAGCTGTTGAGAGAGGTGGCCAGCTGTTGAGAGAGATGGCCATCTGTTGAGAGAGATGGCCAGCTGTTGAGAGAGGTGGCCATCTGTTGAGAGAGATGGCCATCTGTTGAGAGAGGTGGCCATCTGTTGAGAGAGATGGCCATCTGTTGAGAGAGGTGGCCATCTGTTGAGAGAGATGGCCATCAGTTGAGAGAGATGACCATCTGTTGAGACAGGTGGCCAGCTGTTGAGAGAGATGGCCATCTGTTGAGAGAGGTGGCCATCTGTTCAGACTGCTTCAAAGATTTCAATGTACTTAGCTGAAGAAACAAAGGCTGTGGAGCTATGTTTTGGAATCCCATAATGAAAGCTTGGCTGAACTGTAAGCCCCAATAGTGGATTCCGCTTTATTGGCGTTGTTTATATAGTTGTAAAGGAGGCTGCACTTTTTGATTGACAGTTTTAGAAACCACTGGGAGGATAATGTGTCTTTAAAATGTCTTTTTTTCTTGGATGGGTTGGTGTTTCCAGAGGTTGATGAGGGGAGGAGGCAAGGATTGGAGGAGTCGCTAAGGCTGCATGAGGTAATGGAGAGGATAGGCTTGATGCAATCAGGAAAGCACTTGGGCCAGATGGATTCACGGTAGAGTTTTATAAACAGTTTTTGTCAGAACTAGTGCCCCATCTCCTGACTATGTACAATGAATCGATGGCATGGGGGGAGTTTCTGGCCATGCTCGCACATGCCTCTATTTCGTTGATACCGAAAAAGGATAAAGGCCCAGAGTGTGAGTCTTATAGACCCATCTCCCTGCTAAATACGGATGTGAAGATATTGGCCAAGGTCGCATGACATTGAGAAAGGTGTGTGCCGTAGGTGGTCACAGAGGTCCAGACTGGGTTCTTTAAGGGGTGGCAGCTGGCCAGTAACATTAGGCGGTTGCTAAATATAGTAATGACTCTGTCAAGAGGGAGAGAACTGGAGGTTATTATGTCATAGATACATAGATACATAGAAGATAGGAGCAAGAGGAGGCCTTTTGGCCCTTCGAGCCTGCTCCGCCATTCATCACGATCATGGCTGATCATCCAACTTAATAACCTAATCCTGCTTTCTCCCCATAGTCTTTGATCCCATTCTCCCCAAATGCTATATCCAGCCGCCTCTTGAATATATTCAAAGTTTTAGCATCAACTACTTCCTGTGGTAATGAATTCCATGCCCTACCTGCAACAGTAGTGAACTCGCCAACATTGAGGGCATTTAAAAGTTTATTGGATAAGCATATGGATCATAATGGCATAGTGTAGGTTAGATGGCCTTTAGTTTTTGACTTCCCATGTCGGTGCAACATCGTGGGCCGAAGGGCCTGTACTGCGCTGTATCGTTCTATGTTCTATGTTCTTTGTGTGAAGAAATGTCTCCTTATCTCTGTCCGAAATGGTTTACCCTGAATCCTCAGACTGTGATCCCTGGTTCAGGACACACCTATCATTGGTAACATCTACCCTGCATCTACTCTGTCTAGGCCTGTTAGAATTTTATAAGTCTCTGTGAGATCCCCCCTCATTCTTCTGAACTCCAGCAAGAACAATCCCAACCTAGTTTATCTCTCCTCATATGACAGCCCCGCCATCCCTGGAATCAGTCTGGTAAACCTTCGCTGCACTCCCTTGAGAGCAAGAACATCCTTCCTCACATAAGGAGACCAAAACTGCACACAATACTCCAAGTGTGACCTCACCAAGGCCCTGTACAATTGCAGCAACACATCCCTGTTTCTATACTCGAAACCTCTCGCAATGAAGGCCAACATCCCATTAGCCTTCTTTACCGCCTGCTGCACCTACATACTTACCTTCAGCAAATGGTGCACAAGGACACCCAAGTCCCGCTGCACACTCCCCTCTCCCAATTTGCAACCATTCAGGTAGTAATCTGCCTTCCTGTTTTTGCTTCCAAAATGAATAACCTCACACTTATTCAAATTATACTGAATCTACCATTGGTTTGCCCACTGCCCAACCTGTCCAGATCTCGCTATAGGATCCATGCATCCTCGTCACAATTCACCCTCCCACCTAATTTGGTATCATCTGCAAACTTTGAGATGTTATATTTTGTTCCCTCATCCAAATCATTAATATATATTGTGAATAGCTGGGGTCCCAGCACCGATCCCTGTGGTACCCCACTAGTTACTGCCTGCCAATTTGAAAAGGACCCATTAATCCCTACTCTTTGTTTCCTCTCTGCCAACCGTTTTCTATCCACCTCAATACATTTCCCCCAATCCCCTGTGCTTTAATTTTGCAGAATAATCTCTTATGCGGGACTTTGTCAAATGCCTTCTGAAAGTCCAAATATACCAGATGAACTGGTTCCCCCTTGTTGGCTGTACTGGTTACCTCTTCAAAGAATTCCAACAGATTTGTCAAGCATGAAGTCCCCTTCATAAATCCATGCTGACTCTGACTGATCCTGCCACTGCTTTCTAAATGTTCTGCTATAAAGTCCTTGATAATGGATTCAAGCATTTTCCCCACTCCCAATGTTAGGCTGGCTGGTCTATGATTCCCTGCTTTCTTTCTGCCTCACTTTTTTAATATCGGAGTGACATGAGCTACCCTCCAATCTGCAGGGACTGTTCCAGAGTCTATAGAATCCCGGAAGATGACCACCAATGCATCCACTATTTCCAGAGACACCCCCTTAAGCACTCTGGGATGCAGATTCTCGGGCCCTGGGGTTTTATCCGCCTTCAATCCCATCAGTTTTCCCAGCACCATTTCTCTACTAATGTTGATCTCCCTCAGTTCTTCCCTCTCACTAAACCTTTCATTCTCCAACATTTCTGGGATCTGATTTGTGTTCTCATTTGTGAAGACAGAACCGACAGATAGATGGATACAGAGAAGGCCTTCGACCGGGTAGAATGGAGGTACCTATTTGAGACTCTAAGGAGGTTTGGGTTTGCACCATTGTTTATAGCATGGATAAGGTTGTTACATGCAGCACTCCCAGCGAATGTAAGGACAAATGGGTTGGATTCAGGGTATTTTAGGTTGCTTAGTGGAACATGGCAGGGATGCCTGCTGTCCGTTGTTATTCGCGCTGGCGATTGGACCCCTTGGCATTGGGAGTCCAGAGAGTGGAGGGGTATTGTTAAGGGAACATAGGGAACATAGAACATAGAACAGTGTAGCAAGGAACAGGCCTTTCGGCCCTCGATGTTGTGCCGAGCATTGTCTGAAAGCAATATCAAGCTATCCCACTCCCTGTCATTCTGGTGTGCTCCATGCGCCTATCCAATAACCGCTTGAAAGTTCCTAAAGTGTCCGACTCCACTATAACAGCAGGAAGTCCATTCCACACCCTAATCACTCTCTGAGTAAAGAGGCAGAGAGCACAGAATATCGTTCTATGCCGACGTCCTACTATTATACGCATCAAACCTGCTGAAGTCTATAATGAATCTGTTAGGGAAATTTGGAAGGTCCTTAGGATATAAGGTAAATTTGTTGAAGTGTGAGGTATTTCTGGTTACTGTCCAGGGAAGGAATGCAAATCTGGGAGTTTTGCCGTTCAAACTGGCCAGGGCACAACTTGGACACTTGGGTATACAAATAACACATGAATGGAACACAGTGCACAAATGGAACTTGTCCAGGTTGGTTGAGGTGGTGAAGAGGGATCTGAAGAGGTGGAATTCCCTGCCGTTGTCCCTGGCAGGAAGGATACAGACAGTTAAGATGAACATACTACCGAGATTATGGGCGGGATTTATCAGTTGTGTATGCTGGCGGGTGTTATATTACTCTTTGGTAATATATCGTTACTCTTTGCTTTGTATATCCAGAATGGTCTAATGGTGTGATTCTCAAGAAACCACCATTCTTCAACTTAAAGCAAAATAGATTTAATGAATGAAGAATTGATTAATATTGAGTTTGCACACTCTACAGAACTATAACTAGTGAATAAGTAATTCAGAATAAAGTATCAATTATTTTAAACTACATGTGCTGACTATACTGTGATCTATCTCTCTAACACTCTGCTGTCTAGTCACTCCTGGTTCGAAGAGACCAAGATCCTTTGAGTTCTCATATTTATACAGGAATCTAGTGTTACCATCTAGTGGTTGTGTTACACTAAGATGTAGTCATTAACCCTTTAGATGTCTCTATATATACATAATTACTATATCCCCTTTTCTTTTATATTTCTTTCTTGTGTTTAATGAAAGGCAAAATGTCTAACAATAATATACAACAAAACTATATGTCTCTATATATACACATCACAACACATTCCGCTCCCAGGCTGTATCCCGTGTATTCCGTGTATCCCGGCGAGGAGGGGTGCTGTCACTGGGCATTGTGTCACTACCCATTGACAACAGCGAGGTCAGTAGGTGTGGTAGGGGATCTGCAAACCATTCACATATGTTCCTGAGGTGGTCAAAGTTGGGGGGTTTCTGGGCTGCAGTGTTTGACACAATATCAAAGATAGTGAGGGTCAAGCTGGCACCGTGCCCTGTGGTGGTAATCTTTGGGATTTCAGAGTTACCAGAGGTGTTGGAAGGGAGGGGGCTGATGTGGTGGCCTTTGCCTTGCTGATTGCAAGGCAAAGAATCCTTTTGTGTTGGAGATCATGGGCGCCACCAGGGGTTTTGGCATGGCTGGGAGATCTGGTCAAATTCTTGAACACAGTAAGAAGTCTTACAACACCTCACCTGAGGAAGGAGCAGTGCTCCGAAAGCTAGTGTTTGAAACAAACATGTTAGACTTTAACCTGGTGTTGTAAGACTTCTTACTGTGCTCACCCCAGTCCAACGCCGGCATCTCCAAATTCTTGAAGTTAGAGAAAATTAAATATGCACTCAGGGGGTCAGAAGACGTGCTCTTCATGAGATGGAAACTCTTTCTATCCCTGTTTAAATACATTTTTGTTGCCAAAGGGTGGGGAGAGGGGACTTAGATGGAGGAGGAAGGAATGGGGGTTATTTTAGAGAGGGGGGAAAGAGAGGGAAACATTTTTTCAAACTATTTGTAACCTGTTGCAAGTTGATTACTGTTTGTGAATGTAACTGTGTTTGAAATAAAATATATTAAAAAGAAAATGGCTTTTGAATGCCCGTTTGTTTATTTTGACAGTCTCATGGGCATTTCAAAGATTTCCCAGTGTTATTATAGGGCTCATGCATTCAGTGCATAATGGCTATAGAAGAATGCTTCAAAGCCTCAACAGATCTCTGAACTTAAATCAATGGAAAGAGAAAGTACATGTCGAGATGACATGTTAAAGTCAGATTCTTAATATTGTTGAATGCGGAAGAGGTCTTTATCCACTGGATAAAGTATGCTAGTGCATGTAAACCAATGCTGGCCAATTAAATGGTCGCATATCTTTTCAAGGACAGAGTCCTATGATCGATCACTTCACTTAAATATATTTAACTTATCATACAGCATCTAACAGTTGAAGTTGGCAAGACCATTTAAATTTATCTGTCAAAAGATTACTGATTCCATAACAGGCTTCCACCAAGGCTCATGAGGTGCTGTGAACTAAATCGCTTGCAAACCAAAATGGTCCAACACCATGGAAATAGTAGGGAGGTTCTAAAATGGCCAAACCCACAAAGGAATAGGCAATGATGGGATTGCCACATGTGATCTCGCTATCCACACCCTTACCGTAGGACCTTAAAAATCCTACACCCTGGGAATGGGGATAGGAGTACTGGAATTGTGTCCCACTCACCATTTTTAAATCCCCCGCCACCATAATGACATGGACAGAGGCATGAAAATCCAACCCTTTATTTTATCTTTCATTTGTTTTTCTTTTTTCACTCTTCTCTCCTCATTTCCTTTAGCATGATTTGTTGTACGTGCTATTTCATCATAGTGCAAGTGTTAGTTACCATGGAGTTCCCTTTCCCTCCTTTCCTATTTAACATTATATTTTATAAATTAGTAATTTCTTCATTGAAAGATTTTCATATCACCAACTATTTTCCTACTTACACAAAATCTATAGCAGGGTTGCTTCCAGATGCTTTACACTGCCCGTGGACTTTCTCTATTAAAAATGAAAGGGAACAGGTTATCTTCTAGCCAAACTGCAGGTTGATGTCACATAGTAGGCAAGTGATACAGTTCTATTTTAAGCCTCTGCGCATGCAGTTGGTTATTTCTTTCAAGTTTACACCCGAGTTATCAGTGTCTCTCTCCATTCCCACCCCTCTAGCGTTTCTTTTGCAATAACATCATTTTAATGTCAAAACAACATCAAACAAAAGGAAGCTGATTCTATGGGGATTCTATAATTTTATGTATGACATTTAACAGATTTGTGTATTGTTTTGTACTTGGTTTCTGCAGTTAATTGGATATTTGTTATTGAAAGGCAAGCTCATTTTTTAAGATTAACTGTAATAAAAAAAAAGACCGTCACTGTCTGTGTGGAGTTTGCACATTCTCTCTGTGTCTGCCTGGGTCTCACCCCCACAACCCAAAGAAGTGCAGGGTAGGCCAATTTCCCTAAATTGCCCCTTAATTGGAAGAAAGGAATTGGGTACTCTATTTAAAAAAATGTAATTTAAAAAAAAAGACCGGATGAGTGACTCGATGCAGGATTTAGGCAACAATTAACAAAACCAAAGGGAGGTCCTATTGAATAAAATACACCACAAGCTTGTTATATTGAAGCAAATGCACTTCATATCTTGATATTGTTTCTACCAGAACACATCTGCTTGGCTCATGCATTGGGTTTTGCATTGAAACCCTCTTGGCCATCTTCACATGGTTTGTGGATGTTTTCATCCCACAACCAGTTATTTATTTACACTTCATTGCAGTGCCTCACCTCGTCTCTCCCCATGTTGCCATTATTGTGCGCAATTGGATATGTGTATGTTCAGAGGCAATCTTCAGACAATTTACTATCTTTGACGCAGAGTAAATACAAGAAGATTGAATGACTCAGTTGGTTAGCACACAGTTCTTTCAGCACTCAGATCCAAGTTGCTTTGCAGCTCAAACTAATGTGATGAAAAGCTCTTTTCTCTGATAGCTGTAATAGTCTTGAGTGAAATCTAAGTGGAACACAAGTGAAAGCATCTGGCGGTCTCAGCCCAGTTGATGAGGGGAACAAAGCCCACAGTACAAGAGAGAGTTACTAACCTAGTAGTTTTCCACAGAGATGGCATGAAAATATGAGGGCTGTGAAATGTGATAGTGCAGGTATACTTCTGAGGTGCAGTGCCATGGTTCTTTTATCTAATTTGCTCACCGGGCGAGTGGTGAACAGTTGCATGTGGAGGTGAAGAGATGCTGGCCCTCAGTTTCCTGAGATCAGAATGAACAGGAAAGCAATGCAAATATCGAGCTGCAGTGAAGTTTTAAATAAGTGGCCATGAGATGGAAACAAAACTTGAAACAAACATGCAGGAGATTAGCATTTGCATTTAGAAGTTACCCAAACGTCAAGGTGACATCAACATCAAGTCAGTCTGTCCACAAACAGGAACAGGACACATTGTTTATTTATTTTTTTCTATGTTTTTGAGGAGAAAAGTCCAGTGAAGTAAGTTGGAATTTGCTTTGACTGTTCCACTTTATGCCAGTGAACTAAAGCAAATTAAATATTCCTCTCTGGTCTCGTGTTACCAAACACTTCCTGGACTGCCTTTGAAAAGATTGGAGGGTGAATATCCAATCCAAATCACAAGGGGGCACTATTGATACACCCTGGGGCACACTATAATAGCACACTATCATAATGTTAGATAATGGGCAGCACAAACACACTCAGAAAGCAAAAAAACACAGATAATTTCTAAAACTGGCCAACGCTGATGTAATGGAGAATAAACAAGGCACACCTCGAACTTGCATATTCTAGCTGAGAGAAGGTAGTAACACCTGCAGGCAACAGCAACCATAATATGATTAAATTGCATTTGATAAATCAGTAACAGCATATTGTGTTTAATGTAAAAAAAAATTGCAAGGTTGATAAAATATTATAAAACAAAGGTCTGGATTCCCATTCTAGAGACTAAATGCTATCGACGGTGGAGAATCCTGGGTACTGCGTGCTCCCGTTAGGAGCGCTGGCCAGGAGAAATTCATTTAATGCAAATACACCAGCATGGCCACCTGCAGCATGCCCGATTCCAGGACTTGCAGACGTCTGATTTGCAAGGGTCGGGAATCGTGTCCAGAGCCTGACAAGCTGGAACAGCTTTTAAGCGCGCCACTCACCACAGACTGTCATTCCAGCCAATACGATGCTAAAAGAATTGGGCACTTTAAAACGAGCACAGTCACTCCAGCACAGCCTCATGGGAATCCGGACTGGACAAGTTTGAATACACTAGAAATCAGACAGGCTGCTCAGGCTTGTCTAGATCTTATCTGTCAATTGGCCATCAAGAGATAAATCGATCCTATTGATATGCACCGGCCTCTTGTTTCAAACCCAGGCCGGGCCAGACTCTCGGGCGCTAGAGTTCCCAGCGTCACCTTATTTGGCAAAGGTGTATGTTCAAACACGGCCATTTGCATTGGGCACCTGAGGTGGGCCCAGGTGACCTGTCAATCGGGCATCAATCGGATCATTGGACACTAAAAACCCCTTTCATAAGACCATAAGACGTAGGAGCAGAATTAGGCCACTTGGCCCATCGAGTCTGCTCCGCCATTCAATCATGGCTGATATTTTTTCATCCCATTCTCCTGCCTTCTCCCCATAACCCCTGATCCCCTTATTAATCAAGAACCTATCTATCTCTGTCTTAAAGACACTCACTGAATTGGCCTCCACAGCCTTCTGAGGTAAAGAGTTCCACAGATTCACCACCCTCTGGCTGAAGAAATTCCCCCTCATCACTGTTTTAAAGGATCGTCCCTTTAATCTGAGATGGTGTCCTCTAGTTCTAGTTTTTCCTACAAGTGGAAACATCCTCTCCACGTCCACTCTATCCAGGCCTTGCAGTATCTTGTATGTTTCAATAAGATCCCCTCTCATCCTTCTGAACTCCAACGAGTACAGACCCAGAATCCTCAAACGTTCCTCATACGACGTTCTTCATTCCAGGGATCATTCTTGTGAACCTCCTCTGGACTCTCTCCAAGGCCAGCACATCCTTCCTTAGATATGGGGCCCCAAACTGCTCACAATACTCCAAACGGGGTCTGACCAGAGCCTTATACAGCCTCAGAAGTACATCACTGGTCTTGTATTCTAGCCCTCTTGACATGAATGCTAACATTGCATTTGCCTTCTTAACTGCCGACTGAACCTGCACGTTAAACTTCAGAGAATCGTGAACAAGGACACCCAAGTCCCTTTGTGCTTCTGCTTTCCGAAGCATTTCCCCATTTAGAAAATAGTCAATGCCTAGATTCCTCCTTCCAAAGTGCATAACCTCACAATTTCCACATTGTATTTCATTTGCCACTTCATTGCCCATTCTCCTATCTTGTCCAAGTCCTTCTGCAGCCCCCTTGCTTCCTCAATACTACCTGTCCCTCTACAGATCTTTGTATCATCTGCAAATTTAGCAACAGTGCCTTCAGTTCCTTCTTCCAGATCATTAATGTATATTGTAAAAAGTTGTGGTCCCAGCACAGACCCCTGAGGCACCCTTCGATACACCATTGGCAAAAGGCCACAGAAAGTGGGAAAATAGCACGAAGCGCAGGGGGGATAAAAGTAGGTACTCTGGACCCCTCGGCAGCAAAGACTTAGACCTTGACCAGGCCAGAGAAGTGAAGACCAGACCAGAAGGAAAGGAACAGACTGCTAGCGAAAACCACTTTTGTGAAGATGGACCAGAGGAACGCAGTGATCAGAGCCATAGCCGTACCAAGCCATCTTTGCGGGTAGTATAAACTGATCTTGGGAACATCTAATATTTTGTGTTAAATAAATATTTTTGAATTTGAACTTGTGTTTGTGGTTTGTTCTCGGTATTAAAGACATCCTAGGTAAAAACTTTGAGTAAGTAAACTGGTCGAAAGTATATGAGGTTTTACAGATACAACATGATGTAGTCAGATGCCTGGACGCATAGGACATCCATGACAGCATGGATGAACCTGTGCACGGATGTTTACAAGATCCCACACAGGCCCGCTCGAGCCCTGGGATGAGCCAGAGGCGCAAACATGAAGCATGACTGTCACCTTGATGGCCACCGGGAGCAGGTGTCCTCCTTCATACCAGTGATACCAGGTATGCCACCATCTGGTACAGGTGGCACATGGTCTCCCTGGTGAGCCACACATGGTCCATCAGCTCATTGAAGGACAGGTGCCAATAGGTTACATGTTGCACATTGTGGCCCAACCTGCGCACCATCTCCTTGGCCTATTGCACGGCCGGCACTTCATCTCACCTGCTGTCCCCTGCTCTTCTGGGTCTGACTCCTCTTGCGCAGCGTCCTACCTATGTATACCCCGGCATTCTCGCCGCTGTCCATTCGCAACAGCAACAGTGGCCAGCTAGATAGCGAGCATTGCTGGCTTGGGGGAGGGGGGTGGACACAGAATGTCAACAAGATGAGGATTCCTTTTAGTTGTACTGCTGCGCAACCCTCAACATTATGTTCCCCCCCTCTCACCCCGACGCCTTCAAGATGATGTAGACCGCACTGCATCCCCATTCCCATCAGTGACTGGTACCCAGCCTGTGTGGTGCAGAGCTTCTAACCTAACCACCCATTCCTGGCAACAGGGATCCTGGTGGCTGCTGTAACCGTTATTAGCAAAGGGCTCTGTTGCCCCTGTCTTTTTTCTTCCAGTGTGGTCTATTGTGGGTGTCCTCACTGGATGACTCTTATGCCATCCCACCAGGAAGGTGGCAACTGGCTGGGTGATGGAGTCATTCATACTGTGCAGCCATTTGACTCCTCCATGTTAAGAGCTTGGTGTACGGGTTGGTCCAACAGAGAGGGGTGAGCGAGGGATGTGTGCATTTGCTGGGACCTTTGTTGTAGTGTTATGTGGAGCTTTGGTTTTACACACAGATTGTATCGGGAGTTGGTCAGGTTTCCTAGCCAAGGGTGGGATAAATGGGATCTGGAGTACGGAGGATAGGCAGTACTTGGAGATATCTCATGATCCTCAGGTGTGAACAAGCTGATGGTGTCACTGCTGAGGGTTTTACTCTGAGATGGGATGTGTGCCAGGGAGGGTTCCAGCGGCATTGGTTCACGTGTCCATTGTTTGGGGTGAGCTCTGCTGATCCTCTGCTTCCTCTGCTGTGCGGCTGTGCTTCTGAGGTGTGCACTGAATGCCAGCACCTGCTGGGCCGGTGATTGAGGATGGTCATGCCCATCCCCTTGATACTGAGGGTTTCTAGATGGGAGTGCTGGATGGGTTTCCATGTGACCAGAAGCCCTGAGAGCATTTATAGGATACTATGAGCAGTCTCAACAGACAGCAGCCTGTAAGTTGCAGCTGGGGGATGAGTTTAAGTGATGGGGATCTCAGCCAGAGCACCCTGATCCCAAGGGGAGAAGCTGAGTCCACACAGTTCCACCAAGCCGCTCCCCACTACTCCCCGAGGTCCATGCATACACCCCCCAGCAAGCCCAAACGTTTACTTACCTCCTTGCTCCCTTCAACAGCCATGGTACCTGGGTCCTGCTCATAAATATTTGCACCAATTGTCGCCTGTGTTACTCCCAGCTGAGAGGGCTGGGGCGTCGTGGAGGGATGGAGAATTGGGCTTCCAGCCTGCGAATCATATTAAAATCCATGCAAATCTCAGTTTTGTGTGGTGCTGCTGGCGTGGGGTAAGTGGCTCGCTGCTGCTGCTGGTAGTGGACCAGAGCATCAGAATGTGATTGGCACTGGGCACTGATCCCATTTTTTGGACAATGCTCCATTCTCTGCAGCATCAGGAAACCCACTACCGGCATCGGGCAATGGAGAATATCCACCCACTATTCTGACACCAAGACACCCAAGGTAACTGAAGCAGTGACTAGTGATAAGGGGGGTCTCTCTGAGGTTGGAGGGCAGTAACCAGTGGAGTGCCACAGAGATCAGTGCTGGGCCCAGAGCTCCTCACAATATATAGTAATGATTTGGAGTAAGGAACAGAGTGTAATGTGACCAAATTTGGGGATGATACAAGATGGGAAGGATGGCATGTAAGAAGGAAATAAACAGTTTTGAGGGACATATTGACAGGTTAAGTGGGTGGGTAGAAGATGAGCAGATGGAATCTAATGTGGGAAATTGTGAGATTGTTCATTTTGGAAGAAAGAATGAAAGGGCAGATTATTATTTTTAATGGAGAGACTGCAGAAAGTTGTAGCACAAAGGGACTTTGGGGGCATTCTTGTTCATGAAACCCAGAAAGTTAGCATACAGGTGCAGGAGGTAATAGAAAGGGCTTTTATTTCAAGGAGACTAGAGTATAAAAGCAATGAGGTGTTACTGCAACTGCACTAATCAAGCCACATTTAGCATACTGTGTACAGGTTTGGTCCCCTTTTCATTAGAGGCAATACAAAAAAGGATTGATCCAGGGTAAGGAGGGGCTGCCATATAAGGAAAGATTGGGTCTGTACTCCTTGGAGTTCAGAAGAATGAGAGATATTATGGTTGGAACATATGGGATTTTTAGGTGGTTAGACATGGTAAATGTTGGGAGGTTGGGAGAGTGTCGGACCAGAAGGCATAGTCACAGAATAAAATCAGAAAATGAGGAAATACTCAGCAGGCCAGGCAGCACCTACGGAGAGAAACATAATTAATGGGCGCGATTCTCTGACCTTGTTTCATTCTTGCTCAAGCGTAACGAGTCTGGTGAAAAAGGAGAACCGTGCCAGGTGCCAAACAGTTTGCAATGCAACCAGCCCACTCCCGTAGGCAAAATCGGGATCCTGCCGTAGAGTGGCGAGAAACCAATGATCACCACTTAAGACCTATTTCCATACAATTAACGGTCTCCCATCATTCAGCAGCCTCCCTCACAAGTGGTCACATTGGCACCAATTAGCACTCCATTTAAAAAACGTGAACCTGGCAGAAGGGCTTCTGCGGGAGGCCGAGGAGGTGAGTAGCCATCTTTTCTCAGAGGGAAAGAGCCCCGGCTGGTGCTGGGCTTGCCACCCCAGTGCTTGGTGGAGGCTGGGGGACTCTCAGCTGGGGGTGGGGGCGGGGAGAGGGGAAGGGGAGCACCCTCAGCAGGGGTGGGCAGTCATGGGTGGGGGGGGGGAAACTGTGTGGCTCCACCATGCCAACCACTGGATCGTACGCTATTGCTAATACGTAAAGCTATTGCTAATAGGGATTTGGCAATCATGGTTAAGTGAGCATTTCACACAACCCAAGTGGATTCCGGTGGGTGGGCAGGTCATGTAGCATGTGGGAATCTTTGCCTAGCATCCCAATTGGACCGTGATGCCTGAACACTGTGCCTGAACATTGCAGGGGGCAACACCACACATGCCGCAGCCAACACTCGAACATCAAGTGGGTGAGTGTAACGGGAGGGGACCAGCATCCAGTCCATGTGACATTATGTGTGGGTGCCTGCGGTCCAGGGTCTGTTGAGGAGGGCCCGCTGTGGCCAGGACTTCCCGGGCGTGGGGAGGAGAGGGATCAATGGAGGAATGGAGGGTCCCGGGCTGGAAGCTACTGTTGTTTGTTAGTCTCACACCCTTGTCAGTCTAACACCCTCTCCGATTTCCTTACAGATATTGAACGCTATGGATGGTATTTTGGACCAGACAGAAGAGGCCCTAGTGGTGCTGCTGGTAGGCTGGGCAGCTGGATGCCGGAGCAGCAGCAGTGTCTGCAGATGCCAGAGGCAGCAGCCCATGTGCAGGAATCCGCTCCACAACGTGAGGGCCCAACCGCCCATCAGGCCAGGGAGGGTGCCCGACAGCTACATCCTGGGACAATCAACATTCTCGGCCTCTTCGTGGACCATCCCAGGATGGGGAGCTGGCTCTTGGGGGATAAGGGATATCCGCTGAGGACCTATCTAATGATGCCTGCATCGCTGGTCATTTGAACAAATGACAGACAGCGTGTGCTGCAGGAGGCTCCGCCTCAACAAGGAGATGGTGCGGCACATAGGCCATGTCCTCGCACATGCGAGCACCGGGAAACACGTGTTTAAACGTACTCACTAGGGAACTTCATTCCCGTTTGGGAGAAGGCTGGCCATAACCGCCGGGAGTGAGAGAAGACTGGAGGGTGACCGCTGGACCTGCAGCCCCTCACCGCAACAGTGCTGAGAGCCCCGGCTGTGGTTGGCAAGCCTGAGGAAAGGACAGTCGCTGTGTGGAGTTCAGCATCGGGTGAGGAAGTGGGACCCCGCTGAGTTGTGGTTCCCCTTGACACGTGTGTTACTCCCCCACACCACCCCCACACCACCCTCACACTCACCCCCGCCCCCACCACCTCTACTCCCCCATCCCCAACAGTCCCACCGGCCTAATCAGGAGCTGCTGGTGATGGGGCTGGCCCTTCTGGTGTTCTGCGCCCCTGACCCCAGTCACAGACAGAGCCAGAACCCCAGGGTCTGGCCAGGGGCTGACCAGCAACGAGGACGATACTAACAAGGACGGGAGCCATCGAGTCGAATCGTAGGACACCCCAGAGTTCAAGTCCGATGACACATTTCTCGTCATAACTGTCTCCAACACCTCCACCATCCCCGAGACACTCAACTCGGCTGGATATGTGAATGAAAAGGCTCCTGGGGCACTATCTGGTGCGCACCAAACACATGTTCCAGTACAGTAGCGGACGGATGGTCAGAGCGTGGGCCGACCCCAATGACCAGCTGCCATCCAGACAGGTTTCCAATCGCCTACAGAGGCAGGAGGCGGTGCTGATCATGCATTCCATCCAGGCCGACACCGCATGGGTGACCTCCGTGGTGCGGGCCTTGGGTGCAAAGGTATCGGCCATGGGTCAAGATGTTCTGGGGTAAATTGTGTGGATGGTGGCCAAGGCACAGGACAGGGCAGCCCTGTCACAGGCAGCCATGCACCAGGCCCATTTGGACATTGCTGCGGCGCTCCAGAGCTTGGCCCAGTCACAATGGTCCATGGCTGTGGGTGGCGACGGCATTGACCTGGCACTAGTTGACCTGAGCCAGTCACAAAGGGATGTGCACGATCACTGAGTGATGTGGTACAGTCCCAGAGGGATGTGGCCCAGTCCCAAAGGGACATGGCACAGTCCCTGTGCTCCATGGCCGAGAGCACTGAGACCCTGGTTGAGACGATAGCGGGTCTCCAGGACTGGCAGTGCCCGGTGGCAGGGGAGCTCTCGGAGCATGCTTCAGCCACAACCCAGTCCCCAGGAGTAGCCTGGGAACCATGGGGCACTCCGAGGAAGGAGGAGGATATACTGGGGCCCGTACTGTTGACTCGCACAAGGGAGGTGCTGGAACACTGCAACAGCTCTGAATCCCCCCTCCCCCCTTCCTGTCCCTGGTGTATTTGGTGGGCAATGGGCAGAATAGAGTGGCAGCACGCCACCTGGAACACCCAAAAGACTGCTGGAACCTTCCAGGCCAGGTTGCTCCAGAGGACAGCCGCAGGACATAGGGCGGGATTCACAGCAGACTGCAACAACTCCTCATGTACCGTGAGGGGACCGCAGCCCCTGTCACCCAGGTCCAGGCGCTCATCCTAGGAGCCAACCCCTCGAAGGATGAAGGCATTGTGTACACTGCCCGGGTATCGGGTGCAGATGCTGTGTACCTTTTGGTCACACAACAACTGCATGTTCATAGAATGGAACCCCCTTTTGGTTCGTGAAGACCACCCACTCATGCGCTGGTGCTCATAGTGAGATAGGCATCCCGTCGATCACCCCCTGGACCAGGGGCATCCTGTTGATGGCAGCAAATGCTGGGCAAACTGGGGGGCTTGGTCGAAGCCAAAGATAATGCATTGTGCGGCTTGGCATACAGGTCCTCCATTAGGGCATAGACGCACCTGTGCACCGAGGTCTGTGAGAACCCGGACAGGTCCCCACTCGGTGCCTCGAAGGACCCCGTGGCGTAAAGTTTCAGGGTGAATCTCACCTTGACAGCCACCAGGAGTGGGTTTCCTCCCGCATACCCCTGCGATCCCAGATGCCCCATGATCTGGCAGAGATGTCACACTGTTCCCTTGCTCAGCCGAAGTCTTCAGAGACACGCTCGATCCAGCAGGTCCTCGAATGACTGGCACTGCCGATATACATGAGGTGTGATGTGGTGCCTCCTTCCCACCTCCTCCTCGGCCTGTTGGGTGGCCGGCACTCCACCCTCACTGACTGGTCCCCGTTCCTCTGGGACAAGCTCCGGTTCTGCAGGGCCCTTTTCGAGCATCCCCAGCTCGTTCAGCCTCAGTACGTCCGCCAGGTCTGCGGTGGGCAGGATGCTGGCAACCATGCCTGGTTGGATACCAAAATCCGTTGTTTGCAGGGGGTAAAGTACAGACATATTAGCATGGTGAGTACCCCCATGCCCGATTAGGCCCAACAGGCTACACAGTGGCCCTGGCCTGCATTGCATTCCCTGCCCCTGCTTGTCCTCCTCCCACTCCCCCTCCAGTCCCATCCCCATTGTTCTTCCTGTCATTCTGCCCTCCCCACTGCATCCCTGGTCCCAGGGGTGCCTCTGACCCTGAAACCCGTCCCTGCCGGTAGGGGTACCACGACACAAGCCAGCGATATGCTCTGTGGCCTCTGTCCAGCGCCCTCCTGTGGGATCTACTGTGGGCGCCATCCTTGGGTGGGCCGCTTAATGCCCCGCCAGCAGGGTAATGGGCGGGTGAGTGTGGGGGCACCCATATGGCCATTGTTGCTCTGAGCAACCACGCGCCATGGTGGGCACTCAGTGAGGTGCCCAGCAAGATAGCTGCCTCGCAGGCTGCGGGAATTGTGGTCACCACGGCCCATCCCCTGCTCACCCCTTGTTACTCCCCCAGTTCTGGCAGCACCGGCAGCCCATGGTTGTGCCTTTGCAACATGTCCTACCTCCTCCCTCTCTCTCAGCAGCCACGGCATCTGCTTCCCAATTTTATATACTACAAGTGAATCTCGCCGTTGGTAATTTCTCCTTGCGGAAGCGGAGCATCACTGGAAGCCCAGAGAATACCGGGACGGACCCGTTAGTGATATGCCAATGGCATTTAGTGTACAATTTACATGCCACGCCGACATGCAGCATAGAACGCATTTACACCAGGCTCGAGGGGCCGGAACGTGGCATTCTGTTTGGCGTCTGGCGCCAGCCACGATTTTCAACTCACATGCGATTCTCCACCCAATTGTGTTTCCCGATTCCGACGTCGGCCAAGGGAGAATCCTGCCCTAGGAGCATGGGGCTAAAGTGGTTGAAAACATTGAGGAGCAGGATAATCAAAAAGGGACTGCAACTTCACACAATCTATGTAAACACGAAACACAGACTCCTCAAGGTCGCAGAAAATACAATCAGAGAAGGAAGTCATGAATCATCACGGTTGCACAGGAATGCTGAATGCAGTACCCTCGGTGCCAAATTCCCGGTGGAATAGGGGAGGACTCCCACAAAGAGAGGGTACTACATTCAGCAATCCTGTGCCTCAACACCTCGGGTGAAATGGGAGCTGAGCACCAGGGTTTTAAGGCTGTGGATGAGGCTGCTGGACATCAATTGATGCACATTGTGTAAGTTCATGTGCTGTCATCCAGCTTGCTCGTCTACCATCCAACATGTCCCTGAGTTTGGTCACCCCCCAGCAGCCTGAACCCTCTTTTCTACCAGCCATATGAACCCATATTGGTGGCAGTGCGGATTCCTGAGCAGTGGTTTTTTGGACAATAACCACTATCCCCGCTTTGATTTGATTTATTATTGTCACATATATTAGTATACAGTGAAAAGTAGTGTTTCTTGCATGCTGTACAAACAATGCAAACCGTACATAAGGAAGGAAGGAGAGACTGCAGAATATAATGTTACAGTTATAGCAAGGTGTGGAGAAAAGATCAACTTAATATGAGGTAGGTCCATTCAAAAGTCTGATGGCAGTAGGGAAGAAGCTGTTTTTGAGTCGGTTGGTGCGTGACCTCAAACTTTGGTATCTTTTATCTAACGGAAGGAGGTGGAAGAGAGTATGTCCGGGGTGCGTGGGGTCCTTAATTATGCTGGCTGCCTTTCCGAGGCAGCGGGAATTGTAGATAGAATCAATGGATGGGAGGCTGGTTTGCGTGATGGACTGGGCTACATTCACAACCTTTTGTAGTTTCCTGCGGTCTTGGGCAGAGCAGGCTCCATACCAAGTTGTGATACAACCAGAAAGAATGCTTTCTATGGTGCATCTGTGAAAGTTGGTTAGGGTCGTAGCTGACATGCCAAATTTCCTTAGTCTTCGGAGAAAGTAGAGTTGTTGGTGGGCTTTCTTAACTATAGTGTCGGCATGGGGGGACCAGGACAGGCTGTTGGTGATCTGTACACCTAAAAACATGAAGCTCTCGACCCTTTCTACTTTGTCCCCATTGATGTAGACAATGGCATGTTCTCCACTACGCTTCCTGAAGTCGATGATAATCTCCTTCGCTTTGTTGACATTGAGGGAGAGATTATTGTCGTCGCACCAGTTCACCAGATTCTCTATCTCATTCCTGTACTCTGTCTCGTCATTGTTTGAAATCCGACCCACTACGGTGGTGTCATCAGCAAATTTGAAAATCGAGTTGGAGGGGAATGTGGCCACACAGTCATAGGTGTATAAGGAGTATAGTAGGGGGCTGAGGACACAGCCTTGTGGGTGTGCTGAATCACAATCCTAGTAATTCACACTGTGTTATATTGTATGTGTTGTGTCTCTGTAAGCTCGGTGTACGAGCAGTTGCGCGGCTCTGCCCATAGGGGGAGATGAGGAGTTTGTACTGGGCCCCACCCTTGGCTCTGCCCATGGTTCCGCCCATGGCTCCTCCCACTAACCAGAAGTATAAAGGTCTGCAGTTGTGAGCCTGCTGCCAGTTCATCTCGTCGCAGGCAGGCTCAGTTGTAAGACTATTAAAACCACTGTTACTTCCAACCAGGTGTCTTGTGAATTGATGGTCACATCAATTTAATAGTCTTAGGAAACTTGAAGAAAACGACTATGGAATCAGCCCTCAAACCTGATCGACTAGAACTCGACCCGCAGGCTGCAGAGGCGAAATAAATCTTTCAAGACTGGCTCAGATGTTTCAAGGCCTACCTGGCTGAATCAAGCACATCAGAAACTACGGAGGAGCAGAAACTCAGTCTACTGCACACAAGGGTGAGCCACCGTATCTCTACTCAACTTAACTGTACTACTTCGTATACGGAGGCCCTGGCCATGCTCGACCGAATGTACATGATGGCCATCAATGAGGTCTACGTGCGCCACAATTTTACGACCCGCCGCCAGTGCCCCGCGGAGTCGTTGGATGAATTCCTGCGGGATTTAAAAGCTTTAGCTCGGGACTGTAATTACCAGGCTGTATCAGCCGAACAGCATATGGAGCTCGCTGTCAGAGATGTGTACGTGGCAGGCCTCAAGTCAAACTATGTGCGCCAGCGGTTGCTTGAAAAAGGGGCCCAGAACTTGGAGGACACTGTAGAAGTAGCTACTATCATGGAGGTCTCGTTCCGCAGCCTCACCTCGTTCCCCGCAGACCAAGCGACCCCATCCTGGGCCCCCGACCAGCGACTGCCCCAGGCCTGTGCGCACAGCCACCCACCCACTACGCAGCCCCTGTGTGCCATTTTTGCGGACAGCCCCAGCACCTACGGCAGTACTGTCTGGCCCGCAACGGGACCTGCAGCAGCTGCGGTCGCGAAGGACACTATGCCCGAGTCTGCCTGGCGAAGAAATTCCCCTCTCAAACTCTCCCGCAGACCAGAGCACTCGTTTCCAAAACTCACAGGCCCGCAGGTCCCGAAATGCTGCGGCCAGTAACTCTGACTCCACCCCCACCCGACACGTGCGACTCATGGGGGCCGCCATCTTGGCAACCCCCCTCCACTTGGCCGGCCACGTGCGACTCATGGGGGCCGCCATCTTGGGCGCCATCTTCCTCGCCACCCACCACGTGCGATCCACGGGGCGGCCATCTTGGGATCCATCCTCTTCAAACTCTGAAACTCACCTCGAAGACTACGAACTCAGAGGGCAGTCATCACGGGGCCACTCCAGCACAGCTGATCGAGCCGCCGACTACCCGCAACTCAGCGCGGTCACGTTGGACCAGTTGCGTCCGAAACACCTCCACAACTCAATGATGACCGTTAAAATCAACGGATACAGGACACCGTGCCTCTTTGACTCCGGGAGCACCGAGAGCTTCATACACCCAGATCTGGTAAGACGCTGTTCGCTCCCTATTTTCCTATTTGCACGGCAAACTATCTCCCTCGCTTCGGGCTCACACTCCGTTCACCTCCAAGGGCGCACCGCAGCGACCCTAATGATCCAGGGCACTAGCTACTCGAACTTCCAGCTATACGTACTCCCCGAACTCTGCGCCCCACTCTTACTGGGACTTGACTTCCAGTGCAACCTCAAAAGCCTCACACTCAGCTTCGGTGGGCCCTTGCCCCCACTCACTATCTACAGCCTCGCTACGCTAAAAATCCATCCCCCTCCACTCTTTGCCAATCTCACAAAGGACTGCAAACCCGTAGCCACTCGCAGCAGGCGATACAGCCTGCAGGATAGGGTGGTTATCAGAACCGAGGTCCATAGGCTCCTACGTGAGGGGATCATAGAGGCCAGTAATAGCCCCTGGAGAGCTCAGGTGGTGGTCGTCAAGACTGGGGAAAAATTCCGAATGGTAGTGGACGATAGCCAAACCATTAATCGGTTCACGCTCCTCGATGCGCATCCCCTCCCCAGGATTGCAGACATGGTGAATCAGATCGCCCATTATAAAGTCTTCTCCACGGTGGATCTGAAGTCTGCATACCACCAGCTCCCAATCCGCCCGGAGGACCGCCACATTATAGGCGTTTGAGGCCGACGACTGCCTCTTCCACTTCCTCCGAGTTCCCTTTGGCGTTATGAATGGGATCTCGGTGTTCCAACGAGCAATGGACCGAATGGTGGACCAGTACGGGCTGCGGGCCACGTTTCTGTACTTGGACAACGTCACCATCTGCGGCCATGATCAGCAGGCCCACGACGCTAAGCACCATCGATTTCTCCAGACTGCCCAGAAACTCAACCTCACTTATAACACGGAGAAATGCGTTTTCCGCACGACCACGCTAGCCATCCTCAGCTATGTCGTGGAAAACGGAGTCCTGGACCCCGACCTGGACCGTATGCAACTCCCTCGCTTATAACTCCCTCTCCCTCATTGTCCCAGGGCCCTCAAAAGGTGCCTGGGGTTTTTCTCATATGCCCAGTGGGTCCCTCAGTATGCGGACAAAGCCCGCCCACTATTTAAGGCCACACTCTTTCCTCTATCAGATGAGGCTCGCCAGGCCTTAACCTGCATCAAGGAAGACATTGCCAAAGTGGCCATGTGGGCGGTAGATAAATCCGTCCCTTTCCAGGTAGAGAGCGATGCCTCAGAGGTAGCTCTCGCAGCCACACTAAATCAGGCAGGGAGACCAGTCGCCTATTTCTCCCGAACCCTCCCTGCTTCGGAACTTCGACACTCCTCGGTTGAAAAGCAAGCACAAGCCATCGTGGAAGCTATACGTCACTGGAGGCACTACCTCGAAGGTAGGAGGTTCACCCTCATCACCGACCAAAGATCGGTTGCCTTTATGTTCGACAACTCACAAAGGGGCAAAATTAAAAACGATAAGATCCTACGGTGGAGGATTGAACTCTCCACCTACAAGTACGATATCATGTACCGACCGGGGAAGCTCAACGAGCCCCCAGATGCCCTGTCCCGCGGCACGTGCGCCACCGCACAAGCCGACCGCCTGAAAGCTATCCACAATGACCTCTGCCACCCGGGGGTCACCCGGCTCGCCCACTACGTCAAAGCCCGAAATCTGCCTTTCTCCACCAAGGAGGTAAAAGCCATCACCAGGGATTGCCCGATCTGTGCGGAGTGCAAACCGCACTTCTATAGACCAGACAGGGCCCACCTGGTAAAGGCCTTTGAATGCCTGAGCATCAATTTCAAAGGGCCACTCCCCTCGACCAATCGGAATGTGTACTTCCTAAACGTCATAGACAAGTTTTTTCCGCTTCCCCTTTGCTATCCCGTGCCCCGATATGACCTCCCACACAGTCATTAGGGCCCTGCACAGCATCTTCACCCTGTTTGGTTTCCCCAGCTACGTACACAGCGACAGGGGTTCGTCCTTCATGAGCGACGAGCTGCGTCAGTACCTGCTCGACAAGGGCATTGCCTCGAGCAGGACTACCAGCTACAACCCCAGGGGGAATGGGCAGGTGGAGAGGGAGAACGCGATGGTCTGGAAGACCGTCCTACTGACCCTCCGGTCCAGGAAGCTCCCAACCTCCCATTGGCAGGAGGTCCTCCCCGACGCGCTCCATGCTATTAGGTCCTTCCTATGTACGGCCACCAACCAGACCCCTCACGAGCGGCTATTTGTTTTTTCCAGGGGCTCTACCACGGGGGTTTCGCTCCCAGCATGGTTGAAGACACCGGGCCCGGTTCTCCTCCGGAAGCACATCCGAACCCACAAAACTAACCCACTCGTGGAGAGAGTGCTCCTACTCCACTCGAACCCCCAATACGCGTTCATCGAATACCCTGACGGCCGTCAGGACACAGTTTGCCTCCGGGACCTGGCGACTGCAGGATTCAACTCCGAAACCACTACCGCCGAGGCGCTGCTCATACTACACCCCACCCAACCCCCGCGCCCGGCGCCCCCACGCCTGCAGGTTCACTGCCCGTGCACCGCGCCCCCGCGCCTATGGGTTTCCGGCGCTCCCCAACACCAGTCGAACCAGTCGGGTACGAAGCTCGGACTGAATCACCCCCGGAGTCCGCCATGGTATCCTCGCCAACCGCCACCACCCAGCTACCAGAAGAGGCTGCAACCCCGATGCTTCGTAGATCTCAGAGGACGACTCGACCGCCGGACCGACTCAATTTGTAGACCAATCACCCCCGCTGGACTTGATTCTTTTACAGGGGGTGAATGTGGTGAATCACAATCCTAGTAATTAACACTGTGTTATATTGTATGTGTTGTGTCTCTGTAAGCTCGGTATACGAGCAGTTGCGCGGCTCTGTCCCATAGGGGGAGATGAGGAGTTTGTACTGGGCTCCACCCTTGGCTCCGCCCATGGCTCCTCCCACTAACTGGAAGTATAAAGATCTGCAGTTGTGAGCCTGCTGCCAGTTCATCTCGTCACAAGCAGGCTCAGTTGTAAGACTATTAAAACCACTGTTCACTTCCAACCACGTGTCTTGTGAATTGATGGTCACATCAGTGGGGCACCGGTGTTGAGGATGATCGTGGAGGAGGTGTTGTTGCCTATCTTTATTGATTGTGGTCTGTGGGCTAGAAAGTTCAGGATCCAGTCGCAGAGGGAGGAGCCGAGGCCAAGGCCACGGAGCTTGGAGATGAGTTTCGTAGGAATGATGGTGTTGAAGGCTGAGCTGTAGTCGATAAATAGGAGTCTGACATAGGTGTCTTTGTTATCGAGGTGTTCTGGGGTAGAATGCAGGGCCATGGAGATGGCGTCTGCTGTGGACCTGTTGCAGTGGTAGGCAAACAGTAGTGGATCAAGGCAATCTGGGAGGCTGGAGTTGATTCGTGCCATGACTAACCTTTCGAAGCACTTCATGATGATGGATGTCAGAGCCACTGGATGATAGTCATTAAGGCACGCTGCTTGACTTTTTTTTGGTACAGGGATGACTTCTTGAACCAGATAGGGACCTCAGATTGTTGTAAAGAGAGGTAAATGATGATTCAAGATGGCGCCGGAGCGAGGCGACTTTTTGCAAGCTGTGCCCATCATACCCTTTAATTCTATCTTTTACTCTCGTTCTATGCTTCTAAAACTTCATTCTAACTCTTTTAAACTCTCTAACAATGTTCTTATTCAATTACTTACAGGCGATTATTAGCGATCTTTAGGACCCTGGAGACACCCGAAACTGACGACCTGAAATCGACTCGGAGCATCCGACCACGTGTGAGTAGCTGCCGGAGCTGCAGTCCCAGGCCGGGAATCCCCCTACAGCGTCTGCCAGAGACCAGGAAAACGCCCTAGAAGCCAGGGCCATCAGTCTACAGACTTCCAGAGCAGCTGGAAAACACTACAGAAGCCGGGACCTCTGTTGTGTTATCTGTGTTGGTCTAACATCGACTGAAACTGGATGCAGTAAACGAGAAACAGGTTTCTGACACAGGAGATGTCCAAAACTGTTTTATTGAACCTGTTGATTGCTGTACATAATCTGCTGTGGGTTGACACTCTATTAACCTAATTGATAACCTCCTACTGGCTTGACCAGACTAGCTCTTTATCACATGGTGATGATGTTCATTGGCCTGTGCACTGCGACTATATCCCTAGCCGTGTCCTGTGAGAGAGGGAGGGCCTTAATGCCCTGTGGGCTTTCTAGTGGTGGTGTCCTATCTGGTGATTGGTTGTTCTGTGTTGTGTGTGTTCATTGGTTATCCAGTGTGTCAATCACTGCCTGTCTGCATCTCATGATATACATGAGTGGATATTATGACAACCTCCACTCTGTTGCTCTCCAACGACCA
Organism: Scyliorhinus canicula; assembly: GCF_902713615.1. Lineage (NCBI taxonomy): Eukaryota > Metazoa > Chordata > Chondrichthyes > Carcharhiniformes > Scyliorhinidae > Scyliorhinus > Scyliorhinus canicula. The sequence continues at coordinate 76,943,635 of NC_052154.1, read as the reverse complement.
GACCGGCATTGCAGCAGGATAGGAGAGAGAGAGTTCCACTGTGAGGCAGTCGTATTCCAGACTTTGATCAGTTCCTGGTGAAAAACAGGCAGCTCACTCAAGGAGTCATGGAGACCTCCAAAGACTCTCTTTTTACTCTTTTAAGTATAACCAAAAAATGGGGTTAAATTAACAAATTAGCCAAATTAACAGATTAAACAAATTGGGGGTGGGGAGGGGGAAATCTCTCCAAGGGACAACCAAAACAACCCCCCCCCCCCCCTCCCCCAGAGGAAGCTTACAAACTTCAAATCAAAATGTGGTTCTGGGGGGGGGGGGGGGGAGTGGTGCCTCCCCCCCCCCCCCCCCCCAAAATCAGAGGAAGTCCTAAGCATACCAGTGGACACTACATAGTCCCCTGACCGCCTGCTGCTTGGACCCTCTAATGTCCAGTTTGGCCAGGCCCAGGAAGTCCTCCTCCCTGCACCGTGTGGCCATAGATCAGGAACATGGAACTTATGTGCAGCCAAAACCTGAGGATCAGCTCCCGCAAAAAATCTAAAAAGGGGCTGCAACCTCGTGCACCCCACGTAAATATGGAACATGGACTCTCTAGGCCGCTGAAAATACATGCAACCTGGGAGTCTGTGAACCATCCTAATCTATGGTTGCCAGTGTTGCATGCAGAACCCTCCACAACAAATCCCCGATGGGAAAGGGGAGGACTCCCACACAAAGAGCACTCCACAGGAGTCCCTCACCACCAGGACGGTTGGAGAGGATCAAGATGTGAATGATGTGCAGCTGCAGCACGCACAGGAAACCCCTCTGCACTGAACAAATAGGCATGGAGGAAATTTCAGCAAAGCAGCTCAATTTGTGGGGCAGTGGTTCCCAGGAAGGTTCATGATTCTCTTTAAATGTGCTCTCATTCTGCAATTAAACTTGTGTCTCTTTTTAAAATTTTTTTAGATTACCCAATTATTTTTTCCAATTAAGGAGCAATTTAGCGTGGCCAATTCATCTACCCTGCACATCTTTGGGTTGTGGGGGCAAAACCCACGCAAACACGGAGAGAATGTGCAAACTCCACACGGACAGTGACTCAGAGCCGGGATCGAACCTGGGACCTCGGCGCCGTGAGGCAGCAGCACTAACCACTGTGCCACCGTGCTGCCCCCTTAATCGTCCTATTAATACCAATAACTAAGGAGGTTGCACAGCTATGATCATGATATATTTTATTAAAATATTTGTTGTTTTAACGTGCATATAGTCAGAGGATGATCATAGCTGAGGGATTATATTGACATCATTACTCAAACTCTTTAGTTGAGCAAAGAAACACAGGTGAACATTATGATCAATCCTGATTTAAAGAAATCCACAACAAAGAATTTTATGACTAAATGAAAGGGCCATAATTGGCAGGTTATGGGACAATGTCACAATTTATACAAAGGGACAAAAGAATACTAGTGTGCAACTCTTATTTTCTTAGCTTCACGTACAGACTAAGGGTTTGAGTTTTTCAGTAAGCTCAGTAATAGAATCTAGGTTGACAGGAGTTAGACCTTGAATTTGTAATATGGTTAGATTGTTCTGAAGCATAACTCTTGGAAATAAAGTATGGATGAAGATAATTTGCAGAATATAATTGTGGCTGCATGTTGCACTGTCCTGAACAATTGCTATTTTTATTTGGATTACCGTGCCAGTGAGCTCTCCAGTTGTGGATGTTTTTTATTCTTACCCTGTTGCTGTCTTTCAACACTGATGTCACCGTGGGGTTCCAGCCTGATCGACACTTCTAACATGTCTTCACTCTTTATCACAAATAAGAAATTTCTGCATTAAAGATTTGAAACAGGAAAAATTCTATTGGGGAAAAGACAGATTTGGTACCAATAGTATTTACAATGATAAATATTAAAATAAACTTATTTTCTCGTATATAGCAATAATGGATCCAAGTGTAATTTTAGAATAAATTCAACAAATATTGTTCAGTAGTATCCAGGAAGTTATAAAACAAAATAATAAATTGCATATATATAGCCCTTAAAACGCGAGGCTGCACCGGTTGGGAGAATCACCAGCCGCGCCATTATATCGCGCCACGCCGGTCCGTCGCCGTCCCGCCATTCTCCCAACCGGCGAGAATGGCCCCGTCACGTTCTGCGCCACGCCAGCCGGAGAATCGCCCGAGACACTCACAGCGGCGATTCTCCAATACCCCCGCTATTCACCGGCCCGGATGGGCTGAAGTCCCGACTTCAGACATGCCTGGGTGGGAGGGGAGGGGGGTGAGGGGAGGGGAGTGGAGGATGCCTTCGTGGAAGGCTACCGACATGCCCGGGGGAGGGGGGGGGGGGAAGAAGAGGAGGTCGCCTATCCGCAGGTGCCACATGTCAGCCGTCCTGCCATGGCTGGACGGTGACGAGGACACGTCTGCAAGTTATCATCTTGCTGATGGACAGAGGCGACTGGCGAACTGGTGAGGAGGACGGTGTGAACTGACCGGTGAACGCAGACAGTGACCAGGGGTTTGGCTGGCTGCATGTCTGCAGCGAGACCAGGCCACCGGCGCACACAGGTATCCCATGCCACCTGGCTGTCGAGGTGTCCAAGAACCTCCGTGTAACATGTTGTTTCTCTGCACCCCACCACCCTCCTGCAGGTCACCATGTATGCCAACCAGACAGCGATGTTCACCACAGTGGTTGGAGCCGCTGCACTGCAGGTGGCCATCCGGTAGCGTAGACTGCGACTGCTCAGAGTGGCTGTGGATGCAGTGGCTGCTGCTGCTGAGGGGATGGCCGCAGAGTGCCCCGTCATCGCCGCGCAGGCTGCAGGCGCTCATGGCCGGAATGTCCAGGAGGATGCTGAGGGAACATTGACCACCAGATCGTCGGGAATGCACAGGATGCGGGCACTGATATCGATGCGCGGGGGGGGGGGGGGGGGGGGGGGGGGGGGGGGGGGGGGGGGAGGGGAAGGAGCCAGTGCTGGTGGTGCCAGGGCACCACAGGCGGCCAGCAAGGCCTAGGGTTTACCATGACCGAATGTCCTTCGAGGCCCTACCGGACATTACATGCAGGAGGAGACTACGGTCCAGCAGGGAGACGGTCGCACATATCTGCCTTGTGGCGCACCTCGCACCATGTGGAACGGGAGGAGGACACACTATACCGGTGTCCGTCAAGGTGATGGTGGCCCTAAACGTTTAAGCAACCGGTTCTTTCCAGGCGCTGAGCGGGGACCTATCCGGGATCCCACAGGCATCGGTCCACAGGTGCATCCGGTTCGTGACCGATGCCTTGTACACCATCGCTGACAGGTACATTCAATTTCCCGAGGACCTCGCACAGCAGGAGGCACGGGCATGTGGATTCTCCAACGTGGCCAGGATACCGATGGTCCAGGGTGTCATCGATGGCGTGCACGTCCCCATGTGCCCACCTGCAGACAATAGGGAAGTGTTCATGAACAGGAAGGGCACATACTCGATGAACATTCAGGTAGTCTGTGACCCCCACATGAGGATCATGCACATGTGCGCAAAGTACCCCGGGAGTGTGCATGACGCCTACATTCTGGCACAGTTGTTTATCCCCGCAATGTTCGAGGGACGTCCAACTCCCCGGCTGAGGGGCTGGTTGCTAGGCGACAGGGGATATCCATTGAGGGCATGGCTGATGATGCCAACGCGGAGACCCTATACAACGAGGCCCATTCAGCAACCAGGGTTGTGGTGGAGCGGTGCTTTGGCCTGCTGAAGATGAGATTCAGATGCCTGGACCGCTCCGGAGGGGCCCTGCAGTACCACTCCAACAGGGTTGATTGCATAGTTGTGGTCTGCTGTGCGCTGCACAACATTGCTATGCAGAGGGGAGATGCCCTGGTGGAGGAGTCAGAGGGAGAACCCGATGGCAGCGGAGAAACCGCAAATGACGAGGAGGAGAAGGAGGAGGATGACGTGCATCAAGGTGGGGGAGGGCGCCGGGCACAGACATGACCTGGGTGCTGGTTATGGCCAGGAGGCTGCACAACGGCACCGTCGAGGACAGCGGGCACGCGACGCATTGGTGGACGCACGGTTCACACATCGCGCGGGAGGGATTCGCTGAACACTGCCACTTGCACCGCCAGTCACGCACACGGGCACCACCCAGCACCCACCGCCCCCCCCCCCCGCACCATCGCACCTCCCCACCGCGTACACCGCACCAATTTCACATCACCTTACCACTGCGGCACAACGGGATTGCACTACATTGATGATTGTGTCAGCGGGTGTGAGCAGTGCCATGTTGAATGATGACAGCCCGCTCTGCGATGAGCTGTTAGCTCAGATTCGTTGGACAAAGTCTGACTCATGACAATAGCTGAACCATCCACCTCGGTGGTCACTCCATTCGTCACGGATACTCCATCACGTGCCCGCGTGGGGTAACTGCCGTTGGTGTGCTGAGGACGACGGTATCCGTGTGATGAATGGTATCGGTAACTGCTGTAACTGTACCTTGTCTTTAATACATTGGCCCTTTAAGACTGGGCTTCTAAGTCCGCCTCTGGCTCCGCCCCCAGGAAACGGTATATAAGGAGATGCTCACTGGGCAGCATGCTGTGACCACACTTCTCGGCAGCTGTCCGGTTCTCTGGTAATTAAAGCCTTTGAATTACCAATCTTCTCTCCTGTGTCGTAATTGAGGGTGTCTCAATTTAATTACCAGACACATCAAGATTGACAGCGCTCTAAAGCCGGAGAAACTCAACCTAGACGCTCGGTCGGCGGAGGCCCCAGAAATGTTTAAATATTGGCTCCGGTGTTTTGAGGCCTATCTAAACTCCTCAGAGATTGAAGTCGACGGCGCTCAGAAGCTGAGCTTACTACATGCCCGGGTGGGCCACCGACTCTCCTCCGTGATCGAGAACGCTACGACATACGAAACTGCGGTCGATATACTAAAGAAACGCTTCGTAAAGCCGATTAACGAGGTACACGCCAGACATTTGCTTTCGACCTGCAGCCAGCGCTCCGGGGAAAACTCTAGACGAATACATGGAGAGACTCACTGCGCTTGCAAGGAACTGCAATCATAAATAAGTGACGCAGAAGTCCACATGAACTTACATATTCGTGATGCCTTCGTGTCCGGTATCAGGTCCTCGTACATCCGGCAGTGGCTCCTAGAAGACGGGGCAAAGGATCTCCAAGGCACGGTAACGCTCGGCTCTTCTCTAGAAATGGCCCACCGCAACCTCCGTACATACTCCGCCGACCTTGCGAACCCCTCTCGATCCCCTCCAGACTTGGCCACGCTACAGGCCTGCGCCGCGCGGCGATCCGCTCACTCCGGGGGTTCCCCATGCTATTTCTGTGGGCAAGGCCAGCACCCACGTCAGCGTTGCCCGGTCCGCTCCGCGATCTGCAACGACTGCGGAAAGAAGGGGCACTTCGCTAAAGTCTGCCTGGCTGGGCCCAAAGGCCGCAAACAAAAGCCTCACCAGGCCCAGAAATCAAGCTCCCGGCCTCACAGGCCCCGCAACGCGGCCGGACACGCCTACTTCTGATGCCTCATCGACCTCATGCAAGTCACGGGGGTGGCCATCTTGGCGGCGGCCATCTTCAAATTCCGACACGTGCGACTGACGGCGGCGGCCATTTTGTGACTCCAGACGGCCATTTTGTGAGTCCGACTTAACCGAGGACTCTGACTACCCGCAACTAGGAGCGATCACGCTCGATCAATCGCGGCCAAAGCACCTGGGGAACTCAATGATGCGGGTGCAAATTAACGGCCACGACACTCCCTGCCTATTTGACTCCGGGAGCACGGAGAGCTTTATCCATCCAGACACGGTAAGGCGCTGCTCCCTGCGCACCCACCCCGACTCCCAAACTATCACCCTCGCTTCAGGATCCCATTCGGTACAAATCACGGGGTATTGTGTCGCTGACCTCGCGATTCAGGGCGCTGAATACACCCTTTTAAACTCTACATCCTCCCTCGCCTCTGCGCCCCCCTGCTGCTCGGTCTGGACTTTCAGTGTAGCCACCGGAGCCTGACACTGAAGTTCGGCGGACCCCTGCCCCCACTCACGGTATGCAGCCTGGCGACACTCAAAGTTGTGCCACCCTCCCCCTTCCCGAACCTCACTCCCGACTGTAAGCCTGTTGCCACTAGGAGTCGGCGGTACAGTACCCAAGACATGACTTTTATCAGAGGTTCAGCGGCTACTAAAAGAGGGGGTCATAGAGGCTAGCAACAGCCCTTGGAGGGCTCAAGTATTGGTAGTCCGCTCCGGGGAAAAGCAACGAATGGTAGTGGATTATAGCCAGACCATAAACTGCTTTACGCAACTTGATGCGTACCCACTTCCCCGCATAGCGGAAATGGTGACGCAAATCGCCCAGTATCGGGTATTCTCCACGGTCGACCTAAAATCAGCCTATCATCAACTCTCTATCTGCCCAGAGGACCGCCCCTACACGGCCTTCGAAGCAGCCGGTCGGCTGTTTCATTTTCTCAGGGTCCCTTTTGGTGTCACAAACGGAGTCTCCGTTTTCCAGAGGGCGATGGACTATGTCACCATCTGTGGCCATGACCTGCAGGACTACAACGCAAACCTGAGGAAGCTCCTCCAGACTGCCCGGGCCCTCAACCTCACACATAACAAAGAGAAATGGGTGTTCCACACAACCCAGCTAGCCATCCTCGGCTACGTCGTGGAAAACGGGGTCCTAGGCCCAGACCCCGACCACATGCGTCCCCTTAAGGAACTCCCCCTCCCCCGTAGCCTCAAGGCACTCAAACGGTGCTTGGGGCTTTTCTCCTATTACGCCAGTGGGTCCCCAGATATGCGGACAAAGCCCGGCCACTCATTAAGACCACGGTTTTTCCCCTGACGGCTGAGGCCCAGTCGGCTTTCAGCCGTATCAAGGCCGACATCATCAAGGCCGCCATGCAGACGGTGGACAAAGCCATCCCCTTCCAGGTAGAAAGCGACTCATCAGACGTCGCCCTGGCTTCTACCCTCAACCAGGCGGGCAGACCGGTAGCATTCTTCTCCCGAACCCTCAACACCTCGGAAATTCGGCATTCTGCAGTCGAGAAGGAGGCACAAGCCATAGTGGAGGCCGTGCGGCACTGGAGGCACTACCTAGCCGGTAGGAGGTTCACCCTCATCACCGACCAATGGTCGGTCGCCTTTATGTTCGATAACGCACAACAGGGCAAAATAAAGAATGACAAAATTCTGAGGTGGAGGATAGAGCTCTCCACCTATACGTACGATATTAAATATCGCCCAGGAAAGCTCAATGAGCCCCTGGATGCCCTGTCCCGCGGCACGTGCGCCAACGGGCAAAAAGACCACCTGAGAGCCATCCACGATGACCTCTGCCACCCGGAGGTCACTCGGCTTGCCCATTTCATCAAGTCTCGCAACCTACCTTACTCCACAGAGGAGGTCAAGGCCATGACTAAGGCATGCCAGATCTGTGCGGAGTGCAAACCGCACTTCTATCTACCAGACAGGGCTCGCCTGATAAAGGCCTCCGGGCCCTTTGAGCGACTAAGCGTGGACTTCCTAGGACCCCTGCCATCCACCAACCGCAACATCTATTTCCTCACCATGATCGATGAGTTCTCCCGCTTCCCTTTTGCTGTCCCCTGCCCCGATATGACTCGGCCTCCGTGATCAAGCCACTGCACAGCATCTTCACACTGTTTGGTTTCCCCGCTTATATCCACAGCGACCGGGGTACATCGTTCATGAGCGATGAGCTGCGTCGATATCTGCTGAGCAAGGGCATCGCCTCGAGCAGAACGACGAGCTATAACCCACGGGGAAACGGACAAGTGGAGAGGGAGAACGCGACAGTCTGGAAGGCTGTCCTCCTAGCCCTACGGTCAAGGAGTCTCCCAATCGCCCGCTGGCAGGAGGTCCTACCCGATGCCCTACATTCCATTAGGTCGCTCCTCTGTACGGCCACGAACGATACCTCTCACAATCGTTTGTTTGTCATCCCCAGGAAGTCCACCTCTGGGGTCTTGCTTCCACGCTGGCTGGCGACTCCGGGACCAGTCCTACTCCGGAGACACGTGAGGAGCCATAAAACAGATCTGATAGTCGAGAGGGTCCAATTGCTACACGCAAACCCTCAATACGCCTACGTCGAGCACCCCGACGGCAGGCAGGACATCATCTCCCTGCGAGACCTGGCACCCTGCCGGCTTCCTCCTACCGACGCACCCCTCCCCGCACCAACTGCCGACCCCGACAGTGCCCCCCCATAGTGCCGCCTGCCCCCCAGCCGGCGCTGGCACCAATCACCCTAGTCACCCGGGATACCCCCCCGCCCCCCCCACTCCAAAGAGGACAAAGGCTCCCGGATATACCATCACCGAAACCGACCGTATCCACGGCACCACCACCGGAGCGGAGAAGGTCAGCACGGACGGTCAGACCACCCAAAAGACTGAACTTATAACTCCACTTTCATTTCCGACGGACTATGTGTGTTTTTAAAGAGGGGGTGAATGTGATGAATGGTATCGGTAACTGCTGTAACTGTACCTTGCCCTTAATACATTGGCCCTTTAAGACCGGGCTTGGAACCCTGGGGGACTCCGCCTCTGGCTCCGCCCCCAGTAAACGGTATATAGTGATTAGGAGTGAAGTTGGGAGAGGATCTTGGAAGCAGGAAATGGGTCTCAGGGAAGAGATGCGTTTAGAAAGTACAAATAAGAAAGACTTGCATTGATATAGGGCACATTTGAACGGTCTCGTTGATCCCGACTCGGTGACGCGATGGGGCCGTTACATCTTGAGAGGCATCACGAGATTCGCGATGTTCGGAAGCCTCATTAGATCCAACAGGATCTCACGGGACATCACGATCTGGATCTCACCCTCGCTGGGTGAGATTCAGATTAACATATTTAAAAGAGCCTAATATTCCGGTGTCTGATTTTCCCGAGGCCTGGGAATAAACGCCCGCACCTGGGAGACTTCGCCATGGTGCCGTTTAGCATTGTCCACACAAATGTGGACCAGGCATAAAGACAACGCAAACCTGAGGAAGCTCCTCCAGACTGCCCGGGCCCTCAACCTCACACATAACAAAGAGAAATGCGTGTGCCACACAACCCGGCTAGCCATCCTCGGCTACGTTGTGGAAAACGGGGTCCTAGGCCCAGACCCCGACCACATGCGTCCCCTTAAGGAACTCCCCCTCCCCCGTAGCCTCAAGGCACTCAAACGGTGCTTGGGGCTTTTCTCCTATTACTCCTATTAAGGAGATGCTCACTGGGCAGCATGCTGTGACCACACTTCTCGGCAGCTGTCCGGTTCTCTGGTAATTAAAGCCTTTGAATTACCAATCTTTTCTCCCGTGTCGTAATTGAGGGCATCTCAGTCTGGTTTGCGGGGAGGGGGTGGGGGGGGGAGAACGCACACCCGGCATCACCGTTGCACCGAACGTAAACCCCAGCGCCACTCGGTCACCCTCTTGAGCCCCCTGGCACCGGACATAGCACAGAGTCTTCAAAATTCAGTGTAACAGTGACTTTAATCGTGACATTCACAGACAGATGCCCTAGCCCCTACAACTAAACTGTGCCCTGCACCCGTGCCAACTAACTATGTAGCTAGCTTCTTTGCCTTACGGGCCCTACCACTGCGCCTAGGTGTATCCCCAGATGGTACAGTAGGAGTGGAGGCGGACTGCTGAGAATCCCACCTTGCGACGTGCCTCCCTTTCGGCACGTGTTTCCTGAGGCGGCCCGGCTTTGATGCGCCAGGCTGCTCGGCAGGCATGCTGGATGGTGTGGTGCCACCCTGTCCTGCCCGCTGCCCACCAGATGGGGGAGGCCGCGTGTTCAGGGACCGCCTTGCTGGAGTTACCGGGACGGGCCCCAGAACCTCCTCCTCCCTCAGGGAGCCCGGTGGTCCCCGGGCCTCACTGTGGGACGGAGGTGCGGTCGGAGACATGCGCCGTCGCACCACCGACACCTGGCGCTGCCAGTCCTGGAGGCCTGCAGCGGTATCGACCAGGGTCCGAGCGATCGCAGCGACGGAGCCCGGGGAGTGCAACATCCCTCTCAGGGACTGTGTAACCTCTACCTGTGAGTGCGCTACGCCATCCAGCACGAGCGCCAGGCGGCCGATGCTCTCAGCGATGGACTCCTGGATTGTGCCATGGCCTGCTGGGACTGGGCCATGGCCTGCTGGGATTGTGCCATGGCCTGCTGGGACTGGGCCAGTGCCCGGAGTGCAGCGGCAATGTCCTGTTGGCTCTGTGAGATGGCAGCCCTCTCCTGGGTCATGGATGACACATGCACATTAAGCCCAACGCCTTGCAGAACCTGACCCATGGCCAAAACCGTTTCCCCCATTGCCTCCATCGTGGACGCCACCCGTGCGGTGTCGGCCTGGGTGGCTGTGATGAGCGGCACCACTCCCTGCTCCTGGATGCGGATGGACTCCTCCAACTGTGTCTGCAGGTGCTGGAAGATGGCTGTCGTCCCGTTGTTCAGTCCCTGGGTCTCCATATGCATCGGGTCTCCGGGTGGGTCCAGTAATTCCAGGAACCCGGGAACCGTCTGGGCGGCAGCTGGGTGCTGGGCCTGGGCTGCCCTCCGACTGTCCAGCCCTCGGCTGCTCCTACCTCCACCTGCTGTACCGGTTAGGCCGTGTGGTGCGCACCAATCCGTGACCCGAGAGCCTCATCACTTATGTGCTCAACCAAGGTGAGTGTTTCTGCGATGGTGGATATTGTGGGTGACAGCAGTGCCGCAATCTCAAGGTCATCATCCGTCCAGGGATCGGGTGTGTCCTGGGCCGACTCTTGGCCCGAAGCAAGGCGTCCGCGGCCCATGTCATGTTCCGTGCCCGGTGTGTCCGTGGACTATCTGGCCGTCCTCTGTGCATCACTGTGCACAGTACCCGTCACTGTCCTGGCTCATGGCCCTATCTTTGGGCAATTCACGGCCATCACTGTCGTGACTGTCCATCCTGTGTCCCTCACTGTTGTATCTGTCAATCCTCTGTGCGTCCCCCTCCAGTGTCCCAGACTGAGAGGATGGCCCTCCTGTACGGCTTCCTTCCACCCTCTGGCGTGCGTCCCTAGATGCGGCTAAGCTTCCGGATGGACGGCTGGGTCTTGCCTGAGACGACCCTGGACGTTCGGCCCCTGGCCCTGGGGAACACAATGATACAGGGTTCGTTAGCCACGTTGGGCTGGGTGTACGGTGGTGGTGGGGGCACTGCGAGGGGGGAGGGGGTGGAGTGGGCAGAGTGTGAGGGGAGAGCGGTTTGGGGGTGGAGTGGGCAGAATGTGAGGGGAGAGGGGTTCGGGGGTGCAGTGGGCAGAGTGTGAGAGGGAGGGGTTTGAGGGTGGAGTGGGCAGAATGTGAGGGTGGAGGGGAGGGGGAGGGGGTGGAGTGGGCAGAATGTGAGGGGAGAAGGCATCGGGGGTGCAGTGGGCAGAGTGTGAGAGGGAGGGGTTCGAGGGTGGAGTGGGCAGAATGTGAGGGTGGAGGGGAGGGGGAGGGGGCAGAATGTGAGGGGAGAGGGCATCGGGGGTGCAGTGGGCAGAGTGTGAGAGGGAGGGGTTCGAGGGTGGAGTGGGCAGAATGTGAGGGGGAGGGAAGGGTTCGAGGGTGGAGTGGGCAGAATGTGAGGGTGGAGGGGAGGGGGTGGAGTGGGCAGAATGTGAGGGGAGAGGGCATCGGGGTGCAGTGGGCAGAGTGTGAGAGGGAGGGGTTCGAGGGTGGAGTGGGCAGAATGTGAGGGGGAGGGAAGGGTTCGAGGGTGGAGTGGGCAGAGTGAGGGGGTGGGGTAAGGGGTTGCAGTGGGAAGAGTGTGAGGGGGAGGGGAGAGGGGGTGCATTGGGCAGAGTGTGAGTGGGGGATGATGGACTGAGGGGGCGGGTAGCCATGCACGGTTGTCGTCCTTGCTTCTGCGCCTCCGACCTGGCATGGCGCTACCTCCCGGGTGGCGGATCCCCCAGCGAGGTCCAGGACCCTCTGCTCATGAGCGGTTAGGGGGTGCAGCACAGATGATCCCCCTCCGGTTTTCATACGCTTACGATGGTTGTGAGCTGTAATATCCTGTGGGGTGGGGGGAGGTTGGATGCATCACAATTAGGCGGTAATCATCAGGGCGTGCAGATATAGGCTACATTAATGCTGGGTGGAGGGACAGTTGGAACCACGCCATGGCATCTCTCAAGGGGGTTGCGCTGCTCATGTGGGTCGTTGTGCCCCCTGAGCCCCCACCCCCCTACGTGTCCGGTGCGGGGTTGCTGAGAGACGTTGGGGGGGGGGGGGGGGGGGGGGGGGTTTGGGGTGTGACCCGGGGCACCCTCGTGGCACTTACCCTGGCAACCCTCGTGAGTTCGTGGAGCTTCTTCCTACACTGCTCCCCGGAGCGGGGGGTGTCCCCACAGCACTGACCGCGCGCGGTGCCAACCTCACGCCAGCTGCGCCTCACGGTTCTTGACGGTTGGCGATGCCCACGTCTTGAGCAGACGTCTTGGCCCTGTGTTGCTCCACCTCATCAAGCAGGGTGTCCAGGTCCATGTCGCGGAACCTCGGTGCGGCTCGTCGGGGCTCAGCCATCTCGTCATCTTGGGTCCTGTGCGCGGATCGCGCTCTTTAAATGAAGGTGCGCGGCGTCAGTCGGGTGTCGCGCGATGACGACCCCCCCCCCCCCCCCCCCCCCCCCCCCCCCCCGGGTTCCTCGTGGCCCCGCTGCTAGCCCATTTTCGGGCCCTGAATCACTCGTGATCGCAGCCGTTTAGCGCCGTCGTGAAACTCGACGGTGTTCACGATGGCATGGGGACTCTGCCGCAATATCGGAGAATCCCGCCCAATGTATTTTAGAATGGCTTGCCACATTCTCCCTACCCCCGTCGCAATATGAGGTGGAAGCAGTTGGCTGTCTTGGGGGTTAGGAGCAGTAATTGAGTGATTGGGAGTGAAGTTGGGAGAGGATCTTGGAAGCAGGAAATGGGTCTCAGGGAAGAGATGCGTTTAGAAAGTGCAAATAAGAAAGACTTGCATTGATATAGGGCACGTTTGAACGGTCTCGTTGATCCCGACTCGGTGACGCGATGGGGCCGTTACATCTTGAGAGGCATCACGAGATTCGCGATGTTCGGAAGCCTCATTAGATTCAACAGGATCTCGCGGGACATCACGATCTGGATCTCACCCTCGCTGGGTGAGATTCAGATTAACATATTTAAAAGAGCCTAATATTCCGGTGTCTGATTTTCCCGAGGCCTGGGAATAAACGCCCGCACCTGGGAGACTTCGCCATGGTGCCGTTTAGCATTGTCCACACAAATGTGGACCAGGCATAAAGACACCTGTAAGGGTCTCAGGCCATTGGAGACCCCTGGGTAGTCAGGGACAGGGCAAGGTGGCACCCTGACTCTCCTGGCACCTGGGCACTTTGTCAATGCCAGGCTGGCACCTTAGCACTGCCACCTAGCACTGTTAAAGTGCCCGAGTGGCATTTCCAGGCTGGCGAGGGCATTGCCAGAGTGCCACTGCCAAGGAGGGGCCTGAGGTGAGGCTGTGCCCATGAAATACGAGATGATAGGGTGTCTGAAGGATTGGGGGGGGGGGGTGAAGGATGGGTATGAAGGGGACCTCCTAAAATTTGGGGGGGCCAAAAAGGAGTGTTGGGAGTCCTGAAATAGGGGGGAGGGCCCGGAAGTGGTTTGGGAGGCCTAAAAAGGGGGTCCCCCTCAGCGACCCCATACGGTGTATCCTCACTTGGAGGGATGCAGGGTAATGCGCATGTTTTTGGGGGGTGACACTGTCTGTGGGTGGGGAACCCACAAGCTCACTTAAAGATTGGGGCACCCTTTCAAAATGGCGGCTCCATATCGGAGGAGCCAGTTTCGCCGTCGAGTTCAACTCACAAAGCTGAAAAAATTTCCAAATGTGGGCCAGAGTAGGGAGAAACTCAATTTAACAACAGGGGGTGTTTGCACCATAATGTCGACAAATGCGGCGCTGCTCCTCAGTGACTGGGACATGGTCTGGAGCGCCTGGCAACATCCATCTGTGACCGGGACACATCCTGAGATATGCTCTGGGGTGTCTCAGCAATGCCCAGTTGAGACTGGGACATACTCCGCAGCGCCTCCGCAGGTAGGGGATGTGGAGGGGCGGGGGGGTAAATGGGAAGGAAGGATCATTCTGTATGCCATTAACAACTCACGTGTGACAGGTCATTTGGATGGCGGCTGGTGGATTCTTACCTCTGGACAATACGGCAACCTCTACATCGGTGACCGATCTGTCCTCGGCCACCCCCGTGATCTTCACTGCGCATTGTTTTTTAAATTTAGAATGCCCAATTTTTTTTTTCAATTAAGGGGCAATTTAGAGTGGCCAATCCACCTGACCTGCATATCTTTGGGTTGTGGGGGTGAAACTCACGCAGACATGGGGAGAATGTGCAAACTCCACACGGACAGTGACCCAGAGCCGAGATTCGAATCCGGGTCCTCAGCGTCGCAGTCCCAGTGCTAATCACTGCTCCACATGCCGCCCTTCCAGGGCGCATTCCTCATAGGGGATGAGGACTCTGATGTCCGGCTGGGCTCTCTCTTGTTTGTTGTGGACCAAGTTCTCCTGCGGGACACAGAGGGCATCATGTCCTGGGACACATTTCATCAGGTCCGGGGAATTTATCTATCTTGATCCGCTTTAATACCTCCAGCACCTCCATCTCTAATATGTACACTCCTCAAGACGTCACCTTTTATTTCCCCAATTTCCCTAACATTCATGCCTTTCTCAACACTAAATACTAGTGAGAAATATTCATTTAGGACCTCTCCGATCCCTTGTGGATCCGCACATCGATGACCTTGTTTATCCTTACCCCCTCCCTAGTCACTCTTTTGCCCTTTACGTATCTGTAAAAGCGCTTTGGATTTTCCTTATCTGCCAAGACAATCTTTTTGCCCTCCTGATTTCTCTTAAAATTCTACTTCGACAAGCCTTATACTCTTCAAGGGATCCACTTGATCCCAGCTGCCTATGCATGTCAAATGCCTCCTTCTTATTTTTGACCATGGCTTCAATATCACGAGTCATCCAGGGTTCCCTACTTCTACCAGCCTTACCCTTCACTCTAAAAGGAATGTGTTTACCCTGAACCCTAGTTAACACCCTTTTGAAAGACTCCCACTTACCAGCTGTCCCCTTGCCCGCAAACAGGCACCCTCAATCAACTTTTGAAAGTTCCCACCTAATACCATCGAAATTGGCCTTGATTGGCCTCAATTTAGAATTTTAACTTTTGTGCAGAACTATTATTCTCCATAGCTATCTTAAAACTAATGGAATTATGGTCATTGATCCCAAAGTGATCCCTCACTAACACTTCCATCACCTGCCCTTCCTTATTCCCCAAGAGGAGGTCAGGTTTTGCCCCCGGGCCATCCACATATTGAATGAGGAATTCTTCCTGAATGCACTCGATAGATTTCTCTCCATCCAACCCCCTAGTACGATGGCTGTCCCAGTTAATGTTGGGAAAGTTAAAGTCCCCAACTATTGCTACCCTATTTTTCCAGCAGCTATCTGTAATCTCCTTACATATTTGCTTCTTGATTTCCCGCTGACTATTTGGGGGCCTATAGTAAACTCCGATCAAAGTGATCCCATCCTTATTTTGCAGTTCTACCCATATAGACTCAAGGAGAGAACCCTTGGATATATCCTCTCTCTGTACTGCCGTGATACTGTCCCTAATCAAAAACAGAACTCCCCCTCCTCTCCTACCTCCTGGCCTACCTTTCCTATAGCATCTGTACCCCGGAACATTGAGCTGCCAGTCTTGCCCCTCCTTTAGCCATGTTTCAGTTATAGCTATAATATCTCAGTCCTATGTACCTATCCATGCCCTGAGTTCATCTGCCTTGCCCGTTAGGCCTCTTGCATTGAAATAAATGCAGTTCAATCTGTTTCTCTGCCTTCCACTTTTCTCCTCACTGGCTTTGGTTTCTATTCCCTCTTTACTACCCTCTGACTTCCTGCATTTGCTCCCATCTCCCTGCCACATTAGTTTAAACCCTCCCCAACATCACTAGCAAACATCTCCCTTGGACATTGGCTCCAGTCCTGTCCAGATGTAGACCGTCCAATTTGGAATGGTCCCACCTCTCCCAGAACCGATTCCAATGTCCCAAAAATCGGAATCCCTCCCTCCTGCACCATCTCTCAAGCCACACATTTATCCTGCCTATCATGTTAGGTTAGGTGGACTGGCCATGCTAAATTGCCCTTAGTGTCCAAAATTGCCTTTAGTGTTGGGTGGGGTTACTGGGTTATGGGGATAGGGTGGAGGTGTGGGCTTGGGTAGGGTGCTCTTTCCAAGAGCCGGTGCAGACTCTATGGGCCGAATGGCCTCCTTTTGCACTGTACATTCTATGATCTATGTAATCCCTACTCTAACAACTGCTCCCACAATTCTCTGCTGCTCCTGGAACTCCTCTCCCCGACTCTGCCCTTGGAGACTCACCAGTCACTTCTCTCCCTTGTAGCCTCAGCTGCCAATTTTTCCCTGTCCCTGTCCCTCTTCCTCTCAACCAACCAAAAGTTTCAGTTAAAATAAAACCCAGCTGACTCCTGTTTCAGGCATGCAACTAACTAGAATACAACTTTTAATTACCCAAACTAAATAGCTAAATTACCCAATTAAATACCTAATTTAGCTACAATTACTACGTAACAATTAACCAACCAAACATTACCCCCCACCCATGGAAAATGACACCCTCCACAAACATGGGCATTACCCCACACCCTCCAAGTGAGGACACTCTACTCTGGGTCCCTGTGGGCCCCCCTCTTCAGGCTCTCCCAAGCCCTCTTCCCTTCCAGGACCCCCACATGTCACCACCCCCCCAAACCTCCCGGAGGCCCCTATTTACCTGCCCTGCACACCCGCAACGTTCAAACCCTACTCCACCTTCCTTTCATGGACATTGCCCCCCTCAGCCTCTGACCCATGGCAGTGCCGCGCTGGCACTTGGGCAGCCTTGCACTGGCACTCTGGCAGTGCTCCTGCCAGACTGGCAGTGCCAGCTGGGCTGGCGTTAGCATGGTGCGTCCCCCCGTGCCCAACCAAGTCCACTGGGCTACATAGTGGTCCCAGTTGGCAGCGGTCCCCACAGGGGCTACTGTGGATGGGCCACCTGTGGGTGGCGGCTGGGGGGGAGTGGGGGTGTGCCGGGGGGTGGGGTGCAGGGGTGGGGGCATCCATACAGCTGATGTATGCCAGCCCCCCCCCCCCCCCCCCCCAGCCAGCCCCCCCACCTCCTGCAGCCACCTCCACCAGTCGCTCCACTCCGGGTCCTACCTCCTTGCTCTCTCCCTCAGCAGCCACCACGCCGGTTTCACGATCTTTGAAAGCACAAGGTGATCCAAGCTGTCGAGAATACCAGGTCGGGTCCACTAATGAAATGCACATGCCGTTTACTGTACATGTGTTCTGATAAGCATTCACACCGCTGTCGTGCTGACGGAGAATCGCGATTTGACTTCAAATCGGCGCCAGCCGCGATTTTGGTGCCGGAACCTATTCTCCACCCAATCAGGTTTCGCAATTTTAGCATCGGCAAACGGAAAACCCCGCTCCATAAATTCACACCCAGAAATGTTTCAGTAACTTCATCTAGACAATGTATAAAATCTATCTGTTGTAATTGCAAAAAATATCTAATAACGTGAGAAAAAACAGAATTACAATACCATTATTGAGATGTCCAGTATTGTACTAGTCCTGCAGTCAGACCTGGAGTGACACTTCTTCTGGAGCGTGCAGTTAATTGTGAAGTCACAATGTAGGAGATCCATATGTCACATGGTTGTAAGTAACTTTCTGTTGCAGCATTATTTTGAGACAATGTTAAAAGCAAGCACTGAAATGGTTAGTGGGCATAATGGAGCACAACCCTGGTATTCATACTGTTGTAAAAATTCTCATTTACACGTCTAAGTTGCCCACCGTCACATTTTTCAACACTATCACCTTCCCTTTGATCTTCTCATTCCTCTAACTCTAGCCTCTTGTGAAACCCGCAACCTGTCCCCTTCACTTCACCATTAGTACTCATATCTAAAGCTGCCTAGCTTACAAATTTTGACCCAACCCCCTGCACCTCCCCTTAACTCCTCCACCTCCATTCTCGCTTTTAAGATCCTCTTCAAATTATCTGTGGCCGAGGATGGGATTTTCTGGTGCCGCTGAAGGGTAATGAATTTCTGGCTGACTGTCCAAATTTTCCATTCCCACCCTTAATGTAAATCCTGACCCAAAGTTTAATCACATGATTAAACACTATCATTGGCCCAATGTTCATGTTAACCTTAAAAGTAAAGTTCCCATAGTCCCAGTGACCATTGGCTGCTTTCACCTTTGAGGGGGAGAGCTGATAAAATAAACAAGTCATTTTTGGGTTGGCACTTTAAAAGTAAAATAAAGATAGTTACGGTCTTGTTGTTTATTTTGAGCTGCAACTCCCACCACACGCTCAACAGTTCTGGGGTTACACCAGGTTTGAGGTGTTAAAATGGGGTCACACCAGGACAACTTTGGGAAACACTGGTTTCGAAGAACAAGAGGTAATCTAATTGAGACATTTCAGTCCATACCATCCAAGTTCCAAGCACCCCAAAGGTGCTGGCTCTCCCCTTCCGCTGCCCCCACTGGATGTATCGAGAAGCACAAACTTCTGTTGGACAATCGCTCTACACTGGAAACCATCCAATACGCCAATTAAAAAAAAATGTTGAGTACCCAATTTATTTTTTCCAATTAAGGAGCAGTTTAGCGTGGCCAATCCACCTACCCTGCACATCATTGCGTTGTGGAGGCGAAACCCACGCAAACACGTGGAAAATGAGCAAACTCCACATGGACAGTGACCCAGAGCTGGGATCGAACCTGGGATCTCGGCGCCATGAGGCAGTAATGCTAACCACTGCGTCACTGTGCTGCTTCCAATACGCCAATTTAAATCATGGACACAAATGGTTTTCACTGCCTTACAGTAATAGTTACCCAGAAAATGTTAGAAGAATTAAAACCACTTCTAACTCCTGAGTAACTATAGTACACACTCCAACCGCTCCCCCACTCTCCTGACCATCCACAGGAAACCCTGACTTATACCCACAACACCCCCACTACGCCCTACCCCTCCCAATCAACCCCAATACTCCATTGGATTCCCCAATACCCATGGGACTCCCCCCCCCCCCCCCCACTACGTTGCCCACCCACTGACTTTCCTCACTATGCCCTCAACTGCCTTCCTCACCCCTCAGGTACACCCTAACCTGACTAAACCTCCCCACTCCCCACGTGCACCTCCATCTCACCTCCACCACCTCACCTATCTCAACCCACAACTACCCTCTCCTCCCCAACGCCCCTCCCCTCACTGACCACCCTCCCCCCCCCAAAGCTGGCCAAGACCTCTGACTGTGATTGATAGTCCGCAGAAATTACAGGCCATACAATTCTTGAGGGACTTAATAGAGTAGGTAGTGGGAAGACATTTTCTCTGTTTGGGGAGTTTTGAACTAGGTGTGATAGTCTAAGAAGAGGTCAGCCACTAAGAAGTGGAGACATTTCTTTACTGAAAGGGTTGTGAAACATTGACATTCGGCATCACAGTGACCTGTGGATGTTCAATCATGAAGTACATTCAAGCCAGAGATTGACAGATTTTGGATACTAAAGGAATCAATGGATATGGGGATAGCAGCAGAAGTTATTGCTGAGACTAAAGATCAGTCATAATTTTATTGAATGATGAAGCATACTTAAGGGGCCTCCTCCTTTTTCTTAAGTTAAAATGATTTTACATTACATTTTGTTTGGTTGGTTTATTAAGAAACTCAAAGGGCGCAATCCATCGGCCATGGTCTCCCGACTTTCATCGACTACGCTGCGCTGCATGGCTGATGAAAGCTGGGAGACCATGCACCCGGGATCTACCTAGCTTGCCACACCACGCCACCTTACGAGATGTTGTAATGTAAATCCCGCCTTTTGGCAGATCTGAATATTAGTGTAAGGTAGTAAGCCTCACTCTAATGTGCAGATTCCCAAGGTACCTGAGGCTTTGGGATCCAATCCCTTTGCCTTACAGGCCTTGGACAAGCACCGTTCAGCACTGGTCCCCACAAATGGGGACCAGACGGAATGGCACTCGTGGAGGTCTCCCGGGGATTGGAGACCCACAGCTGCATGCCCTTTGGGCAGGATGGTACCCTGGTGCTGCTAGTGCCACCCATACACCCTGGCAGTGCCAGCTGGCCTGGGCATTACCAGGGTGAAAAGTTGGCATTTTTTGTATGTGTGCAATTGGGCCCGGCATGGGAATTGGGTGTTGTGTGTGCGGGGATCCACTCCTATACAGTGGGGCATCTGGAGTGAGCTCCAGAAGCCTCTGAGTCACCTGTATCTGGAACATGTCCCTCATCGACTGGGACATGATGTCGAGGCTCTTGGCCATGGTCGCCACAGACTGATGCATGCCTTGGACAGCACCATTCAAGGTGTGGATGTCGGGCTCCAGGCATTCCACTGTGGCTGCCATCCTAGCAGTGCTGACTCGGTGCCACACATTGCCGGCACCATCTCCTGCGCCTGGAGGCTTTGGGACTCCTCCATACGGCCTTGTAGTCCCTGGAATGTCACTGGCAGCCCCTCCTGAATCTCAAGGCACTAGCCTATCATCTGCAATTGAACCTCATCCAGAGTCTCTACATCTGGCTGGGACTCAGCTATGTCCTGGGGTCCAGCAGACCTCCGACTGCTGTCTCCCCTGGATGTTCCTGCCTCCACCTGATTTGCATCAGCAACTACATGGTGCTCACCAGATAGTGCCCCCGAAGCCTATCCACTAATGATGCCCACTGAGGTGTGTGTCTCTGCGCTGGTGGAAGGTGCGGGGGATAGCTGTGACACATTGCCGTTGTTCTCCTCGATGCTTTCCTCCAAGGCATTCACTTGGCTGGCAGGCAGAGGTATGACTCCAGGTGGTCCTGCCCCCATCAGATGGTGATCCTGCAAGACAATGGACATGTGGTCAATGAGAGGGAAGGATAATTTTGTCAGACATCAACAACTTACTTGAGACAGGTCATCTGGGTGAAGGGGCAGTGGATTTTCACCTCTCAGTCGCAGGCTGGCCTTACTGTTGGTCACTGCTCTCTCCTCGGGCAACCCTGTGATCTCCAGGGCCCATTTCCCATAGGAGATGAGGACTCGGATCTCTGGGACTCCAACCCTCATCTTTGTCCTTTAGAACATAGAACATAGAACAGTACAGCACAGAACAGGCCCTTCGGCCCTCAATGTTGTGCCGAGCCATGATCACCCTACTCAAACCCACGTATCCACCCTATACCCATAACTCAACAACCCCCCCCCCCTTAACCTTACTTTTATTAGGACACTACGGGCAATTTAGCATGGCCAATCCACCTAACCCGCACATCTTTGGACTGTGGGAGGAAACCGGAGCACCCGGAGGAAACCCACGCACACAGGGGGAGGACGTGCAGACTCCACACAGACAGTGACCCAGCCGGGAATCGAACCTGGGACCCTGGAGCTGTGAAGCATTTATGCTAACCACCATGCTACCCTGCTGCCCTTTGTCTCTTATTATTGGCTATCTTCTCATGCGGGGACAAAGAGAGGGCATTGTGATCCACACGCTTGATGAGTCAGGGGGTCTATAGCAGATGGCATGTGTGGGCACCGCACATAGTCATGAAGGGGTTGTGCTGGTAGGTGCCAGGGGGTTCTGAGGAACAAGCTTGAAGATCAGATGTTGGGAGGGTGCGAAGGGGTCAGCCAGTCCATTGTGGGGGTTGGAGGAGCGGTTTGGGAACTTGAGGTAGAACTGATGCCAGGAGAGAGGTGGTCATTTACCCTTGCAGCTCATTGGAGATCGTTCATCTTCTTGCCACATTGGATGCCAGTTCTCCTGATCATGCTGCCCACATTCACTGAGGTCCCACTGCCTCCCATGCAACATTACTGACCCTTCTGCTGATCCTCTGACCCCCTCGGAGAAACAGGGTGGCCAGCTTCTCATCAACACTGTCATGGGGGTGGGGGGGGGGGGGCACTGTAGCACAGTGGTTAGCACAGTTGCTAACTGTGTCCTTAAATTACCCTTAGTGTCCAAGAAGGTTGGGTGGGGTTGCTGGGTTATGGGGATTGGATGGAGGTGTGGGCTTAGGTAAAGTACTCTTTCCAAGGGCCAGTGCAGACTCAGTGGGCCAAATGGCCTCCTTCTGCACTGTAAATTCTATGATTCTATGATGTCAGGTCTGCATTCCAAAGCGAGGAGCAGGCATGTGTGCTGCCATTCTCGTTTATTGAGTGGGAGTGAGTGATGAGGGAACGTTTAAAAGCAGCTCTTCCTTGTTAGCAGTGAGCTGCTGAGGTGTGAGATGGGCGAATCAGATGGCGAGGGAGACAGGCATGCTGAGATTCACGCGGGGGCTCATTTTTCAGACTTAACGCAGTTGAATACAGGCCGCAATCTCGCTGATGTGGCCGAAACACCCCACCAAACTCACCCAAAATGACACTTTGAAAGTTTTCCACTGAATCACGCCCAAAGTTTCAGAGAAGTTTTCCGATTTATGATTATGTTCATTCATATAATGCTCTTTTGGTTTAGCTGTGAAATTAGTCAAAAGATACTGTTAGGAATCTTATAACATAATTGGTTGAAATCAATGTTCTCCACAGCTTTTGGCACCATCTTAGATTTATGATCAAAGGCATGTTTTCTTCATGTCATTTCCAAGCCAAATTTTAGTTTTATTATGAATATTAGAATGAACTGGCAGGTACACAGTCTAGCATGCAATCATCATCTCAAAGCCTATTCATGAGAAGTGGTGGTGCTGCTGCTATTGCAATCAGTCCCAGCAATAAGATAGCAAATTAAGACAGTGACCTGTATATAAAAGGACTGATCTCTGCACTCTCTGGCTTGCATGGAACCAAATCAATAAAGCAAGTAATCAATCACCTCTCTGAATGTTATGCTTAAAGGGAAAGAGAGAAGGATCAGGCAAATATATCATGCTTTTTAATGTAGATTAGTAATCACTCTTCAAATTAAAATACTGTTCATACACCAAGGTGCCAACAGCAAAAAAAAATCAAATGGATTCCTGGCACTTGCATGCTTTTTTACAACACAGAAAGCATCAGAGATCAGCTCCAGTATAGCTTACTGCTGTTACATGGGGACAAAAGTAGGCCAAGAGTTAGCTGGGGATGTTGGTAGCTACCAAGGTGGAGACATGAATTTTATATTTTCCACTGATTTAGAAGGAAAAATAACAGGTGAAGAATGTTAATAGGGTGTCCCAAGGCAGAAAATGAGTGGATGGACATTCCTCTGTTCACTCCTGGCCCATTGTAATCTAGAATAATAGAATTGTAACAGCGCAGAAGGAGGCTATTCTGTCCTAGGAGTTCACACTGACTCTCAGTAGAGCAATTCAGTAAGTCCCATCTCCGTACTCTGTCCTCGTGGCCCTGCAAATTTATTTCCTTCACATTTAATCTAATTTCATTTTGAAATCATTGATTATCTCTGCTTTCATCACGCTGCCAGGCAGCAAGTTCCAGGTCATTACCATTTGCTGTGTAAAAAAAAATGCTTCTGCACATCTCCCTCTATCTTCTCCTCAAATGATTACGGGTGGGATTCACCAATCGCCGACGCCGAAATCGCATTCAGCCGGAGAGTCCCTGTTTACGCCACCTCAAAAACGACATACTTGGGGAGTACGCCGCTCACCTTATGGACGGCCTCAGGACATCACCTGAGGCCCTCCCCTGATGCTCCGCCCCCCCGATGGGCTGAGTCCCCGACGACATTGCTCGCGTGTGCTCACACATTTTAGCGCCCCCACAGTGGGGGCATGGGGCCATTCTGCTAGCGGGGGGGGCTTGTCGGGGGCTGGGGCGACTGGTGGGCAGCGGTCCGGGGGGTAGCGAGGCTGGTTACAGGGTGCGTTTTTGGCAGGCCGGGTCTGTGCGCGGCCGGCGCCATGATGCACGGTACGGTCGCCACAGGCCACCGGCGTACGCATGCGCGGCCATTGACCCGGCCATTCTCCGGCCGTATCCGCAGGTAAACACACTGCTCAGCTGCTAGCCCCCCACCGGACGAAGGATCGGTATGGGGGCGGAGCCGACTTCCTGGTCGTAAGATCAGACTGATCCTGCGGACATAGCCGCAGGCTCGGAGTATCCAGCCCGAAGTCTGTGTCCTCTAGTCCTTGTGACATCAGCTAATGGTAAAAGTTTTTCTTTATCTGGAAATTACCTATATTTTTTCAGAGTGCCAGCGTCAGTTTGCAAAACCAGAGAGTAGCCCGCCGGCTGCGCTGTTGGCTTTTCCCGCCATATTTTTAGAAACGGATAAAAAAGGAAGGAGTGTGTCCCACTACATCATGCTGGCAGAACACGGTACCAGGGTACTGCTCAAGAATGACCCTCTTCCCCGGGGGCTATACTCACCTGTACGCCTCCAGCGGTTTCATGTCATGATCCCATAAATGCCTGATCTGCATTGGTAATTAGATGTAAATGACATCCTGACTTTTAAAGACAAGATCGCTGTTACATTTCTGGTGGGGGCAGGGGAATCAAGAAGGAAAATCCTGCCAGCGTAAAAGTCCTCTTGGGACTCCCACTCGATTCTCCGCCATCCCCGCCTGCTGAAACGGGTGCGGAAAATCCCTCTCCCCCCTCCTTTTCTAGGTTATCGAAATCTGTCATAATGTTTTACTCCTCTTTCAGCTCTCCCATCAACCTCTTTTGCTCGCAGGGTCAATCCCAGATTCTCCAGCTTACCTTGGCAGCTAAATTCTCTAATTCCTGGAGCCACTCTGGAAAAATTTCTCTGCACGCTCTCAAGGACTTTTACATGCTTCCAAAAGTTAGCGACCAGAACTGGATGCAATACTCCAGTTGTGGCCCAACAAGGTTTTAATAAAGTATAACTTACCTACTTTTGTACTCAATACCTCTGTTTAGGAGGCCCAGTGTGGTAATGCGGGGATGGGCACTTGAGGTCCACATGACCAACACGTGGGATATTTCCCAGGAGCCTGCGACCATCGAGCAGTGGGGAAAAAGTGCAGGGCCCTGGGAATGGGGTCCTGGGCAGTGTGGACCCGGGAGCAAGAGAGTGAAGACCTGGGATCTCGCTGTAGCATGGCAAGAAACCAATTATCACCACTTGAGCCCTCTTTCCATACAATTAACGGGTTTTATCGGCCTCCACAGCAAGTGGTCATACTGACACTGATTAAAAATGTGAACCTAGCAGAATGGCTTCTGTGGGGAGCCGAGGAGGTGAGTAGCCATCTTTGCTCACAGTCAAATGACCCGGGGGGGGGGGGGGGGGGGGGGGGGGCGCTTGGCTTGCCACCCCAGTGCTCAGTGGGGGTGAGGGGCCCTCGGAAAATGGCGGCTGGGGGTAGGAGTTCCTCTGCAAGAGTGGGCCCCCATGGGAGGGTGGGGGTGGGGGGGGGGGGGGTGGTGCAACCGCACGTGGCACCAGCATGCCAGCCCCTAGATTGTGTACATCTCTTCCAGGGGCACCATTTGCGCAACTGACCACTGGTGTTTGGGAGTCTGAGGCCTCTGGCCGTGCAGCTGAAGGCTATCGTTAATAGGGAATTGGCAATCGTGGTTAAGTGAGCACTTCTCGGATGCCAAGTGGATTCCTGTAGGTAGGCTGGCTATGTAGCATGTGGGGGTCATCGCCTAGCATCTTGAACAGACCGTGAGGTCTGGACACAGTACCTGAACACTGCGGGAGGCAACACCACACATGCAGCAGCCAATATCACGATGCCTGTGCCAGACTTGCAACAGGATGCCCAGCTACCTGTGATCATAGGGACATCAGCTATGTCTCATGCAATGAGACTGGCTGTGCCAAATCAAGTTGAACTGGTTGGAGATCTTCAAAATCTCAGATCGTGTTTTCCAGTAAGTCTTATGCAAATGTAAACATGTTTTCCAGAATGAGTTGGGTCAAATAAAGGGAATAAAGGCCAAGATTGACATCAACCCTGATTCCACACCAAAGGTTTTCAGGTCGAGACCGGTTCCTTGCACCGTACACCAAAAAATAGAAGCGGAATGCCTGGAAGAGTTGGGAATTATCAGACCCATGCAGTTTTCTGTATGGGTGGCCCTTTGGCCCTGTGCTGAAACCAGACCACTCAGTTAGAATGTGCGGGGATTACGAACTTAAGATAAACCAGGCAGCCCCAGGACGCCAAATAACCAATTCCACAAATTGATGACCTTTATGCAAAATTGGTGGGGGCCTCACATACACAAACTCAACCTCAGTCATGCCTATTTATAGTTAGAACTGAATGAAGTTTCCTGAAAGTTTGTGACACTCAAAACACAAAGGCCTGATTCAATACACCAGTCTATCCTTTGGCATCTCCTCAGCCTGTGAGATATAGTGTTCAATGGAGAATCTGCTCCAGGGCATCACAAAGTTTGTGGTCTACCTGGACAACATTTGTGTAACAGGAACATCACATGAAGGTGTGGTGAATGTAACTCTGTAATTCACACTGTGATATATATATGAGACCGTACGATTGTAAGCGCAGTTGCGTTGCCCGACCACTAGGGGGAGTAGCTCTGGGAATGCTTAGGAGTTTGTACAGGGTTCCACCCTTGGCTCCGCCCACGGCTCCTCCCCCTGGACTGCTGTATAAATATCGATGCCCAGAGCCAGCCGACCAGTTCATCGCGAGTTCAACGTGTAACAGGCTGGCTCTGTAGTAAGTAGATTAAAATCACTGTTCATATCTCAAAGCACGTGTCTAGTGAATTGATGGTCTCATCAATTTAATCTACTTAAGAAACAGTCAGGATCAATCATGGAATCAGCCCTCAAGCCTCAGCGATTGGAACTCGACCCACAGGATGCAGAGGCAAAATAATTTTTTTCTCATTGGCTCCGGTGTTTTAAAGCCTGCCTGGCGGAAGCAAGCACAGCCGAAACAACGGAGGAGCAGAAACTGACCCTACTGCACGCGAGGGTGAACCACAGAATCTCTACTCAACTAAACTGTGCCGGTTTGTATACTGAAGCCCTAGCGCTACTCGACAAAATGTATGTGAGGCCTGTTAATGAAGTCTATGCACGACACGTGTTTACTACTCGCCGCCAGCGGCCTACGGAATCGCTAGCAGAATTCCTGAGAGAGCTTAAAACTTTATCTAGTGACTGTAATTACCAGGCGGTTACCGCGGCAGAACATAGAGAACTTGCTGTACGCGATTTGTTTTTGCGGGCCTTAGGTCAAATTACGTGCGCCAGCGATTGCTGGAAAAGGGGGCCCTAAAACTTGAAGCGACTGTTGAACTTGCTACCACTATGGAGGTCTCCTTCCGCAGCCTCACCTCGTTCCCCGCGGACCCCGCGACCCTGTCATGGGCCCCCGACCAGCGACTCCCCCAGGCCTGCGCCACGCGGCCGCCCAGCGACAATGCTGTCCCAGCCTGCCACTTTTGCGGCCAGAATCAGCACTCGCGGCAGCACTGCCCGGCCCGCAACGCGACCTGCAGCAGCTGCGGGCGAAAAGGACACTACGCCAGAGTGTGTCTGGGGAAGAAAGCCCCAGCCTCTAACCCTCCCACGGCTCAAAGCACTCGTTCCGCCCCAGCCTCTAACCGTCCCACGTCTCAAAGCACTCATTCCCTGAATTCACAGGCCCGCAGGCCCTGACATGCTGCAGCCTGTATGCCAACTCCGCCCCCACCCGACATGTGCGACTCATGGGGGCGGCCATCTTGGCAATCCTCCTCCATGCGGCCGGCCATGTGCGACTCATGGGGCAGCCCTCTTGGCAATCCTCATCCATGCTGCTGGCCATGTGCGACTCATGGGGGCGGCCATCTTGGGATCCATCCCCTTCAAACTCTGAAACTCACCTCGACGACTACGATCTCAGACGGCAGTCATCACGGGGCCACTCCAGCACAGCTGATCGAGCCGCCGACTACCCGCAACTCAGCGCAGTCACTCTGGACCAATCGCGCCTGAAGCATCTGCGAAACTCGATGGCGACGGTCCAAATTAACGGGTACAGCACGCCGTGCCTTTTCGACTCAGTGAGCACTGAGAGCTTCGTACACCCAGATCTGGTAAGACGCTGTTCACTCCCCATTTTCCCCGCGTGGCAAACTATCTTCCTCGCTTCGGGCTCCCACTCTGTCCAGATCCAAGGGCGCACCGCCGTGACGCTCACAATCCAAGGCGCTAGCTATGCCAAATTCCAACTCTACGTCCTGCCCGAACTCTGCGCCCCACTTTTATTGGGCCTAGATTTTCAGTGTAACCTCAAGAGTCTCACCCTCAGTTTTGGCGGGCCCCTACCCCACTCACTATCTGCAGCCTAGCCACGCTGCAAATTTCCCCCCTCCTCTCTTTGCCAATCTCACCCAGGACTGTAAACCCGTAGCCACTCGCAGCAGGCGGTACAGCCTGCAGGATAGGGTGTTCATCAGATCAGAGGTCCGAAGTGAGGGGGTCATAGAGGCCAGCAACAGCCTCTGGAGAGCTCAGGTGGTGGTCTTCAAGACCGGGGAAAAATTCCGCATGGTCGTAGACTATAGTCAGACCATTAATAGGTTTACGCTCCTCGACGCGTATCCCCTCCCCAGGATTGCAGACATGGTAAATCAGATCACGCAGTATTGGCTCTTTTCCACGGTGGATCTGAAGTCTGCATACCACCAGCTCCCAATCCGCCCGGAGGACCGCCACTGCACGGCATTCTAGGCCGATGGCCGCCTCTTCCATTTCCTCCGGGTTCCCTTTGGCGTCACTAATGGGGTTTCGGTGTTCCAACGAGCAATGGACCGAATGGTGGACCAGTACGGGCTGCGGGCCACATTCCCGTACTTGGATAATGTTACCATCTGCGGCTATGACCAGCAGGACCATGACGCCAACCTCTACTGTTTTCTCCAGACGGCTCAGAAACTGAACCTCACACGTACAACAAGGAGAAATTCGTTTTCCACACGACCAGACTAGCCATCCTCAGCTATGTCGTGGAAAACGGAGTCCTGGGTCCCGACCCGGACCGTATGCGCCCCTTCTTGGAACTCCCTCTCCCTCATCGTCCCAAGGCCCTCAAACGGTGCTTGGGATTATTTTCGTACTACGCCCAGTGGGTCCCTCAATATGCGGACAATTGAGGCATATTGTCCGCTCTTTAAGGCCACACTATTTCCCCTGTCAGCTGAGGCGCGCCAGGCCTTCAACTGCATCAAGGAGGACATCGCCAAAGTGGCCATGCGGGCGGTGGATGAATCCACCCCATTTCAGGTTGAGAGCAGCGCCTCAGAGGTGGCTCTAGCAGCCACTTTAAATCAGGCAGGGAGACCAGTCGCATTTTTCTCCCGTACCCTCTCCGCTTCGGAACTCCGACACTCGGCAGTTGAAAAATAAGCACAAGCCATTGTGGAGGCTATTTGTCACTGGAGGCACTACCTCGCAGGTAGGAGGTTCACCCTCATCACCGACCAAAGATCGGTTGCCTTCATGTTTGACAACTCGCAAAGGAGCAAAATTAAAAACGATAAAATTCTGCGGTGGAGGATTGAACTCTCCACCTATAGCTACGATATTAAGTATCGACCGGAGAAGCTTAACTAGCCCCCAGATTCCCTATCCCGCGGGACATGCGCCAGCGTGCAGAACGACCGGCTGAAAGTCGTCCACAATGACCTCTGCCACCCGGGGGTCACCCGGCTCGCCCACTACATCAAAGCCCGAAATCTGCCTTTCTCCACTGAGGAGGTAAAAGCGGTCACAAGAGACTGCCCGATCTGCGCGGAGTGCAAACCGCACTTCTGTAGACCAGACAGGGCCCACCTGGTCAAGGCTTCTAGGTCCTTTGAACGCCTCGCGAACGATTTCAAAGGGCCACTACCAGCTACAACCCCAGGGGGAACGGGCAGGTGGAGAGGGAGAATGCGACGGTCTGAAAGACCATCTTACTGACCCTCCGGTCCAGGAATCTCCCAGTCTCCCATTGGCAGTCCTCCCAGACCCGCTCCACGCTATTAGGTCCCTCTTATGCACCGCGACCAGCCAGACCCCTCACGAGAGGCTCTTTATCTTTTCCAGGGGCACTACCACGGGGGTCTCACTCCCGGCATGGCTGAAGACACCGGGCCCTGTACTCCTGAGGAAGCACGTCAGGACGCACAAAACTGACCCCCTTGTAGAGCAGGTGCACCTGCTTCACTCAAACCCCCAGTACGCCTTCGTAGAGTTCGCTGACGGCCGTCAGGACACTGTATCCCTCCGGGACCTAGCACCCGCTGGATCCAGCATCCCCACTATCACTGCAGAGGTACCCCT
Organism: Scyliorhinus canicula; assembly: GCF_902713615.1. NCBI lineage: Eukaryota > Metazoa > Chordata > Chondrichthyes > Carcharhiniformes > Scyliorhinidae > Scyliorhinus > Scyliorhinus canicula. The sequence continues at coordinate 76,913,142 of NC_052154.1, read as the reverse complement.
CACTCTGCACCCCACCCAGCCGCCCCCTCGCGCTCCTGAATCCACTAGCTCGCTACATTTGATTCGCGCACCCGCACCGGCTAACCCCCAGCGCCCCCAGTCCCCAGTTTAACCAGACGGGTATGGAGCACGGACGGAATCATCCTGGAGTCCGCCATCGTACCCCAACCCACAACACCCATCCAGCCACCACAAGAGGCTGCAACCCTGGTGCTCCGCAGATCGCAGCGGACGACTCGACTACAGGACAGACTCAATTTATGAACCACCACCCCAGCTGGACTTGATTTTTTTTGTAGGGGGTGAATGTGGTGAATGTAACTCTGTAATTCACACTGATATATATATGAGACCGTATGATTGTAAGCGCAGTTGCGTTGCCCGACCACTAGGGGGAGTAGCTCTGGGAAGTTTGTACAGGGCTCCACCCTTGGCTCCGCCCACGGCTCCTCCCCCTGGACTGCTGTATAAATATCGATGCCCAGAGCCAGCCAACCAGTTCATCGAGAGTTCAACGTGTAACAGGCTGGCTCTGTAGTAAGTAGATTAAAACCACTGTTCATATCTCAAAGCACGTGTCTAGTGAATTGATGGTCTCGTCAGAAAGGCAGCTAGCAAGTTTAGAAGAGGTTCTGAGAAGATTTAGAGATGCGGGAATCCGACTGAAACGTGAGAAGTGCATTTTTCATGCTAGGTCACTTACCTCGGGTACAAAGTGGACTCAAAAGGCCTGCCCCCAATTAAAGACAAGGTGAGAGCCATGAGAGGAGCCATGGTGCCCAACAACGTGGCAGAATTAAAGGCCTTCTTAGGTAAACTACCGTGGTTGCTTTATTCCCAACTAGCAATGACATTGGTCCGCTACACTTGCTCCCTAAGAAAAATCAGTGTTGGCAATGGAAAGAACAACAGGAGCAGTCCTCCAGTAGATCACCAGGCCTTACAATCATTGAGTCTATTAGTTCTCATTGACGTGGGTAAGCCAATGATCTTAACTTGCAATGTGTCACCATATGGAATAGGGGCGGTCCTATCCCATAAAATAGAAGATGGCTCAGAGAGGCCTGATGGAAAGCAGAAACACGCACAGATCGAGAAACAAGGCCTTACCGTAATCTATGGTGTCAAGGAATTTCACCAGTATGTCTACGAGCGACACTTCACAATAATAACTGACCACAAGCCTCTGTTGGGGCTCCTCCATGAAGACAAGGCGACATCCCGACTCGTCTCCGTCAGAGTACAATGGTGGACTTTGTTGCTGGCAGCCTATGATTATATATTTCTCACCCCACAACCAAAGATGTCCAGAGTAGGTGGATTGACCATGCTAAATTGCCCCTTAATTGGAAAATAAAAGAATTGGGCATTCTAAATTTACTTTTAAAAAATGATCACTTCCATGCTGCCTTGTGGGACTGAGAAGTAAAGGAGCAGGTCATCCGCATAGAGTGAAACTCTATACTCTCTGTCCCCTCTCTGGATTCCCTTCCAATTTCTCGCCATTCTGAGCATGATCACCAGCAGCTCAATTGCCAGGACGAATAGAAGCGGGGGCAGCGGGCATCCTTGCCTTGTGCCTCTGTGTAGCTGGAAGTATTTAGAGCTGGTGGCGTTGGTCCATACGCTCGCCACGGGGGCGTTGTACAGGAATATCCTCCAGGAGGTGAATCCTGTTCCCAGCCCAAACCACTCTAGTACCTCAGTGCTGCTGCAAATCATTTGTAGAAGTCCGACAGGAACCCATCCGATCCTGGCGCCTTCCCCGCCTGCATGGAGCTGATGCTCTCCATGACTTCTCCAAGTTCTAGCGGTGCACCCAGCCACTTCCTCCTCTCTTCCCCCACGACTGGCATGTCCAGTCCATCGAGGAAGTGTTTCATCCCCGAGTCCCCGTCGGGAGGTTCAGAGGTGTACAGTTCCCGGTAGAAAGCCTTGAATGCTTCATTGACCTTTATCAGCTTGGCTAATAGTCTGCCGTTGTTGTCCCTAACCTGCGCTATTTCCATTGTGGCTGTCTGCTTTCTCAACTGGTGAGCCAAAAGGCGGCTGGCTTTTTCTCAGTGTTCATAGAAGGTCCCCCGTGTCTGATGGCGTTGGTGCACTGCTTTCCTGGTGGACAGCAGGTTAAAGTCCATTTGTAGCTTTCTCCTCTCCTCCAGAAGCTCTACGGTAGTCAACCTCTCGTATAGAGCTGACCAGTTGTTGCCTAGCCACCCTCTCTTCCCTGTCTCTGCATGCTTTGTAAGCGATAATTTCTCCTCTGATCATGGCCTTCAGCGCCTCCCAGAACATGGAGGATGAGACCTCCCCCTTCTGGTTGTTAGTTGCGTATTCGTCTATAGCCTGTAATATTTTCTCTCAGAAAACCTTGCCAACCATGAGGGCTGTATCCAACCTCCATGGGTGTGCACGGCCCATCTCAAGCCTCACATGCATGTGGTGTGGAGCATGGTCTGAGAGCACGATCATGTAATATCCAACTCTTACTATCCCTGGAAGCACCAATTTCCCCACTACAAAGGAGTCGATAGGGGAGTAGATGCTGTTTACCCGTGAGAAGAATGAACTCCTTCTGTCCTGGGTGCATGAACCTCCATGGTTCCACCACCCCCATCTGCTTCATAAACGCACCTGGTTCTCTTGCCATGTTTGCTGTCATCCCTGTTTTGCGGTTTGGCCTGTCCGTCAGCGGGTTTTGTTAAACACAGTTAAAGTGCCCCCCATGATTAGTCTGTGGGTGTCTAAGTCGGGGATTTCCACCATGGTCTTCCCAGTTGGGAGCGTACACGTTCACCAGGACCAGTGGTGCCCCATCCAGGACATCACTGACCATGACATACATTCCCCCTGGGTCTGTAGCTATCTTCATTGTGGTGAATGTTGTCCTTTTAGTAAGCGGCATGGCTACCCCACCCCCAGCTCTTGTCCCATAGCATGAATGGTACATCTGCCCCACCCAGTCCTTTCGTACCTGCAGTTGGTCCTTCTCCCTTAGGTGTGTCTCTTGGAGGATGACAATGTCGGCTTCCATGCTTCTCATCTGGATGAAGACTATGGAACTTTTCACTGGACCATTAAGTCCCTGACATTCCAGGTGACTATCTGGATGGGGACATTTCTGACCCCACCCCTCCTGCAGGATAATTCATACTTATCTCGTGGATGCGCCCCTGCACTCCAGGGTTTCACTTTGTTAGGGGGCCATCCAAAATGGCCACGATCACCATATTCACCATTAGGCAGGCCCCTGTGCTCTGGGGTTTCCCTTTATCCAGGGGCCACCCAACATTGCCCCTAACTGTGTGTACGCTCCTGGACTCTGGGTTTTCCCTTTGTTTGGGGACCCTCCAAAGTGGCTGCTTGTGGTGCCATTTTGCCTTTGTTACCTCATGTGGCCTGTTGTAGCCAGCCTAGAGCCTTGTCCCTTTGTTCCCCCTGTGGTTCTGCTTCTCTCCCCTTCTGCTACCCCCCTTCCCTGCTGTTGCCCCCCTCCTCTGTTCTCCCTGCGCCCCCTCCCTCCATCTATCCCCTCCTACCATAGGCGATGTTTTTGTCTGATGTTTTGGGTAAATTTCGGTTAGAAGTGTCTATTTTCTAGTTCTTCGGATGAGAGCCACCTTGTGTGTGTCTGCTCTGCACACCCCCATCACCGGAAGTCGAGGATGCAATAATTAATGCATTTGTGACAATACAGAAGAGAAACCAGAATGCACTGGGGTGAGGACAAATGGGTGATGGGATGTCCAACATCCTGATCCTCTCCAGGTTTGAGATGAACATCCTGGACAAGGAAAATGAGCGAGGAACCTGGTCCACAGGTCTCTGAGAGGCAGGGGTTTTAGAGGAGTAAGACTCCAGTGGAGAGATGAGAGACTGGGGGAGTCTGCAGGAAAAGTAATGTTGTGGCATCTCCAAAGTTCAAACCCAGTATAACCATTGCTTGTCAAATCACACGACTTCAGTATAACAAGCAACTCTTGTGCATACAGTCATAATGTGGAGGAGCAGAGAGATCTTGGGGTCTATGTTCATAGTTCTTTGAAAGTTGCCACTCAAGTGGATAGAGCTGTGAAGAAGGCCTATGGTGTGCTAGCGTTCATTAGCAGAGTGATTGAATTTAAGAGCCGTGAGGTGATGATGCAGCTGTACAAAACATTGGTCAGGCCACATTTGGAGTACTGTGTGCAGTTCTGGTCACCTCATTTTAGGAAGGATGTGGAAGCTTTGGAAAAGGTGCAAAGGAGATTTACCAGGATGTTGCCTGGAATGGAGAGTAGGTCATACGAGGAAAGGTTGAGGGTGCTAGGCCTTTTCTCATTAGAACGGAGAAGGATGAGGGGCGACTTGATAGAGGTTTATAAGATGATCAGGGGAATAGATAGAGTAGAGAGTCAGAGACTTTTTCCCCGGGTGGAACACACCATTATAAGGGGACATAAATTTAAGATAAATGGTGGAAGATATAGAGGGGATGTCAGAGGTAGGTTCTTTACCCAGAGAGTAGTGGGGGCATGGAATGCACTGCCTGTAGTAGTAGTTGAGTCGGAAAAGTTAGGGACCTTCAAGCGGCTATTGGATAGGTACTTGGATTAGGGTAGAATAATGGAGTGTAGGTTAACTTCTTAAGGGCAGCACGGTAGCATTGTGGAAAGCACAATTGCTTCACAGCTCCAGGGTCCCAAGTTCGATTTCGACTTGGGTCACTGTCTGTGTGGAGTCTGCACATCCTCCCCGTGACTGCGTGGGTTTCCTCCGGGTACTCCGGTTTCCTCCCACAGTCCAAAGATGTGCAGGTTGGGTGGATTGGCCATGAAAAATTGTCCAAAATTCTATGATTAACCTAGGACAAAAGTTCGGCGCAACATCGTGGGCCGAAGGGCCTGTTCTGTGCTGTATTTCTCTATCTCTACAGTCACTTTGTAATGTGGTTCAGAACTGATATATTCTCTTCCTCCCTCAGAAGTTCCATCCTCATGTCACACTGTCACCACCCCCCTTGGTACCCTAGGAGGAACCATCGACCAATGTTCCTGTGCCATATCCTCTCTCTGCACTTAGCACAAACGTCGATACAGGCATGGGTCAGTGGGCAATAGCACTTCAGCTCAGTTTGTAGTGAACAGTGGTGAGGGCGCATCACACTCGAATGAGGAAACTGGTGGAGCTACAGTCCTCAAAGCACCAGCAGTCGGCGGGCGGACTGTTGGAGACCAGGACCATGTTGAGTCCGAGGCAGATGATGAGTCTCTGGAGCCATCTAACAGGTGGCAGAGTCTGGTTCTCAGTGAGTTGCACGTGAGGATCTTGCAGATTCCCGGTGGAGATTAAAAGGAATTTGCATGCTATGGTCTCTGTCTTGCAGGAGTTCATGCGGAGCATGAGTCTACATTGACCTGGAGCTCTTGAGTGTACAGCCTCCTCCATTGAGAAAATAGCAACTCTCATGGAGAGGCAGCTCTACAACAGAATCAGGGATTTCTGGGGTTCTGCTCGGATCTACAGGCCCACACACTGGGAGTGACCTCAGCAGGTCACTGCTAGTATGAGAGATAGATGAGGCACCTAGTCTCTCTACTAAGTGCCCGTCCATGAATGGTGAGCAGGTAGGTTCAAACCGACCTCACACTGGCGGACGAGCTGCCTGTCACATCTGCGGGCTTCTTTCAGGATGTTCCAGGTGAAGGCAGCAGCTTCTCTACCAGTGCCCATGGCATCTAATGAGGCTGCGATGACTGAGGAGTGCCGAGCCATGGCACTGGACGTTTCCTCCAGGCATTGCCTGCACAGGCTCTGCCAGCCAGAGGACATTTGTCGAGGTTATCAGGGCTACCAGAGCATCACAGTCAGTAGGTTGCCTCTAATGCCATTTCCAGCGAGGGGGTGGGCACCAAGGTATAGTGTCTTCAAGTGCAATTTAAAGGCACTATAAACTCAAAAGGAGTTGTCACAAGTGATATTCAGTTTAAACGTGTTCTATGTTCAAATTGTGCAAATTTAAAAAATTTAAATAAAATAAACGTTCATTAGCAATAAGATAACAGTAAAGTAAATTAGAAGTACATTCAACTAAGATAATGGCAACACAGTATCACAAATTTTACACAGTTCCAAACAATCTTTACTTCACTACCAGTAGCCATCTAACATGGCCGCTTCCAACTAAGCACAGAGCAACTAGCAAAGACTGATGGGTAAAATGGACAAGCCAAGAGTCAGGCAGGTTCTGAGCCTGAAATGCATATTTGTCAGCAAAGTCCAGACGGTATCAAAATCCATTAGCATGTTAATCAGGCCGATGAGCAGGTGATGGCCCATCTCCCCCAACACAAAGGACTGGTGCTCCAGCAACCGGGACAGTCCCAGACATTTCGGCGCCACTCCCTGTCCAGGGGAAATGCAAACAACAGGGCCAATAACCGCTTGAGACATGCCCAGTCATCCAGATCCCCGCCCACTTATTGGCTAAGGAATCGAATGGAGTGATCAGGGATCACCCAATTAGGAAGGCTCAAATCGAAGGACCGCCCAAAAGAGCGCGAAAGCCCCCAAGTATAAAGGAAGAGTTCGCCATATGCTCGCTCTCTTTTGGCCTTGGTACCTCGGTCACGACCATTGCCCACTACCAGAAGGACGAGCCCAGCCGAGCAGCAGTTACTACTTCGAACCGAAGAGATCCTGAACAGCGGCCACTGTTTCCTGACCTAAGCCGGGTGCCCGAAGTTAAGTACAGATTGTCTTAGTAATAGATGTAGTTAACTAGTAGTGTTTATGTTGCATGATTGATTGTCTATAAATAAAGTATCCTTGACCTTGAATTAACTAACTGGTATTTGGCTCTTTGATCGATAGCCGGTTGAAACTTGTGGTAGTACCATTCGATACCTGACGACTCTAAGCATTCAGACATAGAAATAAGACAAATTCACTGATTGCCCCAATTGGAACAGAGCCAGAGTAAAGAGCATAGTAAAGAGAAAACGCACAACATACCTTCAGAGCTAATTCTCTCTGAATGCTCCACAGCACCTTATCGATAATAAAAACTATAAAAATCCAGTATAAGTTACCTCACCAGGCAGTTATATCTCTTTGGGGGCTTGCATCTGAGGTAGAACAAACAGCTGGATTTTTAAGACTGGTTTTCTTCACAGACACTGCTCGCTAGGAGTTAAACAGTGATTCATACTGGCCTGGATTCTCTGCCATCGGGATTCTCTGTTCCCGCCGGCAGTGAACCCCCACCCGTGGGTTTGCCGGCAGTGTGGGGTGGTTACAATGGGAAATCCTATTGACAAGCAGCGGGAACAGAGAATCTCGCCACCAGCGTAGCCGAGAAAAATGCGGCTGGGTGACCAGAGAATCCAGCCCACTGTTGGCTGAGGTCTAATAAACAGTTTCCCTGCATAGGTTTAATCATCTTATATACAGTTTTCCCCTTTGATTTTCCCTCAAATGATCTATTTTCTTGGACTTAATTATCTTATTTTCTTAGTTCTAGTTTTTAAGAGTATAAATGCAGAGTACACCCACTTGGTGGGGGGGACGGGACATAGTTTTTAAGCAGGGGGGATAGGGAGATGGTGGCCTTGTGGTAATTTCACTGGACTAGTAATCCAGAGCTAATGCTCTGGTGGATATGGGTTGAGGTCCCACCATGTGCAGCTGGCAGAATTTAAATTTAATTAATTAAATCTGGAACGTAAAGCTAGTTTCAGTAATGGTGGCCATGAAACTGCTATCAATGATTGTTATAAAAATCCAACTGGTTCACTAATGGGGAAGGAAATCGGTCATCCTCACCCAACCTGTGACTCCAGACCCACAGTAATGGAGGTGGCTTCTCACGACCCTCCGAAAGTGTTTTGCAAGCCAGGCAATTCACACCCACATCCCATGAAACAATAAATTAATGAAAAAATATGGGACGAGAGGTTCAGGCTGGTCCATTCAGGCTTTGCTGCGACTGAGTGAGCAATTCTCCCCAGCAGCCATGCAGCCTCGCTGAGGGGAGGCAAAAGGAAAACATTAGCTGATTGGGGGGGCATGAGAAATCTCGGAAATTCCTCTCTGATTTCTGAAGACAATCATAAACAAATTTTGGGTGATAAATAATTTTTCAAAATAATTTGTTTGCAAATTGTGTAAACATGACCACCGTGGTATGATTGTTTCATGGTGGGTAGCACGGTGGCGCAGTGGGTTAGCCCTGCTGCCTCATGGCGCCGAGGTCCCAGGTTCGATCCCGGCTCTGGGTCACTGTCTGTGTGGAATTTGCACACCCTCCCCGTGTTTGCGTGGGTTTCGCCCCCACAACCCAAAGATGTGCAAGCTAGGTGGATTGAACACACTAAATTGCCCCTTAATTGGAAAAAATGAATTGGGTACACAAAATTTAAAAAAAAATGATTGTTTCATGGTATGATTGTGTTTTATGTTTCTCATAGGTGTTGGGCATGGAAGTGGCTTGTGACAGATGGGAAGGGCTACAAACTTTCTTTCAGAGGTAGTTGACATAAGAGTCATATGATGGCCTCATCAGGAATGTTCAGTAAGGAGGAATCACCACCCTTGGCTTCACTTACCTGTCATGCCTTGGATGCCAAGCTGAATGAACAGAGAATTGAGGCCTCCCTGGTCTCCTTGCCTCTCATAAAGTTAGGTTTTGCAGCCACATCCTTACCCTGGGCCTCTTTTGGCTCATCAGTCCCATCAATTGAGTCATCCCCTGCTGCCTGGGGAGCAGACTTGCTGTCTTCATCCTCCATTAGGACCCCCTTAAGAACCAGATTGTGAGGCGTGCAGCACAGAACAATAAGAGGGTCGTGTTCTAATGGATATCAGAGTGCTCCCCAATTGGTATAGACAGCAGAACCTCACTTTGAGCAGGCTAATTTTATCTCAGTCAGTGCCCTTGTAGAAGCAGGACTTCTATTGTACCTCTCCTCCACCTCTGTCCCTGCGTGTCAGAGTGGCGCATGAGCCACCTTTTCAAGGGATCCAAGAGCCAACCATCCAACTGAGCTGGAGTGACGAAAAGCCTTGGCACCTGGGAGTGCTGCAGGATGTACGCATCATGGGAGCTGCCCGGGTACCTGGCACAGATCTGCAAATCAATGGTCGCAAACAATCTGGACACTGATGAGTGGAAGTCCTTTCTATTAATGAAGGCACCTAGTTCACCCATTGTTGCCTCTTTGACTACATGAGTGCAATCTATGGAACCCTAGATGTGGGGGAGCCCAGCAATTGCAGTGAAGCCTCTGGCTTGCTCAGCCTGGCTGGCTTTGTTGGTTCAGAAATTAATGAAGTTTATCACTAGTCCGACAGAGCTTTAGTGACACAGCTGTGGGCAGCAGATTGGGAGACACCACATGGACCACTCACCGATCCTTGAAAGGAACCAGAGGCAAAAATGTTCAGGCCCCTGTCACTTTCAGAGCCACTGGCATTGGGTGGCCACCGACATAGTTTGGGGCCAATCATGCAGCAGTTGGAGGTCAGTCTCCTTAGAGGTGGAGTCTCCTTCAGCACTGGACCTCTGACATCCGCAGGTAGCTGGTGTGCTGCCTTTAGATTCTTCCTGCAGGTTAAAAGCATCTTCTGAGGTCCCCTAACCCTTGCACTACCTGTTGGCCCTACACCCTATGTGGCTGCATGTCTCTTTCCACCGATCATTCTCTGGGACACTACCTGTAGATACCAGCCCTCCTCTCTTTTCTGGCCCTCTCCTCCTCAGAGAAGGCCCGTCCAGCTCAGTAGACAATCCTCATTTGCTGGACTACAGATGGCGCAGGATAGTGCACTGAAGGGCGCCCTCAACAGAAAGCCTCGTAAGAAAGTTTGTAAGTCAAATAGTCCACTAAAAAACACAGGAAATGCAATGAACTGTCAGAAAATCACCAACAACCAACTCTCACCTAAATGCCTCCCTACTCACTGAGCCATGGCTCTGGTCAACTTTTATCCCACCCTGGATTGAGTTCACGTTAAAAACGGGATGGCTGCCTACCCATGTGGCCCATGCGCTGCCCAGAAAATCGCATAGAATGTAAAATTCAGAACAATTGCCTTTTAAATGGGATAATAGCCCTTTTAGTCGTCGACGGGTGAGCTTCCGACTGCCACGCGTACTTGCTTACTGCAATATGGCGCGATTGTAGTGATATGCATAAGCAGTTGTACATGTAAATATGTTTGACCTCTGACCACTAAGTGGCAGGCAAGTAATACCATGTGACACTGTAACCTTGGGGGGGGGGGGGGGGGGGGGGGGGGGTCTGTCGGAGAATTTGACGTGGTTAGTTGTGTTTATGATTGTTCCAATTTGTTAGTGTTAGTTTCCAACCCACAGTTTGTTATACAATCATTAATTTGATTAGTCTAGAACTAGATGTTCTTTGGTATGCGGACTCATCATTGTCTCTGTCCTAGATAATAACAGTCGGGACACGCACCCAATGTTTTCTGGTGAGTTCTTGTCGACCGCGCACCCGTTTGGGTGTAAAATTCTGGTCTTAAGGTCTGCCAGCTAAAGCCCTTTCTCTGATTGGAGCCTCCTTCTCTGCTCCTCTCTTTGTTCCCTATCTTATCTGTGTCCTCTTCCTGGGACATGTTTCTACAATGGCACTCCGCTCCTGGTTGCATGACCCAGGTTTTCGTGCCATTTTTGCTTTTTACGCAGTTGCCCTGGCCCAAAGAACTTAAAATGTTGAATTGCCCATGCATGGAAACTCCAAGAGCTCTCGGGACTTGGATTTCCTAACCTGTGTTGTCGATGAGAAGTGAGTTGGCTTTAATAACAAACACCAGGCTATTTAAATATTGCCTCTTTCTTTATTAAACTCAAGAAAACGTGTACAATTGGTTCTTTAATGATCACAGCATGTGAACAGTTAACCACTCCTTGACTTGGCAAGCATATCCTTTGCACAGAAAATCCTGTTAATTAGGAGTGGGAAAAGAGGAGAGCCGTTTGACCCCCTCCCCACCTGAGCCATTTGACTCCTCCCCACCTGATCATGCCATTTTGACACAACTCCCACTCTTCACTGGACACGCTGGAGGAGCTTTATCTCTGGTGGAATCTGTCACTGGATTATAATAATAATAATAATACTCGCTATTGTCACAAGTAGGCTTCAATGAAGTTACTGTGAAAAACCCCTATATTAGATCATTTCAGAACTTGCACACACCAAAGTCATAGAAACCTCCCAGTTATGGTGATAAAAATTGAATAGTGCTAACTGGTTGAAAATCGTAGCATCGTGTTGCAGTGGTGGCTTAATATGTGTCTGGAACAGATTCCATCCAACACTGAAAACAGCTATCAATGGAGTAAGAAGAGGATGAGAAGTCTCTTAAAGTGACCAACATTACTTAGACTTCCCTGGTTGCTCAGGTGCTTTATCAATTGGATGTGCACTGTAACTGAGCACCCTAACTATAACCATATTGGCCAGAATCTTCTGCCCAACAAGAGGCGGGCAGGCCTGAGTTGGTGGGTTGGGATCAGGACTGATACCCGACACCTTCTCACCTCCACTGGAAATAAATTCTGGACGGAAAGGCCCTTAGTCGACCTTCCCACCTCCATTTGATTCCCTTAAATGGCCAATTAATGACTACTTAAGGGCCTCTTTCTGCCTCTGCTGTAATCGTTCTGGCTTCAGGTAGGTCTGCCAACAGATGGCCTGCACGGCTGGGAGAGCGGTGGGCAAGGGGTGACATGATCTGCACTAATATGTGCATGATCAAAGGCATGGGCAAGGGGCAGAGGGTGCCTGCTGACAGCCACCCACTGGCTTTGTTGCCCTATGGCCCATCTCTGTCTGTGATCCCTGCCAGAATCCCACCCCTCCCAACGGCACTTACCTTTCTCTTGGGTTGCTCCACTATCCTGGGACCCTGGGTGGTGTTGTTCTTGCAGCAGCCATGGCCTCCTCCGTGGAGCAACCAAGTGCAAGAGTTGCCATTCTCTGATTGACTGGCAGCACTTGGTGGGTGAGAAGATGTCTTCCTGGGTCCTCAGTCTGGAGGAAGCCCTGTCACTGTCCCGTTAATTGCCTGATGGGCAGAAGCCTTCTTCCTCAGAGTCAGTGCGGGAGCCTCGCCGCTTTTTCAGGCAGCGAGCGAGACACCTGCTGAGAACAGAAAATTCCACCCATTATCTAACTTCCAACATTGTCCAATATTGGTGGCCCCACAGAACCATCTAGAAATCATTCCTATTATTATTATTATTGAGCTATTTTATGTTGCATATTGATGCACAATCAATTGTACAAAGACTAAGGTTGGATACAACTGTGGCTTTATTGCAGTAAGATGTGTGGCCTCCCACAGCAGCTGGCGAAATGGCTGCTGAATAGAGGACACGCATATTTATACTCCTCCTACTGGGCGGAGCCAGCAGGCAGGGGCTACCGGTGAACCTGTAGTACAGGTCCTACCTTACATCACCTAATACAGGTGTAACAGTGGTTTACCACACATACAAAATGATTCCATTAAAAAATTAAATATAAAATTGGGTAACTAATTTGTAAATACATTTATATCTACATATTTCAAATTGCCAACAATAATTGAGTTTGATCAGTGAGAAGCATGATGGGTTCCTTCACGGCTGTGGTCAGAGGATGTGGTGCTTCTGTACATCAGCAAACCCACAGGAAGGGCCTACAAATAAAACAGAGGAAATTGATGTTTAGAGTTCCATACATGCAGCTTCATCCGCACCAGCTTTACGGTATTAATCACAGAGTTACTTCCATAAAGAGAGTGTCGCCCATACCCCCTCCAATGCAGAATTTTAAAATGCCCCACCGCCCTACTCTCACTTCCCGAGTCTCCCCCCTCAGGATCCTTATCATCTAAGTTTTTTTATTCTTCTTTTTCACATTTTCTCCCAAATTTACACCCACCAATAAACAATAATCAGTGACAAATATGTCAATCTCCATATCAATAACAACGATCCCATCCTCCCACCAAACCCCAAACATTAGCCCGCATGTTCATACAAACAAATGACAAAAAGGGATCAGGGATTACCCATAGTCACCATTAACACACACAGCCCCCCTCCCCCCAACCCTCCCACCCAAACGCCCCAACTAATGTTCAATGTTATCCAGTTCTTGAAAGTGCATAATGAATAATGCCCATGAATTGTAGAACCCCTCCACCCTTCCCCTCAGTTCAAACTTAACCTTCTCAAGAGTCAAGAATTCCAACAAGCCCCCCCGCCACATCAGGGCACAGGGTGGAGAGGCTGCTCTCCAACCTATCAGGATCCACCTTCGGGCGATCAACGAGGCGAAGGCTAAAACATCTGCCTCCGCACCCATTTCCAACCCTGGCTGGTCCGACACCCGAATATGGCCTCCCAAGTCCAGTTTCACATGCACCACCTTGGAAATTACCCTAAACACCTCCTTCCAGTAATCCTCTAGCTTTGGATAGGACCTAAACATATGAACGTGACACTACCCCCTTCTCCAGTCCCCCTGGCGTCAGCACCTCCTCCAGCAATGTGGAGGCCGGCTCCACCGGGAAGCTCTATATCTCCTTTCTGGCAAAATCTCGAACCTGCTTGTTACTAAACATTTCCCCCTGCTCCAGCCCATACTTCGCTTCCAGCGCCTTCAATCCTGCAAACCGACCCATAAGAAACAAATCTTTTAGTGTCTTAATCCCCTTCTCCTCCCATTTTCGAAAATTTCCATCCCACCTCCCTGGCTCAAATCTGTGGTTCCCCCGAATCGGCATTTCTCTTGACCCTGCCCCCAACCCGAAATGTTGGAAACTGCCTCCAAATTCTCAATGAAGCCATTATTACCAGACTGCCTGAGTATTTCCCCGGGGCTATCGGGAGCGGCGCTGTTGCTAGTGCTTTCAATCCCGACCCCCTGCACAAACTCTCCTCCATTCTCGCCCACTGGGAATCAACCCCTCTGACCCAGCTCCGCACCTTCCCCACATTCGTCGCCCAGTAGTAATACATCAGGTTCGGAAGACCCAAACCCCCTGCCTGCCTTTACCTCTGTAGCAGCACCCTTCTAACTCTGGCCACATTCCCTCCCCATATGAACAAAATAATCCTTCCCTCAATCTGTGAAAAAAGCCTTTGTAGGAAAACCGGCAGTCATTGAAAAATAAACAGAAATCGTGGCAACACGTTCATGTTAACTGCCTGTATCCGACCCGCCAGTGACAGAGGGAGACCATCCCACCTTGCCAGATCAGCTTTCACTCTCCCCACCAAACTAGAAATGTTGTACCTGCGGAGCACACCCCACACCCGGGTAACCTGCACCCCCAGGTACCTAAAGTGAGTCCCTGCCCTACGGAATGCCAGCCCCCCCACCCCTTCCCCCGGCCGAGACATCACAAAATAACCATCTATGTCAAGCATAACATTTGCAGCACAGATGCTTTAATCCTTCCGTATATGTGTTACTTGCTTTGTGTTTACGATTAGTGTCATTTAACAACAATTTGCATTTATATCGTGCTTTTAAGATAGTGAGAAATTCCAAGATGCTTCACAGAAATGAAAATTTACACCAAGCCACAGGAGAAAATATTAAGGCAAGTGACTAAAGCTTGGTCAGACATAGGTTTTAAAGTGCTTTTTAAAAGGAGGAGAGAGAGACGTTGAAAAGTTTAGGTTAAAAATTTCAGACTTTACAGTCAGGATTGATGAAGGCCAGAGGTGGGGTGAAGAAAATAGGGGGCTGCACAAGGCACCAGAATTGAAGGACTCTTCCCTTTTCTTTAATGTTCCTGAGAGCAGAGGCTAGCAGAGGTTTCACACACTTGTCTTTATGCTAAATTATCATGTAGCCAATTTCATCCATGAAGATGGCAGTGTGGTTGTTACCTACTCTGGACCCAGCTTTTATTTCTATATTTGTCTCATGATAATTTCCTATTACCTCTTTTTCTATTGCCATTATCCCTTTTGTCATTGAATTGCTCCTGTCTGTCAGATTATTATAGACTTTCCCTCTTGTTTTTTCACTATCTCCCACTCCCATCCCTATTTCTCTGGTTCTGTACTTGCTTAAAAGCTGTTCATCTTCCAATTGTGATAAAGGATTACTGAAAAATTAACTGTTTTTCTCTCCATAAATATTGCCTGATCTGCTGAATGTTTCCAGCATTTTCTGTTTTTATTTCAGATTTCCAGCATTTTATTAGCTATCTTGGTTACTCGGCCTATATGCATTGTCGACGGTTTCCCTTCACTATTGAAAATGACCGTTTCTTGCACGCATAGAGTCATCATGTGTTCTAACACATAGCCTGATTGGAGACCTGCAGGCTTTCCAGAATGCGGTCAGGGATGAACTGGCTGCTGTTGTTGGGACTGCCCAATCTTTCGACCTTCCTTTTTGTCCTTAGCTGCTTGCATTCTTTGCTACCCCAGGTAGTTCTTTTGCGCATTGCTTCCCAGTCCGTAGTGGATATGTTGCATTTTCTGAGGTTCATCTTCAAGGAATACTTGAACTTTAACCTCGCATGCGGTGTCCAAGCTTAAGTTGTAAATACATGAGCACCTCAGGGATTTTATTGTTAGCCATATGGACCACATGTGCACTCCATCTGAGTTCAGCTCTGATGATGACTGTTTCAATTCCAGTTATTTCTGTTCTTTGAAATACCTAAACATTGAACACTCTCCGGCCATTTGATGTCTATGGTGTTCCAAATACATCTCAATAAGCAGTTGGACAGGCTCCACACATATTTGGGCTAGGTAGGTTCCACACATGTTTGGGCTAGGAGAGTAGGTTTTACCGCAGTTATTAACGCAGAATGTTTTGTTGCAATAAGAACAAAAATGTTGTAAGAAAATCAGGAAGCGCTGGAAAAACTCAGCAGTTCTGGCAGCATCTGTTTCTCTCTCCATAGATGCCACCAGACTTGCTGATTTTTCACTTTCTGCTTTTTATTTCACATTTCCAGCATCCACAGTATTTTGTTCTTAAGGTTTTGCAGCATGTGTGATACCTTGGTTCTTCCACAGTCTCTTGCGAAACAAGCAAATGCTGAGCTTATTCTAGCAGTTCTATTTGTCACACTGCTGTCAATGCAGACATTTCTAAAGATTGTGCTTCCAGATAGGTAAAGTTATCTACAGTCTTCCGAGTTGTGTCATTGATTTATAAATAGGCGGGCCATGGTGAGAATTTGGTGGTGGTCGGTGGAGGATCTCTGTCTTCTTTAAGCTGATGGGCCCACTGTTATCAGATGCCTTTGAAAATAGTACATGACCCATTGAAGGCCATACCCAAGTGTGACACAAATGCACAGCCATCAGCAAACAGCAATTCCCTAACTATCATTTCTGATACTTTAATTTAAAAAAAATCTTTTTATTGGGATTTCAAAATTTATAAACAGTTAGATACATTGTTAGCCACGCTGATTTACTTTATTGTACAGAAAGGTTTGTCCTGTCCTTCCCTTAGTTTACCCTATTTACATTCTGCGGCCTCTGGCTCAGCTTGAGATCCCTCCCACCATTGCCCCCCCCCCCCCCCAGCCCACCCCTCCCTTCCCCCCTCCCTCCCCTTTTGTCCTCCCCCTTTCCCTCCCTGTCCTCCACTCTCAATCCCGTTCGTCTTCTGTCCCTGCCACTTTCATCGCTGCCACGTCTGCTCTCCCTCTAGGTTGTTTGTTTTAACAAACTCGTCGGCCTCCGCCGGGGTGCTGAAGTATGCCACCCAGAGTCTGGCCGGGAATAGCATGCCGAATCGGATCCCTTTTTTGTAGAGCGTCAATTTCGCTCTATTGAATTCGGAACTCTTTTTTGCCAGGTCCGCCCCAATGTCCTGCTACACCCTGATTCTATGCCCTTCCCACGAGCATGACTTCATCTGATGAGCCCATCTCAGGATTTTTCCCCAGTCCTGGAACCGGTGCAGGTTCGCAATTATCACCCTCGGCTGCTCCCCGGTTTTGGGTCTAGGCCAAAGCGACCTGTGTGACCTGTCCATCTCTTGGGGGGCTTGGAAAGTCCTCCCTCCCCACTAGCTTGCCCAGCATTTGGGCGATGTAGTCCGTTGGGTCCCTTCCTTCAACGCCCTCTGGCAGACCCACGATTCGGACGTTTTGTCATCTAGACCTATTTTCCTGATTCTCAACCTTCCCTTTTAGGCTCCCCTTAGCCACCACCAACCTCTTCACCTCAGTTTCCAGAGCCACAATCCTGTCGCTCTGGTCCATGGATGCTTTCTCCAGGTTCAGGATCGTCCACTCCTGGGTCTCCACCTTCTGTCCCAGGCTTCTATCGTGCGCTGCAGGGTGGCTATCACTTCCTACACCACCACCTCCTTCATCAACACATGGAGCTCCATCCTTTTTTAAAAAAAATTTAGATTACCCCATTATTTTTTCCAATTAAGGGGCAATTTAGCATGGCCAATCCACCTACTCTGCACATTTTTGGGTTGTGGGGGCGAAACCCACGCAGACACGGGGAGAATGTGCAAACTCCACACGGACAGTGACCCAGAGCCGGGATCGAACCTGGGACCTCAGCGCCGTGAGGCAGTTGTGCTAACCACTAGGCCACCGTGCTGCCCTATGGAGCTCCATCCTGATCGCTTCCTTCATGGCATTCAATTCCTTTTTTAACACGTTCCTCCATCTGTCCCCCTGTGTGTGTGTGTGTGTGTGTGTGTGTGTGTGAGGGGAGGGGAGGGGAGGTGGGGGGGGGGGGGGGGGGGGGGGGGGGGGGGTTGTCGTATCCTGTTCCTGTTCCGCCATTCGGGTCGCCGATCTTTCCCCCTCTTAGTTCGCCTGGGTCTCCGCCTCGCCTCGTGGGGCTGTCTGCCCGTTCGCCCGTTGTTCCTGCCCCTTTCCTTCGCTGCTGCTTCTAATTTCTCACCGTCCCCTCGATCTATTGTTTGCAGGCATCTTCTTCTTTGTCATTCCGGTGGGTTTTAGGAGGCTTTGTAGGCCAAAATCTCCGGTAAATTTACTGGATTGGATCCGATTGGGAGGAGAGCTACCGCGTCCGCTCAGCACATCGCCGCCACTTTAATTGAGGATTTCAGTCATCTCAGGTTTAAGAGATTTCTATCTGTTTGAATTGGATATATATTCCATCAGTATTTGCATCAAATATCCAGTAAGCATGGTAGCAATGAATACAGGCTTCACACCACTCGTTATGTCAAAATAGTCAATATATGCACCACAATCAGTGATTGGCCGTCATTTCATCGTGAAGCTGTCTATCAGATTTTCAACTATATCAGGGCCAAGTTTGATTGAGACTGAACACAAGACCTTTCTATTGTGTCAAATACCTTTGTAAGGTCAACAAGTACAAGTATTATCCCAACTTGTATTTGCTGAAGGATGATGATCATGTCATGAGTGCCCCTCTCTTTCATGAACTCACTTTGCCTTTCCAAGATGAAATTTATTATTTCTCAGCTAGATATGCAGAAACTGGCATGCACAGTGCTGCAAACTTCTGCTGTGGCTTACCAGTATGTTGAGGTGAACTTTTGTCAGAATCGTATCAGCTATCACAAGCAGTGAGATTCCTCTGTAGTTGTCCTCTGCACAGAATGCTGTCCTTTTCCTTTGTACAAGTGAACAATTGTGGGATCCTTGAATTCCAAAGGGAGTACCGTGCATGTCTTCAGGGCTTTATAGAAGCCTCATGCTTTGCCAATCAACATCCTATGCAATTTTTGTTTCAGGTTCCTTTTGCCCTCCTGGAGTGATTCCATATCAGCTTTGTTTCCCAGCCAATGCTGCATTTGCTGTATTTTTCTCCTTTAGAAATTCTTTAATTTGATCATTGTTTTCATTAAATCAATCTTGGTGGTTTGTGTGTTCCCTGGGGAGCTTCCAGGACTTTTGATTTGAAGGTTGCCCATGATCATTCAGATTTTCTCTGGAGGGCAGCTGTTTCTCATCTGAGCCTGAATTGTTTGCAACACTGTGAATGCCAATTTCTGCACATCTAGCTTTCTTGGGGGTGTAATGCACGTTTGTCTTCTTTTTGGTGTGACAGCAAATTCCGTCTTGGAGCATAGCATCATGTGGTGTGTAAAGCACTGCACTCCTCTCATAACCCTGGTGATCATTCCATCTTTTATGTTGCTCTACCAGGAGATGATAAAGTTGGTTTGCTGCCAGCATTTAGATCTTGCGTGTATCCAAGTGCTTTTGTAATTTGCCTTCTGTCTAAAGATGGTGTTGATGATTGACATATTCCAGTAGGTTGCAAAGACTCAGAAGTAGTTGTATTTTCCAACACTTAGATTCCAAAATACACCATTTCAGGCTTGATAGAAAGCACATATCCTTGCAATGAAGTTGGCAATTGATTGAATTGAATCGATTGAATTTAATTTATTGTCACGTGTACCGAGGTACAGTGAAAAGTATTATTCTGCATACAGTCCAGACAGATCGTTCCATACATGAACAAACATAGAACATGCATAAATACACAATGTAAATACATAGGCACAGGTATGAGGTGAGCATACGGAGTGTAGCACTACTCAGTAGAGAAGATGTGTGAAAAAATCAGTTTAGTCCATAAGAGGGTCATTCAGGAATCTGGTAACAGCGGGGAAGAAGCTGTTTTTGAACCTGTTAGTGCGTGATTTCAGACTTTTGTATCTCCTACCCGATGGAAGAAGTTGGAAGAGAGAATAACCCGGGTGAGAGGGGTCTTTGATTGTGCTGCCCGCTTTCTCAAGGCAGCAGGAGGCGTAGACAGAGTCAATGGATGGGAGGCAGGTTCACCTTACTGACTGGGCGGTGTACACGACTATCTGTAGTTTCTTATGGTCTTGGATCGAGCAGTTGCCATACCAGGCTGTGATGCAGCCATTTAGGATGCTTTCTATTGTGCAGCTGTAAAAATTGGTAAGAGTCAATGTTGACATGCCAAATTTCTTTAGTTTCCTGAGGAAGTATAGACGCTGTGGTGCTTTCTTGGTTGTAGCGTTGACGTCGGTGGACCAGGACAGCTTATTAGTGATGTGTACACCTAGGAATTTGGAGCTGTCAGTCATCTCCACCATGGCACCATTGATGCAGGCAGTGGGTTTACGATACTTCTCTTCCTGAAGTAAATACCAGTTCTTTAGTTTTGCTGATGTTGAAGGAGAGATTATTGTTGTTACACCACACCACTAGGTTCTCTATCTTCCTCCTGTACTCTGACTTATCGTTGTTCGAGATCTGACCTACTACGGTCGTGTCATCAGCAAACATGCAGATGGAGTTGGAGCCAAAATTTGCCACACAGTCATAGTCTACAGGGAGTATAGTAGGGGGCTAAGTACACAGACCCGCAGGCCCCGGTATTGAGGACTATTGTGAAAGATGTGTTGTTGTTTATCCTCACTAATTGTCGTTTATGGGTCAGGAAGTTGAAGATCCAGTTGCAGAAGCAGGAGCCAAGTCCTAGGTTTTGGAGTTTTGGTGTGAGTTTGGCTGGGATTATGGTGTTAAAGGCGGAGCTGTAATCAATAAATAGGAGTCTGACGTAAGAGTCCTTGTTGTCGAAATGCTCCAGGGAATAGTGTAGGGCCAGGGAGATGGCATCTTCTGTGGACCAGTTGTGGCAGTATGCAAAGTGCAGTGGATTAACGCATTTTGGGAGTATGGAGTTGATGTGTCTCATGACCAACCTCTTGAAGCACTTCATTTTAAAAAATAAATTGAGAGCACCCAATTAATTTCTCCAATTAAGGGGCAATTTAGCATGGCCAATCCACCTGACGTATGCATCTTTTGGGTCGTGGGGACGAAACCCACGCAAACACGGGGAGAATGCACAAACCCCACACGGACAGTGGCCCAGAGCCAGAATCAAACCTAGGACCTCAGCGTCGTGAGGCAGCAATGCTAACCACTGCACCACCGTGCTGCCTCAAAGTACTTCATAATGATGAATGTCAAGGTGACCGGCCAATCAATCAATCAAATCAATCACTTGGCCAGCCCATTCTCTTGGTCTTGCACATCTATTGCCAGTGGCTTGGCAAGTCAAGATGACTGGAGATGTGGTTTACTGCTGTGAGCTGAGCACCTTCTGCATTCATGCTGATGAATGTTACAGCAGTCCACACAGCTGTGATGTGGTGCTTTCAGTACCAATAAGGGAATATAATTTCCTTTGCTGCACATGTGGGTTGGAGATGGGTGTTCTCTCTCACATGCCTGTTTGTTACTTTCACCTGCAACCTGACACAGTTATTGAAGTATGGCTGCTGTGCACAATCAGCTATGTGCAGTAATGAGTGAGAGCTGTCGGGGGACTGTAGATGCAGTTATCCATCCAGCTATGAAGTAAGATGCGGCTGACTCCTGCAGAAGGGACTACCTCTGACACACAGCCATACCCCAGCCCACATGCATAGTGGAATTATAAGGCAAATCTTTCCCTCTCTTACTGAGATGAACACTTATTCTTTCAGTGTTTGAGGACAATGCAGTTTGTGCTATTATGGTTTGTAGCATAGCACCACAAAGTTATATCAAACTGTACCTTTTGTTATAGCTACACTTTATATAATGTACATCTCAATATAAAACAGAGAAACCATGGTTTAAAATAATGCAGCATGGTTAAGGTTCTGAATCAAGGTACTAGAAAACATTTGATTACAGCCAGAAAGCTAACCTGCAGAGGGCTGAAGATAACATACTCCTGTGCTATTCTGGAGTTAGGAAATAATGCTTCATCACACAGGCGTCCAGGTACCTGATAACCAAAGAAACAAGCAATTAATTTTTTTTATAAAATGTTTTTCATTGAGTTTTCATATTTTATATCCAACAAATTACAAATTATTAGAGGGAAAAAAGGAAAAAAAAAACACGCAAAAATTAACGTGTATATTTACAGGTAAGCATCTTCATAGTAACAACTGTGGCCGCCCCCTTTAGCCGGCATACATATTTTACATTCCCCAATATGGCCGAGGCACATGTTTATAGGCATTTATCATTTATTTACAGTTTGGTTTTGGGCCTTAGCTAGCCATCAAACCCCCATAACGAACCCGTAGCCCCCCCCCCCCCCCCCCCCCCCCCGTTCCTTCCCTCGATTCCCGTCCATTTTCCCCTGATTCTTGGCCACCCGACTATTCTTCCTCTTGTACGTTGGCCACAAACAGGTCCCGGAACAATTGCATGAATGGCTCCCACGTTCTGTGGAAGTCGTCGTCTGACCCTCGGGTGGCGAATTTGATTTTCTCCATTTGGAGAGATTCCAAGAGGTCGGACAGCCAGTCTGCAGCTCTGGGCGGTTCTGCTGACCGCCAGCCAAACAGGATTCTACGGCGGGCAATCAGGGAGGCAAGGGCGTCCGCCCTCCTCCCCAGGAATAGATCTGGCTGGTCTGAAACCCCGAAGACCGCCACAATCAGGCATGGCTCCACCCTCACCCCCACCACTTTGGACATAGCCTCGAAGAAGGTTGTCCAGTACTCCACAAGTCTGGGGCAAGACCAGAACATGTGGGCGTGGTTGGCCGAGCCTCTTTGGCACCGTTCACTTCTGTCCTCCACCTCCGGGAAGAACCTACTCATACGGTTTCTTGTTAAGTGGGCTCTATGTACCACTTTTAGTTGCGTCAGGCTGAGCCTTGCGCACGTGGAGGTGGAGTTGACCCTATGCAGTGCTTCGCTCCAGAGTCCCCACCCTATCTCAATCCCCAGGGCCGTCCTCCCATTTCATTCTTGTTGCGTCCAGTACGGTGTCGTCCCTTTCTACCAGTCGGTCATACATGTCGCTACAGTTCCCTTTCTCTAGGATACTTGCGTCCAGTAGGTCTTCCAGTAGTGTCTGTCGTGGCAGTTGTGGGTACGTCCTTGTCTCCTTTCGTAGGAAGTTTTTGAGCTGCAGGTACCGTAGCTCGTTCCCCCCAGCTAGCCGAAATTGCTCTGTCAGTTCGTCCAGTATTGCGATCCTGTCGTCCGTGTATAGGTCTCTGACTGTCAGTGTCCCCCCGTCCTGCCTCCACCTTTTGAAGGTGGCGTCAGTCAGTGCTGGTGTGAATCTATGGTTGTTGCAGATGGGAGCCTTGTCCGACATTTTGGTCAGGCCAAATTGCTGCCGCAGTTGGTTCCAGGATTGGAGGGTGGCTGTCACCACTGGGCTGCTGGAGTGTTTTTTGGGTGGGGATGGGAGTGCTGCTGTGGCGAGGGCCCGGAGGGAGGTCCCCATGCAGGAGGCCTCCTCCACACGCACCCACTCGGCTTCTGGCTCCTGGATCCATCCCCTTTCTCGCTCGGCTGTTGCCGCCCAGTGGTAGAATTGTAGATTCGGGAGGGCTAGCCCCCCCCTGGATTTTGTTTTTTGTAGGACCTTCTTTGGGATCCTAGCATTTTTACCCCCCATACGAACGCCATGATAAGTTTGTCCAGCACTTTGAAAAAGGCCTTGGGGATGTAGATCAGAATGGATCTAAACAGGAAGTGGAACCTGGGCAGTACGTTTATTTTGATCGTCTGGACTCTCCCCGCGAGGGCGAGTGGGAGTGTGTTCCATCTTTGCAGGTCCTTTTTTACTTCCTCCGTCAGGCTGGTGAGGTTCCATTGTGGATCCCTTTCCAGTCATGGGCTATTTGGATCCCCAGGTAGCGGAATTTGTGTCGGGCTTGTTTGAACAGCAGCCCCTTTAGTGCTGTGTACTGGGAAGATCTCGCTTTTGCTCATGTTGAGTTTGTAGCCCGAGAAGGCTCCAAACTCTTTCAGGAGCGCGATGATTCCGTCCATGCTGCTTTGTGGGTCCGAGATGTAGAGGAGCAGATCATCTGCATAGAGTGAGACTCTGTGCTCTCTGCCTCCCCTTCGGATCCCCCTCCAATTTTTTGCTGCCCTGAGCGCGGTTGCTAGCGGTTCGATTGCTAGTGCGAAGAGCAGCGGGGACAGTGGGCATCCTTGTCTGGTGCCCCTGTGCAGCTGGAAGTATTGGGAGTTGGTATTGTTGGTCCATACACTCGCCATGCAAGCGTTGTATAGGAGCTTTACCCAAGCGGTGAACCCTGTTCCAAGCCCGAACCGCTCCAGTACCTCTATGAGGTATTTCCATTCGACTCTGTCGAAGGCCTTTTCTGCGTCCAGGGAGACGATCACCTCTTGTGTTCTCTCCCCGGAGGGGGTCATTATCACGTTCAGCAGGTGCCTGATGTTCGCGGTAAGCTGTCTACCTTTGACGAAGCCCGTCTGGTCCTCTGTGACCACCTCAGGTACACAGTCTTCTAGCCTTTTGGCTAGGATTTTGGCCAGTATTTTGGAGTCTGCGTTCAGCAGCGATATGGGTCTGTATGACCCACATTCCGTTGAGTCTTTGTCTTTCTTAGGTATCAGCGAGATTGAGGCCTGTGCTAACGTGGGTGGCAGTGTGCCCCTAGCTAGCGAGTCTGTGAACATCTCCCGCAGGTGCGGGGCCAGCGCTGTCGCGAATTTTTTGTAGAAGTCCGCCGGGAATCCGTCCGGTCCCGGCGCCTTCCCCGTCTGCATGGAGCTAATGCTCTCCATGATCTCTCCCAGTGCTAGTGGTGCTTCCAGGTCCCGTTTCCTGCCCTCTCCCACGACTGGAATGTCCAGTCCATCAAGGAACCGGTTCATCCCAGCCTTCCCCGTTGGGGGCTCTGAGGTCTACAGCTCTTGGTAGAAGGCCTTGAAGGTTTTGTTAATCCTCTCTGGTTCTGTTTCCAACATGCCTCTGGTACCCCTGATTTGCGCAATTTCTCTGGTGGCTGCCTGCTTTCTCAGCTGGTGTGCCAACAGGCGGCTGGTTTTGTCTCCGTGTTCGTACAGGGTCCCGCGTGCCTGGCGGAGTTGGTGCACTGCTTTCCTGGTGGAGAGCAGGACAAAGTTCCTTTGTAGTTCTTTTCTCTCCGCCAGGAGCTCTACGGTCGGGGCCTCGGAGTATTTACGGTCTACCTCCAGTATGGAGTCGACCAGCTTCTGCCTAGCCACCCTTTCCTCCCTATCTCTTTGCGCTTTGAAGGCAATGATTTCCCCTCTTAGTACGGCCTTAAGCGCTTCCCAGAACGTGGAGGATGAGACCTCCCCGTTTTGGTTGATCTCAGTGTACTCCGCTATGGCCTGCGCTATCCTTTCGCTGAAGGCCTTGTCAGCTAGTAAGGCACCGTCCAACCTCCATGTGGGGCGCTGGGCCCTTCCCGTCTCCAGCCACACGTCCATGTAGTGAGGAGCATGGTCTGATATCACAATTGCGGAGTATTCCACTTTGTCTATCCCTGGAAGCACCGTTTTCCCCACCACAAAGAAGTCAATTCTGGTGTACACGTTGTGTACTGGGGAGAAGAAGGAGAATTCTTTCTCCCCCGGGTGGGCGAACCTCCAGGGGTCCACTGCTCCCATCTGCTCCATAAAGTGACTGAGTTCCCTTGCCATGCTTGAGGTTTTCCCCGTTTTGGGGTTTGATCTGTCCGTTTTTGGATCCTGTACACAGTTGAAGTCCCCCCCCATGATTAGTCGATGCGTCGCTATGTCCGGGATTTCTGCCATGGTCTTTTTGATGAAACTCGTGTCGTCCCAGTTGGGCGCGTACACGTTGACCAGAACTACCGGCGCCCCATCCAGGGCCCCGCTGACCATGACATACCGCCCCCCTGGGTCTGTAACCGTGTTTGTCGCCCTAAACATTGTCCTCTTGCCGATCAGGATCGCCACCCCCTGGCCCTTGTCCCATAGCAGGAATGGTAGGTTTGTCCCACCCAGCCCTTTCTTACCCGCAGTTGGTCCTGCTCCCTCAGGTGCGTCTCTTGGAGGAAGACTATGTCGGCCCTCATGTTTCTGAGGTGGGTGAGGACTCTAGATCCACTGGGCCGTTAAGTCCCCTTACGTTCCAGGTGATTATCCTGGTGGGGGGCTTCTGCCCCCTCGTTCCTGTGGGATTAACCATATTTATCTGGCGGACGCGCCCCTGCCCTCCGGGGTTTCCCTTTGTTAGGGGGCCGTCCAGGATGGCCGCTATCACTGCTCTCCCCATGCGGTCGGGTCTCTGCGCTCCGGGGTTTCCCCTTGTCCCGGGGGCAC
Organism: Scyliorhinus canicula; assembly: GCF_902713615.1. Lineage (NCBI taxonomy): Eukaryota > Metazoa > Chordata > Chondrichthyes > Carcharhiniformes > Scyliorhinidae > Scyliorhinus > Scyliorhinus canicula. The sequence continues at coordinate 76,887,070 of NC_052154.1, read as the reverse complement.
CCGCCATGGCCGTCCACTGTGTGTCCGCCACGCGGGTAGTCCCCTGCACTCAGGGGGCCCCCTTCGCCCACAGACCGTACTGGGTGGGTGCTTGCAGCGGTTCCTTGTTTCGAGCCCTTGGTTGTGGCACTTTGTAGCCCTGTTCCTTTTCTGGCCTCTTTTGTCCCTTTGTCCCTGCATTTCCCCTCCCTGGTCTCTCGCTCCCTCTGTGCACCCCCCCCCCCCCCCCCCCCCCCCCCCCAGTCTCTCCCTTTTCCCTCCTCCCCTGTATACACCTCCTTCTCCTTTGCCCCTCTATCCCCTATTCCTGTCCCCGTTTGCTCTCCCGACTTTGATGGGTGATCCCCCCCCTCCCCTGCCCGGCGCCTTCCCCCCTGCTTTGTTGCGTGCCCCCGGCGCTAGCTTTCCTGCTCGTACGGTGGCTCCCCTCTCGGAAGTTGTTGTCTCGCTTCTCCTCTGCCTGGCCTCTACGGTTTTCTGCCCGCTCTTCCCCCATCCTACCCTGCACCCCTCTCGCCTGCTCTCCCTTCTCCAATACTCTCGTTCCCTTGTGCTGGGGCTTGGCCTCCTGGAGCGGTCCCTTGGGCAGTGGGTTGTTTTTTGTTCTGGGTATTCCTGCGGGGGGGGGGGGGGGGGGGGCTGGCTTTGCCTCGCCCCTCCCCACCCCCCCGTCGGCGTGTCGTTGCCCCTTGCCAGGGGCCCCTCGTCCCTACACCCCCCTGGTGTTTTTCCAGCCCGTGCTCCTCGACGAACCTATTCGCCTCAGCAGGGGCTGTAAAGAAATATTCCTTGTTTTGGTATGTGACCCAGAGTTTCGCTGGGTACAGCATACCAAAACGCACTTTGCTCCTGTAGAGAGCTGCTTTCGCTCTGTTGAACTCAGCCCGTCTCTTAGTTATGTCTGCTCCAAGATCCTCATAGATTCGGATAACAAGCAATTAATTCAGGATGAACAGCAATATTACTAAAACTAAGTGAAAGAAAAGAAAAACATGTGTTTTTGCCCCTCACCATGTTTCAAAAATTTCAAATTATGTCATGCAGAACAAATTACTTCCTGGAGTGCAATGATTGATTTGTAGACAAGTGCAGCGCCATTGACATAGTTAGAAGATAATGGGCGTGATTCAGCGGCTTTGGCTCACCCGACTTATTGGGACGAGGCCGTTGAATCTCACGACAGGTCACTAGCGGGAATAGCGATGCTCAAAATATCTCACGAGGTGCAATGGAATCTTGAGAGATGTTACAAACTGGTTTTCGCCCTCTGTGGGCGTGATCTAGGTCAGCATATTTGGCTCATTTGAATACATGTTGGGCGGATTCTCCCTGCACTCGCGACTCAATGGGCGCTCCTGTGAGACCTCGCCAGGGCGCCATTTAGTACGGTCCACCCCAAAGTGGACCAGCCATAACGGCACCTAAGGGGGTCTCCCAGGCCGTTAGAGACCCCTGGGTGGTCGGGACAGGGCTGGGTTGCACCATGGCACTCTCCCTAGCACCCAGGCAGTGATGCCTGGACACCCTGGCAGTCAGTGTCACCCGGGCAACCTGCCAGGGTACTGGGCTGGCACTTCCAGGCTGGCATGGGCACTGCCAGGGTGCTAGGTTGGCAGTGGCAGGGTGTCCAGGTGCTAGTTTGGCAACGACGGAGATCGGGTGGGTGGGGGTCCGGGGGCCTCCCCAAGGTTGGAGGGAGGGGTTGAAAATGGACGGGGATGTGGCGGTTGGGGGCCTGAAAGGAGGGGGGTGTGGAGGTCAAAGGAAGGGGCAGCCAGACAATATAGCATCCCAATCTGCGAGGAGCATTTCAAGCTCGGCAGCAAGAAATCCCTCTGAGTGCGGCCTCGGTGGAGAGAAACGCTCGAGGCAAAAAAAAATCCCAGCAAAGTGGCATTGAATAGCGAGATATTTATGGTGCTGAAGCCACCGATAAACACCCTGCTAAATGCGCCCAAAACCGGACATAAAAACTTTTAGGGTCAATTGTACCCAATAATAGAACTCACCAGAAGGTTAAGATGGAATATTTTATTGGACTGTTGTTATGTAGTAGTTCATTCCCAAAATTGGGGTATTTTATTCAATTGATCATATATAACAGATTATGTATTTACCTGGAGTATTATACTTAACTGATATGACAAGAGCTGGGCTGTAATATAAATTATGCTCTAACTTGAGGTATCTAAGTTACATGGCAAATTGTATCCTTAATCAAGGTATTACACATGTACGAGTTTAGTCGAGCAGGTCATGTGCTAATTCAGAGTATTATAAACGTAGCAGGATTATTTGATAAATACTGAAAATCCAGTTGAACTAGCTAATAATAATCCTGTTAGCCAACACAAATGGGAATAGCTGAAGTAAACCACATGCAGCATCATGACTGTCCATTGATGGAATGCTGCATTTTGAGAAGTATAATGTACAATAATTACTGGGCCCAACTGCTGTCCAGTCAGCTACTGAAATAAATATTGAAAGGTCTGACTTTTCACCACCTTCCTCCATCCTGGCATTGGACAGAATGTGCACTGCTCCTGGACAGGCTCAGGATTAGGACTTCTGACAGAGGCCTCTCTTCTCCTGACAGTGGGGGTGACAGGAATATGAAGCACAGCCGTAGGCCTCAGAACAAATGCGAATGTCATGGTGCCATTATTTCGAGAGGGCCTTCAGCAAACGCTGGTCCCAGAAAATGAGGAGGCCAAGAGCCTGCCTCTTACCACATTTAAATGCTTCTGAGTAAGTATTACCAGCACAGGTCAAGCTCCTGTGCTTATATTGGACAGGTATTTAGCAAATCATGCCCCAAGTCAGAGCCCCTTTTACTTGGCCTGGGATTTCCCTGGGAGTGAGAGTCAGGAAAATCAACTTCAAAGGTTTGTCAAACTTCCCACCCCAACATAAAACATACCTATTGCTTACATTGGTCAAAAAGATATAACAATTAGCCTTTTGCAATAATACTAATTTCAAAGTTGCTGGTTCTATCATCTTAAGTGTTTCATTTATCGCAGCAGCTGTGCTGACTCATTTTTTATATTACATTGAATTGAATAATGAATTTGTTTCCCAATGAGCAGCATTTATTAGGTTATTTTTGTGGCAATATTATCATATCTTGGACTACTCTTTGAGAAGATCATTTACCTACTGAATTCCACTGTGTTATACAGAGACCTATGGCTGAATTTTCACTGTAGAGGTGGGAAAAACAGGGGCCGGGTTTGTTTCTGGGTCAAAAACCTGACTTTCATGACACAACTGTTTGCTCTTTGTTGCCACCAGGCTTGTTGACAGTAATGGTGGATGTGGGTTCACTCTGTATCACATATTTATCTTTGGCAAATCTGTTGGAGTGGTTGATTGCAGGTGTCTCCTTGTCAGTTGGAAATACGCTTCCAGCTTCAATGAGATTAATGTCCTGGGAGGCTTACTGCGACTTGGAAAGTGTGTCTGCCAATGTTTGTTTTTTACCTTGAATGTATACTGTCTCATAGACAAATCTCATGAGGCAGAGATGGAAATTTTAGATTCTAGAAGGCATCTTTGCCAGCTCCTTTTCATCCAGGTGTGTTTCGATTTGACCTTGAGGCAGTGATATAGTCTGAAAACTTCTTGCATACACAAGTGAATGCAAAGGCTTCCTTGCTATGACACTGTATCTCAGCTCCGTGTCTGACAGCCCTCTGGAAGTGTAGTACTTTGCCATTCACATATGCCCTAGACAGATGTTTTGTTTCTTGTCCAATTACCACCCCTTTTGGCTCTGCACCACCAACTCTTCTGTCATTTAATTTCTACTGTATTCCATCCTATACAGACTTTCCCTTATATTCTTTTTCCATCCCTCCCTTTCACTTGCTTAAAACCTATTGCATTTCTTACTTTTCCCAGTTCTGATGAAAGGTCATCAACCTGAAATGGTAACCTATATTCACTTATGTCTCACCTGCTGAGTATTTCCAGAATTTCTGTTTTTAGTTATAATAGTGCACAAAACCTAATAGGTCAAAGGGAAGTTTCCAAAAAATATGGAGCAATGCAACTGGAATACATTTTAATGTTATTAACATTACTGCCTTGTACTGGCCATCAGTGGGGACTGGGGACTATATCAACAACAGAAAGGGGTTATAGTTGACCCTTTATGTCACTGTATATGTTTCTTTTTTCTAATTTAGAGCACACAATTTTTTTTTTCAATTAAGGGGGAAATTAGCAAGGCCAATCCACCTACCCCACACATTTTTGGGTTCTGGGGGTGAGACACACGCAGACATGGGAGAGTGTGCAAACTCCACACAGACAGTGACACGGGGCCGGGATGGGACTCAGATCCTCGGTGCCTTGAGGCAGGTGTGCCAACATGCCGATCCTGTACAGGTTTCTGTGACAAATTTAAGTACTCTCCTTTCAAACTTAATTCTATTTCAAACTTCAGACTCATTTACATATCACAACTGAATCATTGCGTGTAATACTTACCAAAATGGAGTCAAATCCTTTAGATGGTGAATCCCTACACAAAGGAAAGTGAGCATTACAAAAAATTGACAGTCTCAGAGACATTCTTATTTTCGCTGCAATTTGAATATCTAATCAGTTATATTTTACATCAAAATTACAGAACAGCAGCAGTCATTGAATGGAAGTCCAACCAGTTCCCATCCACCACTACCCTCCTCTCCTTGTTGAACTTGTTCTCGTGTTGAACAACTTCTACTTCGACTCTACTTACCTCCTCCAAATAACATATGTTGTTTTGGATACCTGCAGTGTCCTTGCTCTGCCCACCTTTTGTGGGATATCTGGAACATTCACTATTCCAGTCCTACTCAGGTCCCCTCCTTCATCTCTTTTTTCTGCTACATTGATGATTGAATTGGTGCCATTTCCTGCTCTCACTCTGAATTGAAAACATTTAAACAACTTTGTTTACAATTTCTATTCTTAGCTTTACGTGGTCCATCTGTGATACTTTGCTTCCATTCCTCGACTTCCCTGTCTCCATTTTTTGGGGTAGGTTATTAACCAGTATTCACTACAAGCCCAATGATTTCCGCAGCTACCTGACGACACTTCCTCGCATATTGCCTCACATAAAGCCTTTATTCCATTCACCCAGTTTCATTATCTCCGTCACATCTGTTCCACTGTTGCAGCTATCCATAGAAACCCTTCTCGTGTATCTTCCTTTTTCCTCAACCAAGAATTCCCTTGCACTGTAGTTGGGAGAACCCTTGATAGTATCCATTCCATTTCCCATACTTCTGCTCTTGCCTCTTCTCCTTGCCTCCCCACCTCCAGAACATCGATTGGGTTCCCCTAGTCCTCACCTTCAATCCCATTCGTATTCAATCGATAATCCTCTCCTTTCCACCACATCCAGCATGATACCACCATCAAACACACCTTACCCTCTCTTTCAGCATTCTGAAGAAATCATTCCCTCAGTGACTCCAAGGTGCATTCCTCAGTCACTCCCAATACCCCGTCCTCTTAACACAAAAGCACAGAAAATATAACACGTGGCCTTTTCCATCTTCTGTTCTCACCATTCAGGGTCGCAAACACATCTTCCAGAACTTCTACTTGTATTTCTTACTATTCTAGTGTACAATGGGATGAACAAGTGCAAATTAAATGACCATTTTGCTGTTAAGTTCACAGTTATGACTCTGAGCTTCTGTTTTAATTCTGTACCATGATCTTTTGATCTTTTGTCCTCAAACTCCTGCAGTCTTCCAGTGAAGAGTGTCACCCACTGAGCCACGTAGGTGGTTTATGAGCATGGGGAAAAAGCGAGCAGGATGTTGGTGCATCAGTTAAGGAGGCAGGCAGCGGAGAGGGAGATTGGAAGGGTGAGGGATGAAAGACATAGGGTGGGATTCACCGCAATCGGCGAATTGGCCCGATGCCGGCGCCAAGAATGGCGCGAACCATTCCGGCATTGGGCCAATCGGAAGTTGTGGAATTCTCCGCACTTCCAGGGGCTAAGCCAGCACTGGAGGGGTTGGCGTTGTGCCAACCGGCGGCGAAGGGAATGCGCAAGTTAGCGCATGTGCAGAACCGCCGGCATGGTTTAGCGCATGCGCAGACCGACCGGTGTATTCTGGCGCATGCGCAGGGGGGTGTTATCTCCGCGCCAGCCATGGCCAAGCCCTACAGGGACTGGCGTGGAAGGAAGGAGTGCCCCCACGGCATAGGCCAGGCCACCGTGGGGGGGCCCCCCTGGGGCCGGACATGCCAGTTATATGCAGCACTCACCACTCCAGCAACAAAGACATCAACAATCCACAAAAGCTTTTCTTCAATGATGCCATCAGGTTTCTCATGTGGATTAATGTCCCGCATGTCTTCTTGGTTCAAACCAGACTGCCTTCTGGACTCATACGTCCCCCTGAGTCCCATGTTCCAGGACCCAGATATTTTTCCTGGCTACAGAAAAGGAAGGAAACTGAAACAATAGCCTCCTGCTATTTGCAACCACAAGCAGCAGGCAGCAGCAAACAACCTGCAGCTGTGAAGGGCTTGCAAAACTAACAAGGCCATTCCTCATTAGCAATAGTCTTCAGCTGTGCAGTTAGAGGCTGCTCACGGCCAAGGGGAGTTAAAGTGACCTTCAGCATAGAACCAAGAGCAGGGGTCTGTCCTTGAAGTCAGGGACAGACAGGCAGCAGCTGTAGTTGCCCCTGGTATGGGGCAATATTTAAAGATGGCTTGAAGGCCTCAGAGATGATAATCTCCCACCCCCCCTTTCCCAGCCTGCCCCACACCCCCCCCACCACACACACACAACCACCACTGGGGCAGTAGCTCCAATGCCCTACCACTGCATGCCTGAAAATGGAAATGGCTACACTCAGTTCCTCTCAGCAGCCATTCCACCAGCTTCACGTTTTTAAAAAGGAGTACAAAACAACATCCACGTGATTTCTTGCTGAGGAGCCTGTTTATTCTTGGGAGGCCATTACATTCAACTTCAATCTCCCTAATGAGATGAATACTGATGCAAATTGGGGGCAATGATATGCTCACCAGAGATGAGCTAACCAAAGTAGTACTGATAAATTAGAGAAAGACAAGTAAGGTTGTGATGAAGAGAGAGGAAAAGATTCCCATCACAAAATGACATTTTTTCATACCTGGCCAGGACCATTAGTGATGCTAGATGATCATCCCCCAATGCAGTAGTATTCAAAATCTTTATCAGATTGAAACTTTTTAAGATATCCAGTTTGCAGAGGGGAACATAAATAATTGACCCAAAAAATAAATCAAGATACTTTGGAAATGGAGGAAATGCCAATGTTTGACTGTAATGTCAATTATTATTAAGGTTAGCTAATCAGCTTGTCTAGATCAGCGTTTTTCAAACTTTTCTTCCTGGGGTCCACTTTTGCCAACTGGCCGACCTTCAGGACCCACATTAGCCAATCTTCATGCTGGCCGACCTTCGCAACACACACCATATTTTCTTACATTTAATGTTAAAGGGGAGCCTGCTTGGTCCTCACAATCTCACTCCAATCAGATTCACAGGAGGAGTGGGCAATGCACATATCAGTTGCAGACGTCAGCTAGTTCCCTTCTTTATCTTTGTGAGAACAAAATTCAACCGTGCACAAGTAGGTCATCCTGAAGGGCAATTGCAACAAAATGCTTGTTTTACTCAGAATCGGATACTCCTGGGAGATGCTACTCCAGAATGCTGACAACCTCATGGTCTCTTGATGTGTTTTTAATGTGTTGTTACAGGTTAAGTACAGCAGTATAGTCTTTACATTTGGAGTCAGTTGTAAGTTAATAACTGACTATGGGGTTTCAACCTCTAAAGGAATTTTTCACCCACCACTTCTTTTTCAAAATCTGAAACTTCTCCTCTCATTTGTCTGCATGTACTTCCCAGCATGTAACACACATGGGTTTTGCATCCTTATTTGCATTGGCACAATTGATAAAACCACACCTCTTGAAATCATCTTTATACTGCTTTGTTCCTGAGTTAAGTGTCTTCTTTGTAGATTGTTAACCAGAGGCGCTGGAGCTCTGTGCAGAGCTAACACTAGCACTGTCCTGGGAGGAGCAGCTCTCTCTATCATATTCAGATGTGAGATCCTGGCCAGTAGGTACTCTGTCTATTTGTGTCTCTGGCCATCTCTTTCTTGTAACAAAACAATTCTTCTTAACAGTCCTCTTGCCTTGCTTGCAAGCAGCTAGAAAATGGAAGAAGCTTTCCTCTGTGATATGGTGCGAAATGCATCTACATACAAGTCGTTTGACGTCAAGTGTACGTACAGGACATGTGACCTGCACACTGCTGTCGCTTATGACTGGATGATTTCACACAGCCTAATTTCCTTCTCATTTAAAAGGCAGCAGCGGCCGCCATTCTTAATAAAAATGCTGGTAGTGGCCGTTGGGCGCATCTCCCATGATCGGGACCACCTGGGGGGGGGGGGGGGGGGGGAGGGGGAGGGGGGGTGCCACAACCGATCGCTCCACGACCCTCCCAACACCCGCCCGTGACTCACCCATGGGTCACCATTAACACTGATTGAGATGGTCAGTGAAAGGGAATTCAGCAATGTCACATTGGGATCTGTTCACCCACAAATCAAAAGGCATAGTGACACAGAAACTGGGAGTAGGGCAGCAAATGCTACAAAAGATGTTGCTATGTTCCTCTATGATAACATATTCACATGAGTCTTCTATCCTGTTACATTCTGGTGCTTGTCCGGTTGGAATAAATGCACTAAAGAATGTCTAGTTGTAGACTAGTTAAAATTTTATTGTTCAACAATGGCATGGGTATGATAACCTTAAGAATATTATCAAAACTATTAACTATTATAAATTATCTAGAGCTACTGCAAATTGTCCACTACGAAGACTACCCTCAAACTCCCCAAGGTAACAGTGTCATGTGGTTGTTCTCTACTGCCACCTGCTGGTTGGAAGTCTTCGCTATCATTACACACATGACTGCTGATGCATATCATCACATCCCCTTTCCTGTGGAAATATATAGTTTTACATACTTTATTTCAGTTTGAGATACAATATACATGATATGCATAATGTGATCACTATTTTCATATCTACAGTACATCACAAGTTCAATTTATCTGGTTTTCCTCTGTGTTCCTTCTGAGCATTTGTTGAACCTGTGAATTTGCTTGATGTTCATTTATTGTTAAAGAAAATTCTTGCTGTCTTTCTCGGTTTTGTGCATTTTCACCTTGTTCTCGCTCTGTATGCTAAGGTATTTCTCTTTTTGTTGTCCTTGAATTGCTTACAATATCATCTTGTGGTTCCATGACAAAGGGTTGCTGAACCTTCAGCAAGGCTCTTCTGTTTCGTCTTAGAACTTGCCCATCTTCAGTAATGATGATATATGATTGAGGACCTGATGATTGTACTACCTTAACACACTTCAACCATCCATTTCCACCAGGATCTTCCACCCTGACTGTGTCATATTTTTCTAGTGGTTGTCACCTTCTTCTTGTTTTGTCATAATATTTCTTCTGCTTCCTTTTGAGATGTGAGCTTCCTCACAAGTTTTTGATTTGTCTGTTCCAATGGAATGTATGGCAAGGTTGTTCTATGCTGTCTGTTCATCAATAACTGCAAAGGAGATAAATCTGTTTCTCGATGGTGCTGCTCAACAGCATGAGATATGGATTGCCCTGGCTGTCCATAGCTTTTATGAGCAGCTGCTTCACAATGTGCACACCTTTTTTCACCTTCCCCTTTGATTGTAGATACAGAGTACTAGAAGTCATATGCTGGAAATCATGCCGGAGCGAATTCTGTCCATTCATGACTGCTAAAACATGGGCCATTGTCATTCCAGACAATTTGAGGTATTCCATGGCGAGCAAAAATGTCTTTGGTATACGTGATAACACACTAGCTGATGAATTTGCTGGTTTAATCACTTCTAGAAAGTTGGAGAAATAGTCAATTATCAACAGGTATTCCTTTCCTGCCAAATAAAACAAATCCATCCCTAATTTCTGTCATGGACTCGTGATGATTTTGCCCATATGCATTGGCTCTTTTCGCTGTTCGCATTGAAATTTGTGACTAGTTGCACAATTTTTGATCATGACTTGAATATCTTGATTGATACCTGGCCAGTATACTGTCTCCCTGGCTCGTCTTTTACATTTTTATATGCCGAAGTGCCCGTCATGAATCTTCAGAATCATTGATCGCAAAGATTTTGGAATTACTATTCTATTTTGCCTTAGCAAAACCCTTGGTTGCACTTAGCTCAGCTCTGATATTATAGAGTTAGAGCAGGATCCTTTTGGCCATCCCTCTGTGAGATATTTTATTATGTTCTGTAAGATTTCATCTTTAGTGGTTTAATCTCTTATTAGTTTTGACTTCTCATCTGAGACTGGAAGGGATTGCGTCACAAAATTCACATGTGCTTGTACGTCTTCATCCAAATGTTGGTCTTCTTTCATGTTCGTAGCAGAGGATAGTGCATCCGCTACAATGAGATGTTTACCTGGTGTGACATCTCACTTAGATTCTTTTTTTTACTATTGCCACAAGTGGTCTATTGTCAGTTTTCACTAAGAATGTCATTAGGCCATACATGTAGTCATGGAATTTGTTTAATCTATTTATCAAGCCCAAGCATTATTTTTCTATTTGAGCATATCACTGCTCTGGGTCAGTCATTGTCCTTGAAGCACAGGCAATTGGAAGCCAATTTTGATCACTGTCTTGCTGCAATAATACTGCTCCCAACCCATCTTTCGACGAATCAGTCGATATCTTTGTCTTCTTCGTAGGATCAAAAAACATTAACGCAGGTACTGTAGTCAATGTTTCCTGTAATATTTGCCACTCATGTTCATGTCTGACCAACCACTGGAAAACAGTGTCTTTCTTTATTGTTTCTCTCACGCACGTTGTTTTCACTGAAAGATTAGGAATAAACTTTCAGACAGAATTTATCATGCCAAGCATACTGAGGACTCCTTTTTTGTCTGTCGAACGCTGCATGTTTAAAATCGCCTTGACTTTATTCTTGGTCAGTGTAGCCACCAAAGTTGGCCATTCCCTATGGAATGGAGGAACGCAAAGCTTACAGGTTAAAATGGACAATGTTTACAGCACCAGCAGGCTGCACCAAGCAAATGTGTATTCTGTCTGCTAAGAGAGCAGACAGCACCAAAACGAACATCCCGCATACTAATGAGGCAATCTCCGGGATAGTTAACATAGTAATGGAACGATCCCAGGGACAATGGACACAAATGGGGAAGTAACTGCAACAGTGTATGGGAAACCAGATGCCCCGGCACCAGCGGGGTCCGAAAACAAAGCACCTGAAAGCCCGCCCAGTAGCCAAGGAACAGCCTCAGTATTGGGGGGATTCAAACATATCGATTGGGAAGAGACCCAATTGATTCCGAGCAGGTAAAGGGGTCTGCCCAAAGGGGCATGGATCCCTGGGACCTATAAAAGACAGGTCCCACACTTAGTTTGCTCTCCTTGACCAGCCCTCCTCTCTGGACCAGCATTTCGACCAGCTTTGCCAAGAAGACCTTGAACGAGAGAGAGGAGAGGTTTGGGACAGTAAGTCTCACAATGATCGCTACCAGAGATAGACACTCCTGACCCCTTTTTAACCTGTACCAACCTGAAGTCTGCAGACCAGAGCAGAGCAAGAGGCCTTGTCCCCTGATCCGGCAGTTCCTTCGAGATAAGTATTAGTTTATTTAGCGGTAGGAATAGTTTAATTCTCTTAGCGTGTGCATGGGTAGGATTATAATTGTATTATAATAAACTCAGTTGTTTGAACTTACTAATTGGTGTATGGTTTTATTGCTTTGAACTTAACCTTGAAACTTGTGGTGGTATCTTAACGATACCTGGCGACTCCAGAGCTAAGTAACGAAACAGAGCCAAATTGAGTGTTAAGCACACTCACCCAGAATGAGCAACATTTAGTGGCGACTCCGCCGGGACTCGATTAGAAGTGGCCCCCCACTCCAAGAGAACCCAGAAATTTGAATTGAAATCCAATTGGGAAAAGGAAAAACCACAAGTGTTCAAGGAGTTCAAATCAATAGTCATAATTTGGAAGTGTGTTTTTGCATGCGTAACTAACAGGGTTGTAAGGTTAAACCGAGAGATTTTTGTTGTGACAAACTGTCGGCAGTTTTATAATCGGAACATAGTGAAAGCCGTACCCGTATTTTAAGCATTGCCTTATTATCCCCGTTCCAAATTAAAAAGAGCATAGAGAAAGAGAAAATGGCCATGCAGGCAATGGAACGCCTCATGAACCCAGAGCAGTTCATGGTCGCAGCGACCAACAGTAGCAGAGTAGGCCAGTGACCCGTATGGGAGCTGGAACTCAGGAAATACCTCAAAGGGAAAGGATGGCCCCTTTGGAGTGAGTTTTGTTTGAATGAGGAGACAGGTCCCGGGAATATAGGACATACTTGGTGGGAGAACCTCTCTCAAATTCATAAAAAGAGTTTAGGAAAAGCACGCAAGCCGATGGCAATTGTGTCCTGCTTGGCATAATTGCGAGGCACAGAGGAGGTCGTTCGGACGCTCCGCGAAGAATTAGAAGAGAGGAATAGGATGAGTAAAGTGGATGTCAGGGACATTGAAAAGGAAAACCTAGGTTTGAGACAACAACTGGCAGAGAAGGATAGAGAGGTCGATGATGCCAAGAGGGCATGTCAGTCTTGTCTAGCCCATCTGAGCAGTTCCCAAGCCCAGTATGAGAAAGCCTATCAGGATGTGCAGCGCGCAGTTCTGATCAGGGAAAATTCAGAGAAGCAGGTAGAGGCACTGCAAAGGCAATGCTCTGACCTAAAGGCAGCTTTAAGAGCACACCATGCTGCCACCACTGAGCAAAGGCAAAGCACAGTGGATCGTGCGAAGTGTAGGAAGCAGATTGCGCAGCTGCAATCTCTGCTTTCTGTACAGAATGGGTTCCAAGAGACCCATGTGAGAAAATCACCCCGTTCCTCCCCACTGCTGACCCCCACCAATTTTTCGCAAGAGTTAAACAACAGGCAACCATGTACGGCCTGGCTGAGCGAGAGCAAGTGAAGCTCACAGTTTTGAGTTTAGACTCATCGGTTGTAGCAGCCCTCCCTGCCCCACAGAACGTTGGAGGAGGCACACTAGAAGAGATGCATACATCTATTTTAAACGCGATAGGGTACAACAGAGGAGACCCAGTCGAAGGCCTAAATAAGTGTAGGCAGAAAGGACAGAGCATCCCACAGCATTCGCAGGAAGGCTGTGGATTCATTTCACTGCCGTTTTTGGTGATTTAGACCGCGCTCATTTAACCCGCGATAATATGGTTAAATGGACCCGCACCATAATCTCCCACGCCACAGATGCAGGACAGAATGTCTGCAGCAGTTATGACCCCTCAAAAGAGGCCCATAATGAAAAATGGGTATTGAAAAGATGGTCCCGCGCTTGGGAACAATCCATCCAAGGCAAGGTTAAAGTTAAGACCCCAGAAGAAGCTCAGGCTGCAGCAGATATACAGGCAGTAAGAGCGCACCAAAACCCCGCATGGGTAAATGAAGGAAAGAACAGCCCCCCGCAGTAGTCGCAGGAATGTTACAACTGCGGACAGTTAAGGCATTTTGCTAGGGAATGCAACGGCCCGCAGAAATCTCAGAGAGGCCAGCAGACAGGCACTCTGACCAGGAACAAAGCAAAGCCAATCCACAGTATAGAGACACAGTCAGGACAGACCAATGTGGACGGAACGGACTGACGGTGTTCGGGCTCCCCCACTTGGGTCTGTGACACCCTCTGGGACAGATCCGGAAGACCGGTGGTCACAGCAAAAATTAGAGGGAAGCCCATAGAATTACTTTGGGACACAGGAGGGTCCCGCACTACCATTAATTCCTCCACTACAGCACAAGCAGACACGTGGCCCACGACAGCTTCAATTACACTCAGCGGATTTACAGGTCACTCACAGCAGGGACACATTACAGCCCCTGTATCAATTCAGCTAGGGAACATCTCCACCAGACACCCCGTTGTGTTAGTTAATCTGCCCCGCACAGCAGAACACATACTGGGCATTGACTTCATGAATGTCCACAGTCTGTCGTTCGATCCAGTAAATCAGTGTGTCTGGAGAATGGCAAAATCTGACAGAGCACCCGCAATTCTCACAGTAGGAGAGTACGCAAATAGGATTAGCGCAGTAGGCGACTATTGTTTTGACCCGACCACACTTAGCACGGACAATCAGGTTAGGGCAGTTTTGAACAGACACAGGACAGCATTTGCCAGTCACCGGCACGACTGCGCCAGAATGACTGGACAAGTTCAAGTTACTGGACCTGACCCGAGACCACAGCGCCAGTACCGATTTCCCCTAGAAGCAGAGGGAGAAATTGGAAAAGTTATAGAGAGCTTATTAGAGCAGGGTGTACTTAGGACAGTAGCCTCAACTAATAATGCACCTATTTGGCCAGTGAGGAAGCCCGACGGATCATGGCTTCTGACCATTGATTATCGGGAACTCAACAAAGTAACCCCAGCAGTAGCCCCCATGGTAGCAACATGTCCCAAGACCATGCTCAAGCAGGAACTCCACTCCAAATATTTCAAGGTATTGGACATTAGCAACGGCTTCTGGTCAATCCCATTGGCAAAAGCGTGCCAGTACAAATTTGCCTTCACATTTAAAGGACAGCAGTATACGTGGACATGCCTCCCACAAGGATTCCACAATTCACCCTCCATTTTCCACCGACAGCTGGCAAATGGATTAGCAAAATTGTCACAACCCGAATGTCTGGTACAGTATATGGACGACCTATTACTGCAGACAGACACCAAGGCAGAGCACATCACGCTTCTGTCCGAGCTCCTGGAAATTTTACAAGGGATTGGATGTAAAGTTAACCCCAGAAAGGCCCAGATATTGGAGAATCAAGTGATGTATTTGGGTACAGTCATCACGCACGGCAAACGCGAGATTGAGTTCAAAAGAATTGACTCGATCGTCAAATTGCCCCTTGCCCAGAATGTTTCAGCCCTCCGGTCATTTTTAGGACTGGTTGGGTACTGTTGGAACCATATCGATGGTTTTGCGACCAAGGCAGCCCCACTCTCAGACCTCCTTAAGAAAGGAGCCCCTTGGGAATGGCTTCCGCAGCATACAGAGGCTGTGGAAGAGTTAAAGAAAGCCCTTAGCGCAGCACCCGCTCTACAAGTTCCAGACCCGCTCTCCCCCTATGCAATAGAGGTAGCTAGCACTGATCTGACCCTCTCGGCCGTGCTCCTTCAGGAACGGCACGAGCAGCTACGATCAGTGGCTTATGCCTCCAGACTTTTAGACCCCGTAGAACAAGGATTTTCAGCCTGCGAGAGGCACCTACTAGCAGTATTTTGGGCAGTTCAGTACTTCTCGTACATTACCTGACTCAATCCCATCACCATTTTGACCAAACACACCCCCACACAGTTACTTTTAGACGGTCGACTGAAGGACGGTTCAGTGAGCCAGATAAGAGCAGCTAGGTGGACACTACTATTACAAGGACGGGACATAACAGTTAAACGGACCAAAACACAGACATTTTTAGCGGACAACCTCCAATATCCAGGACAACCCCATGATTGCGAGATAGTAGCACCCCTACACAACACAGAACCATTCATTGCCAAGACGCCCCCCAGGAAGATAGAGAATTCAAGCCAGAGCCCCCAGCACACAGACACGTGTGCCCCACTGAACATATATGTGGACGGTTCATCCACAGTTTTAGATGGCGAACGCATCACTGGATGCGGAATTTATGTGGAAGATGCGCAGGGACGCGCACTAGAGGAGATAGCGTTAAAGTTACCAGGTCACTTAGGTACGCAGGCAGCAGAGCTCGCGGCCATTGCATATCTAGTGGACCACCCAGATTCGTTCCCCAGCCCAGCAGACATATATTCAGACAGTTTATATGAAATGAAAATGAAAATCGCTTATTGTCACGAGTAGGCTTCAATGAAGTTACTGTGAAAAGCCCCTAGTCGCCACATTCCGGCGCCTGTCCGGGGAGGCTGGTACGGGAATCGAACTGTGCTACTGGCCTGCTTGGGCTGCTTTAAAAGACAGCGATTTAGCTCAGTGAGCTCAGTTTAACAGATTTTCTACCCCTGTGGAGGACAAGAGGTTTTGTCTCCGCGGACGGGAAGCCCCTTCCATCAGCCCCATTACTCCGCCATATCCTAGAGAAGGCAAAGGCTAGGACGTATGGCATTATCAAAGTTAGAAGTCACCATAGGTCATCCCCCCCTGGAAATGTAAAAGCCGACGCACTGGCCAAAGCAGGTTCCAGGCGAGGTCACTTTTGGACACCCCCAGCTAGCGCACCAGCTAGCACCCCTGTGAGTGCAGTTCAGGTCTCACAGACAGAGATAGAAGATTTAGTACATGCGCAGAAGCAGGACGAAAATCTCCGGGAGATTTTAAAAGGAAACTTTGTGGCCCAGTACGATAGATTCAAACACGCTTTGACCACACATGAGGGTGTGATCATAAAAGATAAATTGTATGTGGTTCCTGAACAGGACAGGAATCAAATGATTGCCTTATTCCATGACCGTCATGGACACCAAGGGATCGACCCTACCACAATACACCTTAGACAACTCTGTTGGTGGCCCAACTTAAGACAAGATGTTACCCACTATATAGAGAATTGTTTAATTAGTGCACAGAATAACCCAGAGAGGTATTCAAAGAAGGCACAACTCAGCCACACTCGCCCCATTAATGGCCCCTGGACAAACCTCCAGATCGATTTTATAGGTCCATTGCCCCCTTGCAGGAATGGCTATAAATATGTTCTGGTGGTCATAGATACCTTTACCAAATGGGTAGAGGCATTCCCTTCACGCACCAACACAGCAAAGACAGCTGCAAAGATCCTGACCCACCACATCTTTACGAGATGGGGACTCCCCAGAAGTATAGAATCAGATCAGGGATCTCATTTTACAGGACGGGTCATGAAGAACGTCCTGACCATATTCGGAATCAAACAGAACTTTCACATTGCGTATCACCCCCAGTCAAGCGGGATAGTGGAACGCATGAATCGGACTCTAAAATCGACCCTTAGAAAGATGGTACAGGAGAACAATTCGACTTGGGATTCATCGCTCCCATTCGCTCTTATGTTTATAAGAAACACAGTTTCATCATCTACAGGTTTCACCCAACACACACACATGACCAGACGCCCTATGAAAGGATCAGAATTCCTTTTAGGACTCGACATGACCAGCCCAGAAGTGACGACCCTCACACATGAGAAAGCAGTTAAACAACTAGTTGAGACTGTAAGGTCTGCACAGTTAGCAGCCGTAGTAAAATTGGGTAAGAGGAGGAAACAGAGCAAGGCCTATTTCAACAAAAATGTACACCCCACAGAATTTCAGGTTGGGCAACATATCTGTTTATAACCCCAGCACGTTTTTGGCACCAACATTTTCCGGCCCGTACTCAGTTTCGGACAAAATCAGCCCCTCGGTTTATAGGATAAAGTACCTAAACGGTAAGACTGCGTGGTTCCACATTAACCAGCTAAAGGCTTATGGAACACAGTCAAACCACTCGCACTATGTCCTGCTAGACGCAGCAGAACACCTCGCCCCACCCACAAGAGACACATTTCCACCATCCCCCTCACAGACCAGTTCCTCATCGGACTCGACCTCGACTCCGCCCACTGACTCCAGACCACGACCCGGAATGCCCACAAGCTGCCACAGCAGAGACAGTGACTGTGAGACTGAGGACAGCCACAGCACTCCACCCTATAGCCCCCATTTCAGCGACTTCGACCCCGACTCCAGTGACCCCATGGAGATCACTTACATTAAAAATCCAGACCCACACCCAAACCCACCACCCGACACTGACGACCCCGACAACGCTCCTTCAATTTTAGACCCCACGATTTGGCACAGGGACAACTCTTGGAGACTTGTCCGAAATGATGAGAGTGACCCCCGGTCACACAATGCAAAAATTGCATGCCTGATCCATACAAGGGTATGGGATCCGGGAGAAGAGGATAACTTGATGTCTGACTCCCGACACGGCAACCCCTTTGCGACCCTGTTCGCAGAGAATGAAGAGAAGTGAGGTGTCCAGATGATGTAAAAAGAGGAACCGCTTGAGAGAAGTGCTGTCCTTTCTGATGGAACCTGCACGTATGTTTGTTTGTATGTTTGTATGTTACATGTTTGATTCGGAGATTGGCCACTTGCTTTTCAGCCGAAAAGCTTGTGACCACCTCACATGCACGTTAGCTTGTCCGCCGATATTTCTGAGAACTTGACTCAGCTGAAATGTCTGGAGCCCAGCTCAACGTTTCACTAGGAGCATCTTGGCTCCTCCCCTTTTTTTTAGGTGCCCCTCTATTCTGGGAATAGAGGCTGCAAATTCAACAATGACTACATTAACATAGAACATAGAACAGTACAGCACAGAACAGGCCCTTCGGCCCTCAATGTTGTGCCGAGCCATGATCACCCTACTCAAACCCACGTATCCACCCTATACCCGTAACCCAACAACCCCCCCTTAACCTTACTTTTTTATTAGGACACTACGGGCACTTTAGCATGGCCAATCCACCTAACCCGCACATCTTTGGACTGTGGGAGGAAACCCATGCACACAGGGGGAGGACGTGCAAACTCCACACAGACAGTGACCCAGCCGGGAATCGAACCTGGGACCCTGGAGCTGTGAAGCATTTATGCTAACCACCATGCTACCCTGCTGCCCCTAATTCTTGCCCGTTTATTTCAGGTTGCTCAGGCAGTGGAGAAACGGCATTGAGGACCCGCCCTGTCTGAGGACCACCCCTTTGGTCAGCTAAGCTCGGGTACAGCACAGCACGCCCTACCCAGGGATCCCATTCAACTCTTACCCATTGTGGCCCATACGCAACTCATTCGACCTTTCATTTCTAAAGCTTGGTTTAATTTTGTTTAAGGTAGCCCTTCGGCTGCCACTCCATATGCTATTTACATCCAGGAACATTTTGGGATGGTAAATTGCAACACTCTGTGAGACGGCTTGCACTGGTTTAATAGATAAGTATATGTCTGGTCCTAAATCCGTTTTTGAAAAAAAAATGAGGGAGTCACATGGAGGTGACCATCATAAAGGGAAAATTGGAACAAGAGGACAGGTATACTTAAAGTCAAGATATTAAGCTGAACACTAACAGATAATATGCTCGATCCCTTAGCTTTCGGACGTTCGGAAAGGAACCGAAGCAACAGCATAGCAAGATCCCACGAAGGAAGAGAAGAGACAGAGAAGATGAAGAGCACTCCGATTGCTATGTTTTTAGCTATTGTGGCATCTGTGTGGTTGCGCGTGGACGCGGACCCCCTTTCCCACAGTACAACGTTTGCTAACTTCTCCCAAACCCAGACCACCCCCAGCCCAGTCAATGGTAACAGTACCCCGACCTGGTGCACCAGATTTCTGACATGGTACTCCTTGTCGTATGTCATAGGATCACTTTTGGTGATTGCAGTTCTATGTATTATAGTCCAGACCCTCAGGATGAGGAAATGGAGAAGGAGAGCCCACCGCTCTCGTTCCTCAACAGTGTACAGAGTACAATCCCCCATTTTCAGATTCCACCAATCCCCCCAACCCCTTGATGTGTAATAAAGGATTTAATTTTGATACGATCTGTAAATAAAGACTTTTGCGGATGTATTATAATGTTCTGCACTCGACTGCCGAGTCAGAAAATGAAATGTAAAGATGCTGTTGTATGAATGAGTAAGGGTTTAGAATGTTGTAGAATGTTTAAATATGGGATGAGAGTAGTTTATTGAGATAGTTAGAGGTTCCCGATTCCAATTGGTAATGCATGTCCCCTTTGACATAGCGCCAATCAGAAATTGTTAGTTAAAAGTTTTTTGCCATAGTTGAGGAAAGGATAGAAGAAATGGAACTCGCTGAGGTCAGGGGACCCAAAGACACCATACTTAGGTGATCCTTCATGATTTCTCATGAGGATCACAAGGAGGGAGTGTAGCCACCGAAGTTGGCCATTCCCTAAATACAAGCTGGAGGAACGCAAAGCTTACAGGTTAAAATGGACAATGTTTACAGCACCAGCAGGCTGCACCAAGCAAATGTGTATTCTGTCTGCTAAGAGAGCAGACAGCACCAAAACGAACATTCCGCATACTAATGAGGCAATCTCCGGGATAGCTAACATAGTAATGGAATGATCCCAGGGACAATGGACACAAATGGGGAAGTAACTGCAACAGTGTATGGGAAACCAGACACCCCGGCACCAGCGGGGTCCGAAAACAAAGCACCTGAAAGTCCGCCCAGTAGCCAAGGAAGAGCCTCAGTATTGGGGGGATTCAAACATATCGATTGGGAAGAGACCCAATCGATTCCGAGCAGGTAAAGGGGTCCGCCCAAAGGGGCGTGGATCCCTGGGACCTATAAAAGACAGGTCCCACACTTAGTTCGCTCTCCTTGACCAGCCTTCCTCTCTGGACCAGCATTTCGACCAGCTTTGCCAAGAAGACCTTGAACGAGAGAGAGGAGAGGTTTGGGACAGCAGCCGCCAGCAAGTAAGTCTCACAACGATCGCTACCAGAGATAGACACTCCTGACCCCTTTTTAAGCCGTACCAACCTGAAGTCTGCAGACCAGAGCAGAGCAAGAGGCCTTGTCCCTGGTCCGGCAGTTCCTTTGAGATAAGTATTTGTTTATTTAGCGGTAGGAATAGTTTAATCCTCTTAGCGTGTAGGATTATAATTGTATTATAATAAACTCAGTTGTTTGAACTTACTAATTGGTGTGTGGTTTTATTGCTTTGAACTTAACCTTGAAACTTGTGGCGATATCTTAACGATACCTGGCGACTCCAGAGCTAAGTAATGAAACAGAGCCAAATTGTGTGTTAAGCACACTCACCCAGAACGAGCAACATCAGGTTGTATATCTTTAGCAGAAAGTTTGACTCCTAAGAATGTGATTTTTCAACACCAAACTGGCATCTGGCTTTATTCAGTTTCAATCCATACTTTTTCATGCTTCACAGCACTTTGACAAGCCTTTTGTTGTGCTCTTCTCTTGTTGAGCCCCATACAATAATGTTGTTAACGTATACTCTGATGCCTGGAATGCCTTCTACGGTGTGTTCCATTGCCCGATGGAAAATTTTAGATGCTGAAATAATACCAAATGGCATTCTGAGAAAACAGTATTGCCTGAATGGAGTATTGAAGCTGCACAACTTTGTGCTCTCCTTATCTAACTTGAGTTGCCAAAAACCCTGTGATGTATCTAGTTTGCTAAAGCATGTCGCTCCTGACATTTCACATGTGATTTCTTCTCTCTTCAGAAAAGGATAGTGCTCTCTTTTAATGTTTAAATTGAGATCCTGCGGATCAAAACAGATACGTAGGTCATTATTATGTTCCTTCATGCAAACCATGCAGTTCACCCAATCCGTTGATTCTTCGATGCGGTTTATCACCCCCAGTTTCATCTTTCTCTCCAGTTCACTCTTAAGTTGTTCCTTCAGTGGAGCTGGTACACATCTTGGTGCGGGCATGACTGGTCGTGCATTGTCTTTTAACGGTATGCGATAGGTGAATGGTATTGGTAACACTCCGAATCCTTGAAACATTTCTGGAAATTCTTTCAGAATTGCATTCATTGATGCTTGTTGCATAGTAATAGTGTAATCTACAGTGTAGACTATTTTCACTAGCTTGAGTGTTTCACATGCTTCCACTTCCAATAAAGATTCATGCTCAGCATCTACGATTTGAGAACTTTACTGAGTGCACTTTGTTCTTTACATGGACCTGTAGTTCACAGGCTCCCAGTCTATTCATCTTTTTGCCATTATATCTCTTTTTTTAAAATTTAGAGTACCCAATTAATATTTTCCAATTAAGGAACAATTTAGCGTGGCCAATCCACCTACCCTGCACATCTTTGGGTTGTGGGGACGAAACCAACGCAAACACGAGGAGAATGTGCAAACTCCACATGGACAGTGACTCAGATCCGGGATCAAACCTGGGACCTCGGCGCCATGTGGCAGCAATGCTATCCACTGCGCCACCGTGCTGCCCCATTATAATCTTTTAATAGTGTTGTGGTATTTAAAACATGTGGTTGAATCGTCATTTCTTGTAAATCAGATAAACTGATTAAATTAGCTCTTGCTCTCTAGTTTGGTGGGGCGGGTGAAAGCTGATCTGGCAAGGTGGGATTGGGTCCCTCTGTCATTGGCGGGTCGGGTACTGGCGGTTTAAATGAATGTGCTGCCGCGATTCCTGTTTATTTTTCAATGCGTGCCGATTTTCCTGTCAAAGGCATTTTTAGAGAGATTGAAGGGATGATTACCTCGTTCACATGGGGAGGGAAGGTGGCCAGAATTAAAAAGGTGCTACTACAGACAGGAAGGCAGGCAGGGGGTTTGGGTATTCCAAACCTGATTATTATTACTGGGCAGCGAATTTGTAGAAGGTACGGAGCTGGGTCAGAGGGGTTGACACCCAATGGGTCAGAATGGAGGAGAGTTTGGGAAGGGGGTCAGGATTGAAGGTGCTGGCGACAGCGCCGCTCCTGATGGCCCCGGGGAGATACTCAGGGAGTCCGGTAGTAATAGCTTCGTTGAGAATTTGGAGGCATGTTCAACAGCACTTCGGGTTGGAGGCAGGGTCAAGGGAAATGCCGATTCAGGGGAAACATTTGACCAGGGAAGTGGGATGGAAATTTTTGGAGATGGGAGGAGAAAGGAGTTAGGACACTAAAAGATTTATTTCTTGGGGGTTGTTTTGCATGATTGAAGGAGCTGGGAACGAGGTATGGGCTGGAGCGGGGGGGAAATAATTAGATACATGCAGGTTGGAGACTTTGCCAGAAAGGAGATACAGAGCTTCCCAGTAGAGCTGGCTTCCACATTGCTGGAGGAGATGCTGACTACAGGGGGACTGGAGAAGGGGGTAGTATCAGCGGTTTACGGGACTATTTTGGAGGAGGAGAAGGCGCTGCTCAAAGGGATCAAGGCAAACTGGGAGGAAGAGTTGGGAGAGGATATGGAGGAGGGGTTCTGGCGTGAGGTGCTCCAGAGGTTGAACGCCTCCACCTCATGTGCGAAGTTGGGGCTGATACAGCTGAAGGTGGTATATCGAACGCACCTTACAAGGGCGAGGATGAGCCGGCTCTTTGAGGGGGTAGAAGATGTGTGTGAACGTTGCGGGTGGGGCCCCGCAAACCATATTCATATATTTTGGTCCTGTCCAAAGCTGGAGGTTTACTGGAAGGAGGTGTTTAGGGTAATCTCTAAAGTGGTGCACGTGAAACTGGACCCGGGCCCTCGGGAGGCCATATTTGGGTAATCGGACAAGCCGGGGATGGAAACGGGCACGGAGGCAGATGTTATAGCCTTCGCCTCGTTGATCGCCCTAAAGTGGATCCTGTTGGGGTTGAGATCAACCTCTCCACCCTGTGCCCTGGCGTGGCGGGGGACCTGCTGGAATTCTTAACACTTGAAAAGGTCAAATTTGAACTGAGGGGAAGGATGGAGGGGTTCTACAATTCATGGGCGTTATTCATTATGCACTTACAAGAATTGAATCACATGGAACATTAGGGGGGTTGGGGGCTGGGAGGGTAGGGAGAGGGGGACTATGTATTAATGGTGATTATGGGTGATTCCTTCTTTCATTTATTTATGTTAACATGCGGGCCAATGTTTGGGGTTTGGTGGGATGATGGGATCGTTGTTATTGATATGGGAATTGACATTACATTCGTTATTGATTATTGTTGATTGTAGAGTGTACATTTGGGAGAAAATGTGAAAAAGGAGGAGAATAAAAAATATTTTTTTTAAAAATTGGCTCTTGCTCCCGTGTCGAGTTCGACATTCATTAATATTCTATTAATCATCAGAGGAATTGTCCAGTTATCTCTTTGAACACTTACATCTGCATTGCCGTTACTGCAAATTTGCTTTGACGCCTGTTTAACTTCCATGCAGTCACAATGCGTATCTTCACTAGAGATCATGGGCAGGATTCTCCAATTCTGGGGCTATGTCCCCACGCCAGCGTGGAAAACTGGCGCAAAACGGACACCGATTCCCCGTTTTGCTGGTGGCTAGCAGGGAGACAAGGTAGACCACCTGGCTCTCGCTGCCGATACGGCCTGGAGAATTGCCGGGTCCATGGCCGTGCATGCGCATGGCGGCGGCTTGCAGCGGCCGCGCCGTGCTTCATGGTGGAGGCCGCTTGTTGACCCGGCCCACAAAATAGCTCCCCCCTTCAGCTGGACCGCGTGCCCCAGACTGCCAAAGTGCCCCCAGCCCCGAATATGTCCACCCTTGCCCACGGATCTGCCCTCCCCCAACTGTGGAGGCACTGGACTGAGTCCGCAGCCACCACACCGAGTTCCCGACGGATGAGACCACACATGTCCCGCACCGTTGGAAACTCGGGCAGTCGGGAGCGGAGCATCAGAGGGCGGGCCTCAGGAAATGGCCTGAGGATGTCGATACGTGGCACGGAGTACTTGCAGAGTACGCCACTTTGGAGAGGACGGGGCATAGCAAATGTGGCGCCGCCCCCAATTTCATAGAACATAAAACATAGAACATACAGTGCAGAAGGAGGCCATTCGGCCCATTGAATCTGCACGACCCACTTATGCCCTTACTTCCACCCTATCCTGTAACCCAATAACCCCTCCTAACCTTTTTGGTTACTAAGGGCAATTTATCATGGCCAATCCACCTAACCTGCATGTCTTTGGACTGTGGGAGGAAACCGGAGCACCCGGAGGAAACCCACGTGGACAGCGGGAGAACGTGCAGACTCCACATAGACAGTGACCCAAGCCGGGAATCGAACCTGGGACCCTGGAGCTGTGAAACAACAGCGCGAACCACTGTGCTACCGTGCCGCTGTAGCCTAGTTAAAGTTTTATTGTTCAATAATAGCGTGGGTAAGATAACCTTAAGAATATTAGCGAAAACTACTATTATAAATTAACTACCAGCTACTACAAATTGTGACTGTCCACGATGATGGCTACCCTCAAACTCCCCGAGGTAAGTGTCACATGGTTGTTCTCTACTGCCACCTGCTGGTTGTAGGTCTTCGCTTTCACTATACACATGACTGCATTTGAAAATCATCACATAGCCATCTTCTGTAACCTCTGCCAAAAAGCAGGCTGAGCCAGACAGTCCACTTACAGCACCATGAAACAAATGTGTTTTGAGAGCATGTTCGCAAGGTGCAGAATGTTACCATCTTTGAAAATTCTATGCAGTCCGAAACTAACAAGAGCTCTATCCATAATAGCATCAGTTGGGCTCACGGCATTATGATCTTACAGGTGGCAGTCAATTAAGAAATGGGCCCTGGAAGATTCCATCCAAGAGGTAATCACACAACAAACGATAACTTGAATTATTGAGCACCTGTAATGTATTCCTAAGTGCTTTGAAGTAGACACCAAGTCATACAAGTTGTTAGGAAGGGTGACTGAAAATTCCACAAAAGAATTCGGGTTCAAGGGGGCTTTTAAAGAAAAAATGGAGGCTGGGAGGTGGAGGGATTTAGGGAGGGAATTCTGAAGTGTATGCTACTAATGGTGAGACAAAGAAAAGAAGGATTGCTCAGAGTTTGGAATCAGAAGAATGGACAGGTTTGGGAGAAGCAGGGCTGAAGGATACTGCTGAGACCTTCTTGTTTGTCTTTTGAGCGAAGGTGACCACATTCATCAGCTGGAGAGTTTGGTAGAGTTCCGGTGGGTTTGTAGCTGGCCAATAATCTGATTTGCACCTAGGAGCTTCTGCTGCAAATAGGACAGGATACTGCAGACAATTGCAGTTTGGATGAGTTTCTGGCTCAGGATTTCCTCTCCTTGCGGTTTCTCTTTGCCTCTTATATGTGCTTGCTTTGAAGGAGACTGCACTGTTTTTATTTGGTTGCCCAGTTGCAGTGATCATGCTTCTCTCAGGACTTTAAGTCGATACCAAAACTCCTAATTGAAGCTTCAGAGTGTCCTTCGGGTGCTTTCTTTAATTGTCATGAGAGCACACCCCACTCGAGCTGTGCATGGAAGATTTGCTTTGTTAAGCAAGTGTCAGCTATTCTGGCTATAAGATCAGCCCAATTTAGTTGTGGCTGTCTCATTGGGCGAAATTCTCCGCAGAACCCGTCGTAAACGCCGATTTCCGGCGAGCTAATTGGTGTGGATGACTTCCGGCGTGGGGGGGCCTTCTTTTAAGGTGGCTATTCTCCGTTCCGGAGGGGGCCAGCAGCGGACTGACGTGATACGCGTCAGTTTCACCCGCTGCGGAAGTGGTGAGACCCGGCGTTTGGGGGGGGGGGGGGAGGAGAGAGACTGACCCGGCGTTTGGGGGGGGGGGGGAGAGAGGAGGAGAGAGACAGACCGGCATTTGGGGGGGGGGGGGGGGGGAGGAGGAGGAGAGAGACAGACCGGCATTTGGGGGGGGGGGGGGGGGGGGGGGGGGTGGGGGGGGGGGGGGGGGTGGGGGGGGGGGGGGGGGGGAAAAGGAGGAGAGACAGACACGGCATTTGGGGGCTGGGGGGGGAGGAGGAGTAGGACAGACCGCATGTTGGGGGGGGGGGGAGAGGAGACGAGAGAGAGTACCCGGCATTGGGGGGGTGGGGTGGAGGAGGAGAGAGACAGAACCCGGCATTAGGGGGGGGGGGGGGGGGGGGGGAGGTAGGAGAGAGACAGGACCGGCATTTGGGGGGGGGGGGGGGGGGGAGGAGGAGAGAGAGACAGGCCGGCATTTGGGGGGTTTTGCGGTTGTTGAGTGAGAGGGGGGGGGTTGCGATGTTGAGTTGAGAGAGGGGGGGCAGCGTTGTGAGGGGGCGGCGTTGGAGGGGGGTAGGGATTGGTGAAGGGGGGTAGGGGTGGTGAGGGGGGGGGTTGGGTAGGGGGGCAGCGGCGTGCAGAGGAGGGGGGCGACGGATGCCCGGGGCCAACGCACCGTCGCCCCCCCTCTGCACGCAGCTGCCCCTACCCCCAACCCCCCCCCCCCCCCCCCCCCCCCCCCCCACCACTCCTACCCCCCTCCCCACCATCCTACCCCCCCAAAGCCGCAACCCCCCCAATGCCGCAACCACCCCAATGCCGCAAACCCCCCCAATGCCGCAACCCCCCCAAGCCGCAACCCCCCCCTATGCCCCCCCCAAATGCCGCAACCCCAATCCCCCCCAAGGCATCAACCCCCCCGTCCCAATGCCGCAACGCCCCCGCTCCCAATGCCGCAACCCCCCCTCCCCCCCACCCCCCCCCAATGCCGCAACCCCCCCTCCCCCTCCCCCCCAATGCGCAACACCCCCTCCCCCCCAATGCCGCAACCCCCCCTCCCCCCCCAATGCCGCAACCCCCCCCCCCCCCCCCCAATGCCGCAACCCCCCCTCCCCCCCCGACACTGAACGGCGTCAACCATCATCAATGGTTGACGCCGTTTTAAAGCTACTCTGTTTTTCGCCGACGTGACCTGTGGCCACGTCGGCGGGACTTCGGCCCATCCGGGCCGGAGATTTGTTGAAACAAAAATATAATGAAATCCCGCCGGCGCCAGCTGTTTTCAGAGGCTGCCGGCGGGATTTGCACAACGGCGGGATTTGCACAACGCCGGTTTTTGGCCGGTCAGAGAATAAAAAACCCTGCGGGAGCGGGATTAACGCCGCTGCCGGCCGATTCTCCGACCCTGCGTGGGGTCGGAGAATTTCGCTCATGGTGTGGATCTTTGGTAAATCAGCTGGGGTGAACACCTCAGAATCTGGTATTTTATCTCGCTGTCTGATCTATAGAAGCTTCTAAGGGCACCTTAAGTGAAAGTTGTTGAGCTTCTTTTCATTACACCTGTGCACAATCCAATCTCCCATGAATAGGGCAAAGTGATATTGCTCTACAGATTTATTTGGTTGACAGACATACAACCCTTCATTTTCACACTGATGATATACATAGGCTGCTGAAGGTTACACTTAGTTTGGCAATTCTTCTATGTGTCTTGTCATCAACATAGAAAGCTCGAGAGAGTGTGCTGCTGAGCTAAATTAACTTAGCCACTGTTGAGTAGTTCTGGTCATGGTCTTGGACTTGATATAGGGCTTTCCTGGAGCAGGCTGGTACATTACTTCAGTTTTCTTTCTACTGATTGTAAGGCCAAAGCTGTTGCATGTATTAGAGAACAAGTCTATGCATGTCCAGCTCAGTCATTGGCAAACACTAAATCACAAAGCATGTCCTTAGACACTTTGGTCATTGGCTGGAGTTGTCTCAGATTGAGCAGCTTCTTGTCATGATTTCAATGGCAGGATCACCATCATGGAAGGTATTCTTATTTTCCCCTTTACACTGACTGAAGGTCAGGTACAAATGACCCCCATTAAACCTGGCCATTCACACCTACTGATCTGTGTCTGAAATTCACAAATCATTAAAGAAGGTTTACGTTAGTACTGACAATTTGACTTTCAGATAATTAAGAAATTGTTCCTTAAATAATTGTCACTATAGTATTCCAGGGTGTTCAGCTGGTGTACAATCTCCTGCAATTATACCATTCATATTTATCATGGGATTCATTTATGTTGGGCAAATTTCACAAATCCTCTGCTATAATCATTGAGAACAATAACAAAGGTGTTAGCCAGCTATTTCAGCCTGTGGAAGAACTTTATTATCTTAATGTTTTCAAGTTGCCATCAGCCACTTTTAATACTTTTGAATTGATTATCTCTATAACAAAGGCTCACAATGCTTAATTGAATTACTCCAATATGGTATTCTGGATTTTGTTCCAATAATGTTAATCTAAACCATTGTACACATGCTCTCCGTATTTTAAGTATCTCAATAGAATAATACTCTGCACATTGTGTATCTTTATACTTTTTTTTGTACAACATTTTATTAAAGTATTTATAATTTGTCTATCTTAATACTTTTGATTACTCCAGCAGAACGTGCACGTGGTATATCCCTGTACTTCTTAATATCTCAGTACAGCTGAATGTCTTAAAGATGCTAATATGCAATTGGTACCTTTCTCTGTTTTTAGTCATCACAGTTTCTGCATTTCCAATGCATACGTTTGCCACTAGTATCAAGCCAGGCTGTGGACAAAAACAAAATGGTGCTGTGATATCATATAATTAATCTAATGATAATGTACTCTTATGCAAGTTAAGTCTGCTGCCTAACAGCTTTGATTTCCTGGGGCAGTATATTTTCAATCTAATGGCAAGGACCTCTGAACAAAGCATTTTCAGTGAGAAAGCTCTTAGTGCCTTGGTCACATCACTGACCGATTAAGAAGGTAGCTTTACGTCAGTCAAGTAACTGGATGACCCATGTATAAATACATGCATGCTGAGCAGATAAGTATGTAATAACATTACAGGATTAGTGAGTACGACTGTCTATATGGTGACCAACGTCACTGGAATTTAAATCAGAGTTTGCAATGCAACCTATCACACTACCTCAGTATCTAGCCTACTTTCCTCCCAGTGTAGAATTTACTGGTTTCCAAACACTTCTTAAATATTTATTGATCATATTTTCTAACAAGGGAATATTGCTTTGTTTCATTACGACGATTTTTATAATGTATAAAATTATAATGCATAGTAGGTAAAACTATAATGCACAGTAGGTAAAACAAGACCATTCCAGTGAAAGTACAGCATATAAATTAGATTTCCATTGGAGTTGATTTTTCAATTGAATTTCTGAAGACATTAGCGGGAAGGCATTAGTAGCACCCACCGAATCGTTCACTTATTGATCCCATCTGATTTTGTGGCTTCAACTTAATTTACATAGTTTGGGTGCGCTCTCAGCCCAAATTTGGTGTTCACATGGGGAGCTGTCTGGGGAAACACGCAGAGAGGTGGTAGGCCAGTAAGATAAGGGAGGTATATGATGCTTAAGGTGGCATGGGTGGAGTAGATAGAAGATAATTAGGGGTTACGGCAATTCAATGTACATGGCCACCATTAAACACTTTTGCACCACCAGTTTGACTTGCCCCTAACCTCTGTCTGACCGTGTGAACAAAGAACAAAGAACAAAGAAAATTACAGCACAGGAACAGGCCCTTCGGCCCTCCCAGCCTGCGCCGATCCAGATCCTTTATCTAAACCTGTCTCCTATTTTCCAAGGTCTACTTCCCTCTGTTCCTGCCCATTCATATACCTGTCTAGACGCTTCTTAAATGAAGGATGGGCTGGGTGTAGTGTGTCTGCTGGGTGGGAAGTGGGGGAGGGATGTGGATGCTGGGGCAGGGCAGGGCCCCCATGACACATGAACGTTCCACTTGATGACCCTCAGCGAGAAGCGGCAGGGCATGGGGGCAGCAGTGTGAGCCCGCGTTGTATAACAGCAACCTCAGTGAGTGGGCTCTAATCATCTCCCGCAACACCCTCCCACCCCAAGATATATGGGCTGGTGAAAAAGAATTTCCAGCACCCATGCAGGGTCACCCCGGTGAACAGTGGAATGTCATCCAAAAACCAGGAGTCCATCTCTGTCAAACACCAGAGCTCTTCTCACATCATCATCCTCCCTCCTGTAGATAAGACCTGCAGATTCGGTCAACCCAGGGCCAACACCCTGTGGTGATGCTGATATGACCCTCGGAAGAAAGAGCGGGAGCTGCGGTAGTGGGAAGGAGTGGAAAGCTAGGGGGAAGGTCGAGTGAAGGATTGGGAGACAGGGAAGGGGTGAGAGGTTCCAGGGAAGAGGGATTCTGTATGGGGGGGGGGGGGGGGAATAAAGTTGCAGGGGTAGTAAGTTGGGACAGGGTGGCGAAGCTGTCGGTGGCCAGGCCTCCTAGTAGGTAAATCAAGAGATGATGAGGTTGTTCCGTATGGAATAAAGTTGCGGAGGTGGGAAGTTGGGGCAAGGTGGTGAAGCTGCCAGGGACCAGATCTCCTAGTAGGTAAATTGGGAGGGGATCAGGTTGTTCAGTGTGTGGAGGCCCTGGATCACACTTTGGGTGGCCTGTCCTGCTAGCTCAGGGTCCACGCCCGGATCCTCCTGGACACCATCCTCATCCTCCATATCAGAGGAGGCCTGCTGTTCTTCTCCTTGTGCAGCACGTCATTTCTCTGCTGCACGATGTTGTGCAGGACGCAGGGGGCCACCAATCCTCACCACCAGTCCCTGTCAACAGGGATACCAGTGGCTGCTGCAATCGGTGTCAGTGTCAGGCTCTGTGGCCCCTGTCCTTTTCCCCCAGTGTGGTCGACTGTGGATCACCTCACTGGGTGGGCCATCTGTTATCCTGCCAGCAGGGTGGCAACTGGATGTGCAGTGGAGACGGTCAACGTGTGCTGCCAATCACCACTATGCTAAGAGGCTGGAGTGCAGGCATTGCCTACAGATGGGGATGAGCGAGGGATGTGTTTGTTGGGAATTTAGCTGCAGTGTGGAATCTGGGTGTAACACACAGGTTGTGACTAAGAGCTGGTTATGTTTCCTGGCTGG
This sequence comes from Scyliorhinus canicula, assembly GCF_902713615.1. Lineage (NCBI taxonomy): Eukaryota > Metazoa > Chordata > Chondrichthyes > Carcharhiniformes > Scyliorhinidae > Scyliorhinus > Scyliorhinus canicula. The sequence continues at coordinate 76,855,452 of NC_052154.1, read as the reverse complement.
GGTCAGGATGAATGGGGGGAGGGGCGTGGTGGATATGCAGCGCTTGGAGACATCGCATGATCCTGATGGGTAGGTTGGCTGATATTGTCACTGGTGAGGCTTGTACTCAGAGGGGCTGTCTGCTGGGGAGGGTTCTAGCAGGCACAGTCCATGTGTCCTTTGTTTGGGGTGAGCTCTGCTATTCTCCTGATTCCTCTGCTGTGGGGCTGTCTCCCTTCCAAGCTCCCCAGCTACTGGCTCCCTGGCAAAAGTCTGAGATTAAATGAGTCTGTTTGTCACCTTGCCATCACATTTGATCCTGAGTTGAGTTTCTGACTTTGGATTCATGCCATCATTAAGATCACCTATTTCTACATCTGCAGCATCGCTCATCCCCCCCCCCCCCCCCCCCCCCCCCCCCCCACCACCACCACCACCACCACCACCTCAGCGCATTCAGTGAAACCTTCAGTTATACCATTGTTAATTCTGGATTTGACTGTTCCGATGCACTTCTGGTTGGTCTCCCATATTTTAAATTTGAGGTGCTCCAAAACTCTGCTACCCAATGTCTTAACTCGCAAGTCTCGTTCCTCATCGCTCCTGTGCTCACTGACTTAACATTGGTCCCAGGTCAAGCCATGTCTTCATTTTTTAAATTCTCATCCTTGTTTTCAAATCCCTCCATGGGCTTGCCCCTCCCTACCTACAGTAACCTCCAACCCCACAACCCTCTCACATCTATGCTCCTCTAATTCTGGTGTCTTGTGCATTCCCAATTATAATTGCTCCACCATTGGTAGTTGTTCCTTCAGCTGTCTAGGTTCTCTACACATCTATATCTTGCTTTCCTCCAAAACACTCCTTAAAACTTATCTCTTTGATAATCCGTCTTGATTATATCTTTGTACGACTCAGTATCGTACTTTCTCTTAAAATGTTCCTTTGAGATACTTTCAGACATTTATTGCATTAAAGATACTAAATAAATGTTGTTGGCCACCAAGCTTCCTCAGACTTGTGACAGCACGTACTTTATAATTTGACCACTTCTGACAGTTTCAAGGTGAAATGAAATAGATCTGTGTCCTAGTCCCCACTTTGGTATTTTCTTCTTCCTCTCCATGCTGCTGACCTTTTCCTTCCCTGAAGATATGGATGGAGCTTGCCTGCCTACTAGGTCAGAGAGCAAACACTCCAGTCTGTCCAGACTGAAAGCGATGACAAATACAGCATGCCTTATTCAGAGAACTCCTCTTTGGCTGATGACCCCGCGCTTTAGTTGCTCACACAGAAACTCAGCTACAGCAGCTCATTGGTTATCTCCCACTCCTGTAACTAATTCCCCCTGACTATAGGCATCAATAAAACTGTGCCTATGGGACTGGCTATCACATCTCTGCCCTTGATCAAACTAAATTAAGCTCCTTTTCCGGCGCCCCACTTTTACCAGATGGCCGTCCCTCACAATCCGCGCCATGTTCACTTACAATTTAATGTGACAGGTGATACTGCTTTGTCCTCACTTTTAAAATGAATATAATTGATCTTCCTCACTTATGACAGTAAATTGAATTCAGTTCTGCATACTTAAAGCCAAAATGTTGCATGGCAACAAAATCATTCCAACTTGTACATTGCATATTTCACTTACAAACAGTTTTACATCCCTGACACTGAAATGGCTGGTTTTGTCCAATCGGGCGTTTCCAATTCAAACCCAAAATTTAACTCTGGGCTCTAAAGAACCAAAAGGCTGCTTAACTAATCTGAGGATCTGACATTCCATGCACCATCCCACCTACCTGGACACATCTGCTGGTCTGGGTTAAGATCCAATTTATTCAGGCCATACTCCGGCACAAAGGAAATTGGTGTCAGTATTTTGCAAACTCCTTTCCAACAGCAAAATATTTTTATTCATACAGGGGCAAAATAATGAGTTAGATTCTGAGATATTGACGATACTCATCAAACCTTATGGATGTGCACTTTTTTAAAAACAGGATCAGTTTATGGCAGTGAGAATTTACCAAGAGATGAAATGGAAAAAAAGGTCAGGCGATCTTTGGGATCATTTTTGGCGACCCATTTTTCAATATCCCACGACCCATCCACAGGTCACAACTCCCACTTTGAAAAAAACTGCACTAAGTAACATCTCACTGGAAGTGATTTTGTACATTCTGCTATTTTGGCTCCATGGTGATAGACAGTCTGTCTCTTGGTGCAGAACTCAATACACAACTTGGGGAAGCAGCTACCACCTTTGCCCAATTCAAGAAACATGCATGGAATAATATGATACTGACTCTTTGGACCGAGATGTTAGTTTTTTGAGGCCTGTGTTCTCAGCACCTTGCTGTATGGTTGTAAAACTAGGACAATTTCCAGCTATCAGGAAAAGAAGCTCAATAATTTTCACTTTCACTGGTTGGGGCGCATTCTGGGCATCTCATGGGAGGACATGGCTGTAACACATATGCAGGCAAGATAAGAAAACTATAATTGGCTAGACCCACTGATGTATTGTATTCTCTAGTCCAGTGTTTATCAAACTTTTTTTCCGGGGGCCCATTTTTACCAACTGGCCAACCTTTGGAGCCCATGCTGGCCGACTGTTGCGACCCACCATTTTTGCTTATCTTTAATGCGACAGGTGAGCCTGCTTGGTCCTCACTATCTCACTTGCTTGGTCATTCAATGTTACATTTCTGTATGGGCTGTTCACCAGAGGCCCTGGAGGTCACACCAGCACTGCTTTGTCCTATTGTGGACTCTCCTGAACAGCTCACACCACCACTGCTTTGTCCTGCTGTGGGTTCTCCTGAGCCACACTTTCCAGCAGGTTTAGTTGTGAGATCCTGCCCTGTTTGTGTCTCTGGACCTTTCTTCCTTATTACAAAATGATCCATTTTCAATTTTACAGTCCTGTTGCTTGTTTGTTGCTCACAAAATGGAAGAATCGCGCTCCGAGCACGTAACATCAATGTTCGGGGTCATGATCTGTTCTCTGCAGTCGCATCAGGCAGGAAGACTGCATTGAATTTTTAAAAAATCTTCTGCTGGGTCAGTGCGCTGATGTCAGGAGGAGACAGTGTTTCTTGCTGGACTCTGGGCATGTGCACTGGTGAGCGGGTACGCATGCACAGTGTGCCCACATTCTGAAAGCCAGTCGCGGGCAGCATTTTTAAAGCCGGTCGCAGCCGGCAGTTTTCAAAGCTGGCTGCTGCGACCGTTGCGCATTAATCCCACGATCGGGAATGCCGCGATGAATAGCTCCGTGACCCTCCCAACATCCGCCTGCAACCCACCTGCAGGTCGTGACCCCGACTTTGAAAATGACTGGTATAGGGTGGGATTCTCTGATCCTGAGGCTAAGTGTTGATGCCATCATAAACGCCGTCGCATTTCTCGATGGTGTCAACGTGGCCTCAGGAGCACTGATTCTGACCCCTACAGGGGGCCAGCATGGCACTGGAGCGATTCACACCACTCCTGCTGCTGATCCCCGGCGTCAGATAGAAGCTGCCGTCTGCGCATGGGCAGTGGGACCAGCACCAATGCGCGCATGCGCAGAGGCTCCCTGCTCCGCGCCGGCCACGCAACAAAAGAGGCCCCCAGCCCGAGAGGCTGGCCCGCCGATCGGTAGACCCCGATCGTGGGCTAGGCCACAGCGGAGCCCCCCCCCCCCCCCCCCCCCCGCCGGGGTCGGACGCCCCCCCCCCCCTTCTCCCACCACCACCAGGCCGTCCCGGATGCATCCACGCCGAGGTCCCGCCGGGTAAGAGCAGTAGTGAACGGCACCAGTGGGACTCAGCTATTTTTACGTGGCCGCTCGAACCAACCCGGGAGGAGAATCAGTGGGGGAGCCCCATAGAGCGGCCCCTGACCGGCGCCGCGCCGACCGCGCCACCGCTGATGGTGCCGATTCTCAGCTGTCTGGAGAATCGGCGGACCGGTGCCAGGGCACGATTCGCGCCTGTCCGGGGTTTGTCCGGCCTGGCCCCAGGGTGAGAGAATCCCACCCATAGGGTGGGAATCTCCCCTACCTGGCGGGGCGGGCCATACCAGTGCCAAGGAGTGGCGTGAACCTTCAGGGGCTAGGCCGGCACCAGCGGGGTTGGCGCCAAAGGACATGGTGCCGCGTCAACCGGCGCCGAAGGGTCTCTGTCCGGCCGGCGCGAGTTGGCGCATGTGCGGGAGCGCCAGCATGTGCTGCCGTCATCCCAGCGCATGCGCAGGGGGGTTCTTCTCCACGCCGGCCATGGCGGACTGTTACATCGGCTGACACGGAGGGAAAGAGTGCCCCCATGGCACAGGCCCGCCCATGGATCGGTGGACCCAGGCCACAGTGGGCCCCCCCTCCCCGGGGCCAGATCCCCTCGCCCCGCCTCCTGAGGATTCCGCAGGCCGCCCACAGAGCTGCTGTATTTTACGCCGGCGGGACCCGCTGAAAACGAGCGGCCACTCGGCCCATCACAGGCTGGAGAATCGCCGGGGCGGGGGCGTTACCAACGGCCCCTGAACGGCACTGGCGAAAAGGCGGGCGGCTTTCGGACAGGTGAAGGCTCCACTCTCCAACAAAGGCATGTGGATTGGAATGGTCTATCCCACAAGGTAGATGGCGATGTACAAATCGTAGGATCTCTATTTCAGAGTGGCGGAGGAGGAAGTGACGTTCGTGAAGGCCGAAGGATTGTGACTGAAATTAGGGATGTGACTGGAAATGTGATCTGGATTGAGGGGAAGGGGTCTGGGCTTAGTCTTTGCTTTTTTTCGTTTATGGGGTTTTACATTTGTGTACTGGGTGGTGAAAAGTAGGAGTCATGGGGTTGGTAAAGTGTGGGAGGATAGTCTGGCTGTGTTTAGAGTTTGTTATAATTATTTTGGATTTGGGGGATGATGTACCATCAATTGGACGTGAGACACGATGAAGATCCAAACTGTGACTTTAATCAGCTAGTTGTTAGCCCGGTGGTCGACTACAGAGAAAGGCCGACTGCCGGGAACTCTGGGTACTTATACCCCGCCTCGGAGGCGGGGTCTACTTGCCTCTCGACCAATTGGTGAGCAGTCACATGACTAGTCCCAGCCAATCAGACGAGAGGCACATGACCAGCCAGAGCCAATGGGAAACCAATGCTCTGCACCAATGGCAGTGCTCCCATTCATACCACCACAGGGGATATGTGTACTAAGTTCGGTGGGAGCAGCTAGGGAGGGGGGTTGTTGGTGGCGGACTGTTTTGGTTCCCTGGGATTGGATTTGGAAGAGGGGATTGGGAGGAGGGGGGTCCGGATAGAGGTCCCCGCACTAGCAAGCAGAGTCTAGTGAGTGGACGGGCATGTAGTGGGGGGAGGGGCCGGGGTTGTCAAAATCTGGTTGAGCAGGTTTTGATGTGCTGGGGGGGTGTTGAAAGGGAGAGGGAGAGAAGTGATACTAGATGAGGGATTAATATGTGGGAGTTGTTGGGGGGTGTTTGGGGGGTTGGGTGTGGTTGTTTGATGGTAACAAAAGGATGGGGCGGGTTAGGTCTGAGAGGCAGCATTTGGAGATATGATGATGGTAGATAAGAAGGGTGGAAGGGGTGGTGGGTGTGAGAGACCCCCAGTCAGAATAGTAATGTGGAACGTGAGGGGGTTAGGGGAACATGTGAAGAGATCAAAGGTTTTCATACATTTGAAGAGCTTAAATGCTAATGTAGTGATGCTACAAGAGGCACATCTTAGGGTGAAAGATCAGGTGAGGCTTAGGAAGGGCTGGTGAGTCAGGTGTTTCATCCGGGGTTTGAGTAGCGTTTGAGGTGTGTCGGTACTAGTAGGCAAGAGGGGACAGTTCCAGATGGAAAAGGTGGTGGCGGATCGTGGGGGGGGGGGGGCAGGTATGTAGTAGTGACAAATGCATTTCACTGCTGAATGTAGATGTCAAAACTTTGGCAAAGGTGTTAGCGTGAAGGCTGGTGGTGTATCTCCCGAAGGTGATTCGAGAGGATCAGACAGGGTTTGTTAAGGGAAGGCAGTTGTTTTCAAATGTGAGGAGGTTGCTGAATGTGGTCCTCTCCCCAGCAAAGGGAAGGGAGACGGAAGTGGCAGTGACTCTGGATGCGGAGAAGGCATTCGACTGGGTAGAATGGGGTTATCTGGGGAGGTTTGGGATCGGGCCAAAGTTTGCATAGGTGCATCTGCTATATAAGGACCCAAAGGCTAATGTGAGTACGAAGAATTCGAACTTGGGGTATTTTGCATTGCTTCAGCGTACAAAGCAGGTGTGCCCCATGTCCCCCCTTTTGTTTGCATTGGCTATAGAACCCTTGGCCATTGCTTTAAGGAGCTTGGGGTTGTGGAACGGGATAGTGAGAGATGGGGTAGAACATAGGGTCTCCCTGTATGCAGATGATCTGCTCCCATATGTTTCAGAGCTGAAGGTATCGATGGGGGGTATAATGGAGCTGCTCCAGAGGTTTGAGAAGTTCTCCGGGTACAGGTTGAACCTAGAGAAGAGTGAGGTTTTTATGATCTCCCCACTGGGAGTGGGAACGGGGGTGGGAGGATTGCCATTCCGCTTGGCGACATCTCCCTTTACGTATCTGGGGGTGCAGATTGCTCGGGACTGGATAGGCTGATTTGGCAAGGTGACAATCTCCCTTAATCATTGGCAGGCTGGGTACAGGTTGTCAAAATGAATGTTTTGCAGTGGTTCCTGTTTCTGTTCCAGTGTTTGCCGGTCTTTCTTCCTAAACTGTTCTTCAAAGGGGAGATAAGTTGATCTCCACATTCATTTGTGGGGGGGGGGCAAGGCCTCCAGAATGAGAAAGGTGATATTACAGAGGGGAAGGCGAAAGGGGGGACTAGGCCTCCCAAATTGCTTTACTATTATTGTGCAGCAAATGCTGAGAAGGTGAGAGGATGCTGATAAGGAGGGAAAGGCTATGTAGTAAGGTTGGAGCCAGGCCCTTGTAGGGGGTCAGGGTTGTGGGCGTTGGCAACGGCATCACTCTCGATGGCCCCAGGAATGTATTCGGGGAGGAGTCAGGTGGTGGTGGCCACATTGAGGATTTGGAGAGAGTTTAGGCTACATTTTAAATTGAGGGCTGGGGCAGTGATGGCCGGTTAGGGGGAACCATGTGCTCGGGCCAGGAAGGATGGATGCGAGGTTTGGATGTTGGGAAGAGAAGGGTGTCAGATAAGTAACCCCCCAAGCTACCCCCCGCCCCCCCAACTCCCCACTGTGGCGCTCACCCAGCCTCCAGCCGTGGACATGTCCCCGGAGCTGTATCCCATCCCCTGGGTGTTCGGATGTTGACTGCTGCGTGTGTGGTGTTGCCTCCCGCAGTATTCAGGCACAGGGTCCAGCCATCAAGGTGAGAATGGAATGCTAGGCAACGACTCCCACATGCTACATGGCCTGCTCACCGATGGGAATCCACTCGGGTTGTGTGGAGCGCTCACTTAACCACGATTGCCAAATTCCTATAATCAATAGCCTGCGGCTGCACGGCCAGAGGTCTCAACAGTCAGTGGGGGCTATGGGTGATCGGTGGGGCAGATGGGCAGGGACAAGAGTTGCCCCCGGAATGCGGTTGTGATCTAGGGGTTGGCATAGTGGTGCCGCACACGATTGCCACCCAGTTGCCCCCCCAGCGCCTCCTCCCTCACCCTCCCAGGGCAGCCCACCACTGCGGAGGGTCCACATCCTAGCTGAGCACTGAGGTGGCAAGCCCAGCATACTCGGGTTCTTTGCTTGTGAGCAAAGATTGCGACTCACCGTCTCACCAGGTTCACGTTTTTCAAAAGGAGTACTAATCCCCACCAGCCGGTAAATGATGGAAAGCCATTGGATATGGGGTGGCTCTTGTGATTGTATGGAAATGAGGCTGAAGTGATGATAATTGGTTTCGCATCGCGCTACAGTGAGATCCCGATTTCGCCTACAGGAGCCGGCCAGTTGCATCGCAAACTGTTTGGCATCTGACACGGATCTTATTTTGGCCTCTCTAGCTATTCACTGGAATCGTTACGCTTGAGCGTGAGTATAATGAGGCCAGAAGTGTGGGCAAAACCGGTGAGAAATTCCCCAGTGCCCAAAAAATTGCTTAAGTATCGTTGAATAGCGGTGGGGACCTCGCCGGTAGAGTGGGCGCGAAACTTCCTGAAAAACCAAAAACTAACTTTGAAATTTTGGGGGAGAATCGGACGCAGGAATTGTGGAGTTCCATGACAGCAAAACTGGCAACGCACCTGGACCGATTCAGCTACTGTGAAGGGGCTAGCACCGGTGCCACGTGGAACACAATTGATTCCAATGAGAAACGGTGCAGGATTTGCCGGTTTCGCGATTGACACTCAGTAGGCTGACAAGCCGCAGCCGGATATACACATTTCACTGCTCACACAGACCATCCCAACCAACATGATGGCAGTGAGGAGAGCGTCACCCCATTTCACAGACATCAAGCTGGTGAACCTCCTGGATGGGATGGAAGAGAGGCGGTTGACCCTTTACCCCGGCCCGGGAAGGAGGCTGCCAGTCGCCGTCATTCGCCGTGCCTGGGCGCAGGTGGCATAGGTGGTCAGCGCTGTGAACAACACTGTCCGGACTGGCCAGCAGTGCCAGGAAAAACTGCACTACCGCCTCAGGGCGGCTAGGGTGAGTAGGCAGCACTGTGCCCCTGGCACCAACCCCGTCCCACATACCCATGACCTTATCACCCCCCACAACCCGGAGGGCGGCCTAACCCCACCCTGTATCACATGCCGGTACCCATACCAGCTGCCATGGCCGGGTGCCCTGGCCACTGAGGCCACCAGCTACCCACCCCCTGGGCTGCATCCATCAGACTGTCTAACACTGTCGTTTTCCATTTGCCCCTCCCATCCGGCCAGGGAAGGCTGCCCATAACCACCGGGAGTGGGTGAAAACTGGAGGGGGGCCGTCAGACTGCGGCACCTGACTTGGCAGGGCAGAGGGCCCTGGACGTGGTCGTCGGCCCAGAGGAAAGGGAGGTTGCCGGGGTGGAGTTCGGCTCCAGGCGAGGAAGTGAGACCGTGCTGAGTGTTGCGGTCCCCGTGACATGTGGGTCAACACCCCACCCTCAACACCACCCCCACACCACTCTCACCCTCACCCCACACCACCCTCACTCCCAAACCACCCTCACCCCCACACCACCCTCACCGCCCCTACAGCACCCTCACTCCCACACCAACCGGACCCTCACCCCCACCCCACCTCCACCACCCGTACCCTCAGCACTCTCTCACTGTCACCCCAACACCACCCCCACCCCACCCTGACCCTCACCCCCACCCCACCCCATCACCCCCACACTCACCTAAACCCTCACCCCCACCCCCACACCACCCGTACCCTCAGCACCCCCTCACCCCCACACCACCCTCACCCCTACACTACCCTTACCCTCACCACCCCATCACCCCACCCATACCCTCAGCACCCCATCACTCTCACCCCCAAATCACCCGCACCCCCGTCACTCCCACTCCCCAGCAGATCTTGCGTCTTACAGGACCTGCTGGAGATGAGGGGCTCCATCCGGTGTCCCCCGCCCCCAGCCAGTGCCACAGCTGGAGCCCTCGCGAGCTGTAGCTCGGACGGCAGCCCTCAACCCGAGACTCCCGGAGCTCGAGTTTGAGGATGACACTGATTTCCCATCACAGCTGTCTCCAATACCGTCCACCATCCCAGAGACACTCACCTTGGTTGGGCACTTTAGTGAAGTGGCTACTGAGACACTCTCTGGTGTGCACCACACAGCTGATCTGGTACAGCAGGTGGAGGTAGGAACACCCGAGGAGGCAGATGGTCGGGTGGCGGGCCAACCTCATCGTCAAGCTGTTGTCCAGCCGGATTTCAGGCTTCTGGAAAGAACAGTCCCATCGATTGTGGAGCTGTAGTTACAGAGTCAGGGACTACATGAGGGGTTGTCGGCGAGCATCCAGCACCTGCAGTAGGAGGAGTCCAACGTGCAGGAGTGGGAGGTGCTGCTGATAATGGGTGCCATGAGCGGTGTCAGCGGTGGAGGCATTGGGGCGATGGTGTTGGCTATGGATCAGCATTTCCAAGGCCTGGGGCATTCTGTGCAGGTGCTGGCTGAGGCCCAGAACAGAGTTTCCGACTCACAGGCAGCCATTTGACAGAACCACCTGGAAATTGCAGTGGTGCTCCTGAGCACGGCCCAGTTACAGCAGACCACGGCTGGGAAAGCCGGCGGCAATGCTCAGGCGCTGGCTGAAGTAGTCTAGACATACAGGGAAGTGGCCCAGTCCCAGAGGAAGATTGCGCAGTCACTGGTTGCTGTGGCAAACCCAGAAGGTGGTGGCACAGTCAATGGGTGATGTGGCACAGTCTCAGACAGAGGTGGTCTACTCCCTATGCTCCAGGGCCGTGTGCATGCAGACCCTGGCCGAGTCCAGAGCCGGCCTCCAGGACTGGCAGCGGCAGGAGAGCCTCAGGGGATGGCTCCCCTCGCACCTCCCTTCCATGGAGTAGCCTGGGGCACCCTGAGGGAGGAGGAGGTGATGGGGTCCATGCTGGTGACTCCCACAGTGGAGGTGCCGGAACGCCACTGCATGTCGGAACTCCCCCCCCCTTGCTCTGGCGCATCTCGTGGATAGCGAGCAGAACAGTGCCGCACCATGCCACCTGGGACACCTGAGCAGCAGCCTGGCCCATCGCCCCAGAAAACTGCCACCAATGGGGACCCAGGTCACAGTGTGGGAATCACAGCTGGCAGCCTCCATTTCTGATGTACCCTCTGGAGATTCACCAAGACGTAGTGTTAGGGCCTGCAAGGCCAGAAAGTTAGACATCAGTTAAGTTGGCACGGGTGTAGGACACAGTTTAGTTATAAGGGCAAGGGCACAAATCTATACATACGTTGTCACATTAAACACCTTGTGGTGAATTATATGCCATTGTAATTCACACTGTATTGCCTTGCATGTATCGTGTCCTTGTGGGCTCTGTATACGAGCCGTTGCGCGGCTCTGCCCATAGGGGGAGATGAGGAGTTTGTACTGGGCTCCACCTTGGCTCTGCCCATGGTTCCGCCCATGGCTTCTCCCATTAACCAGAAGTATAAAGCTCTGCAGCCGTAAGCCTGCTCTCAGTTCCTCTGGTCGCAGGCTGGCTTAGTTGTAAGACTATTAAAACCACAGTTTACTTCCAATCAGGTGTCTCGTTGATGGTCACATCACATCTGTTAACACTGTGACAACCTGCCTCGGTCCTCTGACTGATGGGTGTGAGGGGTGGGCTTGTCTGGGCTTGCCAGAGAGGGTGAGCGGGGGGCGGAAATGGGCTGACATTGTGCATGGCTTGGGCTCCCCCCCCCCCCCCCCCCCCCCCAAACTGCCCCTCCCACCTGACCGTAGTGGATAACCCTTGTTGCCTAGGAGCCAACCCCCCAGGGGTGGGGGGGTTGCGTATTGAACATGTCAGGAATCGTCGAATGTGCCAGGATGAAGGTGTCGTGCAGACATGCATGATGTGCAGCTGATGGTCACATATCAGCTACACATTCATTGAGTGGAATCCCTTTTGGTTAGTGTAGAGCGGCCACTGCACGGGCATCCTGGTGGGCTCAGTCCACATTGAAATGGATGTATTGAGGCGTCTGGGGATATAGGCCCTCCGTGATGGCACGGATGCATCTGTCCACCGAGGTCTGTGAGATCCCGGACAGGTCTCCCCTGGCGCTTTGATGGGCACTGGAAGCGAGTGTCCTCCTCTATACCCCTGCAGTGCCAGGTGTGCCATGATCTGGCAGATATGTTGCATTGTCTCCCTGCTGAGCCGGAGTCTTCGACGGCATACCTGGTCCGGCAGGTCCTCGAATGACAAGCAGTGCCGGTACACGGGAGGGTCATGTGGCACCTTCTTGACACCTCTTTCTTCTCAGCCTGTTGGGTGGCTGGCTCTCCATTCTGGGTGACTGCTTCCTATTCCTCTAGGGCACACTCCACTGCTGCACGTTCCTCTGCTGCACGCTGTGCTGCTGCAGCTTCCTCCTCCTCGACAGCTGCAGCCACTAGAGCCACAAGGCATCCCCAGGGCTGCGGCGATTAACCAGAAGGCCAGCATTGTTGGTTGAATTCCAATATCCATTGTCTGCAGAGGTTGAAAGGCTGGCATGTTAGCATGGTGTGTATACCCGTGCCCAACCAGGTCCAACAGGCTACATGATGGCCCCAGTTGGCACTGCGGACTCTGCCCCTGCATGTTTCCTCCACCTCCATCTCCCCACTCCTGGCCCAGTTGATGGCTAGCGCCGTGTGGGCCTCTGGCCCTGACGCTTGCCCCTAATGCCATGGGTACCGCTGGCTGGCACTGCCCTTGCCAGCGGTATGCACCTGGTGCCGCCTATGGAGGCTACAGTGGATGTTGCCCTTGGTGGGCTGCCAGATGCCCCGCCGGCGGGTGCGACGGGTATGGCTGAAAGTGAGGTGGGGGACCTATATGGCCGGTGTCACTCTGCAGAACCAGGGTCCAAGGTGGGTGATCAGTCAGGTGTGCAGCAAGATGGCTGCCTTGCAGGCTACTGCAATGACGGACTGTGATTGGATGCCGCGCCAGTCCCATGGGGGTCACACCGGCCACTCGGCCTGTTGCCCCCCCCACATCGGCCCTGGCAGGGCCCCCACACCCTAGCCAGCTCGGCCAGCGACTGACCCGGCAGTCCACAGTCACGCCTCTCTGTGTCCTACTTTCTCTCTCTCCTTCAGCACACATGACGGCGGTTACACGATTTTGAAAAGCACAAGTGAACCGTGGCATTGGGAACTCGGCAGGCGGAGAATCGTGGAGGCCCCGGAGAATACCGGGTCAGGTTCGCTAATGATATGTAAATTATGTTTACGTGTGTTTCTGGATCGCATTGACGCCGGTGTCGAGGTGACAGAGAAATGCAATTTGGCATCAAATGGCGACAGCCACAATTTTGACACGGAACCTATTCTCTGCCCAATCGTGCTTCCTGATTTCGGCGTCAGCTAACGGAGAATCTCGCCCAATACCAAGAAAATCAACCAAAAATTCGAAATTAAATAATATTGCTTCGGAAATGTAAAAAAAAACTTCAGTGCAACTGCAAGAGAAGATGCTCATTTTTTTTCTGACAAGTATAGATTGCCTTCCCACAGAGATTTTGTCAATACAAAATGGCAGCTGCTGTTTTATTTCAAGTTTAAAAGACTGTGGCATTTTGAAAAAAATAATTTCAGATGATGATAGTTATATAGACCTTATCCATCCTTCAAGAGTTTTTACATCTTCTTCAATTCATGATTTCCACACTGAGAGTTCAGGCCTACAAACAGTCAAAATGAGGTCTTGAACTCTGCATTAGGATCAAATGCTGCTGCTGGGTTTGGGTTCCCTGCCTGTATGAAACACACCACCACCATCCACCCCTATAAACCTCAACTTGAAAGAAAATTTGGACCTGTCAGAAATGGGGGCAGGCCTTACCGCATCTAGGTCTATTCCACCATTTTTAAAGGTCTGTGGGATCTACCCGGCTCTGAAAACCCAGCCCTAGGTGTTAATGCAGTTATTAAGAGGTGCGTGCTTGCCTTCAGAGGCTACTTTTTATATTGGGTGCAAGGAAAAACATCTGGAGAAGCCTGAACCATAACACAGTGTGGCGCTAACAATTATACTCAAAGCCGAGAGACTAGTACAATAGAGGCTTTATTGCTGTACGATGTTGTCCCTCCATCCGCAACTGTAGACTGAGGGTCTGAGCAGTTCTCATACATATTTATACACAAGCTCCCTGTGGGCGGAGCTAGCCGGCAGGGGCTGACCGGAGGAACCTGTATTACAGGTACAGGCATACATCCCCCTACTGCAGTACACATAACTACAGTGGTTATCTCACCACATTCACCCCCTGTAAAAAATGGGTCCGGCGGGGGTGACATGTAACTCTAATACAAAGGATGCTATTTACAAGAGGGTCCAACAAGGAAAATCAAGAGTCCATCCGGTTAGCAGGTTACAGGTTGAGCCGAATCGGTGGTCGGACGTTCCGCTGTGATCGGCGTAGCTGTGGTGGTGACGTCGGCACAGGCGGTGATGGCCCCGATGGTGCAGGTGCTGGCGGTGTTGGTGCTGGCTGCTGGCGGGATGACTCCGAGAGCAAGCCAAAATCTTCCATGTCCTCCAGGGTGGGCAGGGGGATGAGGGATGGACCTGATGGGGACGAATAGGGGGGCGCTGGGGTTGGCGCAGGAAGGGGTGTGGGCATGGGATCGGCACCTGAGGGAGCCAGGTCCCGGAGCGAGACTGTGTCCTGGCGGCCGTCGGGGAACTCCACGTAGGCATACTGAGGGTTGGCGTGGAGAAGGCGTACTTTGTCCACCAGGGGTTCCGCCTTGTGGTGCCGTACATGCCTACGGAGAAGGACTGGGCCCGGAGTCGTGAGCCAAGTCGGGAGCGACACTCCGGATGTGGACTTCCTAGGGAAGGCAAAAACACGTTCATGGGGTGTACTGTTAGTTGCGGTGCACAGTAGCGACCGAATGGAATGGAGCGCGTCAGGGAGGACCTGCTGCCAGCGAGCGGCTGGGAGGTTCCTGGACCGTAGGGCCAGCTGGACGGCCCTCCATACTGTCCCGTTCTCCCTCTCTACCTGCCCGTTTCCCCGGGGGTTGTAGCTGGTCGTCCTGCTGGAGGCGATACCCCTGCTGAGCAGGAACTGACGCAGCTCATCGCTCATGAATGAGGATCCCCTGTCACTGTGGATATAGTCGGGGAAACCGAACAGGGCGAAAATGGAATCCAGGGCCTTGATGACGGTGGCAGACGTCATATCTGGGCATGGGATGGCAAAGGGGAACCTAGAAAATTCATCGACCACACTAAGGATGTAGGTGTTGCGGTCGGTAGAGGGAAGGGGCCCTTTGAAGTCCACGCTGAGGTGTTCAAAGGGGCGGGATGCTTTCACCAGGCGCGCGTGATCTGGCCGGTAGAAGTGCGGCTTGCACTCCGCACAGATCTGGCAGTCTCTGGTGACTGTCCGTACTTCCTCGACGGAGTAGGGCAGATTGCGGGCTTTGATCAGATGGTACAAGCGGGTGACCCCCGGATGGCAAAGGCTGTCGTGCAAGGCACGGAGCTGGTTCACTTGTGCACTGGCACATGTACCTCGGGAGAGGGCGTCTGGGGGCTCGTTGAGCTTGCCGGGGCGATACAAGATCTCGTAGTTAAAGGTGGAGAGCTCGATTCTCCACCGCAAGATTTTGTCATTCTTGATCTTGCCCCGCTGCGTGTTGTTGAACATGAAGGCTACCGACCGTTGGTCAGTGAGGAGAGTGAATCTCCTGCCGGCCAGGTAATGCCTCCAGTGCCGCACCGCTTCAACGATTGCCTGGGCTTCCTTTTCGACAGAGGAATGCCGAATTTCGGAGGCGTGGAGGGTGCGTGAAAAGAATGCCACGGGTCTTCCGGCCTGATTCAGCGTGGCGGCAAGGGCGACATCTGAAGCGTCGCTCTCTACTTGGAAAGGCAGAGTCTCGTCTACGGCGTGCATCCCCGCCCTGGCTATGTCAGATCGAATGCAGGCGAAGGCCTGTTGTGCCTCGGCCGAGAGGGGAAAATGTGTGGACTGGATAAGTGGCCGGGCCTTGTCTGCGTATTGCGGGACCCACTGGGCGTAATAAGAGAAAAACCCAAGGCAGTGTTTGAGGGCCTTGGGGCAGTGGGGAATTGGGAGCTCCATGAGGGGGCGCATGCGGTCGGGATCGGGCCCCAGTAGTCCGTTTTGGACTACGTAGCCAAGGATGGCTAAGCGGTCTGTGCGGAACACGCATTTCTCCTTGTTGTACGTGAGATTAAGGAGAGATGCGGTGTGGAGGAATTTATAAAGGTTGGCATCATGGTCCTTCTGGTCATGGCCGCAGATGGTGACATTGTCGAGGTACGGGAAGGTGGCCTGCAATCCGTACCGGTCAACCATTCGGTCCATTTCTCGCTGAAAGACCGAGACCCCATTCGTGACGCCGAAGGGAACCCTCAGAAATTGGTACAGACGACCGTCCGCCTCAAAGGCAGTGTAGGGACGGTCCGATTTACGGATGGGGAGCTGGTGGTAGGCGGATTTCAGGTCAATAGTAGAGAAGACCCGGTACTGTGCAATCTGATTGACCATATCAGAAATGTGGGGGAGGGGGTACGCGTCGAGCTGCGTGTACCGGTTGATGGTCTGGCTGTAGTCCACGACCATCCTGTGCTTCTCCCCGGTCTTAACCACTACCACCTGGGCTCTCCAAGGGCTGTTGCTGGCCTCGATGATACCCTCCCGAAGCAGCCGCTGGACTTCGGACCTGATGAAGGCCTTGTCCTGGGTGCTGTACCGTCTGCTCCTGGTGGCGACGGGCTTGCAATCCACAGTCAGATTGGCAAAGAGGGAGGGGGGCTCGACCTTGAGGGTCGCGAGGCCGCAAATGGTGAGGGGAGGTAGGGGTCCACCGAATTTGAGGGTGAGGCTCTGGAGATTGCACTGGAAATCCAGGCCTAGTAGGAGTGAAGTGCAGAGGTCGGGGAGAATGTACAGACGGAAACGGTCGAATTCCACACCCTGTACAGTGAGTTTAACCAGGCAGAAACCCCGGATCGGGACAGAGTGGGAACCGGAGGCAAGGGAGATCTGCCGGTCGGCGGGATGGATCGCAAGGGAATAGCGCCTTACCGTGTCCGGGTGGACGAAGCTCTCGGTGCTCCCGGAGTCGATGAGGCAGGAGGTCACATGGCCGTTGACCAGCACCGATGTGGAAGAGGGTGCCAGGTTGCGAGGACGGGACTGGTCGAGCGTAACGGAGGCGAGCAGTGGTTGGTCGGCGGTTGAGTCAGATGAGTCCGACGAGGAGCGGTAGCGACCCGTGTCCCGTGATGGCAGCCCCTGGAGACGAGATGGCGGCATCCGCAGTACCTGTGGGTAAAATGGCGGCGTCCATGGAGCGCACGTTATGGGGTCGGAACAAAATGGCGGCGCCCATGGAACGCACATGGCTGTGGTGGATGAAGATGGCGGCGCCCATGGGGCGCACATGGCGGGGGCGGTAAAAGATGGCGGCGCCCACTGATCGCACGTGGGGTCAGGGGAAGCGGGCGGCGGGGCCCATTGAGGGAGCGGCTGAGGCGTGGGGACCGGCGGCGCGATAGCGGCGACCGTCCGGGACTGACACACCGCTGCAAAGTGGCCTTTCTTTCCACAAGCTTTGCAGGTCGCTGTGCGGGCCGGTCAACGTTGGCGAGGGTGCTTCTGTTGGCCGCAGAAGTAACAGTGGGGACCCCCAGGGGGTGCGGTGCGGCGGGCAGCGCAGGCATAGTGCGCGGGGGCGGCTGCTGGGGGGGGCCGTTTGCGGGGTCCACGAGGGGTGGGACGGATGGGCCTGGGGAGCCGTTTGCGGGGTCCACGAGGGGTAGGACGGGTGGGCCGAGTGGCTAGCGGAGTAAGTGTGCGCACTACGGGAGGCGGCCGTCATGGAGAGCGCCAGGGCCTTTGCGGCCGCGAGGTCGGGGGCGACCCCTTCCAGCAGTCGTTGCCGGATGGGGTCCGATGCAATGCCTGTAACGAAGGCATCGCGCATGAGTAAATCCGAATGTTCCGCGGCTGTGAGGGCCCGGCAGTCGCAGTCTCGTACCAGAGGTATAAGGGCCCTCCAGAAGTCCTCAATCGACTCACCTGGCTGCTGGACGCGAGTAGAAAGTTGATGCCTCGCAAACAGGGTGTTCGTCGATGGTGCATAATTCTCCTTGAGCAGTTCCATAGCTGCGGTGTAGTCGGTCGCATCTCGAATGAGCGGAAAGACGCTGGAGCTAAGTCTGGAGTACAGGAGTTGCTTTTTCTGAGCCTCCGTCGGGGGAGGGTGTGCTGAAGAGATGTAGGCCTCGAAGACTGCGAGCCAGTGATCAAAGTCTTTTCTGGCGTGAGGCGAATGTGGATCCAGCTGCAGACGGTCAGGCTTGACTCTGATGTCCATGGTGACTGGGAAATCGTACAGCAATAAATTGTGGCGCTAACAATTATACTCAAAGCCGAGAGACTAGTACAATAGAGGCTTTATTGCTGTACGATGTTGTCCCTCCATCCGCAACTGTAGACTGAAGGTCTGAGCAGCTCTCATACATATTTATACACAAGCTCCCTGTGGGCGGAGCTAGCCGGCAGGGGCTGACCGGAGGAACCTGTATTACAGGTACAGGCATACATCCCCCTACTGCAGTACACATAACTACAGTGGTTATCTCACCACACACAGTTTAGATGGTATTTGTAGTTTCTGCCATACTTTCTGATGACATGCTGGACCATCATTTTATTTCTGAGGAGCTGCATTGCTAACATTAGCTACAGGGCATACTATAGATTGGCTTCTTTTGATTCTTAGGCAGTGACACAGAGCTCTGCTAGCTCAGAAAATTTAATACTGGAAAATTACAGAGCAATAGGCATTGAATTCCTCCCACATTGCTTTACTCTTCATGCAGTAAAATATTGTATGATTTCTATGGGACCTCCTTACTTTCATTTGAGATCAGATTCTTGCTTGAAATTGATTAAAAATATGTCATTTTTGCAACCCTCCCTCCTGCCTCCAAACCGGAATACATCAATCTGTACATGGAGTTTTAGGTGTGTATAATCCATGTGGAACCTAGTTTAAAAACACAGACACAGATGGTCTGAGGTTTGAAAATGTGAATGGCTTTGGTGTCTAAAAATAGGAATGCTGAATGGCTTTGGTTCCTAAAAATAGGACTGCCTAAAACAGAGTGACCACTAAAACAATCAGAATTGGCATGAGGAAACCGATCATCAAAAAATCCTCTGGATCAGACCATAATGCTGCACAAATCAAATGGACAAATAGGGCTAAATATACAGTATTACAGTCGTCCAAACACTGTCCCCGGGTGAAATGTTTTAAACTCTGCTCTGGATTTTCTTATCGGATGAAATTCTGAATATAAATATGGTAGAATCTGGTTTGTTCCTGCCTTATGATTTGAGCCGACCCATCACACTTTTATGAGTCAAAAGTTCCCACTGTTCTGCATGTCACTGGTTTGGAAATCACCTTTTGGAAAGTGGGAACTTGTGTAGTGCTACATGATTTAAAGATCTCCAATTTCAAGGGGACAGTACACCCAGTTGGGGAATAGTGGGAGCTGGCCAGGGCAGTGAGTGGCAACATGATTCATCCAACGTAGAAACTTAGTGCCAGAGTGGATTGCTGTCACATACATTCTCCTTTTTCTTACAGAAGGCAGATGTGATTTTAACCTAATAAATTGATTTATTTAATGAAAAAAATGAATGAACACAATAGTTTACACAGCACAATTCTCCAATTCCTGTTATCCCTTGTACGTGATACTGTTACTGCTCCAGGCAAAACTCACTTTCAGCCAACTTTCCTGAAACGAAATGGCTTTAGGCAGCAAGATGTATGGAGTTACTGTATCTCTAGGGAAAGAGGTAAGAGGTGGAATGGAGGAGGAAATGGAGGATTCTCTGACATTCACCAGCCTCGCTCATCGGGAATTGGCAATCGTGGTTAAGTGAGCACTTGACACATGCTAAGTTGGTTCCTGTGGGTAGGCGGACCATGTAGCATATGGGGTCATTGTCTAGCATTCCAGTCAAACCTTGATGCCTGGACACTGCGTGTGAGTCAACACCACACATGCAGCAGCCAACATCCGAACACCCAGGGGATGGGACGCAGCCTCCGGGACACGACCATGGCCAGAGGGTGGATGGGTGCCACAGGGAGATGGGGTTGGCTGGAGAGACAGGAAAAGGGTCAGGGGTTCAGCCTGCATTGTGGAATATAGTAGCTGATGCATCATAATGGCTGTGCAAAGAGTTGTTTAATTTGCTGCGCTATACCCCACTTCTGATAGTGCAACCCTCCCAATCGCCCTGGCCCCCTCCCCACCCCTACCTAACCCCTCTCCCAAACCCCAGTGCCCTCAGTGATGCTCAATGTGCCTCGCCCTCCCTAGCTCTACCACTACATCTTGGTGTTTCCCCAGGATGCACATCTGAGGTGGAAGCAGCCTGCTGCTTACCTCGTCCTCGGGCCTTCGATGCCCCTGGTGGGCGTCCTCTGGGGCCGGAGGGCTCAGGCTCACTTGTCAACAGCACATGCACAGCTGTGCCACCCTGTCCTGTGTGCGGACGCGGCCTCTTCAGAGGGGTGGAACTCGGGAGTGCTGGTGGCCACCGTCGCTGCCCCATGGGACGGGTGAGCAAGTGCGGTTTAAATGCTGCTCGACGTTGTGAGCGGGGGGGCTAGCGAGCACGGTCCTGGCGAATAAGCTGCGATCCGGCATTCGGGGCGGGAAGCCCGTGAGGTCTTATTAAATGGAACAATTAACGTTGAATAGTGTTGCCAACGTCGCTGAGCCGAGCACCAGGAAACATGCGGCAATTCCCACGCACTACAACACTTGGAAATGTTTCCGGAGAATTGTGCCCCTGATCTTGATGATTGCCAGCTCTCAGATAACATATATGCCATTTATTTCATTTGTATTTCACTACAATGCATCTTATCAGATATATCACAGATCCAATAGAAACACATAGAAATAGAGGGCATTTCAGTAATAAAATTGTTACTTACCACTGAGAGCATACAGGCAGTGGCTGCGTTGGGAGAAAAGTACAGTCCCTGGCCATAGATCCCATCACTAAAATCTACAACAGAAAATCAATGAGATCTACTGTACCAACAGGTGTCCACATAGTATACACATAGGAAATGTTAGGCCATTAATCCTCTTAGTCTGTCCACCATTCAATTAGATCAAGGTTTAGCTCATTACCAATGGCTACTGATACTAGGCTTCCTCAATTACTTTTTTAAATTTTGTCACGGAACCATCAGTCCCCCAACAATTCCACATCTAATTTCCACCCGGTCTCTGTACCACCACCTTCTCCAGTACCATATCCACCCAATGCGAAGCATGATCTGATGTTGCAATTGCCGACTATTCTGACCCCTTACCCCCAGCCAGCAGCGCTTTCCCCAGCACAAAAAAGTCGATCCGCGGGTATACCTTATGGACCGCCGAGAAAAACGAGTCGTCCCACTCCCTCGGGTGCAGAAACCTGCAAGGGTCTACCCCTCCCATTTCCACCATTATTCCAGCCCATGCCATCGCCCCCCCTGACGGGACCAGCGAGTATAGCCGTGACCTGTCCAACCTTGGCTCCTGCGCCAAGTTCCAGTTCCCCCCTCCCCCCAACTATCAGTTTGTGTGAGTCCAAGTCGGGGATGGCTCCACACACCTTCTTCGCGAATCCCACATCGTCCCATTTGGGACATAGAACATTACAGCGCAGTCCAGGCCCTTCAGCCCTCGATGTTGCACCGACCTGTGAAACCACTCTAAAGCCCATCTACACAATTCCCTTATCGTCCATATGCCTATCCAATGACCATTTGAATGCCCTTAGTGTTGGTGAGTCCACACTGTTGCAGGCAGGGCATTCCACGCCCTTACTACTCTGAATAAAGAACCTACCTCTGACATCTGTCCTATATCTATCTCCCCTCAATTTAAAGCTATGTTCCTCGTGCTGGACATCACCATCCAAGGAAAAAGGCTCTCACTGTCCACCCTATCTAATCCTCTGATCATCTTGCATGCCTCAATTAAATCACCTCTTAACCTTCTTCTCTCTAACGAAAACAGCCTCATGTCCCTCAGCCTTCCCTCATAAGATCTTCCCTCCATACCAGGAAACATTCTGGTAAATCTCCTCTGCACCCTTTCCAATGCTTCCACATCCTTCCTATAATGCGGTGACCAGAACTGCACGCAATACTCCAAATGCGGCCGCACCAGAGTTTTGTACAACTGCAACATGACCTCATGGCTCCGAAACTCAATTCCTCTACCAATAAAAGCTAACACACCGTACGCCTTCTTAACAACCTGGGTAGCAACTTTCAGGAATCTATGTACATGGACACCGAGATCTCTCTGCTCATCCACACTACCAAGAATCTTACAATTAGCCCAGTACTCTGTTGATGCGCTAACAATTGCACACAGAAACACGAAACGGTACAAAAGAGGCTTTATTACCGTGAGATGTTATTCCCTCAACTGCAGCTGTAGAATGGCAGCTCAGGAGAGCTTATGAATATTTATACTGCTCCCTGTGGGCGGAGCTAGCCGGCAGGGGCATACCAGCAAACCTGTAATAGCAGGTACTATTGTACATCCCCTAATAGAGGCACACACATATATATACAGTGGTGGATCACCACATTCACCCCCTGTTAAGAATGAGTCCGGCGGGGGTGACGTGAAACTATAACACATAAGCAGTGATTTATTTACAGAGGGGGGAAAAAAAAATCAGGTGTCCATCTTGCAACCCGGTGCCCGTCACAGATTGAGTCTGACCGGCGGTCTGACGGTGCGTTGAGAGCGACGCAGCAGTGGTGGCGACGTCTGCACAGATGGTGTCGGCGTCGACAGCATCGGTGGTAGCGGTGTTGGTGCTGGCCAGTGGCTGGATGACTCCGGGAGCGTGCCGAAATCTTCCATGTCCTCTAGTGTGGGCAAGGGAATGAGGGATGGACCTGGTGGGGCTGACGTTGGGGGCGCCGGGGAAAAGGAGGGTGGCGCGTGGGTGAGGAGTTGTGTGGGCGTGGGATCAGCACCCGAGGGAGCCAGGTCCCTGAGCGAGATTGTATCCTGGCGGTCGTCGGGGAACTCCACGTAGGCATACTGGGGGTACGCGTGGAGCAGGCGTACCCTGTCCACCAGAGGGTCCGCCTTGTGGAGTCTGATATGCCTACGAAGTAGGTCGGGAGCGACACCCCGGATGTAGACTTCCTAGGGAAGGTAAAAACACGTTCATGGGGTGTTTTGTTAGTCGCGGTGCACAGCAGTGACCGAATGGAGTGGAGTGCATCAGGGAGGACCTGCTGCCAGCGAGCGGCTGGGAGGTTCCTGGACCGTAGGGCCAGCTGGACGGCCCTCCATACCGTCCCGTTCTCCCTTTCTACCTGCCCGTTTCCCCGGAGGTTGTAGCTGGTCGTCCTGCTGGAGGCGACACCCCTGCTGAGCAGGAACTGACGCAGTTCATCGCTCATGAATGAGGATCCCCTGTCACTGTGGATGTAGTCGGGGAAACCGAACAGAGCGAATATGGAATTGAGGGCCTTGATGACGGTGGCAGATGTCATATCCGGGCATGGGATGGCGAAGGGGAACCTAGAGAATTCATCGACCACACTAAGGATGTACGTGTTGCGGTCGGTGGAAGGGAGGGGCCCTTTGAAATCCACGCTGAGGCGTTCAAAGGGGGGGCTTTCACCAGGCGCGCACGGTCTGGCTGGTAGAGGTCCAGCTTGCACTCAGCACAGGCCTGGCAGTCTCTGGTGACTGTCTGTACTTCCTCGACGGAGTAGGGCAGATTGTGGGCTTTGACTAGGTGGTACAACCGAGTGACCCCCGGATGGCAAAGGCTCTCGTGCAAGACACGGAGCTGGTTCACTTGTGCGCTGGCACATGTACCTCGGGAGAGGGCGTCTGGGGGCTTGTTGAGTTTGCCGGGGCGATACTAGATCTCGTAATTATAGGTGGCGAGCTCGATTCTCCACCGCAAGATTTTGTCGTTTTTGATCTTGCCCCGCTGCGTGTTGTTGAGCGAATACGGGTGAAGGCCTGTTGTGCCTTGGCCGCGAGGGGAAATTGCGTGGACTAGATCAGTGGGCGGGCCTTTTCCGCGTATTGTGGGACCCACTGGGCGTAGTAAGAAAAGAACCCTAGGCATCGTTTGAGAGCATTAGGGCAGTGGGGGACGGGAAGCTCCATGAGGGGGCGCATGCGGTCGGGATCGGGCCCCAGTAGTCCGTTTTGGACTACGTAGCCGAGGATGGCTAAGCGGTCTGTACTGAATACGCACTTCTCCTTGTTATAAGTGAGACTGAGGAGAGATGCGGTGTGGAGAAATTTGGCAAGGTTGGCGTCATGGTCCTGCTGGTCGTGGCCGCAGATGGTGACATTATCTAAGTACGGAAACGTGGCCCGCAGTCCGTACAGGTCAACCATTCGGGCCATTTCTTGTTGAAAGACCGAGACCCCGTTAGTGATGCCGAAGGGAACCCTAAGGAATTGATACCGTCGACCGTCCGCCTTGAAGGCAGTGTAGGGACGGTCCGATTTACGGATGGGGAGCTGGTGGTAGGCGGATTTCAGGTCAATTGTTGAGAAGACCCGGTACTGTGCAATCTGATTCACCATATCAGATATGCGAGGGAGGGGGTACGCGTCGAGCTGCGTGCACCGGTTGATGATCTGGCTGTGGTCAGACCATCCTGTGTTTCTCCCCAGTTTTAACCACCACCACTTGGGCTCTCCAGGGACTGTTGCTGGCCTCGATAATACCCTCCCGAAGCAGCCGCTGGACTTCGGACCTGATGAAGGCCTTGTCCTGGGTGCTGTACCATCTGCTCCTGGTGGAGACAGATTTGCAATCTGCAGTCAGATTGGCAAAGAGGGAGGGAGGGTCAACCTTGAGGGTCGTGAGGCCGCAAATGGTGAGTGGGGGTAGGGGTCCGCCGAATTTGAGGGTGAGGCTCTGGAGGTTACATTGGAAGTCCAGGCCCAGTAAAAGTGTCGCACAGAGGTTGGGGAGAACGTACAGGCGGAAACGGCTGAATTCCACGCCTTGTACGGTGAGTTTGACCAGACAGAAGCCCCGGATCGGGACAGAGTGGGATCTGGAGGCCAGAGAGATCCGCTGGTTAGCGGGATGGACCGCGAGGGAGCAGCGCCTTACCGTGTCCGGATGAATGAAGCTGTCGGTGCTCCCGGAGTCAAGTAGGCAGTAGGTCGCGTGGCCATTGATGAGTACCGTCGTTGAAGCGGTAGCCAGGTTGCGAGGACGAGATTGGTCGAGCGCCATGGAGGCGAGTAGCGGGCGATCGCCCGAAGAGTCTGAAGATTCCGATGAATAGTGGCAGCGACCCGGGCCCCGTGGTCCAGTCCTGAGGGGAGGATAAAATGGCGGCATCCGAAGTACCTGCGGGGAAGAAGATGGCGGCGCCCATGCAGTGCACGTTGTGGGGGCGGGGCCAGATGGCGGCGACCACGGAGCGCACGTTGCGGGGGAGGGGCAAGACGGCGGCGCCCACTGACCGTACGTGGAGTCGGGGGAGGAAGATGGCGGCGCCCATGGTGCGCACATTGCGGGGGCGGCGAAAGATGGCGGCGTCCACTGATCGCACGTGGCCCCGGGAGCTGCGGACGGCGGGGCCCATTGTGAGATCGGCTGCAGAGAGGGGGTGAGGTCGGGCGCAATAGAGGCAACTGCGCGGGCCTGACACACCGCTGCAAAGTGGCCTTTCTTGCCACAAGATTTGCAGGTCGCGGCGCGGGCCGGGCAGCGCTGGCAGGGGTGCTTCTGCACCCCCAGAGTGCATGGTATGGCGAGCAGCGCAGGCATATTGCACGGAAGCGGCCCCAGTCGGGGGGAGGTCGGTTGCGGGGTCCACGAGGGGTAGAATGGGTGGGCCGTGCGGTAGAATGAGTGGGCGGGATAGGATTGCACGTTACGGGAAGCGGCCGTCATAGAGAGCGCTAAAGTCTTTGTCACCGTTAGATGGAGCGCGGCCCCTTCCAGCAGTCGTTGCCGGATGGGGTCCGATGCAATACCCGTCACAAAGGCATCTCGCATGAGGAGATTCGAATGTTCCGTAGCCGAGACGGCCTGGCACTCACAGTCCCGTACTAGAGGGATAAGGGCCCGCCAGAAGTCCTCAATCGACTCACCCGGTTGCTGGAGGCGAGTGGAGAGTACATGCCTCGCAAACAGAGTGTTCGTCGACTGGACATAATTTTCTTTGAGCAGTTCCATAGCACGGGCGTAGGTCAGCGCGTCCTGTATCAGCGGGAACACGCTGGAGCTCAACCTTGAGTAAAGTAGTTGCACTTTCTGAGCTTCCGATGGTGAAGGGTCCGCTGAGGTGATGTAGGTCTCGAAGACAGCCAGCCAGTGGTTAAAGTCTTTCCTGGCGTTCGGCAATTGCGGATCCAGCTGCAGGCGGTCGGGTTTAATTCTGATGTCCATGATGTGGGAAATCTCACGGTAATAAATTGATGCGCTAATAATTGCACACAGAAACACAAAACGGTATAAAAGAGGCTTTATTACCGTGAGATGTTATTCCCTCAACTGCAGCTGTAGGGCCTCACGGTAGCATGGTGGTTAGCATCAATGCTTCACAGCTCCAGGGTCCCAGGTTCGATTCCCGGCTGGGTCACTGTCTGTGTGGAGTCTGCACGTCCTCCCCGTGTGTGCGTGGGTTTCCTCCGGGTGCTCCGGTTTCCTCCCACAGTCCAAAGATGTGCGGGTTAGGTGGATTGGCCATGCTAAATTGCCCCGTAGTGTAAGGTTAATGGGGGGATTGTTGGGTTACGGGTATACGGGTTACGTGGGTTTAAGTAGGGTGAACATTGTTCGGCACAACATCGAGGGCCGAAGGGCCTGTTCTGTGCTGTACTGTTCTATGTCCTATGTTCTAATGGCAGCTCAGGAGAGCTTATGAATATTTATACTGCTCCCTGTGGGCGGAGCTAGCCGGCAGGGGCTTACCAGAAAACCTGTAATAGCAGGTACTATTGTACATCTCCTAATAGAGGCACACACATATATATACAGTGGTGGATCACCACACCTGTCTTCCTGTTATTCCTTCCAAAATGAATCACCTCACACTTTTCTGCATTAAACTCCATTTTCCACCTCTCAGCCCAGCTCTGCAACTTATCTATGTACCTGTGTAACTTGTAACATCCTTTCGCACTGTCCACAACTCCACCGACTTTAGTGTCATCTGCAAATTTACTCACCCATCCTTCTACGCCCTCCTCCAGGTCATTTATAAAAATGACAAACAGCAGTGGCCCCAAAACAGATCCTTGTGGCACACCACTAGTAACTGGACACCAGTCAGAGCATTTCCCATCAACCACCACTCTGTCTTCTATCAACTAGCCAATTTCTGATAAAAACAGCTAAATCACCCTGAATCCCATGCCTCCGTATTTTCTGCAATAGCCTACGTGGGGAACCTTATCAAAAGCTTTACTGAAATCCATATACAGCACATCAACTGCTTTACCCTCATCCACCTGTTTGGTCACCTTCTCAAAGAACTCAATAAGGTTTGTGAGGCACAACCTACCCTTCACAAAACCGTGTTGACTATCTCTAATCAAATTATTCCTTTCCAGATGATTATACATCCTATCTCTTATAAACCTTTTCAAGACTTTGCCAACAACAGAAGTAAGGCTCACTGGTCTATAGTTACCGGGGTTGTCTCTACTCCCCTTCTTGAACAAGGGGACAACATTTTCTATCCTCCAGTCTTTTGGCACTATTCCTGTAGACAAAGATGACTTAAAGATAAAAGCCAAAGGCTCAGCAATCTCCTCCCTAGCTTCCCAGAGAATCCTAGGATAAATCCCATCCGGCCCAGGGGACTTATCTATTTTCACACTTTCCAAAATTGCTAACACCTCCTCCTTATGAACCTCAAGCCCTTCTAGTCTAGTATACACTTACCAGCGCCACTAGCCCCGTAGGGGACCGTATACACTTACCAGCGCCACTAGCCCCCCCCCCCCTAGCGCCCATGTCACAATCACATATCTACCCCCCTGATCTGCAACCACCTTCTCCATCTGGAAGCGTACCCTTTGGCTGCCCATTACCGCTACCCCTCGAGCCCTTCTGTCAAATCCAGAGTGAAACACCTGGCTAACCCAGCCCATTTTATGTCTCACCTGGTCCTTCACCCTCAAGTGAGTCTCCTGCAGCATTGCTACATCGGCCTTCAAACTTTTAAGGGTTGCAAGCACCCTTGACTGGAACTCCCAACCACTTCACCTTCCACGTGACTATCCTAACGGGGGGAATTTCATCCCCCCTCCTTCTTATCCACCATCATCACACCACCGGGCCCTGCCCCATGAACCTGACCTGCCCCTATTCCTTATTAACATCGAATCCCCTCCCTCCCAGAATCCCTCCCTGCACTTACCCTCGAAAAAAACTCACCCAGTATCGATCCCCCTCCCCCCTTGCCCACTTCATAGGCCCATCGAAATCTGTAAACTAGGCTCCAATGTCCTCAGCCCTCCTCTCACATCACCTCCGTTCATTAGTCGACTTTAGTTAGCTAGTGCGGGGACCCCCCACCAAGGCATAAAGTACCCTCTCCCCAGTCCCAGAAGAAAAAGAAAAAGAATCCAACCCATATAATTCAATAAAATAACAAATAATCGTCGCAACAAAGAATGCCAATCAAACCAAACAAATACTAAAACTCTACAATGTGAAGTCAAGTAAGTTACAATACAGGTCAATGAAAAGAAAGATATAACATTTATACATTTTCCAGCTCCCCAATCACAGTTCACGATCTCTCTTCCAGTTCCACTCCTCACTTCTGTCCCAAGCCTTCTGCCTTCATGCACGCCTCAGCCACCTCCACCTTTTCAAAATAAAAATATTTGGTGTTGTACGTCACCCACAGCTTTGCCAGGTATACCATACCAAATCGCACCCCCTTGTTGCACAGTGCCCCCTTTACTCGGCCGTTAGTCTTTTTGCCAACTCTACCGTCAAGTCCTGGTAAATCCGAACTCTAGCACCAGCCCACTGCACCACCCACTTCTGCTTTGTCCAGCTTAACACCTTCTCCTTCACATGGTAGTTCTGGAAGCAGATAATTACTGCTCTTGGCAGTTCATTTACTTTGGGTTTCGGCCTTAACGACCGATGAGCTCGGTCCAGTTTATACCAGGAGAGGTCCTCCCCCTCCCCCATCAACTCCGCCAGCATCTTAGCGAAGTACTCTGTTGGCCTCGAGCCCTTTGTCCCTTTGGGCAAGCCCACAATTCTCAGATTGTGCTGCCTCAAACTGTTCTCCAAATCTTCGAGCTTTGCTTGGAGCCCTCTGTTGACCTCCATCACCTTCTGCAGCTTGTCCCCCATCGAGGTGAGCTGGTCGCTGTGCTGCTTCACAGCTTCTTCCACTTTCTTCATCTTTTCACCTTGTTCTCTTACCTCGGCCGATGTCTTTGCCACAGCTACCCTTACCAGGGCGATTGCCTCCTCCAACAATGATTTCAGTGCGACCGCCATCTCCTTCCTCATCACCTCCATGTGCCTCACAAACTGCTTCCCCAGCTCCACAGCCATCACCTCAGTCGCCTTTTCCACTGTAAGTAGTGCAGTCCCACCATGCGGTCCAGCCTCCGCCATCTTGTCAGCGCTTTTACTGGCCCTCTCATTGGATGGCGAATCCCTGTTTCCTCCCTTCTTCACAGCTGCTTTTTGCATCCTTTAACGACATGTCATTTTTCTTTCTTCAATCCTAAAAAAAACAATTCTTCCCGTGGGACCGTACTTCAAACTTCTCAAAAATCAATTTTAATTGGAAGCCACCCGATGTGCGACTCCCCCTCTACATGCCATGTTCTGGATTCGGGCCTGCTGCCTCGACTGCCTCGCCTTGTGTTAGGTCCCGCCCCCGGTGCTGCAACTGATGCGCACTTTGGGCTCGATGCCTCCGCTCCGGCTGCCGGACACTCCCGCGGGGCTCCAAACTGGCCCGACCCGGCGTCCATCCCTCAGGCCCCAAAGGCCGAAAAAAGTCGGGATAGGAAACAACGGCGAAACCCCCAAAAATGCTAAAAAATAGCGCATACTGGTGGGAGCCTCTACTTGATGCGGCCGCTCCGCTCGCGAGCCTAACCGGAAATCTGGAGAATGCTAGTTGAACCACTGAATAGAAATGTTCTTTTATCTGTAACATACTGCCCTCAGCCCTCAAATGTGCGATTTCAAATGCTCCTATACCAACCTTCCTTGGAGAAACCTTTCTCTATTATGTTCTGGAGTCGTTCTGCACAGTTCAGACCCCCACAGTAATACATGATAGTTCTATACATCGGCTCTTGCATACTGTTCATGCAACCTTCAACCATTTCACGAGTATCGTCGGACAGGTTTGCCTACAATGAAGAACAAGGAATAAATGATGTCCACATAAATTATTCTTCAAGATAAAAAGAACATTTTGTTTCCTCTAATAGGTCAGAGTCTAGTAACACATACAATGTGGTATGAGACACACCAAACTAGATCATCCCACATTCAATCCATGCTAGTCCTGCGTTAGTTGAGCTCAGCCACAGTAGCATTGGGACAATGGCCTCAGGAGTATGTTCCTTGACTGGTACTGATTGGTATTCAATAATTCTCTGCTGGACGATTTTATATGCATTTGTGGGTAACAGGTAAGAACAAGTATGTCCTTAGGTTAGGAAGGAGAAAATTACCAGATATCTGCTCCTGATCATTATCCAGTGACTTTTATGGAAAGTATATACATGTATATATAACCTCTGGACACTCTGTCTCTGCTCACACATGGACCATTCAGATATGTCCCACTGAATCCCTGGCTCGCTTCCTGAGGTAGATGTGGCAAAATTCCAAAGGAGAGCAAGAGCGTTATCCCTGGTGCCCTGGCCAATATTTATTTCTCAATTAACATCACAAAAACAGATTAAATGGTCATTGTCACATTGTTGTTTGTGAGAGTTTGCTGTGGTAAATTGGCTGCTTCCTTTCCGAGATTACAGGAGTAACTACAGTTCAAATGATTAATTGTCTGTAAGGTGCTTTGGTATACCCTGTGATCATGAAAGTTGCATTATCAATGTAAGTCTTTTTGTTTCTTTGGTTGAGGTACTGTAAGATAGTCTCCTTTCATGGAATAATATGCCAGCAGTTTCAGAAGAGAATGGAAGAAATTGAGGGAGGAGCCCCTACACTGTACCTTAAGGACAGATGTTACCACAAACTGGATGTTTTTCAATCTTGATTCTTGCTCCATCGATTTCATAAACTGTTGCTCAATTTGCTTGAACCCTTCAGCAGCTGAGTCCCACTGCACTGGGCTTGCACCTGCTGCAGAGACATGCAGTAAGTAACTAACCTAGATGTCTAGAGTCTTGTATTAAGTGATTTAGTTCACTAACTCTAAACTTTCAATTCCAGAGAGACTGTGAAAGTCCAAGCTATCCACAAACAACATGATGTAGACTGTGGGTTCTGTGCTGCAATTTGGGACTAGTTATTCAGATACTGCATCCTTAGGACCAGATATCCATGGAGTAGGGAAGACTCCATAGACTTTTATAGACTAGAAGTGGGACTTGGATGCAGAAGGCCTGCCTACATCGCCGACAGATACAATTTTTTCTGGCAGGGGTTAAGAGGCAGGGTGTGATCAACACAGGTGAGAAACCTGAACTTTGGCAGTTCCACAGGCCTTCATCTACAGCGTGGGTGTCACAAATTGATGGAGTAGACATAAACTCCATTGAAGGGTTGATAAGGTCTGTTTAAGTGTCATAATCTGAAGCTTTTTAAAAATTCCTTGCTCTTTAAACTTGAAAGAAAGAGCAGACTTAAGTTGTCAGAGTTTTATAAAAATCTGCTGGACTGTTTTAACGGGCTATCTGGTGGAGGTTAGAAAAAATCATTAGCATCTATTGGTATAGTTGCAGTAGAGTTCTTTGTTTATATTTTCCAAGGGTTATTATTATTTTTGTCATTATGAATGCTTGGCTGAGTTTCAAAAGCTACAATGTTCTCAGTGGATGTTGTGAGTTCACAGTTTGACAGTTTAAAATTAACGGATTAGGTGTCATTGTGGGGTCTGAATAGACGTTTGTTTTCATAAGAGATTGAACACTTGAGATTTTAAAACTTCTGGTTTCATGAATGGGAATTTTTTTACTTAACAACCGTGTATGAGTGAAAACTGTATTATATTGTTAGAAATGTATTATTTTCATCTCCACATGTCTCCAGAGGTCTTCCCACAGTAAATATTGGGTGAGTGGCTATGGAGGAGGTATGGTGTGTGGTTGGGGCCATGAGTTGACATGGAGGGGTCATGGGGTATAATGGGATGGATGGGGGCAAATTGGGTCCAACAGGGCCCTTTAAATTGAGGTGGGTCTGCCAAGTTGGGGTATTTCCTGACTTGAACAACCCACTTTGGTTGAAAATATGGCCCTTTTGCTCAGCTATCACACTATGTTTTAGTTAACTCTCAGCAAGGGAGCTGCATATCCAGACATTTGCTGTCACCATGTCTTGATAAGATTCTGCTGCATAGGCACTGAACTTTCATGCAAAGAATGCTTCAGTTGGAGGTAGTGGCGTTAGATAACAAACTTTCAAAGCATCTTTAATTGGATATCTATAGAAACTGAAGTAAGTAAATCCTATGGAACCCACATTACTATAAAGTAGCAATGCTGTGAAAGACAAATTCAGGGGTGGACATCTTGGACAGGATTCTCCGCTCCCCCAGCCGTGTGTTTCTCGGCGACGCACTGTTCTCTAATCCCGGCAGTTGTCAATGGGATTTGCCATTAAAGCCACCCCAAGCCACCGAGAAACCCGTCAACGGGGGTGCGCTGTCGGTGGGAACAGAGAATCCCAACAGCTGGAGAATTACAGCCCTTATTACAAATTCTCCTCTCTTTTTGTAAACATGTGTACAAAAGATGTAAATTTTATGATTTAAAAAAACAATTTACCTTTCAAATAACCATTTGGCCCTCTTCTTGATGACAATGAAAGAGATATAAAAGGGTGAAATTTCCTTTATGACACAAGGTTTGAAAGCTCAGACTAAAGGTGCCAGATGTATTCACATGCCATTTTGCCATTGATACGCCTTTGTCTGAAGTCCATCTCCTGATTACAGCCATCAGTGGAATTGGTTACAGTGCATATAAAGCCTGCTTAATCAATGTATTTTCCTTTTTAAAAAAAAGATAATTGAAGGTATATCCAGAAAATACAAAAAATACAAAAAACATTGGGTACACGGAGGGAGAATTCAGAATGTCCAAATTACCTAACAAGCACGCCTTTCTGGACTTGTGGGAGGAAACTGGAGCGCTTGGAGGAAACTCTTACAGAAACGGGGGGACCGTGCTAACCACTGTGCCACCGGGCTGCCTCTATACTTTGACAAAGAGTCATCCAGACTCAAAACGTTGGCTCTGTTCATAACACAAAACAATATTGAACACTCTATAACATATTAACAATGCATAACAACACAATAAAACACCGCAGAAACAGCCCATATATACAAGTCCAGCAACCACACCCCCAAAGAATGTTTTAAAAACAAAATAGAGCACCCCCTACCCCTTAACAACCAATAGTTACTTTACCCCGTCACCCTCCCCCATTTCCCCCCCCCCCCCCCCCCCCATGGCCCCGCCGATGTTCTAATGCTTCTTGAAAAAGTCGATGAACAGCTTCCACCTCACAAAGAACCCCTCATCTCACTTAGCTCACTGGGCTAAATCGCTGGTTTTTAAAGCAGACCAAGCAGATCAGCAGCACGGTTCAATTCCCGTACCAGTCTCCCCGGACAGGAATGTGGCGACTAGGGGCTTTTCACAGTAACTTCATTGAAGCCTACTCGTGACAATAAGCGATTTTCATTTCATTTCATTTTCATCCATGCCTCTGATGGTGAACTTAATTGTCTTCAAATGAGTAAACAGGTGGGTTCTTTCCCAATGTTGCCGCCCTTGGGTCTACAGGACAGGCACTTCTCGGAAGAAAATGGGCGCGATTCTCCGCAAATGCGGAGAGTCGTAAAGGCTGCCGTGAAACTGGCCGTGTTTCACGGCAGCCTCCGCGCCCCCTCCCGGGAACCGATTCTCCCCCCCGGGCGGGGCTAGCAGCGCGGCCCCGCGAAGCACGGCATCGCGGGCTTAGCGACCGTCGCTAAGCCCGTGCGCCAAGCATCACGGCGGCTGACGCGCACGATGACATCAGCCGCACATGCGCGGATGGGACGGCTCCAACCCGTGCATGCGCGGATGACGTCATCACGCATATGCGTCAAACCCGCGCATGCGCGGGCCGTCATGCCCCTCAGCCGCCCCGTGGACTGATCCTGCGGGGCGGCGGAGGAACAAAGAGTG
This sequence comes from Scyliorhinus canicula, assembly GCF_902713615.1. Taxonomy (NCBI): domain Eukaryota; kingdom Metazoa; phylum Chordata; class Chondrichthyes; order Carcharhiniformes; family Scyliorhinidae; genus Scyliorhinus; species Scyliorhinus canicula. The sequence goes on along the minus strand of NC_052154.1, from coordinate 76,821,363 downwards.
CGTGGGTATCGGACCCGCTGCCCGCGATCGGTGCCCGCCGATCACAGGCCCATGCCACCCTTGGCACGGCCGTGGTGCGGCCGTGCCAATCGGTGCCATGGTTGTCCGGAACGGCACTTTGCGGCCGTTTTCACGAACGGTGAGAGCAGGTGTGTTTGCGTTCGTGAAAACGGCCGTAAAGGCCTGGGAACTCGGCCCATCGGCCAGGGGAGAATCGCTGTTCGCCGTAAAAAACGGCGAGCAGCGATTCGTGTCGTGGGGCGGCCGTGGGGGGGGGGGGGGGGGGAAGATTAGCGGGAGGTCGGGAAAAATGTCGGGAAGGCCCTCCCGCTATTCTCTGACCCGTCGTGGGCAGCGGAGAATCGCGCCCGATATTGGGGAGGGCAAGATCTCCAATGTGTACGCTGAGTTGGCCAGGAAGGAGGAAGTTTCGATGGTGGCAATGCGGCAAAAATGGGAGGAGGAATTGGGAGGCATGGTGTGAGGTTGGATTTGGGAGGGGTTAATGCATCCTCATCGTATGCTTGACGTTGTCTTATTCAGCTTAACCTTGTGCATGGAGCACGTACGACTCTGGCAAGGCTGAGCCGATTCTTCCCAGAAGTGGCTGATCAGTGTGCACAATGTGCCAGGGAACCTGCGAATCATGTCCACATGTTCTGGCCTTGTCCAAAATTGGTGGGGTTCTGGGAGGGTGTTACGGATGTATTGTCACAAATGTTGGTTATGGTGGTCACGCCGTCTCCATGAGTAGCTATTTTTGGAGTGTCTTAGGCTCCGAGTGTTTTGATGGGGAAGGAGGCCGATGTTGTGGTTTTCGCCTCCCCATAATAGAACATAGAACATAGAACAGTACAGCACAGAACAGGCCCTTCGGCCCTCGATGTTGTGCCGAGCAATGATCACCCTACTTAAACCCACGTAACCCGTATACCCGTAACCCAACAATCCCCCCATTAACCTTACACTATGGGCAATTTAGCATGGCCAATCCACCTAACCCGCACATCTTTGGACTGTGGGAGGAAACCGGAGCACCCGGAGGAAACCCACGCACATACAGGGAGGACGTGCAGACTCCACACAGACAGTGACCCAGCCGGGAATCGAACCTGGGACCCTGGAGCTGTGAAGCATTGATGCTAACCACCATGCTACCGTGAGGCCCCTTTTGTGTCACAAGAAGGTTTACATTAACACTGCAATGAAGTTACTATGAAAAGCCCCTAGTTGCCACATTCTGGCACCTGTTCGGGTACAGGGAGGGAAAATTCAGTATGTCTAAATTATCTAACAAGCATGCCTTTCGGGACTTGTGGGAGGAAACTGGAACGCTTGGAGGAAACCCTTCCAGACACGGGGAGCACGTGCTAACCACTGTGCCACCGTGCTGCTTCTATACTTTGACAAAGAGTCATCCAGACTCAAAACGTTGGCTCCGTTCTCTCTCCACAGATGCTGTTAGACTTTCTGAGATTATACAGTATTTTCTGTTTTTGCTTTAAAATCTGGGCCACTGTTTCCGACCTCTGCACTTCTGTTCCCCTGCAGTTGCTGCCTTTATGTGCTTGCTGTTCAGTGATTTGCTGATTATTTCTCTTTAATGTTCTATTTTCATATCAGGAACTTTGAGAAAAAGCAATAGCAGGCCTGACAATGAATATATTGAGTGATTCACATATGTCCACCTGGACAAAGAATAGAGATGCAGGAAAGTTAGGTTTAATTTGTAGGTGTTCATCAGTGGACACCATCAAGGGCTATGCATTACTGAGAATAATTAGGAAAACGGTTATGACAGATTCTAACTTTTATACTGGAACGGAGGAATGGGTACAATGGTAGTATTGTAGGAGACAGGCTGAATGGAGTCAGGAGAACAGGTGAAGGTCAGGGAAGAAAAAGAAAAGCACAGATAGAAGAGACAAAGAAAAGAAGATGGGGGGGAGGAGATATCTGCTTATTCTGTATCCACCTTCCTTGTAAATGTGCCCTAACTTTACCTTCTACATATCTGTGGTAGTCACCACTATTGTATATATCACATACGAGACATAATACGGTAAGGCTCCTGTACTACAGGTACGGGGTAGATCCCTGCCTGCTGGCTCCACCCAGTAGGCGGAGTATAACTGTGTGTGCTCACCGAGCTGCAGCCATTTCAGCAGCAGCTACAGGAGGCAACACATCTCTGCTTACTAAAGCCTCGATTACACTCTACTCTCGTCTCGTCGGAATTGATAGTGCATTCCAACAGAAGATAGACCGAATGGTTGACTGGTACGGACTGCGGCTACCTTCCCGTACCTGGATAACGTCACCATCTGTGGCCACGACCAGCAGGACCATGACGCTAACCTTTCCAAATTCCTCCACACCGCCAAACTCCTCAACCTAACGTGCAACAAGGAGAAGTGTGTGTTCAGCAACAACCGCTTAGCCATCCTCGGCTATGTGGTGCAATATGGAGTTATAGGGCTCGACCCCGATCGCATGCACCCCCTTATGGAACTCCCCCTCCCCCACTGCCCCAAGGCCCTGAAACGATGCCTGGGGCTCTTCTCATACTACGCCCAGTGGGTCCCTAACTATGCGGACAAGGCCCGCCCACTCATTCACTCCGCTGTTTTCCCCCTGACGGCCTAGGCTCACCAGGCCTTCAACCGTATCAAGGCCGACATCGGCAAGGCCGCGATGCACGCGGTCGGCGAGACGCTCCCCTTCCAAGTCGAGAGCGATGGATCAGACATCGCTCTGGCTGCCGCCCTCAACCAGGCAGTCAGGCCCACGGCATTCTTTTCACGAACCCTCCATGCCTCCAAAATGTAGCACTCCTCCGTCGAGAAAGAGGCCCAAGCCATCGTAGAAGCTGTGCGGCATTGGAGGCATTACCTGGCCGGCAGGAGATTCACTCTCCTCACTGACTAATGGTCGGTTGCCTTCATGTTCAATAACACACAGCGGGGCAAGATCAAAAACGATGAAATCTTAAGGTGGAGGATCGAGCTCACCTACAATTACGAGATTTTGTATCGCCCCGGTAAGCTCAACGAGCCCCCCGATGCCCTATCCCGGGGTACATGTGCCAGCGCACAAGTGGACCGACTCCGGACCCTACACGATGCTCTCTGTCACCCAGGGGTCACCCGGTTCTTTCACTTCATAAAGGCCCGCAATCTGCCCGACTCCATTGAGGAGGTCAGGGCTATCACCAGAGACTGCCAGGTCTGCGCGGAGTGCAAACTGCACTTCTGCCGGCCAGACCACGCGCATCTAGTGAAGGCCTCCTGCCCCTTTGAAAGCCTCAGCGTGGATTTCAAAGGTCCCCTCCCCTCCACCGACCGAAACACGTACTTCCTTAACGTGGTCGACGAATACTCCAGATTCTCCTTCGACGTGCCATGCCCCGATATGACGTCTGCCACCATCATCAAAGCACTCAACACCATCTTCGCCCTGTTCGGTTTCCTCGCCGACATCCACAGTGACCGGGGATCCTCATTTATGAGCGATGAGCTGCATCAGTACCTGCTCAGCAAGGGCATCGCCCCGAGCAGGACGACCAGCTACAACCCCCAGGGGAACGGGCAGGTGGAGCGGGAGAATGGAATGGTCTGGAAGGCCATTCAGATGGCCCTAGAGTCCAAAAATCTCTCGGTCTCCCGCTGGCAGGAGGTCCTCCCTGATGCCCTTCACTCCATCCGAGCGCTACTTTGCACTGTGACTAATGCAACCCACGCATGAATGTCTCCTTGCCTTCCCCAGGAAGTCCAGCTCCGGGGTTTTGCTCCCAATGTGGCTGGCAGCTCCAGGACCCGTTCTCCTCCGCAACCACGTGCGGCTCCACAAGGCGGACCTGTTGGTCGAGAGGGTACAGCTACTCCGTGCAAACCACTACGGCTGCCAAGTCACAGTCTCCCTCAGGGACCTGGCACCAGCTGGGTCCCCAACGCCCCCCCCCCCTCCTCGCCCTGCGCCACCCTTCCTCCCCCCAGCGCACCTCACCACAGCCCCCACTACAGGATGATCTGTCCTCCCCTTGGTCCCACCCGGGGATGAAGATGAGGTCTACACGCTCCCGGAGTCACCGGTGACCGAGCAGACAGCTGCATCGCCACCAGGACTGTGGTGCTCACAACAGAGGATCACGGCACCCGATCGGCTGAATTTGTGAACGTTCCCCAAAATGTTTACCTTAAAATGCATGTACATTGTTTTCCACCACCCCCGCTGGACTCTTTTTTAACAGGGGGTGAATGTGGTAGTCACCACTGTTGTATATATCACATACGAGATGTAATACGGTAAGGCTCCTGTACTACAGGTACGGGTGTAGATCCCTGCCCGCTGGCTCCGCCCAGTATGCGGAGTATAAATGTGTGTGCTCACCGAGCTGCAGCCATTTTGGCAGCAGCTGCAGGAGGCTACACATCTCTGCTTAATAAAGCCTCGATTACACTCTACTCTCGTCTCGTCGTAATTGATAGTGCATCAATATCTACCTCGTGGATCCCTCTATGTATTGACTCTACTTTCTTTACATTTACTTCCCCCAGTGTGTATGTCTTATTTATCTACCTCATGCATACCTATGCTAAACTTTGTTTCCTGTGTATGTGTCACACACATAAACCTCATGAGCCCATGTCTCTATCCTACCTCATCTGTACCTGTCTCCTATGTACTCATGTGTCAAATCTGCTTCCTATGTGCATGCAATCTATGTACTGATCTTCTGACCTCACATCCTGGTGCACCTTCCTCTCAAACCCACCTCCTACCAACCTGTGTTTATGCAATTCATGTCCACAAGTTCAAAGTTTTTCTTCAGTTTATAATCCAAGAACATTTTTTCTAGAAGAGCAAAAAACAATTGCTTCAATCTTCAGCAATCTGAAGAGTTAACAGTCATTAGTATGAAATTATTGAAAGCGCGCCTGTGTCTATTATTATCACCATTACTTTTGTTCATTTTCTGTCACCCATTTACATATGTTCAGTTTGGAGGCTGATGTACAAGGTAAAAGGATGCATTTTCTGGTCCTTGCCTGCCATTGGAATTCATTGATCTCGGGCAGGAATTTCCAGTCTTGGGGTGGACTCGACTGGTCTACAGGGTGAAATTATACAGCCCCATTGAGGCAGGGACAGAGCCTGGGCCTTAAAATGCAGCAAGCCATTCAAAAGTCCATTGACTTCAGTGGGACCATAAAGTCCCACAGATGTAAAATTCCAGTCATAGATTTTGTGTCCACTTTAAATAAGGAAATCATTATCCTGGTTGCAATGTACATTGTGGATGCATCTGAATCCAAATAAATCTTGGTTCTGCTGTGCAGTTAGGCCATCCCAAACCAAGTGAAGGAAGTCAACACATATTGCCAATTTAATAGTGTTTGAATTCAAACCACCTCCAGGTTTGAGTCTTGCATTTTACATTCATATACAATAAACAAATATTATTGTAAAACGCATTAAAGAATGATATCCACGAAGACCACCGAGAAACCATTATCAATCTCCCTGTGGTACTCATGGAGAATGACCTTCCCAGGTAGGTGGCAGAGGCCATCTAGCTGGGGCTCCTTAGAACTAAACATAAAAGCCGGCCCAAGCACGGCCCGGAGTTTTTGGTTGTTCCAATGGAGACTACGATTGTGGAGAGATACTCCCACAATCGAAAGGTGTGCAGTTTAGGTGGATTGGCCATGTTAAATTACCCCTTAGAGTGGGATTGAAGGAATAGAGCGAGGGATTGGATAGTTTTTCGAAGGGTCAGTGTAGACTCGATGGACCAAATGGCCTCCTTCGACACTGTAGGGATTCTATGATTCTAAGGTGAAGCGCAGCCTTGGGCAAAGCGGCGCAGAAGGCCCCACTGTTGGAGGCAGAGGGGGAACTTTCGGACTTTGAGGGGAAGGAGTGTCATAACGCCCACGAGGACCAGGGGAAAACCATAGGACTTGGAGTACAAGCTTCCAAGATAGTGAGTGGAGGACACCCAGCTGGGGCTCGTTAGAATTAAACTTAGCCGGCCTAAGCAGGGCCCAGAGTTTTTGGACAGAATATTGTACATAGGTTAAAATATATCCATGTTTCACTATTGCTGGCTTCCTCAGTCATTAAAGAATTATTATAATTATAAGGCAAAAGGACTTTTTAAAAATAAATTTAGAGTACCCAATTAATATTTTTTCAATCCACCTACCCTGGATATCTTTGAGTTGTGGGGGCGAAACCCACACAAGCACGGGGAGAATGTGCAAACTCCACACGGACAGTGATCCAGAGCCGGGATCAAACCTGGGACCTCGATGCCATGCTAACCACGGCGCCACTGTGCTGCCCAGACAAAAGGATTTTCAATCACTAATTCCTTTTCCAAAGTAACAACTCACTTCCAATAGGAAGAAAAAAGCAAAACGCACCCATCTCCGAATTCGCCTTGCATGCTTTCTCCAAATCTCTGGTCAATGCCCTAATCTGTTCCTTTTGTGAGGTCACCTGTAGAAAAGAATAAACATATATAAATAGGTTCAATGGGCAAATAATTGGCAAATGAAGTTCAACACAGGGAATTGCGAGGTAGTGCATTTTGAAAGGAAGAATAGGGGAGTCACATTATTTGGAAGGTGCAAGTCAGACAAAAGATAAAGGGCAGGATTCTCCGTTTGCCAATGCCAAAATCTGCCAATTGGGCAGAGAATAGGTTCTGACGCAAAAATTGCTGCGGATGCCAATTTGACGGCAAATCACGATTCTCTGTCACCTCAACAACGGTGTACAGTGCGTACCGGAACGCACGTACAGTGGACACCATTTGTATATCATTAGCGGGCCCGAGCCGGTATTATCCGGGGTCTCTGTGATTCTCCTCCTCTGTTGGGCTGAGTTCCCGATGGTGCAGTTCACTTGAGCTTTTAAAAATCGTGAAATCCGCAATGTAGCTGCTGAGGGAAAGGGTGTGCGGAGAGTATCCAACATCGCCATAGCTTTCTGATAGATGTACCGCTGGCCGGGGGTTTCTGCCAGGACCGAGGGGAGTAACTGGGGTTGCCAGGTTGTGTGCTGTGGGTTCGAAACACCATTGTCGCAGCTGGCAAGGCAGCCATGCAGCTGCACAGGCCGCTGACAGGCCACTCAGAACTTAGGGCCACGGGTCGTATGGGAGTCCCCCCCAGGACACCCACCTGGGTGTCCTCTGGCTCCAGCCGACACATCAGCTGTAAGGGCGTGCTCCAGTACAACCAGTGCCATCTTGTTGGCTGGGATAAGTGTGTATGAGGATTGTAATGTGTATATGCGGCTGCTACTTGTCAGCCTCCCAAGCGTCAATCATGGGCCCGGTGCAACATGCACACTTTTTATTACAATCTATTGTCTGTGCGGAGTCTGCACGTCCTCCCCGTGTGTGCGTGGGTTTCCTCCGGGTGTTCCGGTTTCCTCCCACAGTCCAAAGATGTGCGGGTTAGGTGGATTGGCCATGCTAAATTGCCCGTAGTGTCCTAAAAAGTAAGGTTAGGGAGGGAGGGGGGGGGGGGGGGGGTTGTTGGGTTACAGGTATAGGGTGGATACATGGGTTTGAGTAGGGTGATCATTGCTCGGCACAACATCGAGGGCCGAAGGGCCTGTTCTGTGCTGTATTGTTCTATGTTTCTATTGTGTTCCGCGTGGCGCCAGTACTAGCCTTTTAACAGTAGTGGAATCGGTCCTCGTGTGATGCCAGTTTTGCTGTCATGAAAGTCCACGATGGATTCTCCGCTGTTGGGTTTCTCCGTTGCACTGGCAGCCCGGCGATTTCCCGATGACGTGGGGCTGCCCACAATGGGAAATCCCATTGGCCGGCTGTCGACACGTAGAATCCCAGGGGCGGGCTGTACCAGAAATCTGGGAAGGGATTCTACCCCCTCCCCCCGCCGGGCCGGAGAATCACCAGGGGGCCGCATGAATCCCGCCACGCCGCCCTGACGGCGGCTGCCGGATACTCCGGCACCGGTTTTCTGGCGGGGGCAGGAATTGCGCCGGTCGGGGGCCATTGGCAGTGGTCCCCCTGGCGATCTCCGGCCCACGATGGGCCGAGTGGCCACTCGTTTTTGGCGGGTCCCGCTGATGTAAAATACACCAGGTCCGTACTGGTGGGATCTGGCTCTGTGGACGGCCTGCGGAATCCTCGGGCAGGGGGCGTGGGGGGATTTGGCCCCGGAGGGGGCCCCCACAGTGGCCTGGCCCGTGATCGGCCTGTGCCGTGGGGGCACTCTTTCCCTCTGCGCCGGCCGGTGTAACGGTCCACCATGGCCGGCGCGGAGAAGAACCCTCCTGCGCATGCACTGGGATACGCCAGCGCACGCTGGCGCTCCTGTGCATGCGCCAACTCGCGCCGGCCGGCAGAGGCCCTTCGGCGCTGGCTAGCGGGGCGCCAACCCCGCCACCCTAGCCCTTGAAGGTGCGGATTGGTTCGCCCCGCAGGGTAGGGGAGAATCCCGCCCCTGGTGTGGCGAGATGGAGAATCCCACCCAATAAATTCTCCTGCCGAAAATGTTTTGTGTTTAGGGAAGAATAAGAAAGAAAGCAGCTGGAATTGGCCTCCTAGTTATCCAGTAATCCCCTTACTGGCAGGTTTGGGTGTGTGGACATCAAGGAGGACTCTTGGCCTGTGATTTGATGGTTGCTACAAATCATCTGGAATCGTATATAAATGATGGTTGCTTGAGCACTTCATTTTGAAGGAACTGCTCCTCAGAGTGAGTCACTATTATAAGGCAAGGGAACAAATCTAGAAAATAAAATTGACATTGTCTGCAGGTTTCTTTTTATGGATAATTTGGGCTGCTGATAAATGAATCATACCTGAGTTCTTAATGTTTTAATCTCATGCAACAGTCTGGTCATACAAACAGCTTGGGCCTGATAAGCATACAGTGATTTGTCTCTCCTATGGAAAAACACAACATGGCATGAAAGGTGGAAGTGACAGACAATATTGCCACAGTCACAACAGAGCAAATATGACCAGTCTTAAAGTGAAAATAGGAGTATTAATTATTTTAACACTTCAGCTGTAGAAACACAAGGCAGCAGTGAGGCTAAAATCATGTTTTTTAAACTATCGGCATAAGAACTGAGTAGTAAATGTCAATCTGTTCCAAAAATGCCATCTAATGAATATGGTTTAAAATCTGGGTAATGTTTGAGAGAAGTGTTACACCCCGGTACTACATTCCTGGAGGCTAAAGAAAAAACGTTGAAAGAATTTGAAATTTACACCCGAATTACAGTTTTACTTTCCCCAATGTACAATTATAGCGAATTGTTCGGCTGACCAGATTAGTTTACAAATCTCAAAGCAGCTTGTGCTTTCACACTATCCTATTTAAGCTAAATTTTCTGGCCCTTCTTGCCAGTGGGTTTACTGCTGAGGATTTCCTGGCATTGGAGGGTGGTGGTGGATTAAATGGTAAATTCCATTGACAGCAGAGGAATCCCGCTGCCGGCCAATGGCGGGCCACCTCTCACCACACCAAGAATCACACTGCGGCAGGGGGAGGGGAACAGAAAATCTCTTCCATATTGTCTTTGTACACCCCCCGCCTCCCCATTCCACTTAAACATTGTGGAATCTAGCACCCTCGTGACGGGGCAGTGGTGTAGTGGACTAGAGATCCAGAGACCCAGGGTAATGGTCTGGGGCAAGGGTTCATAAATCTGGAATTACAAGTCTAATAATGACCATGAAACAAAACCCATCTGGTTTACTCATGCCCTTTAGGGAAAGAAAATCTGCCATCCTTAACTGGTCTGGCACTTCTTGGTGAAGGGGGGTGTCCTGAGATGAGGCCCCTTAAAACCAGATAGCTAGGATAACACTAGAATAGTTTGACATAAATTAGTTTATTAAGGATTGAGATTAATCATATAAAGTATACCCAGTAATCATTATTAACCATTAAACATGTATTTTTAGGCCATAGCAGTAATACGCATTCAAACTCTTGCTACCAGCAGTGGCCACAATGCATGATGGGATTTAAGCTAGCTAACTTGCCATTGTTTTTGAGACAAACAGGATTAGACAGAAGTAGTGTGGTCAGCAATAATACAGTCAGCTCAGTAAACAGTTCTTATCAGTGCCCCCAAAATCCTGTTTTAGATAATCCATGGTATAAAGAGAAACCAACTTTGGCATCCTGCCCCTTGATGAACAATGAGGTAGGCAGAAACTGACTGCAATAAGATGGGAATGGCAGAAAAACAACTTCATTATGGATACAGTATCCTAGTAAACAACAGGTAGCAGGATGGGGTTAATTCATGAGCTGATCACAGTCACCATGTTGCTTAAAGTAAATTTCAGTGGTCAATATAAAATTGACAGCTCCAAGGATTGAATCAAGTCCACCTGGGGTGGGCTACTGAGTTTTGGAAAACTGTATAATTGGTGTGTCTGTACATTGCCAGGTAGAGTGATTTTGGCATCTATCCAGATCACTCTCCCACGGGGGTGGACCAAGCTTGGGAAAATAAAGCTGTCTTAACTGGAGTTGATGTGTCTGCAGTCTGTGTGTTCAGCTGAGCTGTAACTAAGATGGAGAAACCCCATGTAAAAGCTAGCTCAATACTCAGTCCTTGGAAATGCTCCTACACATGTGATTCCATCTCCACAGCAAAGTGGATGTCCTCTGAAATAGCCTAGCAAGCCACTCAGTTCAAGGGCAATTAGGGATGGGCAATAAATGCTGGTCCAGCCACCAATGCTCATGGATGAATCAAAAAAATGCTAGTAATCATTAGGGAAGCAGCAGCAGATGGAAATAACAAAGAAATCCTAAATAACTGGGAGTAACTAAATAACTGGGCAGCACGGTAACATAGTGGTTAGCACAATTGCTACACAGCTCCAGGGTCCCAGGTTCGATTCCCGGCTTGGGTCACTGTCTGTGCGGAGTCTGCACGTTCTCCCCATGTGCGCGTGGGTTTCCTCCGGGTGCTCCGGTTTCCTCCCACAGTCCAAAGATGTGCAGGTTAGGTGGATTGGCCATGCTAAATTGTCCTTAGTGTCCAAAATTGCCCTTAGTATGGGTGAGGTTACTGGGTTATGGGGTTAGAGTGGAGGTGTGGGCTTGGGTAGGGTGTCCTTTCCAAGAGCCGCTGCAGACTCAATGGGCCGAATGGCCTCCGTCTGCACTGTAAATTCTATGATCTATGAAGGTGAAAGAAGGTAAGAGGAGGTAAAGGTTTACCCACAGATACAGATTCACATAAACATTTATTACTAACCAGAGTTCCAGCTGCAGTTCAATCTGTTTCTGGTCTACATTAAAGCCAGGATCAGAAACATCGTTTCCTGAAAATAAAGAATGGATAAATGGGAACTGATTCACGTTGTAAAATTAACCCCTAATACAAATAGAACTGATAACAGTATTAAATAAAACCTCTGCATTTTCGCAGATATTTTCTTCTATTTTGGATGGCACGGTGGCACAGTGGTTAGCACTGCTGCCTCACAGCACCGCGGACCCAGATGTGATCCTGGCCCCGGGTCACTGTCCGTGTGGTTTGCACATTCTCCCCATGAATGAGTGGGCCTCATGCCGACAACCCAAAAGATGTGCAGAGTAGGTGGATTGGCCACGCTAAATTGCCCCCTAATTGGAAAACCTAAAAAAAAAGAAAGAAAAAATTCTTCTATATTGTTTACCACTTCATTTTTAAATGCTTATTTCTGTGTTGCAAAATCTAATCCAAAGTTTTTTTTGTCTTTTAATGTTATTTTGGAATAACTATAAATGGATGTTTCTCTCCGTGCTTTCCCCGGGGGGGCCGGAGAATCGTCCGGGACTGGCGTCAATCCTGTGCCCTGCCGTGTCCCGAATTCTACGCCCCCAAGATTCGGCGGGGGCGGGAATCGCGCTGTGCCTGTCGACGGGCCCCACGTGCCGGTCGGCAGGCCCCCCGCGGTGATTCTCCGGCCTGCGATGGGCCGAAGTTCCACCGCTGACAGGCCTCTCCCGCCGGCGTGGATTAAACCACCTACCTGACCGGTGGGATTGGCGGCGTAGGCGTGCTCCGGGTTCCTGGGGGGGTCTGACCCCGGGGGTGCCCCCCACGGTGGCCTGGCCCGCGATCGGGGCCCACCGATCGGCGGGCGGCCTGTGCTATGGGGGCACTCTTTTTCTTCCGCCATCGCCATGGTCTTCACCATGGCGGAGGCGGAAGAGACCCCTCTCCTCTGTGCATGCGCCGGTATGACGTCAGCAGCCGCTGACGCTCCGGCGCATGCACGGACTTACGCCGGCTCGCGAAGTCCTTTCGGCCCCGGCTGGCATGGCGCCAAAGGCCGTTCACGCGGCCTAGCCCCTCAATGTGAGGGCTTGGCCCCTAAAAGTGGGGAGAATTCCGCACCTTTGGGCGGCCCGACGCCAGAGTGGTTCACGCCACTCCAACATGCCGGGACCCCCCGCCCCGCCGGGTAGGGGAGAATCCCGGCCAAGATCTTTACAGACTTTTTTGAACAAGGATGTGACATTTGCAATTCACCAGTCCTGTGGCAACACCCCTGAGTCAACGGAAGACTGGAAAATTATGGCTAGTGCCTCCGCAATTTCCACTCACTGTTGTCAGTATTCTTGGATCCATGTCATTTGGTCATGGTACCTTACTAACTTTAAGTACAGCAGCCTAATATCTCCTCCTTAGAGAATCATTGAATTTACGGCACAGAAGGAGGCCATTTGGCCCATAGAGTCTGCACCGGCCCTTGGAAAGAGCACCCTACTTAAGCCCATGCCTCCAACATATTTCTGCAACTCAGTAATACTACCTAACCCTTTGGACACTAAGGGGCAATTTAGCATGGCTAATCCACCTAACCTGTACATCTTTGGACTGTGGGAGGAAACCGGAGCCATCCGGATAAAACCCACGCAGACACGGGGACAAAGTGCAAACTCCACACAGTCACCCAAGGCCGGAATTGAACTCGCGTCCCTGGAGCTGTGAGGCAGTGCTAACTGGTGCTGAATTTCTCCCTCAGTATACCTGAACATGCGCCAGAGTATGGTGACTCGGGGATTTTCACAGTAACTTAATTGCAATGTTAATGCAAGCCTACTTGTGACACTAATAAAGATTATTATTAACCACTGTGCCACCGGGCCGTCCATAAATCAGCAATGTTCAGCAAATCAGCAATTATCAATTTTAAACCCTTCAAGAGTCTGAATTACTTCCTCTTTCACTAAAATCTAGGGAGCATCTTCTTCCTCAGTGCTCCACTTCTTGGGAAATCCCTTTTTTCATTTTGAGTAGTTTTATCAGCTTTTCTATGTCCTTGGCTAGAAAATGGTATCCGTGGTTGTGTCTGGTTAACTTTGTCAAGAACAACAACCAAACGGGGAGGTCTCATCCTCCACGTTCTGGGAAGCGCTTAAGGCCGTACTAAGAGGGGAAATCATTGCCTTCAAAGCGCAAAGAGATAGGGAGGAAAGGGTGGCTTGGCAGAAGCTGGTCGACTCCATACTGGAGGTAGACCGTAAATACTCCGAAGCCCCGACCGTAGAGCTCCTGGTGGAGAGAAAAGAACTACAAAGGAACTTTGACCTGCTCTCCACCAGGAAAGCAGTGCACCAACTCCGCCAGGCGCGCGGGACCCTGTACGAACACGGAGACAAAGCCAGCCGCCTGTTGGCACACCAGCTGAGAAAGCAGGCAGCCGCCAGAGAAATTGCGCAAATCAGGGGTACCAGAGGCACGTTGGAAACAGAACCAGAGAGGATTAACAAACCTTCAAGGCCTTCTACCAAGAGCTGTACACTTCAGAGCCCCCAACGGGGAAGGCTGGGATGAACTTGTTCCTTGATGGACTGGACATTCCAGTCGTGGGGGAGGGCAGAAAACGGGACCTGGAAGCACCACTAGCACTGGGAGAGATCATGGACAGCATTAGCTCCATGCAGACGGGGAAGGCGCCGGGACCGGACGGATTCCCGGCGGACTTCTACAAAAAATTCGCGACAGCGCTGGCCCCGCACCTGTGGGAGATGTTCACAGACTCGCTAGCCAGGGGCACACTGCCACCCACGTTAGCACAGGCCTCAATCTCGCTGATACCTAAGAAAGACAAAGACCCAACAGAATGTGGGTCATACAGACCCATATCTCTGCTGAACGCAGACGCCAAAATACTGGCCAAAATCCTAGCCAAAAGGCTAGAAGACTGTGTACCTGAGGTGGTCACAGAGGACCAGACGGGCTTCGTCAAAGGTAGACAGCTTACCTCGAACATCAGGCGCCTGCTGAACGTGATAATGACCCCCTCCGGGGAGAGAACACAAGAGGTGATCATCTCCCTAGACGCAGAAAAGGCCTTCGACAGAGTCGAATGGAAATACCTCATAGAGGTACTGGAGCGGTTGGGGCTTGGAACAGGGTTCACCGCTTGGGTAAAGCTCCTATACAACGCTCCCATGGCGAGTGTACGGACCAACAATACCAACTCCCAATACTTCCAGCTGCACAGGGGCACCAGACAAGGATGCCCACTGTCCCCGCTGCTGTTCGCACTAGCAATCGAACCGCTAGCAATCGCGCTCAGGGCAGCAAAAAATTGGAGGGGGATCCGAAGGGGAGGCAGAGAGCACAGAGTCTCACTCTATGCAGATGATCTGCTCCTCTACATCTTGGACCCACAAAGCAGCATGGACGGAATCATCGCGCTCCTGAAAGAGTTTGGAGCCTTCTTGGGCTACAAACTCAACATGAGCAGATCTTCCCAATACACCCGCAAGGGGGGGGGGGGGGGGGGGGGGGGGGGGGGGGGGGGGGGGGGGTGGAGAGCACTAAAGGGGCTGCCGTTCAAACAAGCCCGACACAAATTCCGCTACCTGGGGATCCAAATAGCCCATGACTGGAAAGGGATCCACAAATGGAACCTCACCAGCCTGACGGAGGAAGTAAAAAAGGACCTGCAAAGATGGAATACACTCCCGCTCTCCCTCGCGGGGAGAGTCCAGACGATCAAAATGAACGTATTGCCCAGGTTCCTCTTCCTGTTTAGATCCACTCCGATCTACATCCCCAAGGTCTTTTTCAAAGTGCTGGACAAACTTATCATGGCGTTCGTATGGGGGGGCAAAAATGCTAGGATCCCAAAGAAGGTCCTACAAAAAACAAAATCCAGTTGGGGGGGCTAG
This sequence comes from Scyliorhinus canicula, assembly GCF_902713615.1. Taxonomy (NCBI): domain Eukaryota; kingdom Metazoa; phylum Chordata; class Chondrichthyes; order Carcharhiniformes; family Scyliorhinidae; genus Scyliorhinus; species Scyliorhinus canicula. The sequence goes on along the minus strand of NC_052154.1, from coordinate 76,806,172 downwards.
CCCTCCCGAATCTACAATTCTACCACTGGGCGGCAACAGCCGAGCGAGTAAGGGGATGGATCCAGGAGCCAGAAGCCGAGTGGATGCGTGTGGAGGAGGCCTCCTGCATGGGGACCTCCCTCCGGGCCCTCGGCACAGCAGCACTCCCATCCCCACCCAAAAAACACTCCAGCAGCCCAGTGGTGACAGCCACCCTCCAATCCTGGAACCAACTGCGGCAGCAATTTGGCCTGACCAAAATGTCGGACAAGGCTCCCATCTGCAACAACCATAGGTTCACACCAGCACTGACTGACGCCACCTTCAAAAGGTGGAGGCAGGACGGGGGGACACTGACAGTCAGGGACCTATACACGGACGACAGGATCACAACACTGGACGAACTGACAGGGAAATTTCGGCTAGCTGGGGGGAACAAGCTACGGTACCTGCAGCTCAAAAACTTCCTACGAAAGGAGACAAGGACGTACCCACAACCGCCACGACAGACACTACTGGAAGACCTACTGGACGCAAGTATCCTAGAGAAAGGGAACTGTAGCGACATGTATGACCGACTGGTAGAAAGGGACGACACCGTACTGGACGCAACAAGAATGAAATGGGAGGACGACCTGGGGATTGAGATAGGGTGGGGACTCTGGAGTGAAGCACTGCATAGGGTCAACTCCACCTCCACATGCACAAGGCTCAGTCTGACGCAACTAAAAGTGGTACATAGAGCCCACTTAACAAGAAACCGTATGAGTAGGTTCTTCCCGGAGGTGGGGGACAGATGTGAACGGTGCCAAAGAGGCCCGGCCAACCACGCCCACATGTTCTGGTCTTGCCCCAGACTTGTGGAGTACTGGACAGCCTTCTTCGAGGCTATGTCCAAAGTGGTGGGGGTGAGGGTGGAGCCATGCCCGATTGTGGCGGTCTTCGGGGTTTCAGACCAGCCAGATCTATTCTTGGGAAGGAGGGCAGACGCCCTTGCCTTTGCTTCCCTGATTGCCCGCCGTAGAATCCTGTTTGGCTGGCGGTGAGCAGCACCGCCCAGAGCTGCAGACTGGCTGTCCGATCTCTCGGAATCTCTCCAAATGGAGAAAATCAAATTCGCCATCCGAGGGTCAGACGACGGCTTCCACAGAACGTGGGAGCCATTCATGCAATTGTTCCGGGACCTGTTTGTGGCCAACGTACAAGAGGAAGAATAGTCGGGTGGCCAAGAATCAGGGGAAAATGGACGGGAATCGGGGGAAGGTAGCCGAGGTGGGGGGGGGGGGGGGGGGGGGGGGGGGAGGGCTACGGGTTCGTTATGGGTTTGATGGCTAGCTAAGGCCCAAAATCAAACTGTAAATAAATGCCTATAATCATGTGCCTCGGCCATATTGGGGAATGTAAAATATGTATGCCGGCTAAAGGGGGGAGGCCACAGTTATTATTACGAAGATGCTTACCTGTAAATATACATGTTAATTTTTGTGTGTTTTTTTTCCCCTCTAATAATTTGTTATTTGTTCAATATAAAATATGAAAACTCAATAAAAATTTTTTTAAAAAAAACTTTGTCAAGAACAACATTGCTGATTTCTGATAAACCTTTGGGTATTCTGGTAGTGGCAAGTGTGAATTGTAAACCAAGAAGGAATCCTTCATTGTAAGGCTTCTTACCCTCTGATTCAGTAATACCCTTTGTTCTCTTTGAACCCCAGACAATTAATGATGTACATTGTTGTCAGGATATTGACAAACACCCTGTGCAGATTTTAACTCCTGATCTTCGTTTTTTTTACATGTCTGCAGGTTTTTTTAATGTCCAAGTCTGTAAAGAAAGTCCTCAACCAGCCACACATCCTCCTCCCGTTTAATGCAGGATTACTTTTACTTTAAGTTTTTTTCCATGATTGAAACTTTTTTTCCCGGGAAGACTGTCTACTTTTGTACAAGCAATTCATTCTTTGCCAAGTAAAATCCTCTTTAGCAACTAGAAGAGCTTTGTTAAGGTTTTGTCAGGTGATCAGATAAAAGGTCTTGACACTCTTTTCAATCGCTTCATGAATAGTTTTAAATTCTTTATGTTTTTTGTCTTCCTACTCAGAATGAGTTTGTGTAATTATTTTTCTCACAAGAACCACTGCTTCATCATTTCAAAGGTTTAAATTATGTTCAAGGTCATTAATCCTTCCTCACAACTCCATTTTTCAGGTATTGGCTGCAGCTAAGTCTTTTGGTTTCAAAGGCAATGCTTTCTTTTGTTCTATCATCAGATTTGAGTTGGTTGCTATCTGCACCTATTACTCAGATTATGCCTGCATATTTAATTCAGACCACTTTAATTGTCTACAACTGCCATTATCCCTTTATCGTCAGTCCCTTTTAGTGCAGAAGGAGGCCATTGGTCCATCGAGTCTGCACCGACCCTCTGAAAGAGCATCCTACCTAGGCCCAATCTCCCACCCTATCTGCGTAATCCAATTTAGGGGAAATTTAGCATGACCAATCCACCTAACCTGCACATCTTTGGAATGTAGAATTATAGAATTTACAGTGCAGTCGTGCAGTGCCGAGGGAGGAGGAATTGATGGAGCCCATGCGGGTTTTAAATTTTTTTTTAATTGTCGCAAGTAGGCTTACATTAACACTGCAATGAAGTTACTGTGAAAAGCCCGGAGTCGCCATATTCCGCCGCCTGTTCGGGTACACAGAGGGAGAATTCAGAATGTCGAATTCACCTAACAGCACATCTTTTGGACTGGTGGGAGGAAACCGGAGCACCCGGAGAAACAGATAGAACATGCAGACTCCGCACAGTGACCCAAGCAGGGAATCGAACCAGGGACCACTGTGCTACTGTGCTGCCCACGACCTCTATTGTGCCGGTTACAATAGTTTGACCGTTGAGCACCCGTTCTCATATCAGCAGACACCTTCCAGCACGGACTTGGTGTAGTCTGCAACCAGAATGGCAGAAAAATAATCTTTGCTTCAAGGGCCCTCACTGACACTCGCTATGCACAGATCAAAAAGGAACTTCTTGCTTTAGTCTTTGCTTATCAGAAATTTCATGACTAAGTTAATGGTCAGACTGCAACTCCTGAAACAGATCACCAGCTCATAGGGATCTTAAAGAAGCCACTCCACACTGTATTTGCATGGCTGCAATGCAGATGCTAAAGTAGCAATGCTACAACCTTCATCGTTGTCTATAAACGTAACAAGGAGTTGTACTTGGCTGATGCCTTCTCCAGAGCTTCTTATCCACCACAGATCAGACGGATCATGAGGAGACATAGACATTATGGCAATAGAGGTGTTGTCCTCTTGTTGAATTCAGTAACTTAAGTAACTTACAGGCAAACATCACATGCAGGCAGTTGTACAATGTCATCTTGAGGGAGTGCCCAGAATCCTCAAGGGAGTTTCCCTATGAGCTCCGCAGATTTTTGTCATTAGAGATGAACTGATCATGGGGCAGCACGGTGGCACAATGGTTAGCAATGCTGCCTCAAACAGCGCCAGGTGTCCCAGGTTCAATTCTGACCTTGGTGACTGTCCTGTGTGGAGTTGCATGTTCTCCCTGTGTCTGCGTGGGTCCTCCTCCGGGTGCTTCCGGTTTCCTCCCACAATCCAAAGATGTGCAGGTTAGATGAACTGGGCTATGCTAAATTGCCCATAAATTATGTGGGGTTATGGGGTTGGAAGTGGGGGATGGGCCTAGGTAGGGTGCCTCTATTGGAGTAAGGGCCGTTGCAGACTCGATGTGCCGAATGGCCTCCTCTGCACTGTAGGGATTTTTATGATTCTATCACCGTACAAAATGGACTAACACTGCATGGCCAGCCATTCATCATCCCTACTCGCTCTGTTGTGTGTTTGGTCCCTTGTACTTTATGAAGTAACTCACCAAACACTTTGATATGTCCACAAACCAGGATAATTTTATTGTGTCTCGTGGTAGGATGGGCAATCTGATACAGAGCACGTTATCATCGAGTCCTTGCTACTCCTCTGGAACTTACACCTAGCACCTGACCAATTATATGGACGTCTTATTACTCTCTCCTTCTCTGGACTGCCGGGTGTGCCTCTCTTTATATCTGCGTCCCAGGTCACATGACCTTGGTCTGGAGAACCGCATGGTGTGTCTGCACCGCCATTTGCTGGTTGGAGGTTCACTCATCCAACTATGAAAAAAGCCCATAGGCATATCACCAATCCCTGCAGAGGTACTACACACAACAACTGCACCAAAGGCACTCTGAGTGGAAGTAACCAGATACAGAGCCAAAGAATTGCTGTGCTGGCCCTCCATGTACATGGAAAGAGAAACCTCCAGATGCGCATCGTGCAATGCATTCAAGCCGCATCAAGCAAACCTGTTTGCCTCTACACGTCCCCTGATCATTCACAGCTACCAACATCTTTGCGTGAATGGTAAACATATTCCAGGTGGTTTAAACGCGACTACCTGCCAAACATGACACGTAAAATCGTAAACACCATGGTTAAGAGGCACTTTGCCACACACAGCATTACACAAAAACTCATGATGGACAAAGCTCACCAATTCGTCTCCATTGAATTTTGCAACTTTGCATGCACATGGGACTTTGAGAATATCACGAGCAGCCCCCTATATTCACAGTCCAATGGTTTGCTGAACGGGTGGTTCGTTCAGCCAAGCATCTTCTCGAGAAAAATGCACAGGATTGTACAGACTACTATTCTGCAGTTTAGCCTGCGAAATCTACCATGCCAGGACCTGCCCTTTTCAGCACAACAATGTTTTTCCAGGTGCACCAGGATCATGATTCCTGCTGGCAAGGCTCTGATGCAGCCTAAACTTGAAACCAACGTGGATGAAGCTCTCCTGCAATGCACATTGAATACGAAAATACACTATGATCAAAATGCCCATAGACTCAGCCCTCTAACACCATGTCAGTCAGGATTCAGACCACACATGGCCATAACCAGTTGGCGGTCATACACACTAATGTCCTGCAACCTGACAGTTCCCATTATGTATGCAATCGCTGTCACCTTCTCCAAGTGGCAGAACCAGCACCAACTGATAACTCACCACTTCAGCCATGGGCCTATGGCATCAGCCCATGCATCAGCGGACATGCAGACCCGTACAGAGGCCAACGCAGTGAATCCTGCACTTGATGAACACACAGATGAAACATCTCATGTTGCTCACAGAAAGATTACAACATCACCAACCTGTGATGGCACCTGAGCTGGCCGAACACAAGTTTCTAGGACTGTGTTACCACTTTGCCTAGAACTGATTTTGAAGTTCTGCTTTCTTTCCAATAGAAAGGGGGGGGAGGAGAGAGACAGGATGGGCTAAGCACCAGTTACTACAGTCTAAATATATACCTCTATATAATATATAATATATATATTAAATAGTTACGCATTGTCTGTTTGTTTTAATGCATGTCACACAACGGCCTGTACATAGTTTCCTATGGTGTCACATCCCATGCCATTGGGAGTCCCAACTAAATGAAAAAGATGTAGACCAAGTGGTCATGTGAGAACATGATGCTGCAGCTACATAAGAGGTCTTGTGGCAGGAGTGGTTGAGTCGGGACCTCAGGCAGTACTATATGTAGCTGTTGAGCTTAGGAATAAACTACCTTTGTTGGAAATCCTGGATGTCGGTGTTTTACAGAACCCACACATGGTACCCTGACCATCTGGCCCTATGCCTAGTACACTGTGTCTGTTCTCACAAACTTTAATGATTTGATGTCTGTCACCGGGTTCTAACAACATCTAACATATTCTCTCAAATGTGCTTACTTTGCAGATTTTTGTTTAATATGTATGAGTGCTCTTGTATTAATAGATGATAAAACTATTAGGACTATTGGGCTTTTCTGTTTGGTCTACGTAACATTCGGTCCTCACTGGCAATTCTCCCATGTATCTGTTTCCAATCTCAGCTATCCCATCTGGATAAGGCATAATGCTTCTTTGTCGGAAGTGAGGAAGAAAATCGTGTGGCGAGGCATCCTGCCCTAATTATGCATCAACCAGCAACCAATTCCAAAGCATTTTTATCAAGCAGGTTTTTTGGTCAGGCCGATTAAAAAAATTGTTCAAGGAGAAGCAATGACAGAAACATGAATAAATCTAAATGATTTTTCTAGCAACGAACCAGAAGTATGGCAACTTGTACTTACCCATAGAAAAAGGTGGGAAGTAGCTCATCAAGGTAGTATAAGTCCAATCACCTTCAAGTTCCCTGCAATTAAAACAATCCTTTAAAACAGGCAGCTATAGCAGCATTAGCCAGAATCTGTCATTAGTACTCATAGGTTACAATTCAGAGGCAGACCATTCAGCCCATCAAACCCATGTCCGTCCTCGTGCCCCATCCTTTCCCTGTAGCCCTATATTTCTTTCCCTTTTGAAAGCCATGATTTAATCTGCCTCCAGACATTTTACACAGTGCATTCCAGACTAACCACTCTGCATAAGAAAGCATTTCCACATGTTGTCGTTGGTTTGTTTGCCAATCACTTAAATCAACGTCCTCTGATTCTCGACTCTTCCTCCAATGGAAACAGTTTCTATCGACCCTCATGATTTTGAATGGATCTATCAAATACCCTTTCAATATCTTCTAAAAGGAGAACAGTCCCAGCTCATCCAATCTATCTGCGTAGCTGATTGTTTCCTCCAGAACCATTCGAGTAAATCTTTTCTGTATCCTCCCTGAAGCTTTCACATCCTTCCTGAAATGCAGAGCCCGGAATCGAACACTACTAGTTAGGCCAAACCCATATTTTATAAAAGTTCATCATAACTTCCTTATAGATGGGTTGCTGAACTTCTAAAGTAGTACAGGTCTGAGGTGTACAACATTTCTAACCACTACTTTGTGAATTTGCACTGAAGGAGAGGAATGCTGATGCTTTGGACAGAGACTTCTCCCATACAGTTCAACTGAAACAACATTTGGCACCACAGTCACATCCCATATTGCAACAGTTGACTGATACTGTGCTGTTGATTCCGAACTCCCTTCCTCAGCAATTTGAGATTTTTCAACGTAATATCCTTTGAACCTTGAGGAGCCAGAGATTTTGAATGCACCTGACTCACCTTTCCCAGAGGTAAAAAAGGATAATTAAATTCCAACAGGATAAACTTGTACAAACTAATTTTTAATATTTTGAGAACAGGTTGTGGGCGCGATCTAACGAAAAGTTACAAAGTGTAATTTCAGACGGGTTTGGCTGGGAGTTCCTCCCCAGTTCTGTCGGTGGGTTCCCCACCGCTATCTAACCACACTTTTTGTCACTTTTTCAGGCCTTGGGGAATTTCTCCCTGGGCAAGCCCACACTTCAAATTTTTTCCATCACTAGCAAGTTGAACTCACTGGCCAGACCAGCTCCTCAGAGATTGGGCCACCATTTTGAAAGGGTGCCCCGATCATTAAGTGAAGTTGAGAGCTCCCACACCCCCCAACGACAGGCAATGTCACCCCACACACACATGGGTATTCCACCACCCCCCCCCCCTCCCGTCGCTGAGGGCCTTTCCATTCCCCCCTTCCAGGAATCCCCATTTCTCTGGAGACCACTTCATACCCGCCTTGCACCCACCATCCTTCATATCCCTCTCATCCCTCTTTTCATGGCATTGGACCCCCCTCAGGCTTTGACCCTTGACAGCGCCATCCAGGCACCATTGCACTGCCACCCTGACAGTGTTTCTGCCAACCTGGCAATGCTAGAGTGGAAGCGCCAAGATGTCAGCCTGGCAGTGCCAAGATATCTAGGTACCAGGGGAAATGACAGGGGCCACCCTGCCCAGTTCCAAATCACCCTGGGGCTCCAATGGTATGGGAGATCCCCTCAGCTGCCATGACGTCTGGTCCAGATTTGTCTGGACCAGTATTAATCAGCGCCTGCATGACCTATATGGGAGCCAGTTAGATCGCAGGAAGACATTAGATTGGGTGACCAGCTCGTTAATGAGAGGAGATTGACCTAATTGGTTATTATTGGATTCTCGCTGCGTTTGGGCGGGATCTGGATCAATGTGAATGGGCAGGTTGGCTCACAAACCGCTCGCCGCCCGGCATGGTTCCCAATTTAGGCCTCTCCCACGATCCAACACGCCCACATGGATCCTCGCCGGGTGCAATGCGGCCTGTAAATACCGCCCTGCAATTCTTATTCTGATCTTTTCAGTTCTTCATGTCATAATATATACACAAGTATATGATGGTACACAGACAGACATTGATTGACACACAGGATGACCAATGAACACACAGAACACAGCAGCCAATCACCAGACAGGACAAGGCCACTATAAAGCCAGAGGGCACTAGTTTTCCCGCTCTCTTGGGATGCAGCCTCTGAGACAGCCAGAGCCTGTGAGCAACAACATGAACATCCACCATGTGGTAGTAAGATAGTCTGGTCAGGTTAGCCTCAGGTCTCCAGTCAACTCAGCATAGTGTCAACCCACAGTTAAAGCATGTTTAATTATAAGAGTTAATAAATAGAGTTGCATTTCTCCAAGTGAAGCCTGTCTCTCTCACTGCTATGGTAAACGCAGAGCTCGCAGACCCAGCATACCCAACACATCACTTCACATTTATTCTTGTTGTTTTTTCCACTGTCACCTCTTTCTTCAATTGTCAGGCAGTGCGAGAATGATTATTGGTATGAACTGCATACCAACAGAAGGAGCAGAATTCAAAATGAGGAAACACAGAACAACAAATTTAAATAGAACTGCAGTTTAGTTGAAGTACTGAAAGGATTACAGTTACCATCAGTGTACAAACGTATATCACACCCTGTTGGTCTTGCTCAATCTAAAGCAATTGTTTTTGAGATATGATGATAACATCAAAAAGGATATAAAACAAAATACATTATTCAAGTGCACTAACACAGTGATGATCAGAAAGTTAAGAGGAGGAAACTCAGATAGGTGAACTAAAGCGTAATGGGAAGATGAGCTGGGAGGGAAGGTAGAGGCGGGTTGTGGGAAGATGCTCTGAGCAAAGTCAAACGTCTTCATCATGTGCCAAGCTCAGCCTGATATAATTCAAGGTGGTTCACTGGGCACACATGACG